>NC_134577.1:88346607-89059107 GCF_050947875.1 Dermacentor variabilis | reverse complement strand
AAGAAGGGAACCCATGCTGAAACGTAATCTTCCTGAGTGTGGTTTGGTGAGTGCAGGCACAAACATTGCGCACCCCACTTACTCGAGCCATTCCTCAAGTAATGGAAGTGGGAGGGGCGTCCGTCTTTATTTTTGTTACTCCACTATCGTAGGCATCGTCTCACACCTTGGCGTATGAGGACGCTTAAAATATTTTTAATAATTTTCAGGATTTAACATACGAAAACTACGACCAAACAATGAGGCACAGAATTAAGGGCGAAAAACTTTATCGTTACAACATCGTACGTCCGCGCTAGGTGTACTCTACTGGAATCTAGCCTTTGGAACAGCTTTGTTAATTTTCTATAAATCACAGCAATGGCGCCAGAGCAAAATAAGTATTGCGATAACGTGTTAGAATATTAGGCGAAATATATGTCTCGTAGATTTAGGGGCAGTATGGTCTAACGTAAGCGCAAGCTGGCTAAAGCCTTGTTTACATGAATGCGAAAGAAGCGTATCGAATTGCCTTAGCACATCGTATTTTGCGGATGCGTCGCCGTTTACATGTATGCGCATCTAACAGCCTGCGAGACTAGCACCATGTAGTGTAGAAGTGATAGGTACGGTAAAGTGCAGTGATCATAGGCTAGTGAGGGCTAGGATTCTCATCAACAATCAAAAGAGAAAGAGCAAAATTGTTCAAGAAGGAACAGCTCAACATTGCGACTGTAAGGGTAAAAGCAGAAAAATTCAAGCTGGTACTTGAGAACAAATATGCACCTTTTGAACAGAGAGATGATGATGACATAGAGTTAATGAATGAAACCGCAACTAGGTTGGCTTCAGATGCAGCAGTTGAAGTGGGAGGACAGGCACCAAAGCAACCAGTCGGCAAGCTCTCCCAAGTAGCAAAAGACCTAAGAAAGAAACGACAAAAGATTAAAGTGTCCAACTCAAGAGATAATACAGAATTTTCGGAACTGTCAAAACCGATCAACAAGGCGAAAATAAGTGACATTCGAAACTGTAACGTGAGAAAGACTGAAGCAGCCGTAAAAAATGGACGCAGCCTGAAATCAGTGAAAAAGAATCTTGGCATAGGACAAACCAAGATGTATGCATTAAAAGATAAGCAGGCTAATAACATCAGCAATCTCGAAAATATAGTAAAAACATCGGAAAATTTCTATACTGACCTGTACAGTACCCAGATACGTCAGGATAGCTCAATTACAAACAGTAAAGAACAGGATACAGAAACCCCATCCCATAACTAGCGATGAGGTCATAAGGTTTCTGAATGACATGAAACGAGGAAGAGCGGCAGGTGAAGATGGAATAACAGTCAATTTAACCAAAGATGAAGGAGATGTAATGTTTGAAAAACTGGGGTCTCCTTATGCGAAGTGTATATCGACTGCAAGGGTCCCAGAAAACTGGAAGAATGCAAAGAATATACTAATCCACAAAACAGGAGACGTTAAACAATTGAAAAATTATGACATTAGCTTACTTCCAGAATTATATAAAATATTTGCCAAAATAGACTCCAATTGAATAAGGGCAACACCGGACTTTAGTAAGCGAAGAGAGCAGGCTTGCTTCAGGAAGGGATACTCTACAATGGATCACATCCATGTCATTTATCGGTAATCAAGAAATTCGCAGAGTATAATAAGCCTCTCTATATAATTTTCATAGATTACAAAAAACCATATGATTCAGTAGAGATACCAACAGTGATAGCGGCATTACGTAATCTAGGAGTACTGACAGTTTACGTAAATATCTTGGAAAATATCTACAGAGGTTCTACAGCTACCTTAGTTGAACACAATAAAAGCATGAAGATACCTATAAAGGAGTGGGTCCGACAGGGTGACACAATCTCTCCAATGTATTCACTGCTTGCTTGGAAGAAGTGTTCAAGCTAATTAACTGGGAAGGCTTAGGAGTAAAGGTCAACGACGAATATCTCAGCAACTTTGGGTTTGCCGATGACATTGTTGTATTCAGCAGCAATGCAGACGAGTTAGAACAAACGATTGAGCACCTTAACACAGAGAGCGCAGGAGTGGCATTGAAGAACAATATGCACAAGACAAAGAGAATGATAAATAGCCGGGCAAAGGAACCAGAATTCAGGATGGCCAGTCGGCCTCTAGAGTCTGTGAGGTCGTACGTGTAGGTAGGTCAATTAATCACAGGGAACCCTGATCATAAGAAAGAAATTCACAAAAGAATTAGAATGGGTCAGAGCGCATAGGACAGACGTTGCCAGCTCCTGACTGGAAGCTTACCATTATAATAGAATTGCTTACCATTATAATTGATGTACAATCAGTGCATTTTACTCGTGCTGACACATGGGGCAGAGGCTTGGAGACAGACAAAGAACCTTGAGAACAAGTTAAGGATCGCGCAAAGTGCGATGGAACGCCGATTGCTAGGCATAACGTTAAGACACAGGAAGAGAGCGGTTGGGATCAGAGAGCAAACGGTTATAGACGATATTCTTATTGACATCAAGATAAAGAAATGGAGCTAGGCAGGACATGTAATGCGCAGGTTAGATAACCCTTGGACCATTAGAGTTACAGAATGGATTGCAAGAGAAAGGAAACGCAATCAAGAATGACAGAAGACTAGGTGCAGCGATGAAATTAGGCAATTCGCGGGCGCTAGTTGGAATCGGTCGGAGCATGACTGGGATCGCCCTGCAGTGGACATAAAACAGGCTGCTTATGTTGATTATGATGATGATGACTTGGAAACGCTCTGCAAACTACATGATTTGAGCCACGTTTCAACGGAGCCTTTCGTCCCCCCACCCCCGTCCTATGTACTCTGGTCTTCGTTGAGCCATTTAGCACGAACTGTGCCGCAACGGCAGCAAACTATCTGTGTTTGTCTTTGCTTACGTGGTGCCTTCGCCAACTTGTAGACATACGTAGTATAAACCTTACACAGCCGACGCAATAGAAAGGCTGTTCGTGTGCAGATTCTTGCTGACAGAGGGTGTACGAAGAGGGTAGTATACGTTCAGGACAGGTGCATGATGCCGATGCTATTGTCCACATATACTTAGTGTTACGCTAGCAATGAAGCATGAGACTCTTCTGTTTTGCGTGTCTGCGTATTCAGTGAAAAGCCTGACAGTAACAGTGCCTGCGAGTCTTCCCCTCTTGTTTTCTGCTTCTTATGAATTCCATAAACAACTACTGCTGCTGCTACTACTACTACAATTTCCATATTACTATATAATGAAAGGAAGATGCAAAATCTGAAAAATGGGTGCAAGGCTCATGTAAATCAAATATTTTTAATTTTTGCCTTCTGAAATTCATAGAGGAGCAAAGAATACGGCATAGAAAACACATGGTTTTGTGTCGCGATATATCGTTTTAAAAGAGGTTTGCTTGAATTTTCTTGCAATGAATACTACACGCAGCAGTGACAAGTTACAACCCCACATCGAGACCGAGTCGTCCTTGACCGAAGGGTCATTTTGTATTTGTTAGTATAATTCAGGGAATTGCAAGACGAAGATAATATCGACGAGTTGGATATACTAGAGATATATAAAATCAAGTTTGTGATATATGGAATGTGGGATGTCTCATTTATTCCATCACGAATCTCTAGCCTCCAGCAGATGTGGCGTTATTGTTTTATACTTTATTTATTGTCATTTAAACTACTTTAGATTTAGTATAAAACACATTAATAAGCAACTACCAATAAATTTCTTGACTATGCCGATCTCTAACAAGGCTTGCTGTTTATTTTGTCCTCCTGTTTTTTTCTTTTCAGTGAAGGTACTGGGTGCGTATGTTGCATATACTTTTTTGTTTTCGTTTTACTCCTTGGAACAGAAGTATTGGACTTAGTGCAAAGTTTCTCTTTCTTTATTTGTTGTTTTTAACGTCCCAAAATGTTAGAGTAGATACCGCCAACTGTCGTAGTTGTGGTATCTAGAATAACTTTCGTCACCTGCAAAACGAAAGTTTCTGCATGTCAGCACACCTGAATGCGACGGCCATGGTCGGGAATCGAGCCCCCGACCCTGTGATCACAAGCTCCACGTGACCGAGCTTTGTCAGTCAAGTTGCTTTGTGTGCCTGTTAAGAGCATGCCATGCCTAACATTTGCTGTTGAAATGAGACCATTCTCCAAATATCATTATCATCTAAGAAAAGCACACCAATATAACAAAGCTGACATTTCTTCCTGAGTTCATCCTAGAGTAAATTGAAAGGTACCTGAAGGGTGAATAGGCTGGTATATCAGTGCAACTGAATGATCATTACTTCCCTTCAATAGCCAATCGATAGTCGTCAATTGAGAGGCCTTAGCGTGCAGGCCATCAGACTTCAAAGCACGAGGTCTCGAAGTGGCTGGCCGTAATAGATAGGAACGCAGAACCTAAACGCTACATGATTGTGTTGCACTTAGTATTACAGTGTTGGGGGAACTAACCTACGAACGTAATGGAACAAAACGTTGACGTGCGCATGCGAAGTGCCTAAAAGAGTATTAAGTTGTAATAAACTGAACTTTAACAGCATTAAAGGAGTTGGTAGTTTGCGCCACGTACTTCGACGTTTTGTTCCCTTGTGTTCGGCCATTAGTTACGTCAGTCTAACACTAAGCTGAACAAAATCGTGAATCTCTACCGACTAGCCCCCCCCCCGCCCTATTCATTACTTTACTAAACATTGCAATCTTTGGCGGAGGCAATGGCGCAGACGCGGCGAACACGCATGTGGTCGCGTCGCGGTACGGGGAGTAATAATATCATCGCTAACAATTTTCAACACGCACAGGGTGAGTACGCCTTCGTCGTGCTTAGTGCTACGTCTTTGCCCAGTACACACTGGCACGACAATGACAGTGAAAAGTACCTAATTCAAGCTTGCGTCCTCAAAACGTTAGTAGTAGTGATTGTTTTTTATTTTAGCTAAGATTAGGAAGGTAGACTAGGGGAAATTACTGCTGACCGCGCTTTAACTGTCTGGCTGCGTATGCTCACACCCGAACGGCGGTCGACAGTGAAGCTTAGGTAGAGCTAAGTGAGCGGAAATGGACATAGTAAGAAGCAGACTAGGACAGAGGGCTCTGGTAATTAATTACTGTAAATATAATTAATTTAAAGAAATTATTATTTAAATAAGTGTACGAATAAATAAATTTATTACAATAAAATAAAAGTTTCTACATCAAAAGAAACACAAAAATTCGCTGGGGCTTAATTTCGCTGGAGTACTTGTTAACCCCGTCCCGTATACTTACACTGCTCAGGTATTTGTGGTGGAAGGCAAGCACCTGCATTATTAACTTAGAGGCAGATATCACCAATGATACCTTTACCTTGACGCGGTGAGCGGCTGCTTGAAAGAGCTGAGGTCACAGGCGCATCAAAGATTATAGGCGAAAGAACAAAGAATATTACAGCCAAAACCGTTCTTGCTGACTAAGTGAGCATTTTGTACGTGATGCAAAGCGCGAAGGAATTCCCGTCTATGTACAATCATTGCATTATACCGCTGCTAACATACAGATCAAAACTTCATCATCATCATCATCATCATCATCATGAGCGTGGTTACGCCCACTGCCGGGCAACGGCCTCTCCCACACTTCTCCAACTACCCGGGTCATGTGCTAATTGTGGCCATGATGTTGTCCCTGCAAACTTCTTAATCTCATCCGCCCAACTAACTATCTGATGCCCCCTGCTACTCTTCCCTTCCCTTGGAATGAAGTCTGTAACCCTTAATGACCTTCTGTTGTCTTCCCTCCTCATTATATGTCCTGCACATGCCCATTTCTTTTCCTTCATTTCAACTAAGATGACATTAACTCCCGTTTGTTCCCTCACCCAATCGGCTCTTTTCTTATCCCTTAACCTTACACCCATCAGTCTTCTTTCCATAACTCGTTGCGTCGTCCTCAATTAAAGTCGAACCCTTTTCGTAAGCCTCCATGTTTCTGTTGCGTCCGTGAGTACTGGTAAGACACAGCTGTTATACACTTCCCTCTTGAGGGATAGTGACAACCTGGTGTTCATGATCTGAGAACGCCTCCCAAATGCACCCCCAGCCCATTATTATTCTTCTGATTATTTCAGCCTCATGATCCGGATCCGCGGTCACTACCTGCCCGAAGTAGATATATTCCACTTCCAGTGCCTGGCTACCTATTGTAAACTGCTGTCCTCTTCCGAGACTGTTAACCTTACGTTAGTTTTCCGCTAACATATTGATCGAAACTTGGAGGTGAACGAATCGCGAGATCGAATTAAGGAGCGCGCCAAGAGCAATGGAACGAAATTGTTAAGTGCGACGTTAAAAGATAGGAATAGAGCGGTATACATCCGAGAGCAAACGGGTAAAGCCAGTATGCTAGTGGCTGGTTAGTATCAGAAGAAAAAATTCAGCTAGCCAGGCCATGTAATGCGTAAGGTAGACAACCCGGCGACCATGAGACTTACAGAATGGCTCCCTAGGTTAGGAAAGCGCAGCCGAAGGCTTCAGAAAAATGGCTGGTTTGATGAAAGAACCAAAGTTGCAGGGACAAATTGGAATCAGATAGCGCAAGACACGAGTAACTGGAGATCGCTGGGACAGTATTTCATTCAACAGTGCACTCTAAGTTTATGCCCTTTGAGTTGAATCTTGCCATACAACACCAAACGTCCTCGCTCTTGTCCGCATTTCCTTTCTTTAATGCTGCGAGCCCGGTACTTCCCCGTAACTAACGGCATGCGCGTTATCAGCATCACATAGCATTGCCGATAGGATAGTAGTGGGTGCGGCGTTTTCAAAAAAGGAAACGCGAGCAAGGCAGATGACGATTATTGTTGTGACGGAGACATACAACCAAAAAGGGGAGGGGATGTGAACTTTTTTAGAGTGTGGACATGAAATAGACTTTATTATTATTATTATTATTATTATTATTATTATTATTATTATTATTATTATTATTATTATTATTATTATTATTATTATTATTATTATATTGCCACGGGAACTAAGGATTAGGAACTGGAGACTATTTGCACACTACATTTAAAAAATTGGAGGACGCTTAAGTTTCGCCTTCAAGAGTGGAACGCGACAGCGTTCCCGTCGACCC
Source organism: Dermacentor variabilis (assembly GCF_050947875.1). NCBI lineage: Eukaryota > Metazoa > Arthropoda > Arachnida > Ixodida > Ixodidae > Dermacentor > Dermacentor variabilis. The sequence continues at coordinate 89,051,982 of NC_134577.1, read as the reverse complement.
GCCAAGGGGTGTAAGACAATGGGCTACGGCGCAGCGACTACGCGCCCCGCATCGGACGCGGTGAGCGTCGAGCAACGCAGCGTTCGGCGCGACAACGAAATGCGCGCCTGAGTAAGCGACGCACGCCTGAGCCTTAGAAACAGCTCGTTTCTAAGGCAACACCGCGTTCACTAGAGGCGCTTTTGTACCGCTTTGAAGCATCGAACTCGTGGCTCAGTGGTAACGTCTCCGTCTCACACTCCGGAGACCCTGGTTCGATTCCCACCCAGCCCATCTTGGAAGTTGCTTTTTATATAAGAAGTGCCTGCCGTGATTTATCGCTCACGGCCAACGCCGCGGACGCCGACGACACCGGCTTTTCTGCGACACGAGCTCCTTAACGCTATCGCGTTAAAAGGATGACTGCAGCACTGGCTAGTTCAGCCGACAGCTCGAGAGCCAGAGAGCGTTCGTCGTCATCGTCGGGGCGCCCGCGTGCACGGTCCACAAAAACACGCCAAATGCATGTATCATTACCCTCAGCTGCAGAAGCACCGCCCCGGTGTGTCCAAATATCAGTGATAACAGGAGAGGAATATGGTTTGAGGCGTGTGACATGCATAACGTGCGTGGCCGACTTTGTCAACCTTGGTCATTTCCTCGTCGATTTTCCGGCGAAGAGCGAGCACGCCTTGGATGTACGAGACATGCGATTCCGTAGAAGACTGAACTCGGGTAGTAAGTTCTTTTCTAGCAGCCAGCTGCCGACCGGTGGGATTTCCAAAGTGGTCGTTGAGCTTCTCATTGAAAGCATCCCGGCTAGAGATATTGTACTCATGTGTCTGGAACCAGACAATAGGAGTTCCGCTCCAGTACAATCGGACCTTCCAGGCACGTAACCCCCCCCCCCCGAAATTGAGCGGCATAACCCCCCCCCCCCTTATCCGGCCAAGGCACCACTCCTCACACATTGCTAAAGTGTCGACAAATCAATCTACTCGGCGGCCAACATTTTGCTGCCTATTACAGCGAAAGCGGTGTATGACTAACTTCCGCAGTTTTTTTCGGCGTCTGTTAACCGAAAAAATCATTATGTGGGCCGATCCTGGTGATCGTGCAAAAAGGGTCCCAGATCAATGGCACATACCACTGTGGACTCGGGAACCTATAACGCGCCCTTCGGAATCTTCGGGATGGGCCCATATATGAGGAGTGCTTAACCCCTGCTTCACCTCCGCCGCGGGTCGGCCCGGTATTGGAATATGTTCGGGATCGGACTACATATGAGGAGATCTTAATGCCTGTTTCATCTCTACGGCGGGTCTGCCCGACATTGCACTACCTTCGGTATGGACCCAAGTGTGGGGAGCGCTTAACGCCTGCTTCACCTCCGCCGCGGGTGGGCCCGGTATCGCACTATCTTCGGCATCAACCGACGTATGAAGAGCTAATACCTGCTTCACCTGCACCGCGGGTCGGCCCGGCATTGCACCACTTTCGGGATTGGCGCACGTATGCGGTGTTTTTAACGCCTGCTTCACCTCCACCGCGGATCGGCTAGACATTGCACAACCTTCGGGGTGGATCCACGTGGGGGCAGCGCTTAACACCTGCTTCACCCCCGCCGCGGGTGGGCCCGGTATTGCAATATCTTCGGGATCAGCCGACGTATGACGGGCTAATACCTGCTTCACCTCTACCACGGGTCGGCCCGGCATTGCAACACTTTCGGGATTGGCCCACGTATGCGGAATTCTTAACGCCTGCTTCACCTCCGCCGAGGGTCGGCCCGATATTACACTATCTTCAGGCCGACCCGCAGCGGACATGAAACACTTTGCTTTTCGTTTGAAAGCTTTGGCTATCGTCAGCTTTCGCTACCATTCCATCTTCACGGAGTGGAATAGTTGTCAATTTTTTTCGCTCCTTTTGGATGGCGGTAGTTATCGGCATCTCCTGGGGTGTGGAGGCCAGTTTTGTAATCGATTCGGTGCCCACGCTATTAACTCAAAATGAATTCAGTTGTCACCATCTATTGCAGCACGCAGGGCGTAGTTGATTGTTTTATATTTTCATATTTTATTTTATTTATAATGCCCAACACAATTTTTTACGTCACCATCTATTCAACGATCACGCGCGACCCTGTTGCTTCGTTAGTTCCACCTTCTTTGTTTAGACTGATCCAGCGCCAGGAAAGGAATTCGGTTCATAGTCGGCTTGTCTGTATGCTCGTGGAACAATTTGTGGCCGGAGAAAACGCCAGTTGCGTTTAACTTTTCTTTTTGCTTCATTATTTCCTCGAGTGACAGCTCGCCACGATGCTGGCAAGATCCTCGGAACCATATATCCGCTATATGGGTTAGATAAGGTGGAAAATAAAATATAGCGAAACAGCGTCGATCATCATACCCTGCAATAACCCTTAAACCCATGAGCAATAAGACTGTCACCCGTTACCCCGTCTGGGTTTCTCCTTATTGTACAACACTTTTCGTGCAAAATTTGCGACTGGAAGCAAGAGTCGCAATGAGATGAGAATATAAGCGATCTACTAAGCGAGAAACCCAAGGCAACAGCCAAACAGGAAGCAAAAGCGAATATTGGTTGTAAAAATATTTATGGATCAACATCTTTTTATTTGAAAAGAAAGTAGAGAGAACGCCGCCGGAACTGGAGAATAATTCCGTGTGTTTTGAATGACGCTTCTACAGTTATAAATCGAGCCGCCTGACATAGCCACTTCCCTGCTATGCTAATGGGGGGGGGGAGTTCTAGCCTTCCGCGGTGTGCGCAGTACGTGTATAACCGCAGTGTTCTGCGCTCTACGCAGTTGTACGCGACTGGCGAACACGCATCGTTACGTAACAACCCCAATAAACAACACGAGTTGGTTTTGGCACTTGGTAGAGCAGTAAACGAGGGATGCAAAAGAACTATGACCGTTCCGCAAAAATACATTTTTGTAAAATTCTTCCAGAGCTAATTAAAAGGCGTTACTAGAAATCTTTATTTTGCACTTTCGCTTGTTAACATGTTCTTGGCAAGGTTCTTCCTGCGCATTTTTCATGCACGAGTCCATTTGATGTGGTTCGTTGTTTGTCAAGTAAAGGAGAGGTGTATTTCACAGGCGCACTTTCGAGATACATGGTATTTCAATTCTCTTTTGGGCTTTACACGTCTTTATGGTAAATGGTGGGCATCATTCACATTTGTGCGAGTAAAAGTACCCTGCACCTCATTTGCATAGAAAAGTTACCTTGGATTGGGCCTCCCCCCCACCCACCCCCCCCCGCCCGAAAAAGATCCTGCGTACGTGCCTGGGACATTCGCTAGCTTAATGGTACTGCTCCAGCGGTTATTCCGGCTGAACGACTCATAGAGGCTGAGTCAGTACTCAGCGTCGACGTTATCTTGGCCGGAGAATATGCCAAGAACGCGGGTATTGGTAACCGTAACGTACGTTGTTGTCGGGGTCGTGGGAGTAGAAGGAGACAATGTGTTCTCACCGGGAGCCATGGCGGTAAGCAGGACGGTGCGGCCGTTGCGGATCTCTGTGGTAAGGGCAGGGAACCGCACCCTTCACCAAAATGTGAACGAAGGATAATTAAATGGAGACTATTTACAAAGTATATGTACAAAAGATAACTGCAGCGCCGGCCAGTTCAGCCAGTAGCTCCAAAAACAGAGAGCGTTGGTCGTTTTCGTCGGGGCGCCCGCGTGCATCGTCCATAAGAAAGACGCAATATGCATGCATCAATAGGTTAAAGAAAACGTCGCCTCCATACGACCATGCGCCTTCGAATACGTCAGAGGCGGATGTGCGCAAAGTGAGCGACGGGAGAGAATACTGCCTTGCTATCTGACGAGCCCCACTGGGGAGTTTCTGCAGCAATCTGTTTATTCTGTGCTCGTCTTGCCTGCAGTAAAAACTTTCGTGCCCCCCCCCCCATGACGAACAAACTAAAATACTAACATATAATTGTTTCCACTTCAGATTATCTTGAAACCGCAGTTTTATGTTTCTTTTTAGTCTCTAAGTGTATCATTCCTGCAGCGAATGCGAACTGTTCAAGAAGCCAGCATCTGTACAAGCATACCGTGCTATGGGGGTGATTTCATGTTGATTCTCGCTGTAAAGAAGTTGCTCTCCGCTAATGCAATATTTTGTAATATAGGGCCTCCGTACGTTTTCCGGCTGCATGAGAGCCTGTAGTTGATTTGTCGTTGGGAAACTAAAATTCAATAAAAGTTGCTCCTGCTCGTGAAAACCGGTCGCGGCAGTGTTTATGCTAATTACCAGAAAAGTGCCTTCGCACCTCGGCAACTTCTGAATGAAGCCAGACATGACGTGTGCCAAGAGGTGCTCACAATTGGCACGTCAGTGCAATCATCTGTAAATAATTATACCGTCAGGGCCAATGGCAGTTCTTACGAAAGTGCTCATTGCAAACGCCTAAAAATCTATAAACAAAAAGGCAACAATTTGAAAAATAAAATATATATGTTCCTAATTATTTCGGATTTTCCTGCTACAGGAGCGGTTATAACATTATTTCAAATTATATGCAAATGCCATTCGTTAGTAACGTTATATACAAGATCTGATTGGACAATATTAGTTCAAACTGCTTGAGATCATTGGTTTTATTAAAGGATGCAACCTGTTTGGGAAGATGGTCCTAGTGAGCGGTAGCTCGTCGCCAAAAGGGCCGAGGAACTGATTTAGTGTGACATTATTCAAGACGAACCCTGTAAAGGTGATGAACTCGAGGTTGAGCCTACAGTGGTTGAGATATACGCTGCCTGAACTGAGTGACGTGATGATAATGTGAAAAAATGGTAAAAAGGAAATTTCGCAATACTTTTACTGTAGACAAATGCAATATAAACACCTAATAGCGTCATGTGCAAAAGTTTGACACAATAAATATGCGGTGCAACTATTGACTTAACATGGATAACCAGATAATCCATCAACTTCATAAAACATTCTGGAGTAAAGCGAGACTCGACATCGGTTGAAAGAGTTTTCTGTAACTGAGGGGAGACAAGAAATTTGAATCCATAAAAATGAGTTGCATTGCAGTGAACTTTCTACAGACGTTTACCATCAAGTGAGGCGGCTTCTCTGAACTCGCTACAGAAAAATGGCGCTAGCGACTGTTTTCTTAAGTTAACGGACATTTAGAATTGACATGCAAAATTATAAATTGCCATTTTAACTAACGGTATGGTGTTAACATATTTCAGAATACAATACCAATGCTGATGTCGTAATAGCTGAGTCTTACTGGAGCGGAAGACGGAAACGGGAATGTAGAAGTTCCTTCTATAACCATAGTATTTGTGCCTGCAGTAAGTGTGCTCATTCTAGGTTCTCAAATGTAGGGCGTTTTTAAAATCTCCCTGCTACATCATCAAAATTATCAGAACATAAGCATGTACCTTAACAACATATTTTTGAAGTTCTTGCTGTTTCTGCTTAAAGTGTTCCTTTACTTCATGCGTCGTACTTATCGCGGCATTTTTGCAGCACTGGACTTATATTTGAAGAAAAGGCACCTCAGAATGAGATAAAATTTTTGCCTCAGCTGTTGACAACATTATAGAAACGGTGAAATAGTGGTTGCATTTTGTATTTCGATTAAAGTTACACATGTTTGTTTTTATGCTAGGATTACACGCATCATATGCTTTCTCGTGATTGGTTTCAAGGAAGTTTTCAGTAGGGAAATGCCTGCTTAAATCACCTCCATATGGAATCTCCCCATACTCGAGACAAGCTATACCAGATTGGACTAGCCACGCGTCCGTTTTGTGAGGGATTGTAAGACTTTAAGTGATGTTGTATGCTATTTGTTGGGATGTCCCGGACTTGCTAAATAATGCAACTTTTTTTTTACCAACTCCAGCGCATAGGCCCTCCAAATTCTTGTTGGAATGCTTGGTGTTCCCTCGTAGGCCCCGGATATTTAAGAAGCAGGTGTTCCGACTCTCGCTGCAGTATTTACATGAAGAGTTCGCAAATGGTTGGTAATTAAGGACAGATTAATTGCTGGGCTCTGAGTCAGGAGATGAGCGACCGGGCGCTGCATGGCGCACAGGATGAATCACCGGCTGCGGACTTGTGGGATAGTCCACCTCGCTGTGCAAGTCGTTTTGTTCATCCGGATCGTGCTCCCCTTTTCAACAGTGACGCACTTTTCTTAAAGGAGGCACTCGAGTGAAGCAGTTGCCGGCATGTCTTACAAGCCTATACCCACCTACAGCATACAACATCCTTCTCCTCTTCTTGGTGCTTGCGAGAAACGCTGTGCTTGTTTAGCGACTTCATGCAACCCAAAGAAACAGGGGCAACGATAACACCAAACTATTCTATTAGGATGCAATTTATTTCGCGGGAAGTAAAATTTACGAAAAATTTGTTGCGGACGTGGGCGTGGACACACGACTTCTTGTGCAGTCCAGCCAAGCCATCTCCCCTTTTATAGCAGTTCCTTTTTGTTTATAAAGCCACAGCGTAAGAGGACCCGTGTCAAAGAAAATAGGGTATCGGACGTCGTTTGGGAAAAAATATTTTGAACCATCCATACCCGTGCACTCATGTGGCGCAAGAAAATTGCTTAAATAATTGAATTTCTCAAGATAAAACATGTGGAAGGATCGTCAAGTGCGACTTGCACATACCCTCCTTAAGTGACAGCTTGTGATTGTAATTTAACCATACGAGAAAACATAATTCTGTTGCGTGAAAAGCCAAAGAAACCCCTTTTCCAGCGTTTTTACCATGCAAAGATCAGCCACGGCGTCCACCATTTGAGCGCGCGGCGCGAGCATCTCGGGGGCCACGGAGTGGCGCGCGCGATTCCTTGGAACACCTCCAGATGGCGCTCGCCTCCACCGCATGGCGACCCGCGCAATAGGCCGCGTTTTACCAGGAAGCCTTCTTCGAAGAATCGAAGAGCGCTGAGCGCCGTGAAGCGGAATGTCTGGAACAATCTTCAATTATTGCCGCTTACAAGTAGCTCGAGAATGATTTCGGAAATGATATTCATCCTGCAGCTTGCGACGTGTGGGCTAGGTTTAAGTCATAGATGAACCCTCGCTATCAATAACCTAGTATTATTACTATTTGGTGCATTTCTGAAATAGTTAAATTTTAGAAAAAGAAAAAAAAATATAAATATGGCCACACTAACTTTCAACCAGAGTCTCCTGATAGCTACACTGCGGTCCACACTTGGAGGATGGGAATAGGAAACCGAAAGAAGGGCAGGAATAGAGCATTGCAAAGGTGATGTGTATAAGAAGGGGAATATTTACGTGATACATAGAGTGCAGAACGGGTGCTAGAATAAACCCAATGTGTTTGACTCGGCCGTGTCAGAGTTGGGCCCAAGTTAAATCTTCCTTTAAGGCGAAAGCCCTAGATGGGTTATTGCATTGGCTGATATCTAAAAAAAACGTGGCTTCAAGTCCAGCCCACCTGTGGGCCGTCCGGCACGCCGGGGAAGCCGCCCGTATCCAATGATTTCAGGCCGCCTCCTAAGCTGAAGTGGTGGTGGCCCCATAACACCCAAATCGGCGGACATCTTCAATAAAGCTTTCACTCACTATATAGGAGTGGCACAAAAAAATATCATCAGCACCAAGGGATCATTCCCCCGAAAGCAAGCAAACAACGCAATGGCTTATGCGTCATTAAGGCAAACGCTACAAGCACTTAGCAAAGTGAAGCGAACGGTGCATACATTCATTAAAATTAGCCATACAACACACAGAACAGTATACGTTTCAATAAAGAAGAAGCTCATAACAAGCATGTGGACGATCAGTAATGCATTGCATACCCCTCTTGTAAACTAACATATAACATTTATCAACGTCTCTAGTAGCCTTAACACATTCAAAGTAAGATGGTTTCCACTTCGTAAGGGTCAGTATGAAAAAGTCAATGATTAGTACAGGTGACCACACTGGTACGCCGTCAGGTGATTGGATGGTGATTGGTGCTGAATGGAGAAAAATTGCGGTATTGCTTTACCTTCTTTTTTTAAACAACATGCTTTGCTCGAACTGATGCATGAATCCTGTTCTTTCGTTACAGCGCCGTGGTTATAGGAGAGCTTGGACGTTTACAACACCATGCATTTTAAATGGTGATGGAAGTAGATGGAGAGAAAATAAAGGATTGTAAAAACGCGTCTGTGTAAAAGCATTTCTTCTCTACCTATACATTGGAATTATTTACTCAAGATATAGAATATATGCTCCTGCAATAGATATTGTAAGAAACATAAACCATTGTATTAGACGCAGAGAAAAGAGTGGCTTAATTTTGACTCTTCGGCACGGTATAATTCAAGTAATCCAGAAACGAATTATATGGAGCTGTGTTGCCCCACACTACCGCAGTGAACACAGAAACGACTTAGGAGAAAAGAAAAATTCTTCCGTAGTTCACTATATTCGCAATTTTAACAAGAGCGAGAGAGAGAGAAAATAATGCAGAGAAAGGCCGGCAGGTTAACCAGAGGTAGTTCCGGTTGGCTACCCTGCGCAGGGGAAAGGGTTAAGGGGGATAAAATAGAAGCAGAGCGGAAGGAGGAGATAGAAAGAAAGAGAGGCAAGCACGAACAAAGCGCGTACACTACAAAGCGGTAGGTGGCGGCATTCTTACAGTCTGTCGTGAATCCCCGTAGACGACAGGAACCTTAATAACGCGGGTAAGGCCCTCAACGCGGATGTTCTTTCGGATCATTGGCCTAAAGCTTTTAGTTCTGATAGTGGATGATTGTACAACTGGTTCAGTACTCTGCGCGTTACTTGTCTCGGAGCACTGTATCGCGGGCCCACACAGACAATATGTGCGAGCGTCTCGTTGATGTTGCATGTGTCGGACATGGGGCTGTTGGCTATTCCAATGAGGAAAGCATAAGAGTTCGTAAAGCAACGCCTAGCCACAGACGATAGAGCGTGGTCTGTACATGTCGTGGTAACCCACGCGGGCGGTGCATCCGTATGTCCGAAGAGAACGAACGCAACTGACACATGGTGAAAACATTTGAGTCCCACAGGGGCAAAGCGCAATCATGGGACATCAATCGCAGCATAGCCGCAGCATCTGTTCGCGAAAGCAGAATGAAGACTCGTTGACCCCTTTCATGTGCAATTCGGGCGGCTTCGTTGGCGTGGTCATTCACGCTGATGTTACAATGTCATGGAAGCCAATGAAAGATTATATTGTGCCCTTTGTCATGGCTTTGATGACATATGTGCCCAATTTTTGAGGTCAATTGTTCATTGGGTCTATGGCGCATTGGGCTTCGTATGCACTAAAGGGCTGCTTTGGAGTCACCAAAGACTGTCCATTGTTGCGCCGGCTTCTGCTTGATGAAATCAAGTGCAGCACGGAGCACCGCGAGCTCTGCACCCGTCGACGTGGTCACACATGAAGTTATTAATTTGATATCTACAGGTTTTGCCGGGATGATGACTGCAGCAGCAGAGCTGTTGAGTTTTACTGATTCATCTGTGTATACATGTTGCCGGAATCGGTGCACGTTGTGAATGTGCTCCAAAGCTGTTTGTTTCAAAGCTTGCAATGGCGCTCCAGCTTTCTTTCTGATTTCTGGAATTGTCAGTTGCACTTTTGGCTGGTGTAGAGACCACAATGGATCTGATAATCGTGTAGCGGGGGTAAATTCTGATGGCAAGTAGGACTGATGTCTTGCAATAGTTTTGGCAAATGTTGAAAGTGGCTGTTTGCTGGGAAGCAAGCAAGATGGTGGGAGAGAATCCGAGCCAGGTGTCGGATTTGTGGTCTCAGGACTACTGTATCAGTGTAGACTGTGAAAGGAGTGTCTCTGGCTATGGCCACTCTAGCAACCATTGACGTAGTTTTGGGGATACTGAGACAATACCAGAGTGCTTGAGCTTGCACGCTCTAGAGTTTGCGGATATTCGTTGTGCAAGTATTTCCTAGTAAAGGTAAGCTGGGGAGTACCGTAGCAAGCCCCAATAAAGCGCTTTATATAGTTGCGACATTGACGGTACTGTTGCGTCCTATGATTTCTCGCCGAGAAACGCAAGAAGGGCCACAATGGCGGCCAAACGCTTTGTCATGTACGAGTTTTGAAGGCTCCAAGACAAGTCTGCATCAATGATGACGCCAAGAAATCGGTGCCTTCGTCTATATTGTATAATTTGGTCATTAATCCGTAAAGTATATGGGGTCATCGTTTTGCGAGTAAAACCAAGGAGGGCACATTTCTCAGCGGAAAGCTCCAGGCCTTGTCTTCTTAGTTATGTTGGCACAGCCGTTGAGGCTTTCTGAAGTCGTTCACGGACTTGTACACGTGTAACACCTGAAGCGTTTATGCAAATGTCGTCTGCATATACGGAGAGCTGCATGGTCTTCGGCAACGAATCAGCGAGACCAATGACCACCAGGTTGAAAAGGGTAGGGCTGAGTTCTCCGCCTTGAGGTACATCACGACTGCTGCAGCAGTTTTAAGAAAAGGTAAAGCATTGGCAGCGAGAGCAAAGTCCACATTTCTCTATGAGTAAACAAGCATATTGTGGCACGCGGGCAGACGAATGAGAACGGGCTTCACTCAATCAGTGCAAGCTTTCGTAATTACAGAGCTGGTATGATGAGCGTCGACAACGTAGGGTGACGGCTTCCTTCTTCCGCTGGCTTCACATTTTACCTGTGCCACGTCTAGTAAACCCATGAGTCCGTTTGAGGTTAGGTCGTTGGCCTTGCTGTGGTTGTGTGGCCCAGTTTAGGCGACTTCAGCAAAGCGCAGGAAGAGTTCACACGTTGCTGTATCGGCCAATAGCCGGAAACGAAGGACGCAGGTCGGTTTCGTGAAGAGGGGACGCGGGAAACACACAAGCGTCGAAAGAAATCGGATGAGTGGCGGCAACGTAGAAGAGGCACTAATCTGCAACCTAGCTTGGAACAAAAAGGGAGAAGGTCCGAACTGAAAGGGAGCGTACGGGGAGACAGGCGTGAAGATAAAAAGTAGGGGGTGCTTGAGGTCACCGCCACCGGTAATGCCCATACGCTTCGCACATGTCCCGTCGACCCTCTCGGTCACGGAAATTGGGTGATGCGACACGGCCCAGCCGGTTCAATTGAGTCTCAATGTTTGGCATTCGCGTGCGCCTTCTGAGAATGCCTGTGAACCCGCGGCCCTAGCTTTACCAACACTTAGCCGGCTACGACCTATAGATGCTTCTGTGTGCGATCGCCATCGGGTCCCAAAGATGGTGTTTGGATTTTAAGCGAACTGGCCCACAGCTGCACGGGGGAGAGAGTTTTCTCAGTACTGGCAGGGCAGCCCACTGTACCGTAGACATGCAGTCAATGAGCCATGGTTTCATGTAAACATTCTCGCGGATTGCGTGGCAGCCGCTTTCAGTAGAAAAGTGGAGGACATCAAGGGCCGATGTTTGGAGCCTAACGAGGGGCGAGGGGGACGACACTTGTCTTTGAGCACTCCTATCCCTTGGCGTGTGTTAAAGTGTGCCGCTGTGTCCACCAATGTCATGTGCGGCACGAAGGCGGTTGGGCTATTGCTTGGTATGATTTGAACGTCCATGTGTGATTGGCGGGTGTGCGACTCCTTTGTGCAAATGAGGATTTAAAGAGTCATGTTTTGCTTGTCTAGGGGACAGGGGAGTTTAGGGCTTGGATTTGGACAGACGCCTCGGCGGTTGAATAAAGCGTCACTTTATCGCACAATGGCTGTCCCCTCGGGCTTCTCCGGCATAGAAAAGAACACAACCCCGACAATGCTGATGACAAATATCCGATCACCAATGGCTCAGGTCCTGCATGCAAAAATGATGGGAAATTCAGCCACGGCCATCATCACGTTCTCTGGCATTCGGGTTCCCCGGTACATCTACTATTACGGAGTAGAATACCGGTGCTACATTCATAAACCCCGACAGCAGCTGAGCAGCGTGTGCCTCTCCACGGGTCATCGATCAGATGTGTGCCCAACCCCGGGAAACCGCTGTCCCTCCAAAATCTCAGACCCAATTCCTTGACTTCGTGTATTGGCAAACTCTTCGAGCACGTAGTTCTAAATCGCCTCCAGCCTCACCTCGAAGCGAACCAATTTTTCCCAATACCTTACTCGGCTATCGACCAGGTCTGTCTGCGCAGGACATACTCCTACAGCTTAAGGAGGAGGTTCTGGATGGTCCAAGTAAAGCTCAAACAAGAGCCATTCTGGCGTTAGACCTCAAGGGAGCCTTTGATAATGGCTCACATGACCTCATTCTAAACAAGCTTGCATTCTCCCGACGCGGAAAGTGCATCTATGATTATGTCCGAGCCTTTTTATCTGACCGAACAGCCACCATCGGCCTAGGTGATATTCGGTCTGATATCATAAAACTTTCCGGCAGAGGGACTCCCCAGGGTTCGGTTCTCTCACCCACCCTGTTCAGCGTGGCGATGGCAAAGCCACCACCGCTCCTCGACAAACTTCCGAACGTGCAGCACGCCCTGTACGCCGGTGATATTACAATCTGGGTGACCACAGGGTCTGACGGCGCCATTCAAGACGCACTACAGGAAGCCGTAAATATAGTTCAAGAGTATGCAACAGCCGGAGGGCTCACATGCGAGGCTGAGAAGTCGGAGCTCCTGCTTGTATTAAAAAAACGGAACGAGGCCCATATTCCACCAGCCATCACATTGCGTCTCAATGGCAACGTTATTCCAAGGGTAGACAGACTACGTGTACTAGGACTTCACATACAACACAACGGGAAGGCCACACATACCCTACACGTGCTCCGCCAACAACATACTCAAATAACGCACATGAAAAAGCGCATTACAAACCGTCGACAAGGACTGAAAGAAAAAGACGTACTCCGAATCGTGCAAGCCCTCATAATTAGCCGATTAACGTACCACCTCCCCTATCTGACTCAGACTGAGATGCACCAGATGGACACCCTCCTCCGTACGGCACTAAAGGCAACGCTGGGACTACCCCAACATGCGTCTACGCAGCTCCTACTACGACTGGGGGTGCACAACACCATCTGCGAACTAGTTGAAGGTCATTTTAACAGCCAATTGCAACGTCTGCAACGAACAATGCAAGGGTGCCACATTATATCCCGGCTAGGATACCAAATACCAAGAAAACCACAACAGGAAAACCGCACACTTTTTCCGCTTAGCATTCGCAACAAAATTCACGTGGCCCCAATTCCCCGGAATATGCACCCTGACCGTCATAAAGGTCGACGAAAGGGAAGAGCACAAGCCCTGGCTCGCCTATTTGCGATGACAAATCAAACACTCCAGTCCTATACACCGACGTGGCCCGCTACCCACAGTAACGTGCCCTATGTCTAGTCGTACTAGATAGTGCAGACATTCTGAGAGCTTCGGCCACGCTCAACACTGTGGACAGTGGCACGGCGGAAGAGGCTGCTATTGCCCTAGCCATCGTACATGCTTCAACCATGCCAGCGGCGGATGGACCTATCACAGTGGTCACTGATTCTCAGACCGCCTGCAGGACCTTGGCACAAGGGAGGGTGAAACCCTACACACACCGCATCCTTACATTATTACACCCCACAGCGTTACAAAGGGTGCGTATCGTCTGGACACCTGGACACGCCTCTCCCCATGGTAATGAACGCGCTAATGCGGTAGCCCGAGAGCTCGCTAACCGGGCGCCATTGGAAGAGCTGTCCAACCCAGACGACGCATCGTCAGAACCACTGAACTACACTGAAACTCTACAATATTACAGAGATACCAGGAGACACTTCCCTCCCCCACATAATTCCCTTAATCGAGAAGATGCCGTCGCGTGGCGACAGCTTTAAACTAATTCATTTCCCTGCCTCTTTTATCTTCACCTCTTCCACCCCACACAATATCCCTCATACTGTCCCTATTGTGGAGCAAAGCCCACAGTATATCATTGCACGTTGGAGTGCCCACACCCTCCGGGCTACTCCCCTATTCCTTCACCTTCCCCTTCCTCCTGGGAGACTGCGCTGACCAGCTCAGACCCGCAAGAGCAGCGACGGCTGATCCGGCGGGCACGCGGAGTGGCGCGAGCCAATGGGTCCCTGAACTAAGGGCTCCACCCTGCGAGGAAGCCGCCCAAACTCATGATAAATAAATGTTTTCTCTCTCTCTCTCTCCACCGTGCACTCGAATCATCGAGGGGTGCCGACTTCGGACCTTAAACACCTTCCCTCCATAACAATTGTTTAAGCTGCCAGAGGATAAAGGGAAAGGAAATTAACCGGCGAAATCGATCCTAAGATTGGACAGCCCACTGCGAGGAAGGCGCTTTGTTTTTCGAAATTAAGTTTCTCGAAATTAAGGGGGAAGCAGACGAGTCTCGGAGCCAAGTTGGGGCATGCCAGGAGAAAATGTTTACGTGCTACCTCAGAAATAGAGAGGTGGTGTAATTTCTGCGTCTGTAGAAATTGCTGATAGCTGATAGGCTAAAGCAGTTAATACCAAGTGATCTCCTCTCACTGATCACACAGCAGGAAGTAAGAGCCTGGTTGAAAGCCAAGGGCAGAGCAGAGTAAGCCTAGAATTTAGAAATAAGCGTGCTCATTAGCAGGCAAGGCAATTACCGCTGTACTGCGTCAGTAAATTATAATTATAGGCGGCATAGCTAAACAAGGCGCTGGGTCGAGCTTCAGCCTTAATTCTGTGGCGTGTTTTGGATGTGGACAACGGGGTCACTTTAAAAGACATTGTGACTCTTCACATGGCACTACTGAAAGAAAGCTGAAGTTTCGCGCGTAGCTCCCCAAAATGAGAGCCCAGTTAAGAGTCTTGCAACACCACCGCGACACAGCACCTTTGGGAACAACCCACTGACGCTTGGCCCGAGAAGCCAGATTTTAGTGGGAGACACACGCTGCGTCGCGCGCATTGATTCAGGTGCAGATATCACGGTGGTGACAGCAAACGAGGTGTCCGCTGAGATTTTGGGTCAGATTTGCGGCAGAATAAAGCTAACTGCTGCTTTTGGACAGGGTGTCACCTCGCACCTAATCTACCTACCTCTCGGTCTTCCGTGCTCATCGGGGAGCGCTACTCAGTGTCTGCCATTGCTTTGCGCAGTAACTGATAAGTTAACTAGCCGCGCGCCAGTTTTACTCACTCCGGAAGATTACAAATGCCTTCGGCACTGCCGGCAAGAGCTACAAAATGTTCTGCAGGAATATGGTTGGGGTATAGTCTATAAAGCAAAGAAATTGGTACTGTAACAGTATTCCCCGATGAAAGAGCAAGAACAGGTGAACGGATGCTCTAGACGTAGTGCTAAAGCCGTACAGCACGCATTTGAGGAACCATCGAGCAATGACTGCCAGGCTACTGACACTGAGAATGGCGCAAACACCTCATTAGAAGATGAAGGACAGAGAGAAGAGGGCGCACAAGCACTACAGCTGCTAGCTACTAATCTCACGTCAATTCAGGAGCAGCAACAATCGGACAGTCGGGATGCTGTAGGGGCAGATAATATAGGCAACAGCGAGCAACTTCGGCCAGTCACAAAGTGCTTTCGCGAAAAAGCAGACGGAAGATGATTCACTGGCTGATGCTTGGCGGCAGGCCAGAGAGGGGTCGCACGGCATGGTAATCGATGCTACATGGCTTTATCACAGGGAGAAATTAGATGGGAAACAGTGCATCCAGCTGGTAGTCCCAAAGTCGCAGAGCAGTCCTTGCGGTGGTCAGTTCTCAGAAAAACAAAACAGAAAAGCGCATTAAAGGGGCTTCCTTTTGGCCATCATTGACGTCTGATCTGAAGCGCCATTGTCAGAGTTGTCATGGGTGTCAGGTTAATGCGTGTAAGTTGAAAACTGATTGTGTGCCCATAAGGCCCCTGAAAAGACCGCAGACCCCTTTTGAGGTAATTTACATTGACTGCATAGACACCCTTGAGCTAGCTTCATCATGGGGTCATAAATACGCTTGAAGTGTAGTGGATCTTTGTATTCAATGGCAGGAAGTGATTGCCCTGCAAGGTTTAACAGCCAAAGTAACTTGTCAAGCTTTAATAGACGTGTTTAGTCGCTGTGGAACGCCAGAACTCATATGTAGTGACCAAGGGAGAAATTTCACCACTAAAGTAATCACGGAGCTGATGGATAAATTAGGTGTAAAGATGAGGGTCATGACGCCTGACAACCCGCAAAATAACGTTATCGTTGAACGCTGCAACGGTACTTTCAAAGGTACGCTGCGTCCCGTAATCAGAACGGTCGGAAGACATTGGGACCGCTGTGTACCTTGCTTGCTGTGGCCGTATCGCGAAGTGGCCCACGACATCACTGGGAGGTCACCATTCGAACTAATTTATGGTCGCGCACCTCATGCGCCCCTCAGCATTCTTCGTAAATCGTGCACTGGTAAGTGGACCCCTCCGATAGGGCTAAACAAACCAGCAATGGTGTATCTAAAGGCGCTCCGAGAACAGGTGAGCAAGGCTTCAAAAGTTGTAAATTGGCGCAGCAGCAAAATGCGGAAACATTTAGACACAAATATAACCTGCGGTCCACCCGGAAAGAGTTTTCGGCAAGGGATCAGGTCCTGGTCATGTAATGTGAGGGCGGCAGCAAACTGCAACAGTAGTCACAAGGACCCGTAGTAGTGAAGGAAAGAACGCAGAGCGACAGTTACGTTGTAGTGGATACTGCGGATGCTGGGAGGCTGATCCATGCTAAGAAGCTTCGACAGTATTACGATCGAGCTAGTATTGTAGGTGTGGTATTTGATGCCGATGCAGAGTTTGGGAACATCGAGAGGACACCGCACTTTGCCAAGCCATGAGGCCAAATGCCTGTAGCTGCATAGACAATTGACCCAAATGTTGGCCTGAGACAAGAACTCAGCACGATTCTGGATGAATATAGAGAGGTGATGTTGGATCGGCCTGCCGGAAGTTAGTTTGGTGAACACAAAATTATATTATGACCCGGTACTAAGCAGACGCGGGCACATATGTGTATGATACCAATGGCCTGGACGGCGTAAGTTAAAAAGCAAGTGCAACAGTTGCTGGGGTAGACTATATCTACTCAGTAAAGAACGAGTTTGCCCATCCTGTGGTGTATGCGGCCCAACAGGACGGATCCATCAGAATATGTGTAGATTGCAGGAGTTCAAACACCATCACAGATCCTGACCAATTTCGCATGGTAAATGTGACCGAGCTATATTACTCTAAAGCCAGAGAAAAGCATATATCCCTTTTAGATATCACTGGTGGGTATTGGCAAATACCCCTTAGAAAGAATAGCAAAAGCTGACAGCGTACGCAACACCTAGCGACCTGCATGCGTGGAAGGCTATGCCTTACGCACTATGCAATTCTGCGGCAACATTCCAGCGAATAGTCAACGAGTTACTCAGCAATCATCGTCAGTATACTTGTACATACATTGACGACATAGCCACATTTTCTGAGACATGGATAGACCACATGCACCGCTTGGGGGCAGTATTATAAGCAATTCAGACTGCAGGCTTCATGGTAGACGGTACAATGCAGATTTGCCCAGCCGTAGGTAAAGTATCCCGGACACGTAGTGGGATCAGGTGTACATACTTCAGACACTGATAAGGTACGCACTATCCAGCTGCTGATACAGCCTAAAACGAAACGTGAACTGAGGATTGTCCTCGGGCTTCCCAATTACTAACGAGACTATGTGCCTATTCAAGACTCGTCTTGACACAGACATGGCTGCCAAACAAAAGGGCTCTGAACAAACTGCCGTTGAACTCAGAGGCGCAAGTTGCGTTGGACTCAGTTAAGAAGGCCCTCGTATGAATTACTGCGTTGACAGCACCAGACACCGGCAAAGGTTCTTGTTTGGCTATGGATGCAGCGAAAATGGCAGTTGGCGTTTGACTCTCCCAAGCCGTAGGTGAAATCGAGCGACCACTTGCATTTCTTAGTAAGAAGTTGAGCCCGTCAAAACAAAATAGGTCCACAATTGACCGGGAGGCGTATGCAATTGTGGGAGCGCTATAGTCTTTGGTTACATGGCTATTCGGCACAAAGATCAAAATAACGACTGACCATGATCCACTGACTTTCCTGACTTGCGGGGCTCCCTCCAGGGCTAGGTTGACGCGTTGGGCATGTGCGATCCAAAAGTACGACACCGAAATTGTTCACATCAAAGGTACGCTGAAGAAGGCTGCTTCAAACACTATGCCGGCTACGACCGATGGATGCGTTTGGGTGCGACCGCATCGGGATTTAATTATGATGTTTGGATTTCAACTGAACCGATGGACAGCTGCACGGGGGGAGCGAGTTTTATTAGTACTAGCAGGGCAGACCACTGTCCGGCAAACATGCCGTCAATAAGCCGTGGTTTCGTGGAAACATTCTCGCAGCATGCGAGGCGGCCACTTGCAGGAGAAAAGGGGAGGACATCAAGGCCAATAATAGGAGCCTAACCTAGGGGAGAGGGGATGTAACGTGTCTTTGTGCATATCTATCCCCTGGTGTATTGTAAGGTTTGCGACTATTTCCCCCAAAGCCGTGTGCTGCACGAAGATTATTATGCTATTGGTGTAGAGGTCGCCAGTTCTGTATATAACGTGGCGCTACAATCAGTAAGGACCTTGTGTATAAGGCACTTTGGGGAGTGTGAATAAACATTGTTTTGGTTTTCGCCTTGCTGGTAGTCCACCTAGCCCCTCGGCTACAGTGCAGAACATGGTGTCAGAAGTGGGTCCCGCCGTTAACGCCCACATGTTCGACAGCGAATCCACCGCCGCCGAGACCACCGAACCAAAAGCGCACATCATTCACGCTGGCTCATCTGCTCTGCGCCCACGGGAGAACTTGATGTTTTCGAACCCGGGAGAATGGCCAACGTGGATTTCAACATTCAACTATTACGCTTCCGTGGCCAGCCTCCACAGTGCCAGCTACGAGGCTCAGGTACGGACACGTCTTTACTGTACGGGACCGCAAGCCAGGATCATTCGTTCGTCCACGGGGGTGTCAAACCAGAAGCGCTTTTTTTCACTGCCGTCAAAGTAAAGTTGGATTCGCACTTCGTGCATCCAGTAAATGAGATATAAAAAAGTCGTCGTTTCCACCACCGCACTCAGCACCCAGGCGAATCTGTGCATGACTTTTTTTGGTATTTCGCAAGCTTGTAGAGCGCTGAAGCTATAACATCCCGCTCGTCGAGGACAGCCTTGTTCGCGACAGATTCATCGTAGGCATACGTGACGAGAAACTATCTGATCAATTGTCCCGGTGCACAAAACTTACCGCTGAGGAAGCACTGTGCTAAGCCCGCATACATGAGGGCGCAGAAAAAGAGCGGTTGTTACGCTCTAGATTGACTGCGGATAATGCTCTTGCCGAAACGCTAAATAATGACTCGGCTTGACGAAAGGATACGCCCACCTTTTTGCCAAGTTTCCGCAACCAGTCCGAGCACTCGGCTAGGCTGCCGTGTCGCTTTTGTGGACGACAGCGTCACTTTCGAAAAGACTGCCCAGCAGAAAATCAGTTTGCCACTACTGTAGAAAGCTAGGACATTTTGCCGAAGTGTCCATGAAGAAGAACGCAGATGAGCGACTGAGTTTTGTCGAACTTCACAACGTGGATTCAAGACGAGCAAGGTACATAGACATACTAATGAACGGGCACCCAGCCGAGTTTAAGATAGACTCTGGCGCGGAAGTCTCCGTCGTCTCGCCGTCTTTCCTAGGCCAACCGCGGTTGCTGAATGATGTGGAAGGGGAAGTCTTGAACCCTGGCGAACAGAGTCTGCACGTTCTTGATACCTTTAAAGGAACCTTACAGTGGGGTGATAACTCGACAGTGCCGACCTTGTACGCGATTGAACGTGAGCGCACTCACCTGCTTGGGCTTCTTGCAGTTGAAGCCGTTGGTGTTGTTGACTACCTCGATTCTGCCGAGTGCGTTAATTCCGCCCCCCAGCCAAGATTTCCATGGGTCGGGGAAATTTTGGCAAGCCGAATGTCGCATTCACGTTAAACCGGGCACTCGTCCATTTTCCATAAGCGCCCCAAGGGCGGATTCCAATTTCTTTAAACGACGTTTTCAAGAAAGAGCTAGACGACTTCGAGTCGCAGGACGTTATAATGCAGGTAGAAACTCAAACCAAGTGGTGCTTCGGGCTTGTAGTGGTGCCCAAATCATCGGGCGGCTGTAGAATCTGCGTCGATCTGACGAAGCTGAACCAAGTCATCGAAAGGAAGCGCTTCATCTTGCCGACGGTGAAATAGATCGTCGGCCAGTTGAGTGGAGCGCGAGTGTTCTCCAAGCTGCATGCGCGGTCCAGTTTCCATCCGGTGAACCTTAGCGCTGACAGCCAGGAATTCACGACATTATAATGCCGTAAGGCCGGTACTGTTACAAGAGGCTCCCTTTTGGTATAGCCACGGCACCAGAGTATTTCGAGCATTTATTTTTGACGGCTCTTGAGCGCTTGCGTGGAGTCGTGAACCTGATTGATGACATTCTAATCTTCGGGAAAGATCGTCAATTGCACGACGAACGCCCCGCTGTAGTCCTGGCTCGCCTTGAGGAGAAGGGTATCGCTCCTTACAAAAAGAAGTGTGCGTTTCAGGTCAGCTCGCTGAAGTTTCTTGGAGTAGTGATTTGGTCGGACTGGATCTCGCCTGACCCGGACAAGGTGAAGCCTGTCAGAGGTTTGCTGCCACCGACCAACATCAGCGGAGTAAGACGATTGCTGGGAATGACAAATCAGGTCGCACAGTTCATACCTCACTACTACGAAGTTACGGAGCCCATTTGTTCACTCCTAAAGAAGAACAGCACCTGGACTTGGGGTCCCAGTCAAGAAAAGGCCTTCTCACGCCTCAAGTTGCTGTTGAGCTCTGACACGTGCATGGAAAATTACGATTCTTGCTACCTCATTGTAGTATCCGCG
Organism: Dermacentor variabilis; assembly: GCF_050947875.1. NCBI lineage: Eukaryota > Metazoa > Arthropoda > Arachnida > Ixodida > Ixodidae > Dermacentor > Dermacentor variabilis. The sequence goes on along the minus strand of NC_134577.1, from coordinate 89,031,018 downwards.
GTCTTCAGCTCCTGCTGGTCCTACGGTCTGGGAGCTGTACTGCTGCAGGACCAGCCTGAAGGTACTCGACGGGCTGTAGCGCATGCTTCAAGGGCGCTTACGCCGACGCATGGACGTTATAGTCCAACAAAGAAGGAAGGTCTCGCGGTGACTTGGGCCATTTGACGGTACGACCAGTGCCTGTGCGGCCTAAACTTCGAGGTAGAGACAGATCACCTTCCTCTGGTCACCCGGTTGGATCACAAGGGCCTAGAACTTGTGCCGCCTCACATACAACGAACGCGGATAAAACTGATGCGATGTCAGTACGTCGTGAAATATGTTCCTGGAAAGCATTTAGCTACGGTGGACACTTTGCCACGAGCTCCATCTGATTTGCCAACTACTCGCATGGCAGGCACCCGGGAGTTATTTGTCAGTGGACTGTTGAAGGACTTACCACCTCTTGTAGCAAGACGTCTAGAAGATGTCCGCATACACGAAGCCCAAGATGGAGTCTGCTCTGAGGTCATGACGAATTGCACGAAAGGATGGCCAGACAAAAACAAGGTGCCACTGCAGATCCCTCTATTTTGGAGGGAGAGAGACAGATTGCGCATATACGATGGCATCCTTTTGCTGCAACGACGACTTGTCATTCCTTATGCTTTGCACCAGGACATTTTCGCCTATTACACGAAGGGCATCAGGGAGTGCGCCGCTGCCTTTGGTGGCCTACCTGTAAGATGTATGCTGAGTATATGGTGAACCAATGTGCCATATGCGCCGAGACTCGAGTTCAGCGTTCTGAGCTCCTGCTGTGAATGGCGGCACCCGAAAGACTATGGAAACACCTTGGAATCGATCTGTTTCAACTTGGAGGGCGCGATTACGTCCTGATTGTTCATTATTATTCCAAGTTTCCTGAAGTAGTCTCCGTGGGTTCCGCCACGGCACCAGCAGTCATCTCGGCGATCAAGAGTTGTATTGCCCGTTTTGGCATACCAGACATCATCCGGACCGACAACGGACCGCAGTTTGTGTCGAACGAGTTCGCCGAGTTTGCGCGTTCATACGGTTTTTCTCACGAAACCAGCAGAGCGAGGTACCCTTATCGCAATGGAGAGGCAGAGCGCATGGTGCGCACAGTGAAAGACTTGCTCTTCAAAGCTCCTGACCTCTACCATGCCCTACTGTCATACCGTGACCTGCCCGGTTCCAACGGCATTTCCCCTGCTGAAGCCCTGATGGGAAGGAAATTACACACTCGTCTCCCGAAACTACGGGAAATGGGGCCGTTGTTAGCATGTCACATGTGTTGTAGGAAAAAGGACTCGTGTAACAAGGCACGGCAAGCGATGAACTACAATCGCCGTCATGATTCAAGCCAATTGGCTCCTCGATTACTAGAGATTATATATGGGTCACTGAGACACGCTGCAATGGTGAAGTACTCTCGCAGGCTCAGCGTCCGCGGTCCTACCTTCTTCAGGCCTCCAGAGGCGTCCTTCAGCGTAATCGGCCACCCCTGGTACTTCATTCATCGGAAGCGACCCCAATTGAACTGACAGCTTTCCCGCCTGTCCCTCCCGAGATCACGCCGCCTGCAGCACCTCAAGAAGATCCAAAGCAGCCAGAAGTAACGCCGCTAGAAACGGTGACACAGACTCGCAGTGGTCGTATAGTGAGACCATCACGACGGTTGGACTTGTTGGGCCCTTTGTCAAAAGGAAGGATGTAGAGGTCACCAGTTGTATATATAAGGTAGCGCTACGATCTGAAAGGACCTTGTATATAAGGGGATTTGAGGTGTGGGAATGAACATTGGTTTGGTTTCCGCCTTGCCGGTAGTGCGCTGCGTACCTCAGTTCCCGTGCAGAACAATTGGTTGAAATGGTGTGAACTCACATGGCGATTGGCTGGTTTTTGGCTCTTTTGTGCAGCTGAAGGTTTAAAAAGTCATGTTTTGGTTGTGTGGGAAAGATCGGAGTTTCGGGCTTGGACTCGCACAGACGCCTCGGCGTTTGAATAACGCGTCTTTTTACCGGACAACAGCCCTTCCTTCGCCATGCCACCGTGCATTCGAATAATCGAGGGGCGTTCATTTCGGACCTTAAATACCTTCCCTCCCTGATTAGTGCTGAAGTTACTAGAGGATAAAGGGAAAGGAAATTAACTGACAATTTGCCAAAGCCCTTAATTTTGTTCACACTACTAATTTGTCTCCCGGGGGATTGAAGGTGTATTTTGTTCAATAATAAACATATATATATATATATATATATATATATATATATATATATATATATATATATATATATATATATATATATATATATATATATATATATATATATGTTACATGTGTAACGCTGTTTGGAATGATGACCTTAATTTTGCAGCGCAGCTTCATACCTCTACCGCCCAAGGAAGATTTCGTAGCATTGTGGTAAGTAAAAAATTCCATACGGGGACCGATCCCAGATATATGCAATGCCGCGCCGACCTGCGGTGAAGGTGAAGCAGGCGTTAAGCACTCCCAATACGTGGACCAATCCGCAAGGTTGTGCAATGCCAGGCCGGCCGGCGGTGTTGGTGAAGCAGGCGTTAAGCGCTTTCCATACCTGGGCCGATGTATTCCTTGTCCCTAATCTTTATATTGTAAGCGTCAGCGATTTGTCTTGTCAGTTGGCTCACGTGCTTAAAAATGACATTCGTTTTTTTTTAAATAGGGGCCACAAGAGCGTGACTTGCAATGCTCTGGGAGATGAAGTGGCACAATATCTGAATATATAGCTCATTCTCCCTAAGTCGAACATTGACACAGCGCTTCGTTTGTCCGGCGCACTCTCTACCACAACATAAGGGAATGGCATATAGAACCTGCTTAACACAAGTGATGCACCATTCGCATGGTTGACAGTTCATTTCCCCTTTACTTGCTTACCCTTCAGCATATTATCAAATATCGCGCATATGCTACCTATCTTATGTTTCGCAGAAAAACCAACATCATTGACCTTGACTCGACGCTCTTAAGACCATGCGCCAACTTCTCTACATACGGTACCTCTGCGTTTTTCCTTTCTTATTCTAATTTAGTTTCCCTAAATGAGAAGAAATTTACTACTTTTTTCTTATAGCTTTAGCTGGCCCTTAACTATCACGATTTCTACAAAGGAATCTTGAGCGCTTAGCAATAGGAGATACTTTCCGGATAGCGAGTTTCGGTACTGTGTGCCGGTACCTGGAAGACAGTTCGTTGATCATCCGGTGTGCCTTCAGAGCAGATGCGGAAAACTTATATTACCCCCTTCCCCATGCCCAAGGTATGGAAGGTGGTAAAAACTGCGTAGTGCGTGACAATGATGAAGAAGCGTTTCTCAATTGTAGCGGTATTTCAATACAAGTCGTTCATGAAGTTCTTTCCTTTTAGTTGATATCTAACTTTGTTTCATGCAGAGGGGGTCTGTATATACAAAAGTTGGGGGTATGCATTAGCACGCATTTAGCTCCTATTATTAGTGACATTTTTCTGGGTTATAATGATAGGCAACTAGAGGGCCACCTTGCTAAGCTTTTTAATATGATTTTCTGCTATCTTGATGATTTTGTTATATTTTTGAACAGTAACATTCTCCCAAGGGTGTAGATGAAATTTTAGCGGTACTCAGCCTGCACGGCAAGGGCCTTTACTTTCGAACTCCCTAAAGGTGATCAACTGCAGTTGCTAGACCTGAGGTTAATCCATGATCAAAATCACATTTGCTGGAAATATTATCCCAGGTCGCCTAAGCCGATTTTTAACTACAATTCCGGTCATTATAAGACAGTGAAGCGGGCTCAGAATGAGCCGACCTCAATGACCTCACTAACCGCGGATGCGACGACGATTAAGGATTGCCAAGTCATAGTGATGTTGAAGTCACTTATGGACGCCAAGCGCATTCTACTGAGCAACATGAAAACCCCGTAGGCACAGAGTGCACTGCAGGTGCTGGACACCTTGAGTGGGGTTCTTGCTGCTCTAGTGTAAAACCACTGCCCGAGAGGTGCCGTTATTTCAAGAGGAGGTCAAGAATGCATCTGTCTTTCAGTGGAGCGCCAGAGGGCTTAAGCCACGCATGTCCGACTTTAGACAGTTTGTCTTTACGCACCAATACCCCATTATCGTGATTTACGAGCCCAACCTGTCAGCTCCCAGACGACTGTCCGGGTATGAGTGTTTTGTGTCCACTACCCACGAAGAGTGCAGCAAGGTTGCTGTGTTTATACGCCATGACTTGACTTATGTGCATCACCCAGTGCCCCCTGACGAAGTAAATCAATTCGTGTGTGCAACAGTGAAGACGAAAAAGCTCACGTTGACACTTCTTGGAGCCTAATTATCTCCAACAAGCTGTCTAGATTGCGAGCGCTTACGGGAAATTTTGACATCGACTCCACAGCCGTGGGTGATCACTGGCGACTTTAATGTCCACTACTTATTTATTTTATTACCCTCAGGGCCAAAGGAAAAACAGATGGGAGTGTTGTTAACATACAAGCAAAACGTACAAGGAAAATACAATATTCGCTTATTATACAATGTTAGCTATATCATTGGAAAAAATACATAAAATATTAGCACAATAACAAGAAAAAGCTACATTACAAAGACCCTGTTAATACGTTGTTGGCTAGGAAATTTCGGAAGTGTTGGTTGTCACTGATAGATACAGTGTCAGAAGGAAGGTGATTCGAGTCGCGACTTGTCTTGGGCAAAAAGGAGTGAAAGAAATACTTAGTGTTGCAAATGTCAATACCAACTTTGTGGTTGTGATCGATGCGATGGGATCGGTAATGCGGCCTAGATATAAATTGGACGCGCAAAATACGATGATAGTACAACTTATGAACAAGAGTAAGTCGAGAAATTTGGCGGCGCGCAGACAGGGATGGGAGAGCAAGATTAGACTCCATGGCAGTGATACTAGCGGCTCTATTGTAGTTGTACAGAATAAACCTAACGGGGTAATTTTGAACAAGTTCTAGTGCTGTTACAAGTTTGTCCTGACTTGGATCCCACATCGAGCATGCGTATTTCAGCTTGGAAGGAATTAGTGTTTTATACAGCAATAGATTAAGCGACGATGCTGCACTAAGGAAGTTACGACGTAGGTAATTTAACATGCGGTTTGCGTTGCTAACTATATATGTTCAATGTGAATGTTCCAGCTTAAGTTAGTGGTAATGTGAATGCCAAGGTATTTGTACGAGGTGACTGATTCTAATTCAACATTGTTAAGGTAGAAATGAGATATGGAGGTCTAAGTGCGGGAAATGTGCATTGTTTTACATTTGCTAGTGTTATGTTCCATTAACCGCGTTTAGGACCACGCAGCAACCGCACCGAGATCGAACAGTAAGTGGGTAGTGTCATTAACAGTTCTTATTTCGCGAAAAACAACACAGTTATCTACAAATAAAAGAACGTTAGATTTTAAGAGAGGCGCCAAGTCATTGATATAGATAAAAAACAAAAGCGGTCCAAGAACGGATCCCTGCGGAACGCCTGAAGAAACGTGGCTAAAAGCAGAACATCACTGATTCGCGGCAAAAACTGTGAACGATGTGCAAGAAAAAAATCAATCCATTTTAACAAACTAGTGTCTAAATTTAGTTGATTTAGTTTATGAAGCAGTAATCTATGTAAGACCTTGTCAAAAGCTTTTGAAAAATTTAAGAATAAGCAAACGGCATGAGATGATCGATCTAAGACTTGGTGAAACGCGTGAGTAAAAGACATAAGTTGCGTTTCACATGAATATGTTTTGCGAAAGCCATGTTGAGCCGGGCTAAAAAATGAGTTTGATTCCGGAAAGTTAACCAAGTTACTGTAGATTACATGTTCTAGTATTTTACAACAGTCACTGGTGAGAGAAATAGGGCGATAATTCCAAGGAAAGTTTTCATTGCCTGATTTGAAGCTTGGAATCACCTTCCCTATTTTCTATATTTCGGGGAGCGTACCCGTGTCCAACGATTGTTGGAATATTTTTGTTAATATAATAGAGCAGTAGGTACTAGTGTTTTTCAAAAATTTGGTGTTAGTACCGTCAAAGCCGGGAGATGAGTTGTTTAACCCTTCGATAAGCTTGGCGGCACCAGATACGTCGATTCGCACTGAAGGCTTGGCTACGTACCGGAACGCTTGTGCCAGGCGTAATTCATTTGAAGAAGCAGAGGAAAAATTATGTACAAATATTTGACTAAGAAGGGTCGCACAAAGATTGTTGGGTGCGGGTTCGTCAGAAGAATCATGTAAGGTGATAGTGTCGTGCGGTAAAGGGTCAATGGTGCGCCAAAATTTATTTACGTTAGAAGCTAGCATCGACGGAAGCACAGTAGATAAATAGTTTTCTCTGGCGTTTCTGATGGCTGCAAGATAAGCGTCACATGCAGTCTTGTGCGCATCCCAACGTAAATTAGAAGGTTAGATCCTGGCTGCGCGATAATGACGTTTTTTCTTGTTGGATAGCCGTTTTAAATGAATGTTTTACCATGGTGCCAGCGAATGGCTGGTGATGACTCGCTTTGGAATGTATTTTTTTCTTAGTTCGTGCGTTTTAGTTTCGAATGCGTCCCAATTAGAGAGCACTGAGTTATTGCCGAAGTTAAGCAAGACGTGTATGAGTGCATGAAGTTCAGTATTGATTGTGTCAAAATTTGATCTGTTGTAGTCAAAAATACTTTTGCGTTGTTTTGAGCGCTTTGGCGCGGTTGTTTCGATGTGAAAGTTTAGCTGTAGGTGGTCACTAATTCCAGGATAGCAAGTAACATCAGAGAGAAGATCAGGGGTAGTTGTTAGAATTAAGTCAAGGTTGTGGGGTGCAGTAGCGGATAATCTGGTTGGCTCGGGAACAGTTTGGGTTAACGAGAAGGCACAACCCATATCCAAAAATTCTTGTGATTCGGTTGAGTATGGAGTTAAAGTAGGAGGATTCATATTCCATATTATGTTAGGCAAGTTGAAATAACCTAAAAGTATGACGGGTAACGTTGGACACCGAGTCTAAATCGTATTAAGGACGCCATGCAGTTAATTTAAAAACAGGAAGAGGAAGAAGGGGTCTATATCATACGCCTAAAATGAGTTTGCGATGGTCGATTTTTACTGATGCCGAGATGATTTCGAGGTATGTGCTAAATGATATGCTCGATGAAGGAATATTATTTGAAATCGGAAGTAGTACGCCCCCACCTCGAGACGCAGTGCGGTCGTTCGGTGTATGCTAAAATGTGAAGCTTCATGAAAGATTTCGCGATCTTGTACGTCAGGAAAGAGCCAAGTTTCCGTAATAGCAACAATGAGCGCAGAGCAGGAATCTATCGCCGATGACAATGAATCATGTTTATTGACGACGCTGCGTGCATCGGTGTATATGATAAACAGTTGGGCGAATGGCCGTCCACCGCCCCTCTCGACTTCCTAGGGCATATCATTTGCAGTGTTAGTGACGGGCTCATGCCGCTCAGTGCGTTCATTGGTTTTAATTTCTTCGATGCTATCCATGATTGTGTTGCAAGTGTAGCGTTTATTAATAACAATGAGCTTGTTGTAGCTGAGTAGAAAGGATGGGGAACCGGGAAGGTTTTTGGTGAATTCGGTTAGTTTTCTTCGTGTGACACGGGTGCCGGACGAGAAGTCTTGAGATACTGTTAAATTTTTTTATTTCAACAGCTTCCGTGAGGAAAGTAGCCGCTCCTTGGTTACCTATGGGTAATTACCTATGGGGAAGCTCCAAAGTGTACGCTAGAGGCAGAACGTTGGCGTCCTTTGCCTTTGAACGCGAATTTTGCTTGCCAAATGATAGAAGCCCTACATATCTGCGTGGATTAACGTATGGTAGCTGCTTGGACCTCACCTTCGTTTCACGTTCGCTTCCGAGAACAGTGCACTGGTTTTCGGATTTAGAAACGCGGGGTAGAGAGCATATGCCAACCTATTTGAAGATCGAAGGTTTGGCTAGCTCCAAGTCCTCCAGAACTGTCCAGTGCACTGATTGGCCTAAATACAAAATAATCACGGAAGACTGTTGTCGGAACGGCACCTCCTATAACCTACATGACAAGATAAATGATCCCATACAAACAACCACAAATTCACTCTTGAAGACGCACCGATTTCGACATCGAACTCGAGAAACTTCGAGCAACTCACCGTTGTGGGGAACGAAGATATAGACGCACGAAGTCCAATCATGATTTGAGATTGGCTAGACGAACACAAAATTATACAGCGTCACATGAACAAGCTGCCTTCGCGACAATGGGTATCCTTTTGCGAGTCCCTGGATCAGCAAAGACCTGGGTAGCTTATAAAGATAGCCTTCGAACAACCTTTGGTCAGCGCCACCCGTTCAAATCTCTGGCACTCCATATACAATGTAGAGCTATTGACGTCGCTTAATCTTTCAGCAGAAAGATTGCTGGCAAATGAAATTGCGATGGAACGGGCACGGGAACGCTCGACCACCCACTGTTCTCCCGCGAACCCCGCATGGAATCCCCTTTTTCTATCAAAGAACTAGAAGCTGCGCTGGCTTTGTGCGGGCGTTCTTCAGCGCCAGGATCTGACGGCATTACATGCCGTGCCCTGTGACCATGCTGGACAGGTACTCTTGCTCCTGCACAATTACTCCTGGCAGAAGGGTGCGGTTCCGCCAGAATGGAAATCCAGTCACCTCATTCCACCCCTCAAACTATGCAAGTTGCCTTTGTACATTTCCTCATGCCTGCCAATTGCACTTACCAGATGTGTCGGAAAAACAATAAAAAGAACGATTTCAACACGTCTGGAATGGTACTTAGAGTATTATGAAATCTACCCAGATGCTCTCGCCGGATTCAGGCGTGGCTATTTGTCAACAGACAACGTTGCTGACTTGGTGCATTTGTGCTACACAAGAAGGCCTGTGAACGACTATCTGCTGCTTTGTTTCGAGACGTTAAAGGGGCTCGTGATAATGTCACCCATGAAATCATTCTTATGGCATTAGAAGGCGTCAGACTTGGTGGTAAGATATATATGTGGACGTGCAACTACCTACATAGGAGATTATTCTACGTGCACACATAAAGTGGCCCGGCATTCGAGCATTAAGGTAGCCGGAGGAGTGCCTCAAGGCGGAGTGCTTAGCCTGATGCTTTTTAAACCCGCCGTGGTTGCTCAGTGGCTATGGTGTTGGGCTGCTGAGCACGATGTCGCAGGATCGAATCCCGGCCACGGCGGCCGCATTTCGATGGGGGCGAAAACACCCGTGTATTTAGATGCACGTTAAAGAATCCCAGGTGGTCGAAATTTCCGGAGTCCTCCACTACGGCGTGCCTCATAATCAGAAACTGGTTTTGGCACGTAAAACTCCATAATTTAATTTTTAATTTAATGCTTTTTAATCTGACCCTCATTTGATTAGATGACAAACTGCCAAGCAACTTACGACTTTCCATCTATGCGGACGACATCTGCATTTGGGCATCAGGTGTAACCCGACTTCACCTTGGCGCTCGACTAAAGAAGCCAGCCACAACGACATATTGCTACCTTCGTCAACAAGGACTAAAATGTCATGCAGAAATTCCGCAATTAGGGCATTCACCAGGAAGCCAATGTCTGCCTACGGCATGCCAATTAACGGACAACTTATACCATACCGCAGAAGTCATAGGTTCTTGGGAGTCGTAATTAACAGAGACCTATATTGGACTCCGCATGTGAATTACGTGAAAAAGAGGCTGACTGCTATCTGTCACCTGTTCAGGTTCCTTGCAGGAAAAAAGTTGAGGAGTATCTATACACGCTTTGTTACAGATGTACATTGCGTTGCTCACTGGGCTCCTGCGCTACAGCCTGCCTGCAACATCCAACACCTGCTAGACTAATCTGCGTACGATTAAGAGCATTCGAACCGAATCCCTTAAGATATGTCTTGGCTCACCACGCAGTCCATCAACGGCTGAAACCATTGCCATTGCGAACGATTAGCCAATCACGACGCACATTACCATGGAGGCAATGCGTATGCATCTCAGACATTATGCTAGGACTCCTTCCCACCACCTGACGAGCCTGACTGCTGAAAAGCCCTGCTCGACATTAAGCGCTACTGTCAGTGCACATCGTGCGTCTTTTTCTTCAGAGTACGCACCTGTGGCCAAGCCAGTGTTTCCTCCGTGGTGTTTGAGCCGTCCACGAGCAACTATAATGTTTCCAGGACTACAGAAGAAAATAAATCTACCGGCCCGTGCTCTAAATCAGCTGTGATTGCTTCTTTTGTATGAAAAGTACGGCAACCATGTGGACATCTATACCAATGCATCGACTACGTCGTCCAGTTCTGATGGTGCGGTGGCTATACCAACGGGAGGAATGACACTGCGGTTCAAAACATAGCTTGTCCCGACCTCAACGGCGGCCGAACTAACGGCTCTGCGTCGTGCACTGGAATTCATTAATTCTGAAGGACCTTGAAAATGGGCTGTGTTCTCTGGCTCAGAACCGACATTACAGTGCACGGAGTGAGTTCTCCGACGCGGATGTCATGAATAGTTGACCTATGACATCGTGAAGCTTCACCAGCACGTGCGACAAAAATTTCACGAGGCTGTCTTTCAATGGGCACCTGGCCATTGTGGAATAAGTAGCAATGATCCCGCCGATAACGCTGCTCGCACAGCATATCAAAAGAGCACAGCGTTCCAGTTCCGCTTTCGAAGACAGACGCCGAAAGGCAGCTTCGACACGTGGCACACAGTCTCTCACTGCCCGAGTGGAATTCACCAAATTTAAGACTTACACGACTGCATCGATTAAACTCCTCACTGCAACTCCCACTTCCATTTGGAATTCCTCGACGTGAAGCTATACTTCTCTGTCGCCCTTTCGCTAGCAGTTGCCTCCACAAAGACATATTCTACATTAATTGTAGTGACCGACAGTGGAGCATGCGAGGTCTGCGGCACCGAACAAAGTATCGACCACCTGCTCTACCACTTCCCACGATATGCCCCAGAAAGACAAGAGCTTGCTAACGCTCTCGAAAATCTGGGCAATCCACTGCTTTCTGCGCAGGAGCTGCTGGAACACCGCCCTCATCGCTCGTCGGCCTATAAAGCGGTGAAGGCGCTTTTGTGTTTCTTGAGGACAACGGGCTTGTGTAAACGTCTGTGTCTAATAATGCAATTTCTATTTGACCACACGCGTCAGCCAACTCACCGCTAATTTCCTTCTTTCGTTCCCTCCTTTCTCTCCCTGTCATCTTTGTTTTCCCTATTCCCCTTCCCCCAGTGTACGTTAGCCAACCGGATGTTATTCTGATTAACCTCCCAGCCTTCTGATTTTCTCTTTCATCCGCCCATGCAACGGAGAGACGAGAAGGATGTATTTCATAGGTGTCTATACACGCTGCAAGACGTTTCCGTGACGCCCAGAAAGCGCCATTCAACATTGGCTTTACACAGAAAAGAATTTGGGCCGATCATGTTCGCCTGGGTGGGTGCACGTTTTGCTGACGCGAACTACAGGGTAACAGGTCGCCCTACCTTGCTACTTTGCTGGCTAGGGATAACACAGCCGTTTACAGCCGTTGGGCCCTTTATTTGGGTCTTCTGGATTCACTTTGTGCTCGGAAAAGCCGAGGAAGCCATGTAAGTTTTGTATACGAGAGTAATGTTCTCAGAAACCTATTAGGTGCACCTGCCGATTTCGTAACTTGCGCGCCGAGTGTTCTCTTACGGCAATTGTAAAAACAATAAAAGGAACTGCCTGTCTCTGTGTCCGGTGTTTTTTGTGCACACGAATCAGCCGCACTTCATTACTCATTACCGCGAACAGAAAAAGTAGCATATAACTAGAGCGCACAGAAGCGGGTATGAAAAAGCGCCAGTGTCTGATCTTAGTTTGCACGTATAATGTTGGGGTGCTTGAACTCTCATAATTTTGTCATGATCACACTCAGCTACGGCAAAAGCATGGCCAGTTGCTAAGAGCTGGCGCCCCTTCAGCGATATCATACTCGGATACAACCGATACTTGTACGTTCTCTATCGAGTGCCAGGAAAAAAAGCACATGTAACTCGCAAAACACGCTCATATCCAATGTAAAGCTTGTGGCTTGTGCAGGCTGCATTGGCCCAGTGATTCGTTAGAGTGCTGTATGTATTGGTTGTCTGTGTTGGGTTGTCTGTGTTGGGTATGTATTGGTTGTCTGTGATTTTCATAACTGCTTTATGTCCTAATTCTTGCATTATTGCGTAGGCGACAGAGTTTCTCCTGCGAAAGCGCGCCACGTGAAACAACGTAGGAAATCACTTGACTGCACCCATCGCGATTGTGGTATTCTTTTTGGATACCGCGACCGAGATGACAAAAGCTAGATAGAAATGCAGTGCAAATTAACATGATAGCACGTACCGAGAACGTTACTGAGCCATTTTGTGGAAAGGAGTCTAGCGTACTTTGTTTTGGCCAGTCCTTCCAGAGACTGACTTGAAAAAACATTTATTACTGCACAGGTGTCGCAAAAACATACCTTATCACCCTGCACGGCGTTGCAACTACGCTGAAGCAGACAACGCGGCAGGTTCTTTTCGTTAAATCATCTTTGTGATATAGTTTTGTCCACGGAAATGAAATTGAGTTCAAGATGAAACCTGTACCAGCCTCCAGAGAGGAGGAAAAAGGATCAGCGATTTCGGAACATGTGATCGCATACGACCGACAACCTCAAACGTTCGGTGGTGCGTCGTCCCCTACGCAGTTGCCGGAGGCCCCAGGCTGCGCTCACACCTAATTATTGCAAATAAGATGATCAGAGCATACACGCACTGGAAATGCTTGCCTATATGTGAAGAATACACCCTTGGAAACGCCTGCAAGACCCTAAGCTTTCCTTCTTCAGCGTTTTCTTTTTTTTTTTTGCACTTGCTAAACAGAATAAGCGGATAAAGTCCGATGCGTGTTCTAGACAGTGACCAAAACTGATGAAGTTCCGGAGAGGGTGCCGCTTAGCTGGCCACGGCATAAGATTTAATTTACATCTTGTTCTGTCACGCCGTTGCTGCTAAATACTTCAATAACCTCCTCTCCTCTTCTACCTTAAGAAACGTGAAAAATATTTGTTGGCTTCGTTTTTTCACACCTAGGCAGCATTTAAATTTGATTTTAAAGGCAAGGCTAGGTTCGTATGGGGCATATTATGAAATCATTTGTGTAGCTTTCTACCGCGACTACTTCATGGTAACAGACTACGCTGTTATAGCAGCGCGCTCCCACATTTTTATTGTTTTGACTACCTTCCACTGTAGGAAGCGAAAATTTCATTGGTTGTTGAGGCACACATTTATCTTTAGAGCTCTTAAAAACGGAGTAAAAATGAAAAAAAACTCTTTAAAGGAAAGCGCTATGTTCATGAAAATTCTATTTTTATTTAGTACAAAATAAATGTCCGATGATTACAACACTATTACAATACTCCCAAATGCGAAATTAGAGCGGACTTCGATAGATGTTTTCATTTTGCGACGTATTCAAGCAAGGAATTTGACACCGACCGGCAGTGTGCCCATGCCGTCGGTGTCTTCGCAGAGGGAGGAGCAGTATGGCAACGCTGACATGTAGAACGCCATCGGAGACAGCTGTGGCACGAGCGCGTTCACGAAGTCACTCCGAGGGACGCAGACGTTCAATCCCGGAGCGCGGTACTAAGACCGGCTCTCTCATAAAAGCGATTTGGCATGCTAGGGTAATCATGCCGATGGCCGGAGCAATTTCTGCACTCATGCTCCCCACTTACAAAAATACTTGTTTTCCGTTCTCTCTCTGGCGAGCACCCAGCCCCGTCATGCAAAATGTTTATTGCTTTGTATCTGGACAAAAATGCTTAATTTCCAAAGTATAAATCGTGTAGTGCGAATGGTGTAAATGCAGTTGATTGGTAGCGTTATACCCGACGAGAACCAATTTACCCCGAAAAAAAAGAGAATACCCATAGGGATGCACAGGGCTCCTTAGAAAATGCACGGGCAAGCTCGTGGTAGGTGTGGGCGAAATGAAGTTTGGCGATATGTTCACGTATACTTAGACAATTACAGTGGAGTTTCTGCATTCTTTCATTGCCATTCATTCATTCTAAAATAAAGACAGCTCAGTCAAATTCTTCGAAGGAGGTTCAGCAAACCTGGCAACAAAATCATAGGGCGGTTATGACATCCCAGTAAATTGATTGCTACTCTGCTTATTCACAGCTGCGCACAAACGGTATAGACAGTCCAAACTCGCACGGGCCATTATGTAGCTGTAACTTCATCCCTACGCCTCGAGCGGTTGAGTTGCAAGCGCGTTTTTATTCATACTTTCGCGTTTATTCAGCCTAACTGACCTTTCTTTTCTTTTCTGGTATAAAGGTGCCGCGCTAGTGAGCATATCCATGGCGTTGCAGGGTCGTTAAAAGTCCTAACCGTCCACTTGCAGATTGTTATTGCACTTGGCTAGCAGCCAAAGCGTGTATGAAAGCTGAAGCCGTCAGCTTAAGGGCCAAGAGTAGAGCACAGGCTGCGAGTGACTGAAAAGAAAGGCAACGATTGATCATGCTAAAAGTTCGTAGGCGCTGCTTTGATAGGAAGAAACGCATGGAAGCAAACTCCGATATTGAACTTAGGGACAACGCTTGTCGTCCATTTTTTCGGGACATGCGTGTCCTGCCAGAATTGCATGACTTCAATTTGCATACACGAAGCAAGAATGGAACTCAAACTGGGACACCGCAGTTCTCAGTAGCCGGCTCCACTGTGCTTTACGATCAGCTTCGAGAAAGAGGGCGGTAACCTGACCTTCAATTTTTCGCATGTGTGCTTGCGCATCCGAGAAAAATTAAACAATGTAGTGAAACAGAACATCCTTTTAGAGGCTTGAGGCGAAAACTTGAGGGCGAAATTTCAGTTTTTTAGGGCACTTTTAGGGCAAAGCCCGCCACCACAAAAGAAAACGGAAAAAAAAAGACTTGCCCACTTGCGTTGCAAGTGTGCAAGAACCATTGCGTCTACACTAGAGGAAACTCTGGCGCCGCAGTCGGTCAGCCATCGCGAGAATTATGGACGTTACATGTATTTGTCTTCTTTTCCTGCTTGTGGCTTCAGACAAGTGGATACTTTGATTATTACGCTTAATATTCGCCCATTTTCCTAAACTTCAAGGCAAGGTGTACTTTTCTAAATGCAGAATACTCTGCAGACACGCACATTCGCTATTTACTTAAACGGTTCAGGCTGTGCGAATGACAAAATTTAAAAAGCGCCATTCATGTAAACGCACTTGCTTTCCCACGAGAAATTTTTAAGCGCATTTGTGGGGATAAGTATGGCGACTGTCATTGCATGCGTCCATGACGCTAATATTTTAATATTGGTCTTCTGTGCTGGATTCCTTTGTTTGCATAATGCCATTGAACAATATTGGTAATGTTGATGTAATCATTTATAGCACAGCATTTTGTCCACAATTATGGGATTCCGATGTCATGACGCCATTTGAGGCAAGGACGAATTTTTTACTGTAGTGCCCTCCCTTGGCCTGCGAACAGAACCCGGATAGCGCGCGCCCGCGTGAGAAAAGAATAAAGACGGCGCCTGGCCGTGGCACATGCAGCCACGGCTCGTCGTTCTATTCAGGCGTCTATTCGGGCCAGCTGACTCATTAATTACTGACGCAAAAGCCTACAAGTGGTGACCTAGTACGAACATTACGACTGATCCGCATGTACCCTCCACAGAACCGCAGTTACGTCCATAGCATCTAGTCGCTGCAAATGTGCCTCCAACCCTTCTGGTGTGCTCTCGGACGTTCTCTCCGCCCCCTACCGGCGTTGCGCCATATCATCACCTCAAGACCAAGGTACTGGAGAGATTCATGGCCGTCAAAACGCACCCGCCTCCAGCAGCTCCTTGCCGAGGAGAACCTTGGCGACCGGCGCCCCTAACAACTGCTGCGCTGCTTGCGGCAGCTCCTTGAGGAGTATGACGTTCCCACACACTTAGCGTTGCTTCGAGAGCTTTTCCTCAAACACCTTTGCCAGCCCGTCCACATCGTCCTAGCCACGCCTGAGGACGTCACCCTTGGTCCCCGGGCGGAGCTCACCGATCAGGTTCAGGAGGTGACCTCCCCATCCGCCACTGCTGTCTAACCGACGATTTGGCGCCTTAACGCCCCCATCATTGAGCTCGCCACCTTAACTGCCCCAGTCAGCGTGGTTACCGTAACTGATGCTGACCATTCCATTTCAGTAGGGCAGTCATTTCGTGCTGCAAACGCCTTGTCTCCCACCCTTCACTTTGGCTTTCACCACACTCTTCGATGGGTCTTCTTCATCGCGGACGTGGTTCACCCGATCGACAGCCCGGCCTTCCACTCATACTTCGACTTGGACGTAAGCGGGCGGTGTCGACGCCTCACTGATGGTCTGACTCGTCTCTACATCTCTGCAGCCCTGTCCATCTTTGCTCCCGAGGACATCCGCACGCTGATACCTTCCTCCTCGCCGTTCGAAAAAATCTTGGAGAATTTTACGGAGTTAATAAATCCATCCAATCTCGCTCAGCCGCCTAAACATAAGATAACACGCCCCATCGTCACCCATCGTCCACCAGCAGCCGTTTGACCAGGCCTCTTCTTTGGGGACAGCCTAGCTATCGCCTAACGGTATTTCGACCACATGCTGCCGCTCCGCCTTATACGCCCATCGTCCGGCAAATGGGCTTCTCCACTGAATCCAGTGTCCAAGCACGATCCCGATGACTGACGTCCCTGTGGGGGCTGTTGAGCGTTGAGCGCCATGACTGTCCTGGACAGCTATCCGCTGCCTCACGTCCAAGACTTTAGATCACGCCTCCACGGTGGCGCCATAATTAGCTGTGTGGAACTGGTTAAGGCGCACCACCAAATTCCCATCAAGCCCGCCGACATGCCCCCGACCACCATCAAGACGCCCTTTGATTTGTTTGAGTACGTCTGGATGCCTTGGTGACTCCGCAATTTCGCTCAAACCTTCCAGCTGTCCATCGGTGAGTTCACGTGAGACCTGCCTACTGTGTTCGCGTACCTTGATGATGTCCTTGTTGCCAACCCTACACCTTAAGATTACGAATACCAACTACGCAATTTATTCCAATGTCTACAGCAGTACGGCTTGGTTGCAAACGTCTCCAAATGTCTCACTTTGCACCGCCGCTCCTCGACGCATTATAATGTGGAATCAAAGTGATTTCATGGATTTCAAGTGTGTTTTCGGCGCATTTGAGCTGGGGTTTTTTAGCCATCAGATATTGCCACCTGCAGGAGCAGTCGCTGACACACTGTTCCGTGCACCCGCCGAATCTGTCAGTCTAGAGTTAGAGGACGATGACGGCTTCCTGGGTGCCATTACTCCATCGGAGGTGATCAGACGGCAGCGTGACGATGTCGAAATTGGAACTAACACCGACCATTTAGAGGGCCGCTCAACAACCACTCCACACCGTCTGTGTCACGAGATAGGGCTTTACAAAAAAAGAAACGCCCGTTAAAATTTCGGACCCTACCTCCTGGTGGTTGAAAAAGAATTGGGTGATGATATTCTTTTCGCTCGTCATGACGAGCCCCCTTCTGGCCACTTAGGGAAGTTACAGAGTGTGCGAGATGTAATAATGACCCGGGCTTTCGGCAAGCTTGAAAGAGTACGTTAAAGGCTGCCGTGAATGTCAGCCGCGAAAGTCACCACCCATGAAGCCGGCCGGGTTATTGCAACCCATTGCACTGCCTCATAAGCCATTCGACAAAACCGGCTTGCACATTCTTGGCCATTTTACTCTGTAAAGAAACGGCAACAAGTGGGTGGTTGTTGCGACTGACTCTAATATCCGATATATATATATATATATATACATATATATATATATATATATATATACATATATATATATATATATATATATATATATATATATATATACATATATATATATATGTATATATATACATATATATATATATGTATATATATATATATATATATATATATATATATATATATATATATATATATATATATATATATATATATATATATATATATATATATATATATATATATAACGCGGCGTAGTTCTTCATGTGCCACATTGTATCGCGTATTGGTGCCCCCTCCACTTCAACCACAGACCATGGCACGGCGTTCACAGCACAGATGGTGGACGAAATTTACCAAGGAACCGAAAAATACCGAAAAATACCAGGCATTGACAGAAGACTGCTTGTCATTCGGATTTCTTTCTGCAAAAGCTAGGTTCACTGTACTAACAACACCTGATTATACATGTAGGCTGTGTTCAGTTATATCACTGCTGATAAACATACTGACAGCAGTGCCGATACTACTTCCTCGCTATTCCAACTCAACAAGCCCACACCACCTTTAATATTCCGACTTCCCTAACAGTTGTGTACGCGCCACCTTAATTTGCTCTCCAATTATTAGCGAGGTAAAATGAGCTACGCGTACATAAACGATACCAAAGAAAAGAATGGCTGCACCGACAAAGACATGTTAGTTGAGTCGAACCGCTCGCCAAGGCGACATAGTTCGATCATAGTTTATAAATAAGGACCGCCTCCATATTTAGGGTAAGCACCTCAGGATGCACATGTATGTACCTATACGACTTTAAATTGCATTTATTCTCCCTTCTCAATATTTCTTCTCCAAGTACACTCTGCTGAATATCTAACGCAGCTTAGAATTGCAGCTGGACCTTACCAATTGCAAGTAATGATAAGGTCGTTCCGAGTGAACTCTGACTATGCGCGCTCTGACGTCTGCCGTTGTGTTTTTTAAAGCGTGCACATGACGTCAATAAACCGAAATTCGAGCTCTTCGCCAACCGCTGTGATGACGTTGCTCATAAGGTTTATACCCATTGAAATCCCTATGTACAGTATGCATGATTCATGTGGCCAGGCTAAGCTTGCTGCTGGTACGCTGGCTTTCACAGATTCTGCTTGACGGTGGTCTTAGGAGACGTCCATACATCCGACTAAATATTCCCCGACTATGTATTTTGCGTAGTTGTCATTTTCCAAGGATGAAATTTGATATCTTCAGAGGCAAAAGAATTGAAGCTCACGTTCTGCTCCACAGCAAGGCCATGCAAATGAAGCATGAGAAACTTGCGTTGATACCGTTTCCTGAATCTATGCACTACTCCTCTTCAGCTGAAGCAATCGTTGTCTTCTCTCAATTTATTCAGGCAGCAGAATAATGATAGTTCTTGCCATCATGGCTGCCAATGTTGCGTTTTTACCTCAAGAACTTGATCGTTTAAACTTCTATGTTATATACATAAAAGTTGCTGCGTCAAAACACATCACCATATGATTTAGGAAGGCTGCAAAATGAAACTTAAGAACAGTTCTACTCTATCAGCTATGCACTTAAGATATTTAGTTATGTTATGTGGTGCTAGCCCTTATCCGAGTTGTTTCTTTACGCCAGCGCAGGATGACTAATGCGCAAATAAATGAGCAAGCAGTGGAATGCTTCATTCTTCAACACATATTAAAAGGTAGAAGAAGACGCGCTACCCAGCTGTGTAAATAAAAGGTGTCCCAGTATCTCAGCGAGCACATTATCTCAAGACTAGAAATTGTTGTAGAGATGACTGACTCACAAAATGAACTTACATACGCGGATTCTTCTGATGTTGGCAGCGCTCAACCATCACAAGGATGTAATCGCAAGATTTCCTGCCAGTAACTACTCACTGAAAGTGCTACTGAGACTCATAGGCCACGTGTTACCATTATCTGTCTTGGCCCTTCCAGCTTTTTTTTCTACGGCAGCACTCATGCCAACTGAATTTGATAATAACCTGGTCTCAAAGCTAAGAACGCCGCAATTTTACATAAGCCTACCCCACGAAAGAAAACGTTTTCTACGGACTTGCCCTGAAGGAGCAAGAAAAGCTTCTCTCCTTATTTGCTGATAACCGTGTAATACGAGAAATTTATATTCCGTTTTCATATGGCCGCGCCCTTCATCTGGCCGCGCCCACATTGGCCGCGCCTATCTTCTTGCCGATGGCGTAGTTGAAGATGGGTCCATCTTGTTCTGAGCTCCTATTAAAGAATGAAATGTAGCAAGGTCATTCGTCATCTAGCGAATTATGGACCGCAAGCTTCACTACTACAATTAATTAAGAACGCCATGCCAGCATGTCCACGCCCCGATTTTTGACATTTTAATTACTAAGCGATCTCTTGCGCTAGTGTCTACGGGAGCTGCAAGCGGATCGGTTAGTTAGCATGGCAGTGGTGGTTAGTACATGAATTTGCATTTAGGCGCTCATGCAGCCGGAGCGAAGGAGAGAGACAGAAGACCCCAGCTGACGGCAGACTAGAAGCGCGAGCCGTGGCTTCACGGGCGACGGCCAGGCGCCACCTTTTTTTCTTCTCATGCGAGCGTGCGCTATCCGGGTTCTAGGCGCCGCCCAAGGGAAGGCGCTACAGGGCTCCCCACCTTATTGTCTCTGTATATGCTCCCGCAGGGACCAGAGTTCCCCATAGGTCCGCTGTTCTGTTCCAGCGCTGCGGTGAAGCACCTGCTGGAGCACGCAGGAGGCAAATGCCGCGGTGTTCAAACTGCTTACTTTTTTGTCTGCTCGTCGCGAGCAACACGTGACAATTATTCGCAAGCGCTGAGCAAGATAACATTTGGAGGGGTACGAATCCCCCGAAATGTTAGTTACACACAAACACACCCATGTATATATATATATATATATATATATATATATATATATATATATATATATATATATATATATATATATAAAATCACAGACAAACCCACGCACGCATGTACATATAAGGAATAGGACCCCCTTGATCCCTCGAAATGAAACCCTGACTACGCCCGTAGCTCGAACAGGTGAAAGTTCGCGTGTGAATGCACATGACCTTGCAACAAAAAAGTGATGCAATGTTTTTCAGCGTGCATATGAAGTTTTCTCACGGAGGCCGGAAGGCAAGAAATGTTTTCAAGGGTGTTTACAGAAAACTTCACACACTTGTGGGTGACACTTATGTGAGCACAATTTGGCTGCCGAAAGCAGACGAGTAATGATCGTGGCCAAGAGAACTATGCTGCCTACGGGTATGTCATTGAACATTAACTGCGTCCGTCATTCATCACTAATCATCATTAACAGCTGCTTTACGTTTTCGATATACGTGGTACAGACGCGTAGATTTAAACGCATTTATAATGTTCACATGCAAAGGTTATTTTTACGATTCATACCGCAAACTTAACAGCTGCTTCGTAGCAACAAATCTGCGAGTGGAAAAAGGTTAAAGATGCAAGAGCTTCTAGATAAAATTTATTTCGTAGAAGGCAATGGATGAGAAATGGCTGGTGGCAGCAGGGGATGAGTGCTGGTTCTTGAAGGCTTTGGGGGCAGAATTCAAAGCCACAGGAAAGGCAACAAGTTAATATGGGTAAGAACAGGTTATTTTTATTGCACTAATCACATAAGATCCAAATTTGAAAACTTATTATTCACACATTGCAGACTGTAATATGGTAACACATTTTTCTTTATTTCCTCTTACTACTCAGGTTAATTTACTATAACACAGGGCTTATTAAACCGACAAAAATAATTCCACAGTCTTCAAGTCGACTAAGGCTGATCGAACAAGCAACATATTTCGGGCGCTAGATGCTGAAGTTATCACAGCTGTCTCAACAGCGGCAACGAACGATGCTTTCGCATACTGCATAACAATGAATACGAGTACATGAATCGACCTTACATGAAACATGAGAACGTCGACAAAAAGAAATACAGCATAGAAAAGCTAGAATGCAGCAGGCAAATCGTATTTACTAGTGTTTACTCTGTTTTGAACACACTGTTATAGAGCGGCATAGTCAGAATAATCGTACAAATGACACAGCGAATTGGGCTAGTTGGTAAGTTAACATTCTTGGCATATATGTGTAGCGCGCCACAGAGTGTCGTCCATTCTTTGTCCCGTGTCTCTGTCGCGCTTTACATATGCTAAAAAATTGCACAAGACAACAGCCTCTCATGCCAGACGTACGCATTTGAGTGTGTAGAGGAGTGTTGCTCGATATAAATGCTGCTTTAGTGTAAACAAGCCGAGCTTATCTCGGTCAACAAGCCGCGCGCTCCTCGCATATTTATTCTGGTCTCTTTCGGAGCTGGCCGGTCTCGCCCGTCTGCACGCCACCGCGTAAAAATTTTGCTCCCTTCCGTGCGATTTGTGCAGTTTGGTGTGCTGCACCCCGTCATACTGGAACACGTTTCAAAATGATGTGTTTTTCACCACTTCACCAAAGTTATTACCTTAATATCATCGAGCACTGTGCCTGCAACCCGAATGCGATCGATGCAACGCACGCTCGACGGTCCACTGATTGCAATTTCAATGGCACTGACACAAACGAGTCGGCGCCGCGCCCGTAAAGTTGGCTTCGCAGTGGCGCAGGTGAACATTTGACGCCATTTTCGTAACACGTGATAGCGCTCGGCAAATAGCAGTGCGAGCGGCCCCGGAAAAGTTACGCGCAACTCCGCTAACTGCGGGAGCATATACAGGAACACTATCCAGCCTAGACTGGAAGCCAACACCGGACTGTTTGCAGGCTATGACATTCTAGCTGTGTGAAGGTTATTGTTATATACTCATTATAGTCGACCGTTTCACACGCTGGCCGGAGTCTGTTCCCGTTTATGAGGTAACCGCTGAGACTGTTTCCCGCCCTTTAATTTCTGCGTAGGTATCTCGCTGTTGTTGACCTCGCACGGTAACATCAGACCGTGGACGCCAATTTGAGTCCTCCCCGTTGCTTGCCTTAATCGCATTCTCTGGTCCACACGTTGCCGTGCCACTGCATATTACCCTTGTGCCAACGCCATGGTGGAACGCCTTCACTGACAACTGAAGGCCGCCCTGGCCGCCCTAAAACTCCTAAATAAGAAAGTAACGTATTCCTCTGAACTTTCCCGCTCTCTCTCTCGCCAGCCACGCGCATAGAGAGTCGACCGTTCTATTGGACGAAGCGCCGAGGTCACGTGCGAGCGCGCGCTTTTGCGGTCCGTATAAGACGCCGGTGCCATTCCCGGTTATCGAAAGGGTGCTTCGGTTGGTTTCTGGCGGCGAAGCTTTGGCGGGCAGCGTTTCGCTAGCGCTGGCCCAGTTCTTGCATTGTGGCGTGGCCTAGCCTGTGTTGTGATTATGGATGCAACAACGGAGGAGGCTATGGAAAAATACTTTTCGTTATTCCATCTGGAAGAAGCAATGCGGCCATATGGGCCTTCCTTTCTCACTACAATCTTCGCGCGCCGCGATGCTGTACCACCACTGGTAACCCTGGTCTAAGACGGACTATTAGGCGTCCTCCAGTGCATCCGAAAACTGCCACATTCCTACAGAATGACCTGGCATCTTAAAGACCACCTTAAACTGGCCTACTTGGAGACTGTCATGGAAAGCCTCGTATCTCCACCTGACCTTGTGCTAGAGTGCCATAGCCTGCCCTCAGTCCGATTTGGACTTCCAGTCTAGGTGGGGGCCTTGTAGCGCCCTGCCTTGAGCGGCGCATTGATCCCGGATAGCGCGCTCCTGCATGGGACGAAAATAAAGAGACAGCACATGGACGTGACACGTGAACCCATGGCTCGCGGTTCTATTCTGGCGTCAATTGCGGTCACGTCTTTCTTTTCTTCGCTCTTGAGGCATAAGGCTACAAGGCAAATGCACGTACTAACCATCATTCCCATGCTGACTTAACCGCCCTGCTTGCAGCTCCCGTAGAGACTAGCGCGCGAGATCTCTCGAGTAAATAAAATGTGAGAAATTGTGGCAAGATCATGCTGGCGTGGCGTTGTTGATTCCTGGTAGCAGTGAAGTTCTCAGTCCCTAATTCGCTGGACCACGAATAGGTTTCCTGCACTTCATCCCTGACTGGGAGCACAGCGATGAAGATCGAACATTTAACACGCGGTGACCTCGCAACTACGGCGTCGGCAAGACGATGGGCGTGGCAAATGAGGCCAGATGACAATGTAATATAAATTTCTCATATCAGACCGTTCTCGGCAACCAAGAACAAAAAGCAATTCCTGATTATTGAGGGCTACTGCGTAGGAATCGTTTTGTTTCATGGGGTCAACTTATATCAAATGGTGGCAGTCTTAGCTTACAGAGCAGAATATTATCAAATTTATTTGGTGTGAGTGCCGCCGTAGGAATACCGCGGGAGAGCCCAAGACAGACAATAAAAACACGTTGTGTACGAGTGTCAGTAGCGCTTTCAGTGGGCTGTTACGAGCACTTAATCTTGATTACATGCTTGTGTCGATGGAGCGTTGCCAAGATCAGAAGAATCCACGTGTGTAACCTTATTTGGACAGTTACTTATCTCTCTAACATTTTCTACAATCTCCAGGTAATCTTCACACAGAGAAACTAGGACACCTTTCATTTACGCAGTGTGGTAGTGAATCGTCTTCTACTTGCTTCTAATTTTTGCTGACAAAAGAAGCATTCCTCTGCTTGCCCATTTATTTGTGCATTGGTCATCTAGGGCTACCGTGAAGAAACAACTCAGACAAACGCAAACACCAAGCAACTAAACTAAACCTGGTAAGTGCATAGCTGATAGAGTCAAAGGGTTCTTTGATTCCATTTTGCAGCTTTTTTTTAATGATACTGTCCTGTGTTTCGGCGTAGCAACGTTCTGCCTATATACCATGCAAAATGAAACCATCTAATTCCTGAGATAAAGAGGCAACATTGGTAGCCATGACAGCAGGAACTATCATGATTCTGCTGTCTGAATAAGTTGCGGAAAGGCAACGATTGCTTGAACTGATGAAGAATAGTGCAGTTATTCCTTGAACGGAATCAACGGCATTCTTTTATGACTCATATCCATAGGCTTGCTTTAAAGTAAAACGCGAGCTTCAATTCTGTTTCTTTGGAAGACTTCAAACTCCGGCGTTGGAAGCACGCATCTATGCAAAATGCATAGTCGGCGAATACTTAGTTCGGTGTACGGGCGTCTTCTAAGACCACCGTAAAGGGGAATCTGTTACAGACAGCGCGCAGGCAGCAAGGTGAGCCTGGGTACATCAATAATGCATGTTATATGTAGGGATCTGAATGGGTATGATCCTTACGAATAACGTCATCGCTGCGGTTGGCGAAACGCTCGAATTTCCATTTATTTACGTAGTGCGCACATTTTCTAAGAAAAACAGAACGGCAGACGTCAGAGCATGCATAGAAAGTGTTGAGTGCGAGCGACCTTATTATCACTTGTCAGTGGCCAAGTCGAGCTTGAATTCTAAGCTGCCCTAAGGTTGGTAGGACTATAATGCAGTTTTTTTGCGCACAAGAAGAGGAGGAAGAAGAGGCTGAGGCACACGAGCGCAGATTTACAACAATGTTTTATTTTGAAGCAAGTGAGCACCAGGCTGGCATTTTAACGGTGGTACATGATTACTTGACTTGGATAACGAGACGACCTTGTCAACTTTCCATTCGTTTGGTAGAGTGCCCGAAGACAAAAGGTGTGAGAAGAACAAAGTTAACATGGCGGCAGAAATATGCCTAATGGTTTTAATATTTAAAGGGTGATTTGATGAGCACGCGCGGACGAAGACAAATTCAGTTTTTCAATCAATAATGCGACGCCGTCGGCTCAAAACTGTATGGCCTGCATTGTAGACGTGACACGAAAAGAAAACGCGGGTCGGGGGACTTCACGTTTAGTCATAGGAACAGCTGAAAATGTAGCATTGAAAGTATGAGCGCACTCAGAGCCTGAAAGATTATCACCTTTATGACTATAGATATGGATAGCGCGAATAGGCAGCGGGCAGATGGTCTATCAGAATAACGAGAATTATCAGTTACCACGCGGGGGAGGTCTCGGCAAAAAAGAGATTCAGTGCCCGTTCACTCTGTGAAGAGTGATGACCAACGAAGCTGTGTATGTGGGCTCCTAATAGCGATCTGCACCTCCTCTCGTATCGGCCCGATATTGCACCATCTTCAGGATCGGCCCGCATATGGGGTGTGGTTAAAGCCTGCTTCACCTCCGCCGGGGCTCGGCCCGGCATTGCACTATCTTCGGGATCGGCACACGTATGAGGAGTGCTTAAAGCCGTCTTCACCTCATGCGCGCGTCGGTCCGGTAGTGCGCTATTGTCACGCGGTAGTAGAAGTAGCCAAGCAAAAAGTAGAAATAGCCAATGAATGTTGGTGTACGCAGCTACTCGGACACTCCTGAGCCAGTGAAGGACGACAAATCGAAGAGCACCCACTGCGAACTACATTTGGAGGGCGTGCGAGGTGAGGGACGTGAACATTTTTTTTATTTATTTATTTATCATACCCTCAGGGCCATTACGGCATTATAGAGGGGAGTGGTTACAAGCAAAACGGGTAAATTCAACAAACAGGAATTACTAGTGCCCAAAATTATGTATATAAATATGTATACACAAAACTATTTAACAAATGGCACCTAGATATACAATGTTAGCTAAGGCGTTTGTGAGTACAGGTTGAACAATATGAAAAAAAGGTTCCTAGTTATGCAGTGCTAGCTATGGCATTCTTGAATAATTGGTGATCTGCGATAGTGGCTATCGAGGCGGGGAGGTGATTCCACTCATTGGAAGTGCGTGGTACAAATGACTGCAAAAAAGGTTTGGATCCGCAAAATGAAATGTCGACCTTATGAATGTGGTCTAGTCTGGGTGACACATACGGAGGCGGAGAAATAAGTTTGTTGCGCAGCAGCGGGTAATGAAATAATTTATGAAAAAGGCACAAACGGAACAATTTTCGACGTGATAACTAGGACGGTAGGTTAAGGCTAGATTTCATGGCACTGATACTCGCGGTTCTATTATAGTTAGAAAGAATGAAAGAGTACAGTTATTCTGAGCCATTTCCAGTGAGTCCATTAGGTTTACTTGACCTGGATCCCAGATTGAAGCAGCATACTCAAGTTTAGGTCGTATTAGAGTTTTATACAGGATTAATTTTAAGGAAGAATGTGCTTTGGAAAAGTTGCGTCGTAAGTAACCTAGCATTCTGTTAGCGTTACTTATTATATGGGTGATGCGGGTATTCCAAGTAAGATCAGAGGTGATGTGAAGGCCAAGGTACTTGTAAGTTGTTACCAATTCTAATGGAGCGTTATTAAGGGAGTAGACAGGTAGTTCACTGGTAGTTCGAGATACACGCATGAATTTACACTTGTTAACATTTAGTTGCATTAACCATGTATTGCACCATGCAGAAACGGCGTTAAGGTCAGCTTGGAGCCTGGTAACATCCTCGTCGCGAGTTATTTCGGTGTAAATTACGCAGTCGTCAGCAAATGGGTGAATTTGAGATGAAACACAGGAAGGTAAGTCGTTAATATATGTGAGAAATAGGAGGGGTTCAAGCACGGAGCCTTGTGGTACACCTGAATAAACAGGACACAGATTAGATTAAAGTGGTAGCAGAGGTAGGTGGCGTTGTCTGCAAGCAACTGTGTCGCCGACGCAGCAACAGCCGCCGTTGCGTAAGCAGCGGCGTCGGGGGAGGCAGCCATCGGTGTCGCCGCCAATTTCCTGACTGCATTGTCGTGGAAGCTCACGCTGGCGATCGGGACGAGCGGATGCCACCTGTCCAAACATCGCGCCGCACACGAACACCCGCCCATCGCCTCTCCATCTCGCCCCCTGCCGGCCCTCTCATTAGTCGCGTGCTCCCCCGCCTCTTCCTCCTTCGCCGTGGCTTCTCTTCTTCGGGAGAGAGCACCTTACTAGGTCTGCCCATCGGACACTGATCGGACGGCGGATCGGACAATGATCCCGTTGGCGCACGCCGTGCTTCTCAACTAGGAGTACACGTGCACGACAGAGTAGAGGTCATCGGTTGACGTAGCCAATCTTTTGCGATGTGCCTTCTCCCCCAAACACCTGTACTCCTAGCTGTTGCCTGTCTATGTCTCGTCTTTACTCCTCTCCACTCCCCTTTGCATAGCTGCGCCGAGCTTTGAGTGATCGCCGTGCATAGGTGGAACTGAAGCTTAAACAGCTTCCCTGTTAAAAAGAGTGTTTACGTTGGCGAAGTGCTGTCAGATATGCTTGCTCAGCTCGACTGTAACGGTCCCGCGAGTCGGCATTTGGCCTTAACTCTGCAGAACGAAAGAGGCCTTTTCTTTTGTTTTCGAGGTTTTCAAAGTTTCGATGAAGCGTCGTGTGTAGCTGTGAGTAGGAACAGCGAGTAGGAACAGACAGGTGTAATACGCTTATCAGATGAAGAATTCATCTTCTAAAACAATAACCAGTCGTCGTGCATAGACCACTTTCCAAATGCGGGCTGTTATCTGTGAGGAAATTTCTGCAGTTCGTCGTTTATAACACAGTAGTTACGTTTTTCGTATGGTATGATATGATGAACTATATTTAATGTCCTGAAGATCAACCCTTAGGTTCAGGTGGCTCCCACGTCGGGACAGTAAGGTTTAACCTTACCGCCGTATCGTGGGCCTTCTGGACGGCCTATACTTGATCGAAAAGAACTCCACTGTGTAGGACTCGCCGCCACCAGTCTCTCTCTTTGTCACAGTCTGTGAAAGTCACAGGACACTGCCAAAGCATGTGATCCAGGGTAATGATGCCATTACACTCCTCGCAATTGATTGGTACCTCTCTTTCAGGATATAGCTCGTTATTGAAGTTTGTACTTGGATAAGGTCTTCTCTGCAACAATCTCAGAGTCACCGCTTGAGCTCTATTGAGCTTAGCGTGTGGCACTGGGAATTCCCTTCTGTTCATGTAGTAATGCCTCGTGATTTCATTATATGTAAGTAATTGGTCCCTGTTCTCATCCTGTATATTATTAAGGTTCTGGTCGCGTAGTGCACGGATAGTAAGTCCTCGCGCAGCTGCGTTAGCCATCTCGTTTAAATTCTTCCGAGATGGATCGAAGGCCCCATGTGCGGTGGAAACCAGCGGATTTCGATGCCTTGGCTGTCCAACTCACCGAACAGCTGGGCAGCACTTTCGGTTACAAAGCCATTGATAAAGTTTCTAATAACCATACTAGAGTCACTGTAAATCTTCGTCCACTTATTATTCCTTAAAGCCAATGCTATCGCTACTTGTTCCGCGACTGTCGTGTCTGTAATCATGATTGCAATAGCATCCCGAGTGAGACCATCTGCATCTACTACTACTGCCGTAAAGGCTTTCTTTCCTCTGACTGATGCAGCATCTACAAAAGCCGCATGTTCTCTGTCGTGTTCTATCTCTTGCAGTAGAGCTTTGGCCCTTGCCTTCCGTCTTTACAGGTTGTGCACCGGGTGCATATTTCTGGGGAAAGGAGTCGTCTTGATTATCTCTCTTATGCTATCTTTTAGTTCTACTGTGCCTTCACTTGAAATTTTGGATTCGGTTGGGCACCACCCTTCCTCTTCTGGTATTGCTCTACCTCGCCTTGTACCAGAGAGCCTCTCTCCCTGGGCAATTTGCTGAGCTTCAATCATCTCGGCTATTGCGTCGTGGAGCCCCAGTTTCATTAATTTATTATCCGGCGTGTTAATCGGTAACCCCACTGTTGTTTTGACTAGCCTTTTAATTATTCTGTTCAGCTTGTTTAGCTCTGTCTGTGTCCAGCTAAGCATCCCAGCTACATATGAGAAGTGACACAAAGTGAAAGCGTGGACCAGTCTCATGGTGCTCTCCTCTCCCAGCCCTCTGTGCCTGTTAGTGATTCTCCTTAGCAGTCTTATTACCTCCACAGTCTTGCTTGTGATGTGTAGTATTGTTCTTCCGTTTGCCCGTTTGCCTCCAAAAATAACCCTAAGGCTCTAATGGATTCTACTTGCTTAATAGATTCGCCTGGATTCGTGGTTAGTACTAACCTGGGTTCTTCCTCGGGAACATATCCCCTTGGTTTTCCTACCCCTTCTTTTGTTCTTGAGTATAAGGAGTTCAGACTTATTAGCAGAGCATTTGAGTCCCATGTCTTCTAAAATAGACTCTACCTCATAAATGCTCTTCTGAAGTCTGCTTTCCGCATGTCCCATACTTCGTTCAGCAGTCCATATAGTTACATCGTCTGCATAAATAGTAAAGTGAATGCCCTCTATCTCTTTTATACCCTTTACCACTTTTGACATGGCCAGGTTGAAAAGCATAGGTGACAAGACCAAACCTTGTGGCGTCCCTCTGTCACCGAGATCCATCTTCTTTGATTTAATATCCCCGAATCTAAGGTGAGCTGAACGATTGCCAAGAAAGGTTTTGACCACTTCATGGAGTTTTCTTTCCAATCCCAGTTCGGAAATCCCTTCAAGTATTGCTCTATGCTTAATTCTATCAAAAGCTTTTTCGAAATCCAACCCCAAGAGAGCTCGAGTGCTTTTTGGCTTAGCTAAAAGCAGTTGATCCTTGAATAATAACATGGCATCTTTGTGTGGAAAAGCCTGATCTGAAGCCAATCAGATTGTGCAGTAGGATGTCATGGTCCTCCACATATTTCGTTAACCTGTTCAATATGACATCCTCCATTGTCTTCCTTAGACATGATGTTAACGAAATTGGCCTCAGATTATCCAGGTTAAGTTGCTTGCCCGGCTTTGGTATTAAGATAGTACTGGGCGTCCTTCATTCTTGTGGATATACCCCATCTTTCCATAGTTCATTAATGTATGTGGTCAGGTATTTATTGATTCGTCGTCCAAATTCTTAAGCAATCTGTTAGAGATGCCATTCGGGCCAGCTGCTGACCTATTAATCATATCATACAGTGCCGTACGTACCTCACTTTCGGTGAATTCCTGACCCATATATTTGCATTTACCCCTAAGTAATCGCGTTAACTCACATCCTGATCCTCTTTCCTGAGGGGCAAGTATTTAGTAGCCAATCGCTCCATTATGCTGTCTGCGCTGCAATATTGACACGTGTACTTACCTCTATCGGGCGACCAGGTTTCGCCGCCTAACAAATGTTAACGCACAGTGCGGGACGCGCCTGCATGTATCCCATGTTTCAGGAAAGTAATCGATGCTCTATCCGCTGTCTGTTGTCGCCGGAGCTTGTGTTATCTGATTTCATCACCTGGCGCGAATGGTGTAGAATTTTGTGGAAGACACGCGGGTCCCAACGATATTAGATATTTTGGTTAGGCCTCCAGGTGGCAGATATTCCAGCTTCGAGCGTACGAGTGACATGTAGGAAAGCAATTTTAAGTTTGGTGGCGCTGGACGTAGATGACGTTTTAGGAATCCAAGACTTCTGTTAGCAGATGATATCACTCTAGTCGCATGCGCGTTCCAGGTTATATCGCTAGACAACGTTACGCCTAGGTCTTCGTAAGACTGTGTTAATGCTATCGTGACGTGCGAGATTGTATAAGGAAAAAAAGAGAGGATTACGTTTTCGATGAAATGATATGAGTTTGCATTTATCAGGTTCCAGGAGCCATTGGTTACACCAGTCCTGGACGCAAATTAAATCACTTTGGAGAGCTAGTTAATCAGAGGGGTTACTGATTGTGCGATAGATAACACAGTCATCGGCACAGATACGAACGTTACAGTAGACATGAGTTGGTAGGTCGCTAATATATATTAAAAATAAAAGGGGACCAAAGACTGACCCTTGCAAAACGCCTGATTTTACTGCAAGAGACATAGAGGCTTGATTAATAACGGGAACAAATTGGGTACGGTTTGCCAGAAATTTTTGTTATCCACTGCAGTGCGTAACGATGCGAGTTTAACCAAGAAAGCTTTAGTAGCAAGCGCTTGTGAGGAACCTTGTCGAAGGCTTTCGCGAAATCTAGGAAGATTGAGTCAGTCTGAAGGTTAGAAT
Source organism: Dermacentor variabilis (assembly GCF_050947875.1). Lineage (NCBI taxonomy): Eukaryota > Metazoa > Arthropoda > Arachnida > Ixodida > Ixodidae > Dermacentor > Dermacentor variabilis. The sequence goes on along the minus strand of NC_134577.1, from coordinate 88,999,050 downwards.
CAAGGGCCGTATGCAGGTCATGGACAAAAATAGCTAATTGTGTTTCACAAGATAGGTTCTTACGGAAGCCGTGTTGAGAAGGAAGGAAGAAATTACTAGAGTCAAGAAAGTTCATTACGCAAGAATAGATTACATGTTCCATGATTTTCCATGGCATACTCGTTCAAGAGATGGGGCATAATAAAGGGGCGATTTTTTCAATTACCTGATTTTAAGACCGGAACGAGCTTCCCCACCTTCCATTCGGTGGGTTTGCTACTTGTGGAGAGTGATTGTGTGAACAATAATGATAAGTACACTGATGAAGCATGCCGATTGTTTTATAAGAGTTTGCTGGTGATTTCGTCAGTACCTGCAGAAGATCACATCTTAATATTTTCAATGATACAGGTGATGCCATGTGCAGCGAATGTGACTGGTGGCATGAGCGATCTTGGTTGGCCAGTTGGCACAGATGGCGGCATATCAGTTTCGTTTTTGAAGAAGGATGAAAATGCAGTGTTAAATATATTTGCACATTAAATGCCGCTCACTTCCTCGCCAAGTGTGTCGGTAAGTGTGATGATAGGCGCATGATCAGGCTTTAGAACTTGCCAGAACTTTCGGGGGTGATTGGTTTGGATCTTCGGCATGTCAGTACGAAAAAATGCGTGTTTGGCATGACAAATGGACCGCAAATATGTTTACTCGGCCTCGTAGTATTTATTGCATGCGCATTCGGTTGGCATTAGTTTTGCTGCACGGAAAAGTAGTTTTTTGGTATTCTCAGGGGTTTTCAAGGACTTTGTGAACCATGGTTTGTTACGATTGCCACCAAATCTAATGGCGGGAATGGATTTGGATGTTAGTTCGACGAGTTAGTTCGGTTTTAAAAGTAAGCCAGTTGTCCTCAATGATCGGTCGTGAAAACTTCTTTCGAATTATGAAAAAAAACTATCAATTGATTGTTCATTTCATTATAATTGCCTTTGTCGTAAAGGCGAATATTTTTTTGGAATGTTTGGCACGATTCCGCAATGAAGGGTAAAGTAGCATGTAGGATTTTGTGGTCGCTGACTTCGCGGAGATAAGTAAGGTTTGCTAAACTTTCAGGGTGATTAGTTAAAGGTCCAATATGTTTGACGACTCACGTACGACGCGCGTGGGTTCCTTTACTAATTGGGGGAGTTTAAACTTTAGAGAGATGTCAAGGAAGTTAGCTATTTTTTCATTGCTTGTTGGTGGAAAGTTTTGCCATTCAATATACGGGACGTTAAAATCAACAAAAAAAGAATGCGCGCGTTGCGATGTGTATTAATAAGTTGATTTAGGCTATTAGTTAGGTAATAAGAAAATTTTGTATTGCTGGGGGGAGGGGGAGGGGTCCGTAGCAGGCACCTTATATGGCGGTTTGAGGTTCCGAGCAGCAGACTACCCATAGTATTTCAAGTTCTGATTGGATATCAATACCAGAACAATGCAATTGCTGGTTAGTTGAAATTAGAACACCTCCTCTTATGGAGCCCTTGCCGTCCTCGCGGAAAACATTATAATTAGGTATATCGGCAAGAACTTCAGTATCAGTGACGTCATCTGTTAGCCTCGTTTCAGTTGGTTTAAGTAGGTTGCTGGTAGGTGATAAAACCAGATTACAGATGTGTTCGCGTTTGAGGAGGAAAGTGCGTGCCTTTATGAAAATAATAGAAAAAGAAAGATTTGGAAGTTTACTACGAGGGCTGCTACCAGGAAGTTTAGTTCCATGACAATGAACCGTATGCTATGAGATTTCAGTTGCTGTGTGCGATGATTCGTCGAATGCGTGCCGCTTAGGACCGATGAACAAGGTTTTGTAGCGCAAGAAAAATTTTGTGGTATTAGTTTTGGCCAATCTAACTAGATGCTTTCGCGCATCTCGGACAGAGCGTGATAAATCCTTTCTACTGGTGTAATCAGTTCCTTTTAACAGTCAGTTTAATCAGTCCCATCAGAAAGAATTAGCTCTTTCGTTTTCAAAAAATGTAAATTTGACTACTATTAGGCGAGGGCGCCTAGAACGGCGCCCAGGACGCTGAGCCCGCTCAATTTCTTTTGGGTCGATGGTTAGATCTAAGTGATTATGGCAGAGGCGCAGAACCATTTCTTCAGATTGGGCGTAGTTTTTCGATGCATTGTTATCCGTGGTATTATAGAAAATTGAATTGTTGCAACGTGAGCGATTTTCGGCGTGATCCAGGCGGGCTTCTATTCCTGTGATTTCTTTGGCTGTTTGGGTGGTGTTAGAGGAGATCATATCCATGTCGGTGCGTAGTGTTACCAAATCTTGATAGTGTGTTGATAGGTCAGATAATCTGTTACTGAGGTCACATATAGCCTGTTCAGTAGTTGTTACTTAGTTTCTAAGGCCTTGAACCTCGGTGAGTAGTTGTGACGGACCAGTAGAGAGCTTTTTTTATTTCCGCGTGTACCGTGTCGGGACCTGGGTTTGACTCGATGTCGCCAGCCAACAACAACTAGGTACGCACTGCATCAGAACAATCAATAACAATCGGAGACAGCAGTCAATAGATTTTTTTATGAAAAAGCAACACTGGTTACTGACCTGCGCAGCGAAGGCAAACGGCTTCAATTAGTGCATTGCGGCACAGCGACCGAGCCCAGAGTGCCGCGCGTGGGTGATGCTGCTTTATAGTTGGCTCCTCGATTGTTGTCGATGACGGTACGGGAATCCAGGGCCACTTGAGGAGCGGCAGCGGTTGCACTGCCGGGCTATCTGTAGCTTTAGAGGGCTGACAAGGGTTGGCGGTACACTCGAAGCGAAGTGCTTCTCTGGGAGCCATGGCATCGGGAGCGGCGGTAACCAGGACCAGGAAGAGTATCCCGATGATTAGATGGGCAGACACCTGCGCAGCGAAGGCAAACGGCGTCAATGAGTGCATCGTGGCACAGTTAAACAAAGTGCATTAAAAATGTTAAAAGAACACTTGCAATATGCTCGCGAGAAATTTCATATTTATATCTTTTTCGCAATGCTGCGCATCTGAATGAAGCTGGATTTGTTTTACGTGTTGTATTGTGAAACAAAACCACATATGAAAAAAAAAGCTATGGACAGTTTCCATATAACTTGTTGGATACTTATCGGCCGATTAGCACAAGAAGAGCTATGCAGACAATTGACTAGGTGTAACATGTTGTTTGGACTAGCAAGTACACGCGTTGGCCAGAATAAAAAAGGAAGTCTTTTTTACAGATATGGGGACAATCTGAATCTGCTGCCCTTGATAATTTTCTGCCGAAATGATATATTGCCGTTGTCCTTGGACGCGAATTTGTGTTGCACTGTCCTGAAGCTACTCATTTTGCTCCATTTACACTGTAATTGTTAAACGAAGTAAAAGATGAACTTCGCCTTTCTTCGAAAACTTCGAAAGCTGCACCAAATACCGGTGCTCAAATTGAGATAAGGAAGGAATACAAAACCACTTCTTAGTGTGCCTTGGCAGAGAGGTAAGAAATCCTAGATTGTCAAAAATGGTTCTCAATCCTTTCCTTACAGTGTCCCTCATAAGCTGATGTGAAGCTTAGGGATCCTAGACACCGTGACTTAATTTTAATCATTAGTCATTGTCATTTGAATGTACAAAGGAAAAGCGCACATAAGTACATAATTCGTTGAGCGGTAGCATGCCGGGGTTTGACGCCTTCAAAGCATTTGCTGCTTCCTTTCGCTGCTGTCTACTTTATAAAAGCTAACTTTGTCGTGCTTATGTGCATCCGCACAGAATAACATTCTGAGTTTAAAGGCAAGTGTTATATTTAAAAGAAAATGAAGTTGAGCTTTTCTTAGACCTCATGAAAAGGGCGTTAAAAGCCATAATTTCAGCGGTTTGCATCTTGTGCAGTTCCCGAAGGGAAACATCTACACGTTGCTTGGACCGTGGTGTAAATAAGCTAGGTGCTCACTTATGGTCATACGTTTCCGTGGGTAAAACACACTCAAACGGAAATCTTTACCTTTTCTGTTAATCTCTTGACACAGCGCAGGTGACACCCAAATAAGTGTCCTAACTAATCATTGCGTGTCGTTCATTCTCACCTCTTCTCAAATTACGGGTTCTTAAGTGTTATCGGCGCCTGATTGCTGCGTCTGGCCTCAATACACGCAGCACGCATCCACAGTCTCAGCAGCGCGATGAATTGCTATTTGCTTAGCGTCCGCCCACGCACGCACGACCGCCGCACGCACAAACACATGCGCACACACGATATCGTTGGTTTCTCTATTAAAGCGTCCGTTTGCGTCGCGCAATCCATGACAGAGCACCACGTGGTTCCCGGTCCCAAGCGATGGCAAGGCAAGCGATGCCAGATTTTACCTCAAGCAGTTTACCATAAATCTGTGCTCCGCAACACGCTGTACTACTAATCTGGCTCGCAATAGAATTGGGGAGGTTCACAAAAAAAAAAGAAAAAAAAAAGAATGCACATGTTCACGTGCCGCTCAGATACACCAATCACTGCGCGACTAAACCACGCAGAAAGCCGGCGGCGGCTGTGTTTAGCCAACCAGGATGACGCATATGCGCCGCTGACGTCTCACTGTAACGTGATCGGCGCGGTATGACGTACGCCAGGAGAGATCGTACGTCAGACATCAGACAAGGTCCTATGGCAGTTCCTTTTTTTTAATCAGAAGTAGCTCCGGCCTTCCGTACTTCATACAGGCTGCGCACTGCCTCAACATTTTCTGTGCATGGCACCTGTCAACTATTTCTTTTTTTTTAAATGTTATCAATCATTTTCATTGGCGTCAATGATAGCCGTCATGTTCAGATGCTAGCAGGGCAAGAAGCTGCGTAGTTGGCAAGAAAAGCGGCAGTATGTGAAAAAAACCAAAAGCAATAATAATAAAGTACATAAATCGTAGCCTGATATTTAGTAAGCAAGGCTCCGCCTAGTTTCTTGCTGCATTTTCATCGCGGCGTTAGATATATAAAGCAGTCTGTTGCTTCGAATATTGCATTCGCAGAGGGAAGTTTGACAAAGCTTTTAACGACAGGACCAGAAGAGGTCAGGTTAGTTCACGCCTTGACAGCTGAGAAAATTGCCTCCTTTAGGTTTAGCAGTGCTCTCAAAGTGCCTTTAGGCCTATTGTAGTGCTCCCCTGATAGCATATGCTGTGTATTTTGCCACCTACAGGTAATGCAAACTTCAAGACCAAAACGAAAAGCAGACGGAATGAAGTTCGGTAAGTGTCGCTAGAAGCACGCAGTTTTACAACGTTTTTAACAAATATTTCTCTCTGATCAGTTCACCCGGACTGGCAAGGACGGCCCTCCAGCAGGGCGGGAAATTGATATGCACACTTATGCACGAAGGAAAAGTGCTCAGTTTGGGTGCAGCAGTAGCAAAAATAACTTATTAGGCTAAATGATATGTATGAAATATCATTATGGATTCACAGTAATTGTACATGAAGTTACGGAATGATATTGTTACGGGGAGAAAATATATGTATTTACAATATTATATATAGTTAAAATTTTGTAGCCTATAAGCCAGGGTACTACCATCTATCGATCGTCGAGACACTTCAACCTCCTCTTTACCTCGCAACGACCTTCAGTCCACAGCGGCACAAACTCGAACGTGGCATTACGCCCCGGTGCACAAGCATCGTCTCGATGCTTCCTAAGGAGATGAATCAGTGTGCGAGTTATAGAGCTTAAGTCGCGAAACGCACGATATCAGTTCTTGGTGGGATAGAAGAGGCCAAAGTCACAGGTGATATCTCATATGTGACGCTGGTGACTTGGCGAAGAAATCGATATGGCCCGATGTATCGCGGCAGCAGTTTTTCGCAAAGGCCGACCCGATGGGAGGGTAACCAAGGCAGGACAAGTGACCCAGGGCTGAAATGAACGTCCAGACGACGTCTCTCATAACGGTGCTTTTGGATAGTCTGAGACGCCACAGGACGGTTACCAGCAATGCGACGTGCTGTGACAACGCGAACAATGGCGTAGTTAAGTCCGTTTGTCTGTGGGTGGTTAGCCGTCTTGAAGTTGTGGGACTTGGAGCAAGAGCGAAGAAGGTCGTGGACAACCATGAAAGAAAATGGCAGCCTCTATCAGTCAGTAGCTGACGTGGGGCACCATGATGTAGGATCACTTCATGGAAGAGCAAATCAGCCACATCAGTTGCGCAGCTCGTATGGAGGGCCCGCGTTATGGCATAACGCGAGGTACAGTCCGTCGCAATGGCAACTCACTTGTTGACCGAGGACGAAGTTCGAAATGGCCCAAGGAGGGCCAGGCCAACATGGTAAAATGGCTTACTGGGGATATCTATAGGCTTAAGGGGTCCTACGGGAGGCAAGGGATGCTACTTGCTGTGGTTCCAAAGCTCGCAGGCAGCGACGTAGCTTCGAACATAGCGATATAGCTCATACCAGAAAAATCGCCTGCGCCCACGGTCGTACATACAGGAGCCACCCAAATGACCCGCGGTTGGCACATCGTGTAACTGCGAGAGAATTGTCGAACGCAGATGCTTGTAAACGACGAGAAGCAGTTCAGCACCATGTGGATGCATATTGCGTTGGTATAAGGTCCCGTCCTGGAGAACAAACATATGGAGGGAAACGTTCTGTTTCTCCGAGGTAAAGCGTTCGATGACGGATCGCGAATATGGGTCACGACGTTGCTCGTCGGCGATGCGTGAGAAGTCGAAGATCGGCAAAACGCAGGTATCTGTATCGGTTTCTGTGCCATCGGAAGTGTTCACAAGGTAATGGGAGAGGCAGCCGGCGTCCTTATGCAGCCTCCCAGATTTGTGGGACATAGAAAAGGTGTACTCTTGCAGGCGTAACACCCCGCGGCCAAGACGGCCTGTCGGGTCTCGGAGGGAGGATAGCCAACATAAGGCATGGTGATCTGTCATGACGGTGAACTGCCGACCGAACACGTGAGGGCGGAACTTAGCAATGGACAAAACAAAGGCTAAACATTCACGTTCTCTTGTGAAGTAGCTGCGCTCTGCTGCCAAGAGAAGACGGCTAGCATACGTGATCACGCGATTATTGTCCCGTTGCTGTTGGGACGAGATAGCACTAATACTATGGCCGCTGGCACCAGGTGCGAACTTCTGTGTAGGCATCTGGATCAAAACGACCCAACAGGGGTGTATTGATAAGGCGACTGATAAGCGTTTGCAAATCTGCAGCCTTGTCGGGTCCCCAACGAAAAATGGTGTCCTTGTTGAGGTGGTCTGTTAGAGGACGAGGGAATTTGGTAAAGTTTTGGATAAGTCCCCGAAAATTGGAACGCAGCCATAGAAAACTATGGACATCGGCAGGACGCGGAAGTGGAAACTCGCCAACAGTACCAAATTTATCAGGAATAGGCTGGACGCCAGCCGCGTCGACCAAGTGACGAAGTTCTCGTATTTGCCGGCAACCAAAATGGCAATTTGCGGAATTGAGTTGTAGGCCAGCTCTTCAAAAAACAGCAAGGATATCTGAGAGGCAGTGGAGGTGGCTCTCAAATGTCGGTGAAAAAACAATGACGTCATCAAGGCAGGAGAGGCGTGTGGTCCATTTGAATCCGCGCAGAAGAGAATCAGTCATGTGCTCGAAGGTAGCGGGCGCATTACACAGTCCGAAAGGCATCACTTTAAGTTGTTAGAGACCATCTTCGGTGACGAAAGTGGTCTTTTCACGATGTCGCTCATCCAATGTGACTTGCCAATAGCCAGAGTGCAAATCAATCGATGAAAAATAACTGGCACCGTGTGAGCAGTCAAGCGCGTCATGAATATGCGGAAGCGGATACACGTCCCTTTTGGTAATCTCATTGAGGTGGCGGTAATTTATAAAAAATCTCAAGGTATTCTTCTTATTTTTAACCAAAACAACAGGTGACGCCCCCTGACTGCAGGAAGGCTCGGTAATATCTATGGAGAGAATTTTGTCCACCTCCGCTCAGATCACCTAGCGTTCAGCCGCAGACACACAGTACGGCCGCCGGTGTATAGGAGGAGCGCCACGAGTGTGGCTTGGATTGGTGACGACACGGGTTCCACCTAGCGCGCGATTGCCAAAATCAAAGATGTCTTCATAAGACATCAGAATGTGGCGAAGGATGTCGGCGTAAGCAGGTCGTAAATCAGTAGCCATCATTGGTGCAAACTTGCCGTTGCGAGAAGTTGGAGGCGCAGAAGCTACAGCAGTGTCGAATCGTGGTGCGGGCTAAACAGCAGCTGCTCCACAGTCTTCCAAATGGGACAGCTCAGGGACAGATAAACCCTCAGGAAGCACTTGCAGACACGAACCAAAGTTCAGAAGAGGAAGCGACGCTTGATTGTTGACAAGAGTTACAACTGAGTCTGGTAGTGCTATTTGACGGGCCAGGAGGATGTTGCAAAGTGGGGATATAACGTAAGGACCATCTCGAAGTGGTGGGGAAGGCGACATGAGCACGTATGTCGCAGCATCAGGTTACAGTCAAATTCAGTAGAACGAAGCCGGGGCATGGGGTCGTCGGTTTGGTCGCAAAGTCAGAAATTCAATTCCAAGAATCAGTTCGCGGGGACACTCTGCCAGTACAGTGAAGAGGACTAACACTGGACTGCCGGCAATGGTAACACGGGCGGCGCACATTCCCATCACGGCTGTTGTACTGTCATAAGCTACTCGGACGGCAGGCGACTCGGTAGGTGTCAGGTGTCGGTAGGTGTAGGTGTCAGGAGGCAGCTACCAAGATCTGATCTCATAACCGACACCTAGCGGTAATAACGATGAGGGTTGAACGGGTACATCATCCACAAATAATCATCAAGGTTCGGTCGAGCAGCAGGGGAAAATCCTCCGACTGGTACGGTGTTCTTCGGCCTGCAAACAATAGAGGTATCAAAATAACGGGTATCTTTCATTCCAGTGGGGAAGTACGTGTTAATTATAGACAAAAACATGCAGCGAGGAAGTATTAAGTCCAGTGGTAATATTTCACATTCCGGTGACATTCTTTTGTGTGGTATAGTAGCTTTATGGCAGGTTTTTAATTATACAAAAGAAAAACAAGACCAGCGCCTCGGGAAAGGCGATCGAATCGAAAACATCGTACATTTTTAGATGAAAAGCCTGAGCAGCAGCAAGCCAACTTTCCTATAAAAGAATAATATCTGGAGAATATTTAGAAGTAAGATATCATAAACATGTCGCAGCGGCAGCTTTGAAACGGCACTTCTACTGAATTACTGTTAAGCTTCCCGTGGTGAATACATCCGAGCAGCAGAGTGTGCTTGCTCCTAAACGCACTTTTTTAGGAAGTCCTTCTTAGTCGGAATTTCTCTCACGTAGTTTTTGCCTTGTAGAGCTAGATGTTTTCTCGGTCGGTGACGTTGTTTGTTTAAGAGATCGGGGGTCCATATCTACATCTTTTTTTCCGTTACATTTATATCGGAGACACAGCTGGGGTCAACGTTCTCAGAAGTTGAAGGCTTTGATGAATCGTTATTAGTCAACCGTTGAGCTGCCTATTGTTCAACGGGTAGATGCCGCGGTAGGCCTTACACCTGATGCTCGATGTTGCCCTTATTATTTAGTAGAAGCCAATGAGCTATGTCTAAGGGCCTCACCTTAACAATGGGGACGGTGAGATTTGTCACGATTTGCTCGATCGCTTTCTCCAACGCCTTTTCTACGGAAGCTGCCACAGCCTGATATATTATTTTTGTATGCACATTGTTTGACGGGATGTCATACCAGCATGCCCTTGAGTACTGCTCTGAATTTCTCCAGTGGTCTCACGACGAGAGAATCGAGGTCTATCAATTACTTCAGAAATCTGCATTTCCTTGGACTTAGGGCAGTTAGGCTTATCTGCAGGATGAGTACCACTGCAAAGGCAGCAGCACTCCTTTCGTAACGAACAGTCATTTGGATCCTTCCCCACAAATCTGGCATTGTGTGTTCGACCTGCAACACTTTATGGAGTGCCCTAACCGCTAGGAATTTAGGCACTGAATGAACGCGGTGTGACAGGGGCTGAACTCAGTATATGAGAGGCTGAGCCTTGATTTCCGATGGGTGGTTACTTCCAGCAAATTTAGGAATGACTGTTTTTTTGGGCGTGTGCTTATTAACGACGACACGGCCGCAACGATACAACGAAATCACGCCTCCCGCTGAAAACATTTCCATAACTTCTGCGGGACAGACTTACGTTGACACCACTGACTAGGCCTTTGGTACATGCAAGGTGATGAGGAATGAAACTGCTCACGGTGTGTATTGCAAAAACACTGCACTTCAGTAGGTCTTGACCACAAGCGTGGTTTGTCGAAGAGAAACAATGCCCCCTCGGCAAAACTGTCGAACCTCGGTGATGTCTTGAAAAGCGGCCGAGGCCATCCGGAGCTCGGTTTGGCAAATCAGAGCGAGGAACAGAAGCTGACCAGGAGCAAGCCTCCTGGTCTGGAAATGAGAGAGATGTTTCAGACAAACAGGAAAAATACTGGCAAGTTAGCAGATATTGAAGCAAAACGTCAAATACAATTAGGTAAAGGACAAGGAAAAAGAAAACTGCTAGCCACTTGACCACGACCAGCGTTCTAAGCAGCCTCCTGGTCCTAAAGGAGCGGAGGACCTTGTCTTCTCTTGTCCACAGATTAGATGTGCGTCTGCAACTTCGTCTTCCGCCGCGGTTAGCACGAGCGCGAGCCACACTTCTGTGCCGCGGGTGGCCGCGCATAGTGTTGTCGAACTCCCATTCCCTCCGTATTGGAATGGCCGACAGTCCTGCTTGCGACAACTGTGGCTGCGAGGAGACGATCAGGCACCTCCTATGTGACTGTCCCCACTGCGATGAGGCAAGTGCTGGCGGCAACACCGAAAAACTGGACGATCGCCACTTCTCAGAAGACAACGTTCTCGGACACAGGTCCAGTTTGGTTTCGGCAGTCAAGGCCTTGAGCTGCTCAAATTCTTAAGGGCTGTGAATGGTGCGACAGAAATTTAAAGTTAGCAAGTAGCATCGCGTTAAAGGGGGACATTTTCTCACTTAATTCCCATTTGTTTCTTCTTTCTCTTTTATTCCCTTTAGCCCTTTCCCCAGCATAGGGTAGCCGGCCGGTACTTACATTGGCTAATCACCCAGCCTTTCCTTTTCTTTTGTCTTTCTCTTTTTCTCCCTTTCTCTCTACGTGCTCGACATATCTCTTTCCGTCTCTCCTCCACACCCGCTTTTTTCCTTTTCGATAGAGGAATTGCAATAATTAGCGCTGAATAATAGGATTTGCAATGTGTTAGACGGCAAGATTTTCAAGCGTGGCATGCTATTTGTCAGGGGGTGTTGATAATACCATGTAAGAAACGCGCGAATTAGCAGGCATTGGATACAATGCGCAAGATTCAGCCTTCCTCTGATTTAGACTCCAATGCTTTTACACAGATATGGCTTTGACGTTACTTCTGATGGCCCTTGTACCGTTTGTTGACGGCGGCAGTTCATCTACCAATCGTAAGTACGCATGTAAAACATTTCTTCCGTTCGTTTCTTGTTCGTCTCTCTTTTATTGTTTTGAGTTTTCGTTTTGATTTTTTTTCTCCTGTCCAAAAGTAGTGACTAGCTGAGATGGTTAAAGCTGCTGGGCACTGCATTACACACCTAGCACGGCTGAGACAACCGTTCCCATTGGTTAATAAAGTACGACTATTTGGGAAGGTTGGCTACTGAAAACACCCTAATGCGAAAGTAGTGACTAGCACACACACACACATTTAAGAAACCACAAAAGGGAACAGTGTAAACTATAGAATAAAATATTTATTCAAATGTTTTCAATATAGCACAGAATAAATCTCCTTAATAGCGTTCTATAAGCTATAACTATAAACTATTATAACTATAATGTTATATAAAAACTGTAGCTATAAACTATAATTACGTTGTACAAACTATATATTCCAGTATTACCTTCGAGGACTGGATGAACTTTAAGAAGAAATTACCTGCAGTTGGTAGCATAGCACAGTAGTTTTCCTTAAAGTGGTCCACTCAAGTTGCTGGACATTACTTTCACGACAAATTAAACTGCGCAATCGAATAATTGCGAATAATTCACTAAGTAAATTTTTAACTAAATTACCTCACAGCACACATTGTAATTTACCCATTATAGTCATTGAGAGTTCAAGACCTATCAACTAGCAAATCATTCTGTACACGACACCCGTTTCAAGCCATGCCCCGTCAAACATGAGGTGAAAAATGCGTGTCAGTTTCACGTTTTTAACAAAACGCATTTTAGCAGTGCATCTCCAAATTCTCTGGACCGCCAGTGTATTTCTTCGCAGAGCTCAGGAATTATCTAGAAACTAGCGTCATCATGAGATTTCGGTAAAATAGAACCGCCTTGTGAACCCTGCAGCTACAATTGGTAATTGCAATATGTGCCGCAAGTTAATTAGCTGAAAACTAAACTTCTTAATTTTTCTTAATAAGTCGATTATGCATTTCCATTATAGCGCGATAATGTCAGCCCATTTGAGCACTTCCACTCAAGCATTGGGCTCGTGCAATGCGCCATGGGTGATATCCGAAAACTTCTGAAGACATCCTCGCAGAAACACACGGTTTAAAGGTCTTGGCGTAAACTGTGAAGTTGTTCATGCATAAAAAGGGTCATCTCATGCCCTGCGGTATGCACAATTCCCACATGGGCAGAAAATGTCCGATGGTACGATAAGGCCACCATGGCATTGGTGCGAGGCATTTTACGTACCTCAAACAGCACTATTCAGAAGAAACTTATGACATCATGGACGTTATGAAAATAGCGAAAGGCTGTTGTCGTGTGTAAAGTGCGCTCATAAATATATAATATTTATATTACTCACAGGTAAATGACCACTAGAAGGTACTTATGCTTTTTTGCAGGCACTTCAATCAGACAGAAAGTGGAGTATTGTTAAGGAAGGTGTTTGTGAATAGATGTGATAGATAATGTGCACTTGAAAGGCCGTCCAACCTAGTTCTCGAAATAGCGACAGTATTTTATTGAGAGTCCAAATGTAGCATGTGTAAGGAAATTTGTATTTGACGTTGAATATTTCATGTTTCATTTATCGGCACACTAGAGTGTGCGGGGTTATTACGCATATTGCAGAAAATTCCTAAATGTCTGTCAAAAACGCTTTTGAGTTGGTGCACTTTTCAGGCTGTCGGGCATATCGAGATGAAATTTGATAGAAATGCCTAATTTGTCATCGGAGAAACGCACTAAGATAGTCGAATGAAATTGCTATTTTCGCGCTTTTTCGGGCTCCTACACTTGCCAGCAGAAGTTTGTGAACGGCGACCAGTCGTCCATTATTAGTTCTCTATGCTGAACCGAATTTCTTCAGAGCAGGCTCTTCGAGACAACTGTACCTTTCCAGTCGGCACAAATGCTTCAAGTCAGGGAACCTTCTTTTGTTGTTGTGGGTTATTTGCCGCCCTATCAAGGGAAGTGGTTAGATGCAGTCGACACGGAAGGGAAATTCTCTTTTGGGAAGCCAAGGTCTTCTCAGGTGAATTCACACGGGAGTAGCGTATCGGGGATCTTATCTTGTAACCATGTCAACAAAAGAAAAACAGCTGGTTAGGCGACGAGTAGACGCCTTAGAAGCATAAAAACGACATTAACGATGCCTCTCGACAACATCAAGCAATGGTCAGCAACTAGTGATATAGTAAAAAAAATGGGCAACTGGCCGTCAATGGGTTGTGATGTAAGTGTCCCTGTCACTGTTACCGTCTACAGTGCTGACACCAAGTGTCACCTGGCTTCAGCACCACACCTGGAAGCAAATGTTGCGATGTACACGAGTTCATGACGGAGAACTCCATTGGAGAAGCAGGGAGAAAACCAAACCCCTGGCTACGATAGTGTGGTGAGCGAGTATTCGATGACCTTGCACTTGGACGAGCCTGCCGAGCTGCCAGAGTGTTTCAACAACGCTTCATTGCACACTTCTGAGGCGAGCCTGGAGCAGCCGCTCAAGCAGCAAACAGCCCTCAGAATGTCGCCGCTGATGCTGACCGTTGCTGCGCATGAAATACTAAGCATTCTTCGCGATGGCTTATAGCGGACATGGGCTGCGATCTCACAGCGTGTTCGATGCTTATTGGTCGCGTACGCTTTGGGCGCCTGCACAGCCACCGCTTAGGGGATGCAGGTAGGACCGCGCCTTCATATTAACACCAGCCATGCCACCGCCGCGTTTCCATCACAATATCTTGTTCACCGTGCAAGAGAAAAACAAAGCAAACGCGATTTCTTTCCAGGCATCCAGGGAGTCTGCACACGTGGGCAGGCATCGTTATACAGGTTATTTTGCTTTTTTTGTGTACTGAAGTGAGAGTTGAGCGTTTTCGGTAGCATCCACCAAACGCGCATCAAGTCGCAAGGGCCACGAATTCTTTGCGGTATGTCACGTGTGCCGTCGGCACCCTATGAACCGGGAGCCTTTCGGAGCTGACATGTAAAAAAATGTCAGTTGATACCTTTACACTTCATCTCCGTAAAATCAGGCCCTGCCATTTCGTACGCAGGTACTTGCGTGTCAGTGCACCTGAGTGAAATAAAGAAAGCCAGTTTCACAAATGCTATCAAAAGATGCCACGCAAGACCGCGCAAGTAAGGTCACACGCATAAAATTTTATATTCAGCCTAGGTTAAAGGACAGGAGTGGCGACTGAAACAGCCCACTGGAAACTTCGAGAAAAAAGTTATAGAACAAATATTTATGCTGCTACATCATTGCTGCCTATTTCTGTAACGAGAAAGCCCTGCTCATACCATCTGCGTTGCCATGCATATTCCCGTTGCTGTGCTTGACGATGAGTGCATGTGCTTCCAAGATGAGTTTCCAACAAAGCAGTCAGTTATTTTCATTTGACAGTCGCTGGAGCCACTTCCGTGATCAGTGGCAACTGACAATAAATCGCGACGCAGTCAAATAAGAGCACCTGGTTTAGCCGCACGCTGCGATTACTTTCCTTTTGAATTGTCCTTCTACAATTCTGCTCAAATTATAAATTTTTTACTGTTAAAAAGCTCACATCTTATCACGTTACAGTAAAACGACCTGGAAACTTTTCATGCCTGGAAGTAACTGTAATGATACATGATTTAAATGAAGCCGTAATTACCAACCAACATGACCAAGGCCGTAACTGAAGAAGCTACTTTTGAAGCCGTAGTACTCCTCAACATTACCAACGCCGTGCCACAAGCAAAACCCACTGAAGCAGTACTTATTGACCAATATTACAAACGCCGTGCCACTAGAAACTACCACAGAAGCCGTAACACTTTGCCACACCGATATCGCCGTGCTACTAATGAAAAATTTTGAGCCGTAGTTATAGCGAGTTTGTCAACATATAACATCCAAGTTCAGGGTCGGAACCGTCAGTTGAGCCCGGATTGGTGCACGACGCTTCTTACCTATGAGACATCGTGAATATATTGACGCCGTAGTGAATTTTTATGCTTGTCGTGCTCTACAGCAGCTTTGACGACGAACGCGAGAAATTAAAAATTATAAATGAACAATGAAAACCATAAGGTAATGCAACATAAGTATACAGAAGGAAAGGAATAGTAATACCAGCGATTGCTACCGGTGCTCGTGTGTGACTCCTTTCCTGCGGCGTTGTGCGGTATTCTATGGTGTTGTAGCAATCTGTGAGGTAGTCTAATAAAGTGGAACTAATACAGTGAAGAGTTCATTAGAAAAAAAGGATGTTGGTCAGAATGATGAATGAAACAACCTTTTTCGGTCTTGTATGGGCACCAGGAGCTGAAATTTTGTTGGTAAGCTTTCTCCTTTTTCTCTATAACACCCCAAATGATTGTTCTTGCAGTAAGAATTGACAATCCCTAAAGCTTACATGGATCTTCAGGGTAGTCTTTGCAAAACCCAGTAAAAGAAGGTCAGTTTTCAGTCGTGGCCTATTTGAAGAACTTGAACAGCGTGTCTTCAAGCTTCAGAGAAGCTGAAAATTAAAAGCAGGAGATGTGAATCAGTACCTTAACACAACCGAAAATAATCAAAGGACTCGCAAAGCTCGATTTCTAATTGAAAGTCGCAATTTCCGTGCTAGATGCCAGGATCCTTTAGCGGGCTCCTTTGTTCTTTTCATTTGTTGGCGTGTGCCCTTGTCTTCGCCTATGCGAACTAGCTAACAAGAATAAATATTAGATAGGGAGGTGACGCATTCAATTAAAGCAACCATGTAAAAAACAATTGTCGTCACTAACCTACAGCTCCAGGTTTATTCCGCATCACCTGCTAAGCCTCGCACGTAAGTACAGCCCCTGCCATTATCTAGACTTGCAAAGATACAGATCTCAGTAGCCACTCAACAATCGTCTATGCACATGTTGGCAGTCATGCCACTGACTATTCCTCACTGCAACGGAAATGCCTGTAGCCGTGATTGTATCCACGCATGAACAGCTTGTCATACAATGTATTATGCAGGCTGAGCGAGAAGTTCGTACTTGGTGAAATTCAGTCCCCGAGAAAACGATAACTAAGTGCACATGTCAGCATGCTTATGTTGTATGCGTACGAGGAGAGGATGAACCTAGTAGCACGATTCTATACCATCTCTAGTGCATTTGTAAGGTACATTTGATTAGCCTTCCAAACTGCACACGAGTATTAGAGTTTAGGGCGAATTAGTGAGTTTTGTGCAGTGAGTTCGCCGTGAGGAGAGCTTTTTTAAATGAGGTCTGAGGAAACCTTCGCTTTGACCACTAGATGAGATGATGTTAGATAGATGGAGAGGCATACTAAGATTTTTAGATGGAATGACACCTAGAAATTTAAGGGAGTTAACTGTCTCAATACGAGTGTTAGCAATTGTACCCTGAGAATGAGGGGGTTAAGAAAGCAAGTAACGGCTATTTTATTGGAAATCAGAACCAACGATCGCACCAATTTAACATATAATTTACCCTGCTCTGCAGTGCCACCTGGTTGTTAGTGTTAGTTATTGATCGATAAATAATACAATCGTCTGCAAGCATGCGGATTGTGCAAGAAACATCCAATGGCACTCCATAAATTTATATGAGAAACCATAAGCGTCCCGGTACGGTGCCCTAGGGGACGCCAGAGGATACGAGAACAGAGATATAGGCAGTGTTATTGATGCACACATGTGTACATACTGTGAGCGGTTAGTAAGCAATAGGGAATTCTTCAATTATTACGATGACAGCTGGATGCACGCCTGTATAGGAAAATTTTATTAGTAGGCGCTGATGCTGTATGGTGCAGAACAATTAAGCAAAGTCAAGGGAAATTGCGGTAATCAGTATTTTAGCGTCGAAGTTTAAGTGTAGGTCATGACGCAAAATAGGTAACTGGGTCTCATATGATAGTCACTTGCGAAAACCGTGCTGTGAAGCATGCAAAAAGCTTTCGCCATCGAGGAAGCTCATTATATGGGTCTATATGATATGCTCCATGATTTTATAGGGTATACTGGTTTTAGAGATATGAAAGCAGCTTAGCGGTGAAACGTAATAACCTGACTTGTAGGACGGAACGACTTTGCCCACTCTTCATTCATTTGATAGAGTGCCCTAAGACAAAGGCTTTGTGAACAATAAAGTTTAGAATGGGGTGCAATTATGGTTGTTGGATTTAATGGTTTCGAGGTGACTTCATGAACGCCCACTGACGAAGACACATCCAATTTTTTCAATAAGTGATAAGACGCCGTCAGCTGAAAAAATTTTTCGCCGGCATGGTAGACATGCAGGAACAGAAAACACAGGTAGTGGGACTTTATGTTCAGTGGCCAAAACTGATTAAAAAGTGGCATTAAAGGTATTATCGCACTCAGAGTCTGAAACAGTATCACCTTGATCATTACAAATATGTAATATGTGAGTACGCCGAGGGTTGATGATCTGTCAGAATAACGAGGATTATCAGTTATCTTGCGGGGGAGGGCTGAGAGAAAAACAACGCTCGCGTTGGCGAACTGCTGTTACATACGCTAGCTCACCTTGATAGTAAGTGTCCCACGAGTCGGCAATTTGTTTTACTTTCCCACAACAAAGGCTCCATTTCTTTTTCAGTGTTTTCAAAGTTTTGCCAAACCATGGTTTGTGGCGGTTGGTAGAAATATAGATAAGTGGCATATGCTTATCGGCTAAGGAATTCATCGTGTTTCGAAATAATAACCAGTTGTCTTCAACAGGCTGATATTCAAAAGCGGACTCGTATCTTCAGTAAACTTTCAGCCGTTCGTCTTTTAGAGCAGTCACCTTTATCGCAGAGGTAATTTTTTTTCATCTGTGACTGGCGCAAGGACGGCTTCAAGGAAAATGTAGCATGAATTCCTTTGTGGTCACTCAGTTCCTGAAAGTAAGCAATGAACTAAAATATACGGGGTGCATGGTTAGTACCCGATAAGGCTTTTTCACTATCTCGCGTGACACGAGTTGATACTTTTATCAGTTACGTCGTATTTTTGTGAAGACAGAAGTGAAGAAATTAGGCAGCCTGTGAGTTGGCTGTAGATAACTGGGTAGTAATCTGATAAATTCTGCGGCATTTAAAGTCACTGAAAAGCAAGATACATGACTAGGATGCCTATTGGTTTTTTAACACAGGATATTGTTAAGTTTTCTGGGGAAATCACGACTAAGGTTAGAGAGTTTGTTGCATACATCAGGAATAATTAGTGGGGACAGGAACAGCAGATTAGCTATAAAATTTATATGCCATATGACATACTGACAGCGAAGCAGCACAGCTCTTTGTAGACAGCGAATAGAAGACCACCACCTCTGGCACTGCGCTTGTCCTGTCGCAATCTATTATGGTTGGGTGAGTTATTCAAAACTTCGACATCTGATATGGCGATGAAAAGCCACGTGTCGGTTGCTATGAGTACATTGCTTTCGTACGTTGATACGAGATTAGACACTATTGCATGTTTTGGACGGAAGCTACATGCATTGGTAAAGGTAACCGAAAGTGAGAAGGTGGCGTGGGGCGTAGGAGTGGGCTGGCAATGTGATTGACAGTTGTGATGAGAAAATTTTAATTGTTTTGCACACTTTGTGAAGCTTCATTAATAAAAAAGCTTTGTGACCCGATGTGCACTTTTTTGTATCGAAGTCAGTAAGGTATAGGCTTTCATCTTGCAAATGCGGTAAGGTTTCTAGCCCGGAAAAATTTCGCCCACACTACAAACAGATTCTTTTAGCTTACGAGCGTCAGTAAAGATCGCCTCTTTCGCGTTAAAGGCCACAAACCTGACAATGAGCAAAGAATTACGCCCACACTTATGGCGACCTAAACGATGTGCATTCCTACTTCTTTTGAGTGAAGTGTCATGTTTACTCTTTAGTAGCAAGGCTGAATTATTCTTTGTTCAAGATGTGCACATTATTGTGATGACGAACCGGAGATTTCATAAAATATTAGGTGTTTCGCACAGAACAATTCTCAGCGTCGTCAAAACGCCATCTACATTAGACACACGACACGCTGTTTCGGCACTATTATCGCTCTGTACGGCTACAAGCTGCTATCGCAAGTGTTCAATGTGCTCACAATGGGCTTAGACAGGAGCTACATGACTGGCCAGGTCAGCGATGACATTATTTGTTGTAACGAGATGTGCCTAATGCATTTAATTTCTGTAATTGCGGTCGACTGACCGGTGTTTAGCGTGCGCTGCTCGGCAAGAATATTCGGATTGTGTGGCCGAGGATTCTGCTCGATATTTCTGATGACTTGCAGAATTGAACGCAAGAGCACCCCGTACTCACAACAAGTAGCAACGAAGCGCTTAGCGCTCGGCAGCTAGCTTTATTGAGCGGCCCGCTGTGGTTTGTGTCGGTGATAGTGATAACATGTATAAGCTGAGACACGCCACCTCTTCGTTTTCATTTTGGCCTGTCGTAGCAGGATTTGGATGGATGGATTGATGGAAGGATGGATGGATGGATGGATGGACGGATGGATGGACGGATTTATGGATGGACGGATGGATGGATGGACGGATGGATGGATGGATGGATGGATGGATGGATGGATGGATGGATGGATGGATGGTTGAATGGATGGATGGATGGATGGATGGATGGATGGATGGATGGATGGATGGATGGATGGAAAACTTTATTGGGTCCTCCAATGCTATAGGGTGACCCATAGGAGGGCTAATCCCACGTCAGGACCGGAAGACGGAGCTTGGCGGCCGCGTCGTGGGCTTGCAGGGCTGCGCAAAGCTCTTCAACCTGATCCGGGCGGCGAATGGCAGCCTCGAGCCTGGTCTGGTCCTAAGTGTAACCGGCATTGGTGGTTCAGTCGCATGACCTGAGCATATGTTTGAGTTTAAGTTATTCATTACAGTTCATGCGCTGCCTAGTGGAATCGTTCCGCCATGTATTACTGTAGGCGTTTGGGTGCGGGGTATGTATTGGTTTGAAGTAGTCTCAAAGTGACTGCTTGTGGTCTCTTGAGCGGGGGATGTGGCGTGGCAAATTTTCTTCGGCTGAGGTGAAGTGCTTAGTGAGCTCGTTATATGTCAGTGGGACGTCCCTGTTCTCTCGCAGATGGGCCGGACCCGTGAGGGCGGCGCTGCGGAGGCTTAGAACTTGCGCGCTCTTATGTGCCATCTCGTTGAGTTTAAGGGGGCCTTCTCGATGTTTCCCAGGTGTGCAGCGAACCAGCAAATTGAATGAAAGTGTATTTTGCTCTTTTGTAGGCTAGCTCACGCTTGTGTGGAGATTACCCCTTTCCGAAATGCTCTGACTGCACTTGGGAAGTCACTGTATATGTGCGGTCTCCAGGGATCCGTTAGCGCCAGAGCGATGGCTATCTGCTCGGCAATCTCTGGGTTGTTTGTGATAACCATGCCTGAGTTGACCGTCCCGACCCTGTTGCCCAGGAGAGCTACCGTGAAAGCGTTTCTGTCTGTGTGTGTTGCTGCATGGACAAAAGAAGCTCTTTGCTTTGTTTATGAATTTTGCGGAGAAGAGTAGCGCGGCGCGTTAGTCGTCATTCTTTTTTGGGGTCTGTATATATATTGCGAGGTGGCGGTTTGACTTCGAAGTGCTTGCGCGTGTCTGTCGGGCTGTCTGTGTATAGTGAAATGATTTTAGGTTCGTCGAAGCCTAAAATAATTTCACTACATAGCTCTGCTTCCCTAGAAACACTGTTTTCTAGGGGGTTCCCTTCCATAGAGTGCACCCTTTGGTCTAGGGGAGTGACTATGCCGCGGATGCATTCTATTTACTGTAATATTTTCTTCTGTTCCTCCATGAGTGCGTTGAAGCTTTGCGCTAATTTGTTTAATATATCTGTATTATCTGGTATATATCTGTATTATCGGCTACCTTTGTGTGCGCTATGGACGAGGTCGCCTTTCTGTTAGCCGGGTTTGACGCTTGTTCGACTATTGGTATATCCACTGTTTCGATTTCTGAGTTGTTTTCTTTGCCTGGTGCTGCAAAGGAAGCTCGAAGTTGCTTAATTTCATCCATGAGGCTAAGAACCAATTTTCTTAGTTTCAGGTTGTTGTGTATTAGTCCTTTGATTGTGTGAGAATTGTTATTAGGCTCTGGCGGTTCAGCCGAAGCTAGCTCTTTCACTCGTTGTGATTGAAGTCGCTGGACCCAGGCAGCTCCGGCTCCCCCATCCTGCTGGCCGTCACGTGGCCGTGTGGCCCGTCTGTCTGGCCACGGATGTCAAACCAGGTCCAGGTCTTGTGCTTGTCCTTGTTGGGAGAGAGCGATAATAATTAATGGCAGAAAGGTGGAGAGGTCGACCTGAGTGAAATGCCTATAGCCTGCTACTCCACGCTGGGGAAGGGGTTTGGGGAATGCAGAGATAGGATGCGAAGACGAAGGAAGGTGGTGGTATGGTGGATACGATGTGGGCTGCACAGCACAATGTTTCTGTGTAATGCGTACGTGTACACTTCACAGCACAGCACAATCATCTTCGCGAGCAGAGGTATAAGTTACTGCAGCGTAGCGGAGAGACTGTCTATAGCGTTCATAATTTTTGCCGCTGTTAGCGCCGCTGACGTATTTAAATCGGTCAGTAGCAGCTGCAGGGCAGCGATTATTTGTCGCAGCATGGCTTCGATGACAGAGTCCGATGGCGATATCTGAGTGCACTGTCCTTGCTCGCGCTGACAGTCTGAGGCCCGCGAACGCGGCGATAAGCGTTGCCATACATTCGGTTCCGGAATCGCGCGGCTCATTTGAAGCACGTGATTACGTGCAGCTGCACTTGGCGTTCTTGTTGGGTACTCGGGATCGGCTCCGGGGTCCCCTGAATTGGCTGCGTGATTTTCGATTGTCTTTCGATCGGTTTCTTGATCTCAATCTTCCAGGGACTACGTTACCCATGCTTGGTAGAGGCAGGTTGAGTTCAAGGAAATGTTGCTCGTTCAGCCTGTTTGTGGCGCAGAAGGCGAACATTAGTCCCGCTGAGGAAATGAGCCTGTACCAATTAACTCAAAAAAGCTTTATTAGAGGCAATTGCCGAGTTTATAAATCAGTGAGTGTTTTTATCTCTACCCAACAAAATATTTGGCCACCCGTCACTTAAAAAGAATGTGATGGTTTATGCGCCTCAAACATTGGCTCACAACCACGCAAAGCAGAGGCTACAAAGGCCCAGCAAAGTGAAGAAAACAGTGCGTTCGGACAAGGTTCCGTATAATCAATAAAACATTGCATAACCCTCTCAGCAAATGTTCTGGTTATGGTTTTGTAACAACTTAGCAGAACATCCATGTTGATAAGGATCGATAAGAGTAGATAAGAGTCGGATCATGTTCGATAAACTTAGTAGCGACCGATGAAGGTTGATAAGTCACATCAAGTTTCATAGGAGTGATAATGATCCAGGACTGCATGGAGCTGAGCTAGTAGCAGAATGTGTACGTGTGCTTAGACAACTTAGCAATGGTAATGTCTGCTGCAGGATGTGTGCCACATCTTATTGAATACAATATTCAGGAATGCAGTTGGTTTCAGCTGATTCATTTTTTATGTAAGCTTACAGTTATGGTGAAGCTGCAGCGTGCACGGACAAAGTGAATGGGAGCAGACAATGTGCACTGCTGCAACTTTCACATGCTTCATAAGCCACCATTAGGCGAGATATAAATAAATATGTTCGGTGCGTATACGTTCCAAAACCACAGTCCTATTATAAGCCATGATGTGACATAGGAATTTAGATTAAATATGACCATCTAGAATTAATTATTGTACCCTAAATCAAAATAAAACATTTGAAGTACATCCCCGTCGAAATGCAATTGCCATGGATGGGATCGAATCATCGAGGTCGAGCTCAGCAGCGTGGCTTCTCTGTCACTTGGTTACCGAGTCTGGCAGGCACAGACTTTACTGTTCACCAAGTATTTGGGACAATTTCAACACACATGCTTTTGGCATTTTTAAGTTCTGATGTTCTGTTTTCAATGTCACTGAAGTAAGTGCGCCGGGTAAATCAGGAGACAGTAAAGAAAAAAAAATATTTTCTCACGTGAGACTTCGTTTACTTTGCAGATTTCCCAACAGCTTACTCGAGTAATTGCATTTTGGACGTAAACGCTTATCAATATGAAACAATGTTTTTAAGTGTAATGCTATGTTCTCTTCCAGCAAAACAAGAACAGGAAAAGTTGTGCAATGAGGCTGGAAACTGCGGCGGAAATACATCACTAATGTTATGTTTGTTCAACGGAACCAACATATACCCCTACTGCACAATGTGTGGTAAGTGTTCCCTTCCGTTCGAAAATTCTTATGCCGCGTTCTAGAAAAACATTTAGGATGTGGGGCAGATGTCGGCCCTAAAAATCAATGTACTCTATGCCAATGCCCGATAAAAAGCAGAAAAGAGGAGAAATAAGAATTTTAGATCACTGCTTGAAATCTGTCGCTGTGACCAGCGTGGATGCACAAACGTAGAGCAATGCAGTAAAAACGTTGATGTTGCATGCACGTAAAACGTTATAGGGCTATCTGTACGAATCTGCACTGCGCGTTATTTGTTTGTCAATGTTCAGTTTCAATAAATTAAAAATTAAACAAGTCTTTATGTCACATTACTTGACTTTGTATGTATTACCACAGGCGTATGTTAGCTTAGTAAACTAGTGAGTTTATTGTAATTTTAATGACAAACTCTGCAGCAAGATTTAGTTTAGTTTTAGCAAGTTTAGTTTAGTATTTCCGTATTACCAGGTGAATTGGAAGGTCTGCTGTCAACTAATTCAATCAATATACCTCAGTACGTGCTCGAATGCCCTGCGCTATTCGCGGTGCAACTCCCGTGCGATGAATTAGGCTGTCTTAGTAAAGCTGTCGTCGCTCTTCCCTCTGTGCACAAGCTAATGTGGGCTGGTGCCTTGCGTAAATCCCTATTCAACAAATATCTTTTCAGAAGCAGGGGCAGAGAGGGGCTGCTCCCTCGCGCAATATATTGATGTTTTCCTTATGCGCTTATTCCGCATCCTTAACTGGCTATCGCTAGTTTGAAACGCCGCTTTCGAGACCTTCACTGCCATTCACTGACACACTGTGCTTTCGGACTTGAAGGAGAAAAGGTATGTTTTTGCTTTCTGTTCAGCACAATTTTCTTCCAATAAGGTGGTGGTTTTGAACGCCCTCTGTAGTTTCGTGATCTTCGAAGGAGAAATCAAAAATGAATGCCTCCGGGAGCGATGTGTGCTCTTCGGAGGACCGCAGATGTCGTAATTCCACTGCGTCTGCAGCTGATTTTATCGTTGGATGAAGGAGCAGCGACTCTGAGAATGCTCCCTTTTTGTCGAACTTCGGCTCTGAGAGCAAGGACCACCCAAATTATCCCGGAACATGGTCTGCGCAGACTGGCAAGCCAAGTTGTAGTGCAGTTTTCAATCGCAAAACCGTGTGAAGCGTGTGTTCGAACTCACGATGGGCGACATCCAGCTTCCATCCAGCACGTATTCATGGCCGGGTGGCGACAGGTGCGTCAACGGTAGGGGTATGATCCGTGAACTTGTATTTCACAGGCGTCGCAACATTTCGGGCCTTCGTGAATTGTGGATACTCAGCAAGCATCTTGTCGTACGTTGAAACCGGCCGAAACTTTTGGATGCCAGATGAGGAGAGGTTGGACTGCAGGCCAAGTACACAGAGGGATGTGACGTCATCCTTTATGCTCCAATCGCGAACACTCAGATCTAGGTTGAAATGGCTGAAGATGCCCGCTGTTAGTATGACAAAGCTGACGTCTGCGATCCCAAGCCCCATCTGCGCAAGCGCCCCAGTCCGACGTCTAGCATTATTGGCCGGAGCCCATACAACACGATGGCCTGTACACTAACACTAACACAACAATCACTAAAGTTTCGCTGAAGCCCACAATGAGATGAGACCAGGCTTCGCAACCTTCTCACGGCATCCAATGCGGAATAGCCATTCTCGGAGACAAAGCACCACATGGCGTGCAAACTCCCGAAATCTGCCTAAATTCATCAGGCTTGGCATGACCCAATATTTCGGACAAAAAAATTTGTCTCACACAAGCGAGCTTTCATGTTCATCGGTGTTCAACAGAGCCACATCATCGTTCGGGAAAGGAGAAAAATTATAATACACTGAATTGCTGTAAATAATTGACAATTGAAAATTGATGAGCCATTGCATTGTGTGGAGGCGGATGGCCAGCAAAGTTGTGTAGGACAAGAAAAAGAAGTTACACAGTATTTTGAACAATGGTACAAGCACATTTAATGTCTTGGTGGGTTGTCATGGTACCGAAAAGTACGTACACACATTTATTTTTATACATCCGCGTTCCTTCCTGTTATACATTTATTATACAGATTGGTGCTTTCGTTTCGCGATATATTAAAGCAAAGAGCTTGAGACCGGAACTACCGCGCCGAGTGGTAGTGGGCCAGGGTCGTCAGCGCCTTCGCAGAGGGAGAGGAAGTATGGGAATTCTAGCATGATGAGCAGCATCGGAACCACATGTGGAAGAACACGACGAAGGCGCGAGCGACATGTAGAGGCAAGGAAGTTGAGGCCGTAATCACTGCTGCCACTGGCAGTGGGCAGGTGCGTTTGCGCCTTCTTAGACGGAGGGGCAGTATATGAACGCTGGCCTGATGAGCAGCAACGTAGCCAGCTGTAAAAGAAGTTGAAGGTGAAAAACGCGCGAGCAGTGGCACGAGTGCGTTCGCGCGGTACACCGAGCGTCACCAACGAGCCAGCGTTGGTAGACGACGATTACGAAGGCGCGAGATGTGGCAGGAGCCATTGCCGATGATTATAGATTTTATTCACAGATTTGTTTACGTAGACGAAAAATGCGTGTAATCTTACCGATAAAGAGCTTCGCTGGACAAGCAGCATAAACGCCGCGAACAGCCTGTTCTTACTCTATATCCGTCATTAACGCATGCACTAGTGTAACGTTTGATTTGTGAATGTCTTATCAGAGTCGCTCTCACTTTGTGTTCAAAGTTTGGTGTACGTGCGATTCAAGCTCTAACCTGTTTTCGCTTGACCACGCAGGACATGCGCTAAACAAACAAACAAAAATAAGTACCAACCCTTCCCCTACAGGAAAACGAGGGTGTGCGAAGCTTGTACTGCGTGCCCCTGACCGTCTCGGTTAGGCAACCCACAAGCAAAGGTGCCGGATTGCTTCGGCCTCCAAGTCCACTAGCTCGGGATCTCCTTGTTGCTATTGGATTGCCGCAGCTCAGGCGGCTTTAACGGCTCGATCAGCGTGCCGACTGGGGCCCTATCATAGGAGAATTCTCGCCGCCGCTCGTGGAACTCTGCCCGTCACTCAACAACGCACAAAGCGTGCCCATCCCATCCGTTTTCGAGACTGAACTTAACGGGAATGAAGCCTATTATAACGGAGACGCATATGTCGAAAGGCCGTTTATTCTATCTGAAGGCAGTACAACAAATCACACGGCTCAGTTTGGTCACAGCCCTTTTACAGGCAACAGCGCTAACGAAAGGATACGCGTGCATAGTCTGCACATTGAACAACAAAGGAACAGATAATCGTGATAGGCACGTTTCATGCGATTACAACAAAACTGCCGCAGCGCGCGCGAAACCATTTCCTGCCCTTTCCCTCCCCGTCTGAAGCGAAACGGCTGCGATTGGTTGCTGACGTTGCACAATCACGCGCCTATGCAGCTGGAGTCCTTCCTAATGAGTGACCCTCCGGCGCCTGCGTAGCTGTCAAACCATCAAACCAACCTTTCTCGAAGCTGCATGATCTGGGGGCAAGTTGGTTTTTGCGTGACCATATCGCCACCTGAACTTGTGAGCCAATACAAGCTTCACTTAAAAAATCCTTGAGTGATTACCGTGCTCAAAACGCGAAGAAAACTTGCGCCTATTTTTAAGTACTTTCATGCACGCTCTGAACGAAACTCAAAATGCTGCATATGTCTAAATACACGTGCGAGACACGCACCAAGAATTTTCTTGTTTCTATCCGCCCGAGGCACGCTTTCATGGAACTGCATAAATACTCCCTCAAATTGTGCGGGTAAATAACGGCGCTTCCAAATAACACGTTTTATTTGAAACAAAACTTGCGAACATTTCGGAAAAGTGAAGTGGTACTCAAGCGCGCCACTAAAAGTCTACAGCAGATAACCTAGACTTTAAGCTACCGGCCTATTTCCCCAAAAAAGGCCCATGTGTTTAAGATAACAACCACACATAGAGAACACGAAGTACCAACGATTTAGGCTCGTGCAAACCATGTCTTTCAGAATATAGTAAAACATAACAAACAAGCACTACCAAGAAAGCTCGAAACTTGTTCCTTGAAACGATCTTTGGTATCGGAGATCTCAAAACATTAAACGAAACACTAAATATAGAGAAACAAAGTGTTCTTTCCACATAACTTGCACCGCCGATATTCATTCCTGATAGCCTACGACTGCGTAATATTTTTAGGTTGTAATCGATGAGAGCGTGGTCTGAAACTCTTCTTGTCAACCAGGGAATACAAAGGCCACGTAGGCCAATCCCGTCGCTGGAGACGCCCGACACTTTACGTACTGGCACATGCCTTCTAAGCATCGCCCTACGAATTCACTGACTTGTATGACCACTTCACATCAAATTAACGCCTTGCTCTCCTGTGTCATGCCTAGTGCAACTAAAATGTGAATGAACGAATGGGAACATCATTGGCTGTAGTTTTTGTCTGCCTTCCCGCCAAACGGCCCTTTATTTTCTTCGCCGTACCGAGCGTCTGAGTCTTTCTCAATGAAAACCTTCAAAGCCACAAACGCGCCTTTCCAATACTTTCCCGGCGTTCGTCGCCAGGCATAGAGCTTTTCACTTATTTCGCCTGCGTCCTCTTCTCTCCCACATTTCTGACTGCGAGGCCGCTTTCTCTTAGCAAGCTTTCTAGTGCTCACTTCCGAGCGTTTGAGACGGCGCAGCTATTTTCTTTTGTGGAACGCAGCTCTCACACCTTGGAGCTACCAACAGCTCCACTGCCCTACCTACATTGCTTAACCAACTGGAAACTTCAACTGGTGAGCCTCTGTGCTTGTCAATCCTTGTTTTAACGCGACAGCGTTAAGGAGGTCGTGTCGCAGAAAAGCCGGTGTCGTCGGCGTCGGTGTCGGTGTCGGCAGCGTTGGCCGTGAGCGACAAATCCCAGCAGGCACTTCATGCATAAAAACAACTTGCAAGATGGGCTGGGTGGGAATTGAACCAGGGCCTCCGGAGTGTGAGACGGACACGTTACCACTGAGCCACGAGTTTTTTCTTTCCTTATTGAAACTGAGCCACGAGTTCGATGCTTCAAAGGGGTACAAAAGCGCCTCTAGTGAAAACGGTGTTGCCTTAGAAACGAGCTGTTTCTAAGGCTCAGGCGTGCGTCGCTTGCTCAGGCGCACATTTCGTTGTCGCGCCGAACGCTGCGTTGGTCGACGTTCACCGCGTCCGATGCGGGGCGCGTAGTCGCTGCGCCATAGCCCATTGTCTTACACCCCTTGGCGGGTCAACGGGAACGCTGTCGCGTTGCACTCTTGAAGGCGAAGCTTAAGCGTCCTCCAATTTTTTTCCTTTCTTACTTCCTTTCTATATTGTTCTCTTCAACGCCGCGTTTTCTTAGTATGCTTTTTGGTTCTCATTTCTGAGCCTTTCGCTCGCATCTCATTCTGACTGGAACATTTCTGACCGATTGAACTCCATATTGGTGCTCTTGTCTAACGATGTGGTGTTACTTAAAACTTTTTTCTGCAATGCCTACGTTGACGACACGCTCCCTTGATAACAGTGTCAAATCAATCAGAGCTGGCCTAGCCACTTCTCTTAAGCATAATGGGCACCGCATCTCGTCACGCTAAATCCGGTCCTCATAAACGGCCCCCTCAGCAAATAAAGCACGGTCTACGGATCTGGCATCACCCATGAACGTGCTTTGAATATTACTGCGATTAGCCTCTGTTTCTATCATCGGTAGAACCGTGCATGCTATTTCTTCCCACCTTCCGTGCGCCCCTTCTACTGGTGCCTGACGTTTCTGCTCAGTTGCCTGTTCCGCTCTTGGAACATTCTGAGTTGGAGCTGCGATCGCTTCTTCTTCTAGGCAAATAATTCCTGTCTTTTAAAATCCTGCTCATGCGTTATTGCTTCCTGTTCCTGTTCATTTTTAAATAGGTTGCCGAAGTATTCAAAATATTGCGGAACACTGCTGCTTGGTAAACATTTGTACGAATATCGGTTTCTGACCCGTCATCTTCTCTTTCTGCGCTCAGCTCTTCACATAACCGCAACGAGGTAGCTCTCGTAAAACTCATCAGGTCGATGGTTACTACTTTGGCCTTGGTTCAGGTATTCCACAATACTTTCTGCGTAACGCGCACAAACTGCAATGAAGTAAAGAAAGTACCAACGGTTCAATTCGGATTTTCCAGGCGAATTCGAAGTCCGGCAAATATGCCAGAAACCGAACTTCAATCCACCGAAGTAGCACCCAGTCCCAAGTTTTATAGAAGCGTGCTCCCCTGTCCCAACCTTTCTTTCCGTTCGTCTTGTTCGTGCTAGTAATTATGCCACATAACTGTATCAACACCATCTAGACCAACGTTCTGTGCTAACTACCCTAAGTTCTCCTCCGCCGCAAAAACTAACTTCCGAGAAATCTACGACCCTTAGTTGCCTTTATTAGGGTTACGGTAGATTTACACGTGCCGATTACTTCCGTACAAGTATGGAGCCTTGCTTTAGTACCTGGTTGAGATCTATACTGCTGAGATGCGCGAAAACCACAGTATCACAATCGGCAGCCGCATACATTCTATCGGTTTTCAGTATGTCTAAAGGATCCGATTATTCTCAAGCGAAAACCACTCATTCGTCGTGTTCTGTGCAGTCATGATGCGCTACGTGGATCCACCCGTTCACGGACCCGTTGCTGACGATTGCAGTTGGCTGCAGGTTGTATCCAACTACTGTCATCCAGTTGTAGCGGCTCGGGGTAGCATTTAAAGCAGAAGTCCTTCATGCACAGAGATGAGTGCGTCCGGGAATAGGAGCGAAATGAAAGAAAATGCTTATTTTACATACTTACACTGGCTGCATCTTTGGGAGTCCACTCCATCTAAGAGTAGGTTATATATCTGGGTCATTACATGTTTGAGCGCACACGAGGGAACCTGATGACAGACTCACTGAAACAAAGGTGTCCGCTTTTAAAACAGTAATCTTTCCTAGGTGACCAGAAGAGGAAATTTAATGACCGCGTCTTGGTCAACTATAATTGTCGGCTCAGTCGCAAAATCTCTCCCGTTACATCGAACCATTCTGCCAGACTCCGCCTCCAATGTTGCACCTGTATAAGACGCAACCACGTGGCAATTTCTTAACCTGAATCGACGCAGTTCCCACGGATGAACTCCACGTTGGCACCTCGCATCAACTGGTGGGATCACCGTGACAGTCCCCTTGTAGCAACCCGGGTAACCAGGCATTAACGGTTCTTACCCCGTCTACAGAACCTTGTGGTGGTTGTCACTTTGGTCCGCTTCTTTATTTACCTGGGGTGAGGGGGCAGGGTGGCATCGGGCGGGCGCTAATGAAAGGTCCGCTGCATTGGAAGCGGCCAAGGAATTCCCATCGCCGTTTTGAGACGTAACAGCGCTAAAAGCACAGAAAGAAAAATTAGGCCGATCCCACGCACTGTGGCAATCGATGTGAGCCAACCCAATTCTGTGTTGTTTGCTACGCTTGACAATAATTTGTGGTGTTGCGGGCGGCCATTGTTTAATTTTTTCAACCTTTAGTTATGGCGGCTAGAATTTATAGGTGACGCCAACGGGAGGCGAGCGCCGCTCCTCTGATTCATGCTTTGCGTACAGGCGCTGCTCTCCGTAATTCCGCTTGCAGGAGCTGCAGGCAGCATTCAGCAAACCTTGAGGTCACAATACTTTCCCTTGCGACGTAGCCCTCCATGTAGAAAATAAGCCAGCCATCACTAGCTTCAACAAACGAGCGATGAACGAGTTCACAAACAGTAAGCAATTCACATGCTTCTGTTCGACATGCAACGTCGAGAAGCTCATCAATTCTCATCTGGGAACTTGTCTATTTGCATTGGAAGCACCAAGCAGGCTCCTTAAGACTCGCGAAGGAACATTGATTTGTGATGGTCATTCTGCCAAGTTTTGGAAGCTTAGCGTATTAACGGAAATAAAAAATTCGTTGGCTGTTGGGTGGTCAATACAGCCACAAAGCAAAAAGTCTTTCGATGGGGTCCGGGCACAAATGGCTTGTCCTCATTTAACGAAAGCCCACCTATGTCCTTAAACACTGACGCAAGTGTAATGTGTGTGAAAGAGTTACACGAAGGCCTTCAGCTGGGCTGTTGCTTTGGAACTCTTTTGATCAAGCTGTTTCTTCCCATGTGTCTAAGTAGGAGAAGCAGCTTCTGATCACCTTTTTGTGGTTTCCGTTGGGTCTTAGGGAATCTGAAATGCACCGGGATATCATGGCTTTGATCAAACGTCTCATCATTTCCGCAAAGGTAACTGCCGCCTTTACGTTTCCCAGTGGCCACACGATCTCATCTCCGTAGAGAAAGTGTCCTCCAAGCGTTTCAATGCTTAGTGGCCAAAACACATAATTCACTCTCGGTTTTTCAAAACCAGAAGGATGAACAACTTCCCTGCTTATGTGGGGCGTCGACTTGAGGTTTGTTTCATGCACTTCAACACACTTTCGGGCAATGTCTATGTTATCAACAGTAGCATGTCCTTCTGTGGTTTTCATTGCAGTTTGGAGTAATCTGTTTCTCACAAATTTTACCAGACGTGGTAAAATTTCTCATACGAAATAAAGGTCTCATACAAAATAGAGGGAACGACCTGGTTCGGTAGGGTGCTGTCTTCTGCCGGTCACTCGAAGACTAACTCCGGATGCACAAAGATGATGTGGTCCGAAGATCGAGGTGGGACGGGACGCAGTTGCTTAATGCAGTCTTGTAAGTATTCAAAGTACTGCAGCGGCTGGGGAGAGGGTCCGAAGGAATGAACAAGTCTCCAGGAAGCCGCAGGGGTGCATGATAGAGGACAACAACCAAGGTCGCGACGAAAGAGAGCGTAGGCCGAGACGCGTCACAGGAAGGGGGTAGACCCAGTGTTCTCTATCCAGGTGCGCAGTGAGAGCAGCCTTGAAATGGCAGTGGAGCCGCTCAACCATGCCGTTGGCACAGGGATGATATGCAGTGGTGCGGCAATGGTGCGGCAGTCTTTCTCGCCAAGCAAGCAGTTGACGGAAGTGAATAGAGCACAGTCAAATTGCCGGCCGTGGTCAGTGGTCATGACGCTGAGGCAGCCAAAGCGGCAAACCCATGCTGAAACGGAATCTTGGTGAGTGAGGTTTGGTGAGTTCGGGGCACAAACATTGCGCACCCCACTTACTCGAGCCATTGCTCAAGTAAGGAAAGTGGGACGGGCGTCAGTCTTTATTTTTGTTACTCCGCTATCGTCGGCATCGTCTCACACCTTGGGGTATGACGACGCTTAAAATATCTTTATTAATTTTCAGGTTCTCACATCGGAAACTATGACCAAACTATGAGACACACCGTTAAGGGGCAAAAACTTTATAATTACAATAACATACTTCTGTGCTTGGTGTACTCTACAGGAATCTGGCCTTTGGAACAGTTTTATTATTTCCTGTAAATCACAGCAAAGGCGCCAGAGCGCAATAATTATTGCGATAACGTGTTAGAATATTAGACGAAGTATATGTCTCATAGATGTATGGGCAGTATGAACTAAAGTAAGCGCAAGCTGGCTAAGACCCGTAGCGTGACGTGTGCAGGCACATAGGGACAGAAAGACGCCGAAGAGTTGTCGGCGCTGTCACATCGCGTCGTCTTCCAGTTCCTGTGCGGTGACATCCTCACGGTGCGTACGATGTGCGCGCGCTTCGTGATTTTTACGGCGCTGTCGCTTAGTCTATGCCTCCTGTTTCTGCAGTGCCACATCTGGGCATCCATGGCTCTGAGATTGCAGCGTCTGTCGCACACGCAGAAGCACGTTGTTGCTGTGTGTAGAGCACAGAGTCGCCTTGGCTCGTATGCTGGCCCTCCTTGCTTCAATGTGATCAGCCTTTCACAGGAGCTTTACGGTTGGAGTTGTAACACGCTCAGATGGCAGGCAGTGGCGTGGCTATTACGGCCGCAAAACAAGGTGCCATAAGCTGGAAGGGTCGTCGTAGTTGTGTTACTGTTTGTTGCGGCAAACAAAGCTGGCAGTTGCTGAGGCCTTAGAATACAGCTGCTTTGGCGCATCAGTCTGTCATTGCAACGCAAACACGCCTATGCATTTTCAGGGAAAACGTGCAGTTAATGTAAGTAATGTTATTCCCAAAACGTACTAAAACAACAGAAATCAGTATCTTTATATGGAATTGTCGACGACAACGCAGGATGGTTGGGAGTGTAGATGTAGTTCATAATACAAGCAAGCGCGTCAGGGAGCTGGTTTGCACATGGACAATGCTTAAGGACGTTATATTCCGCCTGTTTAATTAGGTGGAAAGGTTAGGGCATCGGGCCGCTGTGCTATATAGCGGCCCTATTTTCGAACGTGGCTATCAGAGCATCATTTTTTGTTTGCGTTAAGTAACATCCACATATACACTCAATGGATATGTATAATATATACATACATACATACATATATATATATATCTAAATATATATATATATATATATATATATATATATATATATATATATATATATATATATATATATATACATGTATATATATATATATATATATATATATATATATATATATATATATATAGTTTACCAGTAAGGAAAAACGGCGCAAGTGGGAGAGGAGGAAGAGAAGGACACACAGATGGACAGAGGGGGCAGTGTGTCAAGGGAATAGTTGGTTTTTGAAGTGAGCTCCAGGCGCCCGGCCCCAGTTGCATTTTTGGTGGCAGTGGTCATGTTAGCCCACAGCTATGAATCAACACAAACGAGTCCACCTTAAAGTCATAATCAAATATATGGTAGTTTTAGAGAACACCAAACAGAAAAAAAAGATAAAGGAAGAAAAAGAAAGACTAACGAAGAAAATCCTGTCCGCACTACTCACTCTAGTAAGGCTTGGGGCCCTATAACGTAAAACTATTCCAATATGTTTCTATTCCAATTTCCTGAATTCAAATTTGCGTAACCACCGACGCAAGCACCGGGCGGT
Organism: Dermacentor variabilis; assembly: GCF_050947875.1. Classification (NCBI taxonomy): domain Eukaryota; kingdom Metazoa; phylum Arthropoda; class Arachnida; order Ixodida; family Ixodidae; genus Dermacentor; species Dermacentor variabilis. Next base: position 88,964,245 of record NC_134577.1, on the reverse strand, counting down.
CACCCGCAGGGTTGTCTGAACAGACCAATCAAACCTTCCCTTGTTCATAGGAGGTCACTTTTGATTGCATGAAAAACGAATAACATTGCCTACACTGAGCGGCTTGTCGTATCTAATTGGCTGACAAGAGGCGAGGAGAACGGTCAAGTGGAGAAGGATTCACTGGGGCAGAGCCAGTGCACTGAAAATCGATAACCGGATGAAGAGGGTGGTGCCGACGTCTGCGATTGGTCGGCTTTCCCTTACTTAGCTTGTGGTAACTGGTCGAAAATCGCGTCGGCATGCAACGGAAGCTTAAGAATGACGCTAAAACTGACCCTCAGCAAAGAAGAGTTGGCAGAATGAGGTAGTGAACGTGCCGAAAGTGCTTGAAAACGTTACACGGTCACGCAAGATGTTTTATTATACGCAAATACACCCATGCTCTCCGGCAGGTGCGAGTAGCCAGCGTCTCAGCGATCGGCGGCAGCCATCTTTTATTCCTTTCGGAACGGGGCAGCCTGTGACTATTCCGAAAAGAATTCAGTTTTGTTCGGCATATTAATGCATCTTTATCGCGTACACGTCACTTTGACGCGGTGAGTTTGGGTGGTTTTGTGACGTCGTGTGACAAGCAGGTGAAGTGGGTGCAGCCCGAAAACTTTTTACCAATAGCCGAGGGCTAATGGCGAAAAGGGGTCGAATCAGAAATAACTGCTTTTGGCCTATGCCAAGAATCTTGGCATAGGACAAACCAAGATGTATGCATTAAAAGATAAGCAAGCTAATAACATCAGCAATCTCGAAAATATAGTAAAAACATCGGAAAATTTCTATACTGCCCTGTAGAGTACCCAGATGCGTCAGGATACCTCAATTACAAACAGTAAAGAACAGGATACAGAAACCCCATCCCATAACTAGTGATGAGGTCATAAGGGCTCTGAATGACATGAAAAGAGGAAGAGCGGCAGGTGAAGATGGAATAACAGTCAATTTAACCAAAGATGAAGCAGATGTAATGCTTGAAAAACTGACGACTCCTTATGTGAAGTGTATATCGACTGCAAGGGTCCCAGGAAACTGGAAGAATGCAAAGAATATACTAATCCACAAAACGGGAGACGTTAAAGAATTGAAAAATTATGACATTAGCTTACTTCCAGAATTATATAAAATATTTGCCAAAATAGACTCCAGTTGAATAACGGCAACACCGGACTTTAGTAAGCCAAGAGAGCAGGCTTGCTTCAGGAAGGGATACTCTACAATGGATCACATCCATGTCATTTATCGGTAATCAATAAATCCGCAGAGTATAATAAGCCTCTCTATATAATTTTCATATATTACAAAAAACCATATGATTCAGTAGAGATACCAACAGTGATAGCGGCATTACGTAATCGAGGAGTACTGACAGCTTACGTAAATATCTTGGAAAATATCTACAGAGGTTCTACAGCTACCTTAGTTGAACACAATAAAAGCATGAAGATACCTATAAAGAAGTGGGTCCGACAGGGAGACACAATCTCTCCAACGTATTCACTGCTTGCTTGCAAGAAGTATTCAAGCTAGTAAAGTGGGAATGCTTAGGAGTAAAGATCGACGGCGAATATCTCAGGAACCTTCGGTTTGCCGGTGACATTGTTCTATTCAGCAACAATGCAGACGAGTTGCAACAAACGATTGAGCACCTTAACAAAGAAAGTGCAAATGTGAGATTGAAGAATAATATGCAGAAGACAAAGATAATGATAAATAGCCGGGCAAAGGAACTAGAGATCAGGATCGCCAGTCGCCCTCTAGTGTCTATGGGGTAGTGCGTTTACTTACGTCAATTAATCACTGGGAACCCTGATCATAAGAAGGAAATTCACAAAAAATAAGAATGGGTTGGATTGCATATAGCAGACATTGCCAGCTCCTGACTTGAAACTTACCATTATCATTGAAAAGGAAGATGTGCAATAAGTGCATTTTACCAGAGCTGACAAGTGGGGCAGAGACTTGGAGACTGAAAAAGAACTTTGAGAATAAGTTAATGATCGCGCGAAGAGCGATGGAACGCCGATTGCTAGGCATAACGTTAAGAGGCAGAAAGAGAGTGGTTTGAATCAGAGAGCAAACGGATATAGACGATATCCTTATTGACATCAAGAGAAAGAAATAGAGCTAGGCAGGACATGTAATGCGCAGGTTTGATAACCATCGGATCATTAGAGTTACAGAATGGGCCGCAAGAGAAGAGAAACGCAATCGAGAACGACAGACGGCTAGGTGGAGCGATGAAGTTAGGCGATTCCCGGGTGCTAGTTCGAATCAGTTGACGCAGGACCGGGATCGTCCTGCAGTGGACATAAAACAGGCTGATGATGAAGATTATGATAATAATCATGACTTGGAAACATTCTGGAAACTTCATGATTTGACCCACGTTTCCATAGAACATTTCGTCCGCCCCGTCCTATGTACTCTGGTCTTCGATGAGCCATTTGGCACAAACTGTTTCGCATCGGGAGCGAACTATTTGTGTTTACCTTTGCGTACGTTGTGCCCTTTGCCGGTTTGTAGACATACGTGGTATACAAATTACACAGCCGACGAATCCAAAGGCTGTTCGTGTGTGGATTCTTGCTGACAGAGGGTGTACGGAAGTGGTAGATACGTATTGGATAGATGCATGATGGCAATGCTATTGTCCACATATACTTATTGCTACGCTAGCAGCGAAGCATTAAACTGTTCTGTTTTTCGTATCTGCGTATTCAGCGAAAAGCCTGACATTAAGCGAGCCTGCGAGTCTTCCCGTCTTGTTTTCTGCGCCTTATGAATTACATAAACTACTAATGCTGCTGCTGCTACTACTACGATTGCCACATTAATACATAATGAAACGAAGGTGCGAAATCTGGCAAATGGGCGCAAGGCGTATGTAAATAAAATATTGTTAATTTTTGCCTTCTGAATTTACTAGACATAGAGAGCAAAGAATAAGGCATAGAAAACACCTGGTTTTCTTTGGTGAAATATCGGGCTAAAGCTTTGGTTATACTTTTCTTGTAATGAGTACTACACACAGCAGCGACAAGTTACAACCCCACATCGAGACGGAGTCTTGCTTGCCCGAAGAGTCATTGTGTAGTTGTCAGTAGTATTCAGGGCATTGCAAGACGAAGATAATATTCAGGAGTTGGATATACTAGAAATATATAAAATCAAGTTTGTAATATATGGAACGTGGAATGTCTCATTTATACCATCACGAATCTCTAGCCTCCAGCAGATGTAGCGTTATTGTTTTATATTTTAATTATTGTCATTTACACTCCTTTTGATTTAGCGTGAAACACCCATTTTCGACTAATAAGCAACAACGAAAAAATTTCTTGATTACGTCGATCACAAACGTGCTGATGTCTGACACCCCTAACAAGGCTTGCTGTTTATTTTGTCCTCCTGTTTTTTTTTCAGTGTCAACACAGGGTGCGTATATTGCATCTAATTCTTTATTTTTGTTTTACTCCTTGGAACGGAAGTATTGTGCTTAGAGTAAAGTTTCTATTTCTTTATTTGTGGTCTTTAACTTCCCTAAAAGTTAGGCTGGATACCGCGAACTTTCATAGTGGAGGGATCTAGAATAACTTTCGTCACCTTAGATTCTCTAACGTGCACCGTAAAGAAGGGGCACGAAAGTTTTTGCATGTCAGCATATCTGAATGCGACGGCCATGGGCGGGATTCCAGCCCCCGACCTTGTGCTCACAAGCACCACCTGACCAAGCTTTGTCAGTCAAGTTTCTTTCTGTGCCTGTTACGAGCACGCCAGTCCTAACATTTGTCGCTGAAATAAGACCATTCGCCAAATATCAATATCATCTAAGAAAAGTACACCAATATAACAAAGCTGCCATTGCTTCCTGAGTTCATCCTAGAATAAATTGAAAGGTACATGAAGGGTGAATAGGCTGTTATGTCAGGGCAACTGAATGATCATTACTTCCCTTCAATAGCGAATCGATAGTCGTCAATTGAGAGGCCTTAGCCTGCAGGCCATCAGAATTCAAAGCATGAGGTCTCACGGTGGCTGGCCATAAACGATAGGAACGCAGAGCCTAAACGCTGCATGATTGTGTTCCACTTAGTGTTACAGTGATGGGGGAACTAACCGACGAAAGTACAGGAACAAAAGTTGACGTGCGCACGCGAAGTACCAAAAACAGTATTAATTTGTAATAAACTGAACTTTAACAACACTAAGCGAGCTCGTTTGTGCGCCACGTACTTCGACGTTATGTTCCTTTGTGTTCGTCCATTAGTTACGTCAGTCTAACACTAAGTTGTTTGTGGTATTTGATACGAGCCGTGCTAAAGCAAGTATAGAAATTTTAATCTGGAAATCATTCTACGTTGGGAGCCAGTGATTGAGCGTTAGCCTTGACGCGCAGGTTCGTAATGCTCGTTTGGCGTGAATATTGTGAGTATATAAATCTCAATGCTAAGTCCTGTACGCGTTCTAGTTTCTCGGTTAAATATTTCTGGTGCGGGGCCTAAATAATGTCAGCACACTCTAAAGCGGGTCTAATGAGGGTTCTGTATGATTTAATTTAACACTAAGAGGTGTGTTTCTAAGTTTTCTTCTCAAGAAATGTAGTTTACCTAGGGCCCTGACATATATATTATTTATATGAGTTTCCGAATTTAATTTCGTCGTAAGAGTGACCCTGAGATATGTGACCTCCTCGTATTTTCTTAGTAGTATATTGACACGTGTACTTATATTGAACGGGCGACCATGTTTCGCCACCAAACAAATGTTATCGCACACCGCGGCACGCGTCTGCATGTATCCGAAGTTTCTGGAAAGTTATCGATGCTTCTATCCGCTGTCTGTTGTCGCCGAACCTTGTGTTATCTGATTTTATCGCGTGACTCGAATGTTGTAGAACTTTGTGGAAGGCATGCGGGTCCCAACGATTAGTCTGGAACATTCGATGACTGCTGTATAAAAGCCGACGCACTTGACCCGCTGATCAGATTTTCGACGATTGTCGACCGTGTTCACCGCAATCGTTGTGCTATAAGTGTAGCCTGTTTTTGTGGGCACAGGGTCGCCCAATAAAAGTTAGTTTTTGTCTTAAACAGTAGTGGTACTGTGTTCTTGAACGTCACCACCACGTGACATATGGTTGGGGTGCTTTAAGTTCATGTACCGGACGCCCCCGACAAGCCCCCGAGAAGCCACCTTGACGACGTGGGAACTGTTCCGAAGCGGCTTTCTGGAAACATTTACAAGCGTCGTGCGAAAAGAGCGAGCCCAAGCTCTACTGGAGACCAGAGCGCAGCTGCCGAATGAGACGATCGCGATCTTCACTGAGGAAATGAACCGTCTGTTCCGCCACGCCGACCCGGAAATGTCCGAGGAGAAGAAAGTCCGCCGGCTGATGAGTGGTGCAAAGGAGGAACTTTTCGGCGCAATGATACGAAGCCCACCGACGACCGTAGAAGAGTTCCTTCGCGAGGCCACCAGCATTGAGAAGACACTCGAAATGTGGAACCGGCAATTCAACCGCCGCACGAGCTCGACAAACTACGCCGGAGTTCAGTCACTGGCCACCGATGACCTGCGCGAGACCATCGGGCAGTCGTACGAGAGGAGCTTCAAAGGATCTCCCCTTCATCGCAACCTCAAGTGGCCACCGTCGCCGAAATTGTCAAAGAAGAAGTTCAGCGATCGCTCGGATTTCCCGAGTTACAACCAAAATCATCGCCGCCCCAGCCAGAAGCGATGACCCATGCCGCCGTCGCCCGCCGTCAAGGTCCCCCTCCACGACCGCACCAGGGCCCTGCAACGCCGCAATTCCGTCGACCACCGCCGCCGCCGCTAGCACGCGCACCCGTCGCCTAGCGCAGCTACCCGAGGAAGACAGACATTTGGCAAGCCCCCGACCACCGCCCGCTCTGCTATCACTGCGGAGAAGCCGGCCATGTGTATCGCCGATGCCGATACCGCGACTTGGGACTGAGAGGGTTCGCCGTCAACGCGCCGCGTCCACAGCTTGGAGAGCGCCCACGTGACATCGCCGACTACCTCGCCGCTACTCTATGGAGCCCTCGACGACCGTCCCGTTCGCCGTCACCAGGCCGCTACCTGTCGCCGCAGCACCGACCATACACCGGCCCAGCCCGGGGCCGCTCGGCGAGCCCATATCCGGAAAACTAAAAGCAGCAACCGATGGAGGTGCGCTTGCTGTTCGTCGAACTGACGAAGATCCTCCGCCGCCAACGAAGACGACGAAGAAACCATCTAGACGACCTAATGACGACACGCTGCCCTGCCGAAGAAGTCGGGAAGCCAAGACTACACCGACGAAAGACGACTTGACAACGCGACATTCCAGCTTCAGTTCAACACGACGCAGCCGTGATCCGACGCCAAGACCCAACTGCAACGCCAGACAAAGAACCACCGACCTTGACGTGCTTCTCGACGGTCACGCAGTCACTGCCTTAGTCGACACAGGGGCCGATTATTCCGTAATGAGTGGACACATCGCCGCCCAGTTGAAGAAGGTTAAGACTGCATGGGAGGGTCCCCAAATTCGGTCCGCTGGAGGACACCTCATTACGCCGACTGGAATCTGCACGGCAACAATCACCGTTCATGACCGGACTTACCCTGCCACCTTCGTTATCCCGCAACAGTGTTCGCGAGACATCATTCTCGGCATGGGCTTCCTGAACCAACACGGCGCAATCATCGACCTGAAGTCGAAGTCCATAATGCTGTCGGAAGATCGAGCGATACCGCCGGAGGGCTCTAGTAGTCACCATGCCTTAAGTGTTCTCGAAAGTCAAGTCAGCATCCCGCCTCGCTCCAGGATTGTCATATCCGTAGGCCCCAAAACGCCTGCCGACGTAGACGGCGTCATCGAGAGTGAAGAACGTCTGCTTCTAGACCGTGAAATTTGCGTCTCAACAGGGATCGCTCGACTGCATGGAGGGAAAACTGAAGTGTTGCTGACAAACTTCAGCCAGGAGTTCAAGCACGTCAACAAGGGCATGACGATCGCGTACATCGAGGAAATTCGGGAAACCAGTTACGCGTTTATCCTCTCGGATTCCGCCGCATCTACCCCGACGACCATGGTTCCCGAACCAGACTACGACATTAATCCAAGTCTTCCCGTGATTAAGCAACAGCAGCTCAGAAGTCTGCTCCAACGATACAAAGGCTGCTTTTCGACGTCATCGAGGATTCGACAAACACCAGTCGCCAAGCATCGCATAATACCCGAGGAGAGCACTCGACCACTCCGCCAGAGCCCTTGCCGAGTTTCGCCACGAGAACGTTAAGCTATAAGACAACAAGTCGACGAAATGCTGCGCGACGACATCATCCAGCCGTGGAAAAGGTCGTGGACATCCCCTGTTTTCTTGGCGAAGAAAAAGAACCGCACCTTACGTTTCTGCGTCGATTATCGTCGACTGAACAAAAACGCAAAGAAGGATGTATACCCCCTACCACGGATAGACGACGCATTAGATCGGCTCTGCAACGCAAAATACTTCTCGTCGATGGATCCCAAGTCTGGCTACTGCCAAATAGAAGTCGACGAGAGAGATCGCGAAAAGACCGCCTTCATCACGCCAGACGGCTTCTACGAGTTCAAGGTCATGCCATTCAGACTCTGCTCGGCGCCTGCAACATTCCAGCGCGTCATGGACACGGTGTTAGCAGGATTGAAGTGGCAGACCTGTCTTGTTTACTTGGATGACGCCGTCGTCTTCGCTGAAAATTTCGACGATCACTTTAGGCGGCTTGCGACAGTACTAAAGGCCATCAAGTCATCAGGGCTCACTCTGAAGCCAGAAAAGTGCCGCTTCGCTTACGATGAGCTTCTGTTTCTAGGCCACGTCATCAGCAAGTCTGTAGTGCGCCCGGACCCGCAGAAGACAGCTGCCATCGCAAAGTTCCCGCAGCCCATCGACAAGAAGGCAGTGCGTAAATTTCTTGGCATGTGTGCCTACTACAGGCTATTTGTCAAGGACTTTTCACGTATCGCTGAGCCGCTAACACAGCTAACTAAATGTGACATCGAATTCAAGTGGGAAACGCCGCAGGCCGACGCATTTCAAGAACTCTAACGACGCATCCTGTCGCCGCCCGTACTTGCGCACTTCGACGAGCACGCCGATACCGAAATCCACACTGCGGCCAGTAGCCCAGGCCTCGGTGCCGTGCTAGTCCAGTGAAAAGATGGTCATGAACACGTGATAGCTTACGCTAGCCGGTCATTGTCAAAAGCGGAAGGCAATTATTCTACAACCGAAAAGGAATGCCTCGCCATCGTTTGGGGTACAGCGCAATTTCGCCCGTACCTATATGGCAGGCGATACAAAGTCGTCAGCGGCCATCACGCTTTGTGTTGGCTAGCAAATTTAAAGGATCCTTCAGGACGGCTGGCGCGGTGGAGCCTAAGACTTCAAGAATATGATATCACTGTAGCCTATAAGTCCGCACGAAAACACTCTGATGCCGATTGCCTATCACGCGCCCCCATTGACTCGCCGCTGCAAGACGACGAGGATGACGACGCTTTCCTTGGAATAATAAGCGCGGAAGACTTCGCCGAACAGCAACGAGGAGACCCGGAGTTGAAAAACCTCATCGAATATTTTGAAGGGCACACCGACGTTTTCCCTAGGGCATTTAAGGGAGGATTATCTTCGTTCTCGCTTCAAAACAACCTACTCGTAAAGAAGAACTTCTCACCAGTGCGCGCCAACTACCATCTTGTTATCCCGTGAGGACTGCGTCCAGAAGTATTGCACGCCCTACACGTCGATCCAACCGCTGGGCACCTTGGATTCTCCCGGACGCTGTCGAGGATACAGGAAAGGTATTATTGGCCGCGCCTGACCGCCGACGTCGCCCGTTATGTCAGAACATGCCGAGACTGTCAGCGACGCAAGACACCACCGACAAGACCAGCCGGATTAGTACAGCCAATCGAGGCTCCTTGCCGACCATTCCAGCAGATCGGGATGAACTTGTTGTGACCCTTTCCGACGTCAGCAACCGGAAATAAGTGGATCGTCGTGGCGACGGACTACCTCACCCGCTTCGCTGAAGCTAAAGCACTGCCGAAAGGTAGCGCCGCCGCAGTAGCGAAATTCTTTGTCGAAAACATCCATCTGCGACATGGCGCCCCAGAAGTGCTCATCACCGACTGAGGAACGGCCTTTACAGCGGAGCTCACCCAGGCCATTCGGCAATACAGTCAGACAAGGCACAGGAGAACAACTGCCTACCACCCACAGACGAATGGTCTTACGGAGCGGCTGAATAAGGCATGCGGGTCTGGAACGATTAGTCTGGAACATTCAATGACTGCTGTATAAAAGCCGACGCACTCGACCCGCTGACCAGATTTTCGACGATTGCCGACCGTGTTCGCCGCTATCTATGTGCTATAAGTGTAGCCTGTTTTTGTGGGCACAGGTTCGCCCAATAAAAGTTAGTTTTTGTCTATAACAGTGGTGCTATTGTGTTCTTGAACGTCACCACCACGTGACAATATTGTTTATTGTGTATGTAAACTGAAGCGCATTTTTCTTGTGTGTAAAGGAGATACCGGTAGTTTTTGATGCATTCGGTTAACGAATCATTTAGTTTTGCCTGATTCTCTCTGGTATTCCCTGTTGTGTACACTACGCGATCATCGGCGAATAGGATCATTTGAATAGGCGGCTGAACGCATGAAAGAGTATCATTGATGTAGATAAGAAATATGAGGCGCGCAAGAACCCAGCCTTGTGGGACACCAGAAAAACGTTGATGTAATCAGGCATATCATTCACAGCTACGTATTGCTTTCTGTTTTCGAGATACTTCTTGATCCATGATATTGTTTTCTCGTGTACACCAATGGCAATTAGTTTAGTAATACGATCTGGATGAGGAACAACGTCAAAGGCGTTTGAAAAATCTAAGAAAATGGCATCTGTTTGGCTTCTGTTATTTATTGCGGTAGCTACATCAAGGGTTAACTCAGCTAACTAAGTAATAGTACTTAGACCTGAACGGAATCCATGTTGCCGGCTGTATAGTAGGTTATTATTCTCTAAATGCAATATTATGGCCTTATAAATAATATGTTCGAACAATTTACTGGATGCACATGTTAATGAAACTGGTCCTAAGTTCTTACGTCGAGTTTAGAGCCAGATTTGTGCGCAGGTATTACTTTGGTCCTTCGCCAGTTGTCAGGTATGACTGAAGTTTCCAAAGATCGCCTGTAAATTACGTATAAGTATTTTGACGTCCAAACTGCGTGTTTTTGCAAAAATGCATTTGATATAAGATCAGGGCCACAGGCTTTGTTTACATCCTGTTTTTGTAAGAGTCGAAAAATTACTTGTTGGTCGGTATCTATTTCAGGCATTGGATTCTAGAACTGATACCGTGGAGAGGGGCCGTTAAAGGTAGTTCTGTTAAGAAAAATTAATTATGGGGTTTTACGTGCCAAAAACACTTTCTGATTATGAGGCACGCCGTAGTGGGGGCTCCGGAAATTTAGACAACCTGGGGTTCTTTAACCTGCACCAAAATCTAAGTACACGGGTGTTTTCGCCCCCATCGAAATGCGGCCGCCGTGGCCGGGATTCGATCCCGCTACCTCGTGCTCAGCAGTCTAACAGCATAGCCACTGACAACCACGGTTGAATACCGTTTGAATACCGAAATACCGATTGAAAAAATAATCATTAAATTTCCTTGCTATGACATCATCCTGAACAACCGTCTGGTTCGAAACAGTAATCTGCGATACGGTGTGCCCCTCCCTCGATAGGTAGCGCCAGAATTTTTGTGGTTTATTCGTCATGTAAGAAGGCAGAGTAACAATGAGAAAAACGCTCCTTGCTCATGTGGATCTTATCTTTTAGTAAGCTTACGATATCCTGAAGGTCACGTGTGGTTTTCTTTCTGCGCTTCCTTTTAATCTTTCGTTCTAAATGTATTATTTCGCACGATAAGCAAGGATGTTCTCTGTTCACTCGTTTCTTTCTGGAGGGAATGTATTTTCTTCAAAAAAGTGTGCAATATGCTTAAAACGTAACCATAATTCATTTACGTCATGAAGTAATGAAAAGTGCAGAAAGCAGGCGTTTAAATATTCTGAGATAGCATTTTCATCCGCTCTTGAGTTATCCCTGATAGCATTAATCGATGGCTTAACGCGTTTGCGGTTTCCTAAAATTGGGCCGGAGAGTACAACCATTTTATGGTCCGAAATGCGATTTTCAACGTTTAACATATTATTTTGAAATAGACTGCTTACTTACATCAGGTCAAGCACAGAACATGACGGACCAGGTATTCTAGTCGGTTCAGAAACTAGCTGGTCTAGAGAGAAGGTAAATGACATAAACGATAGTGATTCAGCACTTCTTGCGTCAGAGCCGTTGTGCGGAAGAATAGACCAATTGATTCCTGGTAAATTGAAATCACCTGTGATGATAATATTGGAACGTCAATTAGTGTGTTGTGCAATGTAATCGTGCATAACGTCTAGGTATTCAGGGGGCGCATTCAGCGGTCGGTATACACCACCCAGAAATATGCTTTTTCCAGTAAAAGTAAGTTTACACCATACACTTTCATGGTCAGGTACGCTGTTTGAAACTGAATTTTATGCTAGATTTAATTGCGACAGCGCCCCCTTCCCCCCCTCCCCCCCGCGATTCTCTGTCTTTTCGTATGAGCCGATAAGAAGGTGGAAACACTTCAGAATCCTGGACGCTTTCGCGAAGCCACGTTTCCGTGATGACTATAACGTGCGGTTGATGGGCTGCAACTATGCTTTCAAGTAGGCTGAACTTATAGACTACGCTGCGCGCATTCAGTGATAACACTCTGATACATTTAGTGCGTTGTTGCCACATGCCATCACGAGCTGCTGGGCCAGCGTGTGCAGAGGTTATCGGTTTAGATAGTTCAATTCTTCTGTCCTCACACTCATTCCATATAAAGGTATGGCCATTTATTTTTAGTTTATCAAATGCCAGAGATACCTTTGCCACTTTCGCCTTGTCACTTACTGCAGAACGCCATAATTTAGCACGTGAGTCTCGTACTTTCTTTGAGGAATCTTCGGATATTGAAATCTGGGTGTTTTCACCTTGAAGCAGCTTGATGATATTTTGTTTTTCTCAGCGAAGTTGAATAGCCTGATAATAACGGGGCGTGTCCTTTGGCTTTGCTTTGTACCGATTCTGTGAACTCGTTCTATTGAGTTAATTTCTATTCCTAGGATCTTAAATGTACCGTCGCGCACTTCTTCTTCAACTGTTTTAACATCTTCATAAGAGCTCCCTCTTGATCCATAAATAACTAGGTTATTCCGCCTACTTCTACTTTCTAAATCATCGACCTTCGATGCCAGAAATTCTACTTGCATCATGGTAGATTTACAAGATTCCTCGCAGTGTACTATCTTGTCTTCGCATTCTTTCCATAATACCCTTTCATTCTCAATAACTGTCATTCTTCCTTGCAAATCTGCAACTATTGTCCCCACGTGCTTGATATTTGAGGACCGTTGTCACAGTGTTTTTTTCGTTTCCTTTTGTTCTCTTAGAATGCGCTTCATTAGTTCTCGCTGCGAACATTCATCTGAATGTTCGTAGCGGGAACTAATGAAACGTGGATAGTGGCAACCTGCTGTTCATGATCTGAGAATGCCTGGCAAATGCACCCCTGTCCATTCTTATTCTTCTGATTATTTCAGTCTCATGATCCAGATCCGCTATCACTACCTGCCCTAACTGGATGTATTCCCTTACCACTTCCACTGCCTGTCTACCTAATGCAAACTGTTGTTGCTTTCCGAAACTTTTAAGCATTACTTTAGTTTTCTGCTAACACATTGATCGAAACTTGGAAGTGAACAAACAAGCACGAGAACGAATTAAGAGTGCGCCAAGAGCAATGGAACGAAATTGTTAAGCGTGATGTTAAGAGACAGGAATAGAGCGGTGTACATCCGAGAGCAAAAAGGGAAAGCCGATATGCTAGTCGCTGGTTAGTATCAGAAGAAAAAATTCAGCTAGCCAGGCCATGTAATGCGTAAGGTAGACAACCAGGCGACCATTAGACTTACAGAATGGCTCCCTAGGTTAGGAAAGCGCAGCCGAAGACTGCGAAAAGATGGCTTGGGTGACGAAAGAAGCAAACTTGCAGATGCAAGTTGGAATCAGATAGCGCAAGACATGATTACCTGGAAACTGCTGGGATAGTATTTCGTTCAACAGTGCACTCTAAGAAATGTTTATGCCCTTTGAGGCGTTTCTTGCCACACAACAAGAAACGTCATCGCTCTTGTCTGCACTTCCTTTCTTTAATGCTGCCAGCCCAGTACTTCCCAGTAACTAACGGCATGCGCGTTATCAGCATCACATAGCATTTCCGACAGCATAGTAGCAGGCGCGGCGTCTTCAAAAAAAGGAAACGCAAGCAAGGCAGATGACGATTATATATACGCCTCAAAGGGAAGGGGGTGTGAAATTTTTCAGAGCGTTACGTAAAATGTACTTTATTATTATTATTATTATTATTATTATTATTATTATTATTAGTATTATCCTGTCACGTGAACTAAGTACTAAAACTGGAGACTATTTATAAAGAATAACTGCAGCGCTGGCCAGTTCAGCCGACAGCTCGAGCGCCAGAGAGCTTTCGTCATCTTTGTCGGGGCGCCCGCGTGCATGGTCCACAGGAGGAGGAGGAATAAACTCTTATTGTACAACCAGCACTTTATGATGGCCAGGGCTAAGCGTCACATGAGGGGACGTCAGGGGCTTGCCTCGTCGCCGCCTCACGGGCGTGCTGGGTCGCCCAGGTGTGGTCGTCGAGGGCGGAGCTCCGCAGAGCCACATGCAACCTCGACGAGAGAGTCGTGGTGTTAGTCTGTGTGTACTGTGCTGGCCACACCCACAGCAAATGCGGAAGCGTAGCCGGGTGAATTCCACAGCACCAGCAGTTGGAAATAAACGTCTGGAAATATAAGGTGGAGGTGGGCGGGTGAAGGCTACGTGTTTGTTTGTAGCAGACGCAGCGTGGTAGCCTGTGCCCGGCTGAACTTGGGGTGAGGCGGGGGGAAGTACCGGCGACTGCAAAAAACACGTAATATGCATGTATCCTTACCTCCAGCGGCAGAAGCACCATCCCTGGGTGTCTAAATATTGGTGATAACAGGAGAGTAATACGGTTGGAGGCTTGTGACATGCAGAACGTGCGTGGCCGACTTTGTCAACCTCGTTCATTTCCTCGTCGACTTTCTGGCCAAGAGCGAGCACGTCTTGTATGTAGGAGACATACGATTCAGTAGAAGACTGAACTCGGGTTGCAAGTTTTTCGTCGCAGCCAGCTGCCGACCGGTTAGATATCCTAAGATGTTGTTGAGCTTATCATTGTAAGCATGCCGGCTGGAGATCTCGTGCTCATGTGTCCGGAACCAGACACGTGGAGTTCAGCTCAAATAGAATAGGACATTCATTAGCATAATGGTAGGGTCTCACCGGTTGTTTGGGCTAACGCTCTCATACAGGCTGAGCCAGTACCAAATGTCGATGTTATCTTGGCCGGAGAATATGCCAGGAATGCGGGTATTGGTAACCGTAACGTACGTTGTTGTCGGGGTCGTAGGAGCAGGAGGAGGCGTGTCGTCACTGAGAGCCATGGCGGAAAGCAGGACGGTGCGGCCGCTGCGGATCTCCGTGGCGAGGGCAGGGACCCGCACCCTGCACCAAAATCTTACGCAAACGAAGGATTAGTAAAGGGAGACTATTTGCAAAGTATATGTACAAAAGATAACTGCAGTGGTGGCCAGTTCAGCCAATAGCTCGAAAGACAGAGAGCGTTCGTCGTCTTCGTCGGGGCGACCGCGTGCATCGTCCATAAGAAACATGCAATATTCTTGTATCAATAGCTTAAAGAAAACGTCGCCTTCATACGACCAGACGCCTTCGAATACATCAGAGACGGATGCGCGCAAGGTGAGCGACGGGAGAGAATACTGACTTGCTATCCGACGAGTCCCACTAGGGAGTTTCTGCAGCAATCTTTTTAGTCGGCGCTTGTCTTGCGTGCAGCAAAAACTTTCGTGCATGACGAACAAACTAACATACTGCAACATTGTTTTCACTTCAGATTATTTTGAAACCACAGTTTTCTGTTTCTTTTTAGTCTCTAAGTTTACCATTCATCCTGCGAATGCGAACTTTTCAAGACGCCAGCATCTGTTGCCAACAGCACACCGTGCTATGGGGGTGATTTCATGTTGATTCTCGCTGTAATGAAGTTGCTCTCCGCTAATACAACATTTTGTAATATAAAGCCTTCATACGTTTTCGATCTGCATGAGAGGCTGTAGTTGATCTGTCGTTCGGAAACTAAAATTCCATAATAGCTGCTTGTCACTATGAAAACCGGCCGCGGCAGTCTTTACGCTAATTACCAGAAAACTTCCTTCGCACCTCGGCGACTTGAGAATGAAGCCAGACATGACAGGTGCCAACAGGTGCTGGCAATGAACACGTCAGTAGAACAATCTATAATTATTTATACCGTCAGGGCCAAAGGCGGTACTTAAGAAAGTGCTCATTGCGACGCCTAAAAATCTATAAACAAAAAGGCAACAATTTGAAAAATAAACTAAATATGTTCTTAATTATTTTTGGTTTTCCTGCTACAGGAGCGGTTATAACAATATTTCAAATTATATACAAATGCCATTGGTTAGTAATGTAATGTACAAGATCTGATTGGACAATATTAGTTAGAACTGCTTGAGATTATTGGTTTTATTAATGGATGCAACCTGTTTGGGAAGATGGTCCTAGTGAGAGGTAGCGCGTCGCCTAAAAGGCCGAGGAATGGCCAATGGCTAATGGAATGGCTAATGGCCGAGGAACTCGGGGTTGAGCCTATAGTGGTTGAGATGTGCGCTTGCTGAGCTGAGTGACGTGATGATAATGTGAAGAAATGGTAAACTGAAAATTTCGCAAACATTTTATTGTAGACAAATGCAATATAAACACTTAATCGCGTCATGTGCACAAGTTTGACACAATAAATATGCGGTGCAACTATTGACTTAACATGGATACCATAGAACCCCAGATTACCCATAAACCTAAAAAAAAATTTACGAGTAAAGCGACACTCGTCATCTGTTGAGAGAGTTTCCTGTAACTTACGGGAGGCAAGAAATTTGAATCCATGAATATGAGTTGCATTGCAGTCAACTTTCTACAGACGCTTACCATCAAGTGAGGCGGCTTCTCTGAACTGGATACAGAAAAATGGCGCTAGCGACTTCTTTCTTAAATTGACGGACATTTAGAACTAACATGTAAAACTATAAACTTGCCATTTTTACTAACATTATGGTGTTAACATATTTCAGGTTTCAATAACAATGATAGTCTTAAACCACTTGAGTCTTACTGGGACGGAAACTGCCCGAATGGCACTGTGGAGTGTGCTAGTGAAGACCGAAATCACAGTGTTTGTGTCTGCAGTAAGTCGGCTCATTCTAGCTTCTCAAATACAGGACGTTATATTTAAAAAAAATCTCCATGCTACATCATCAAAATTATCAGAACATAGGCACGTACCTTGAAGTTCTTGCTGTTTTTTCTTAAAGTGTTCCTTCACTTCTCTCGTCGTACTTTTGGCGACATTTTTGCAGCAGTGGACGTATATTTGAAAAAAGACACCTCGGACTGAGATAAAATTGTTACCTCAGCTGTTCACAACATTATAGAAACAGAGAAATAGTGCTTGCTATTTTGTATTTCGATTGAAGTTATTCTTGTTGGTTTTATGCTAGGATTATACGCATCCTATGCTTTCTCGAGATTGGTTTCAATGAAATTTTCACTAGGGAAATCCCTGCTGAAATCACCTCCATAAGGAACCACCTCACACTGGAGCCAAACTATACCAAATTGGACTAGCCACATGTCCGTTTTGTGAGGCCTTGTAAGACTTTAGGTGATGTTGTATGCTATTTGTTGGGATGTTCTGGACTTGTTGAAGAATGCAACTGTTTTTTGACACACTGCTGCGCATAGGCTCACCAAAGTTTCTGAGAATGCACGGTGTTTCCTCGTAGACCCCGGATGCCTAAGAAGCAGGTGTTCTGGCTCTCGCTGCAGTATGTAAACGTAGAGTTCGCAAACGGTTGTTAATTAGGGACAGAATTATTGCTGGTTACTGTGTTGTTGGATGAGTGACCTGGCGCGGCATGGTGCACAGAATGAATCACCGGCTGCTGACTTGTCTGATAGTCCGACTCGTTGTGCAAGTCATTTGTTCATCCGCAACGTGCCTCCCTTCTCAACAGTGACGCACTTTTCGTAAAGGAGACACTCGGGTGGAGCAGTTACCGGCATATCTTACAAGCCTAGACCCACCTACAGCATACAACATCCTCCTCCTCCTCCTCTTGGTGCTTGCGAGAAACGCCGTGCTTGTTTAGCGACTTCTTGCAACCCAAAGAAACATGGGGAACGATAGCGCCTTGCTATTCTATTATGATGCAATTTAGTTCGCAAGAAGTAATATGAAGGAAACATTCGTTGCGGACGTAGGCGTGGACACACGACTTCTTGAGCAGCCCAGCCAAGCGCTCTCCCCTTTTATACAGTTCCTTTATGCCTTGAACGCGACAACATAAGAGGCCCTGTGTCAAAGAAAATATGGTATCGGACGTCGTTTCGGAAAAAAATATTCTCGAATCATGTGGCACAAGAAAATTACTGAACTAATTGAATTTCACAAGCTAAAACACGTTGAAGGATAGTCAAGTGTGACTTACACATAACCTACATACGTGACAGCATGTGATTGTAATTTAACCTTACGAGAAAACACAATTCTGTTACATGAAAAGCTAAAGAGCCCTTTTCCAGCATTTCTACCATGCATAGATGAGCCACGGCATCCGCCATTTGTGCGCGGCGCGAGTATCTCGGGGGCCACGGAGCGGCGCGCCCCATTCCTTGGAACACCTACCGATGGCGCTCGCTTCCACCGCATGGCAACCGGCGCAAATGGCCGCGTCTTACCAGGAAGCCTGCTTCGAAGAATCGAAGAGCGCTGAGCGCCGTGATGCAGAATGTCTGGAACAATCTTCGATTCTTGCCGCTTACAAGTAGTTCGAGAGTGACTTCGGAAATGACATTCATTCTGCAGCTTGCGACGTGTCGGCTAGGTTTAAGTACTAGATGAAAAGTCGCTATAAATAATGTAGTATTATTAGTAAATGGTGCCTTGCTGAAGAAAATAAACTTTAGAAAAAAGAAGGAAAAAAATTAATGTGGCCAAACTAACTTTCAAACAGTCTCCTGACAGCTGCATGACGGTCCACACTTGGAGGATGGGAATAAGGAACCGAAAGAAGGGCAGGAATAGAGGATTTCAAAGGTGATGTCTTTAAGAAGGGGAATATTTGCGTGGTATATACACTGCAGAACGGGTGCTAGACTAAAGCCAATGGGTTTGAATCGGCCGTGTCGGAGTAGGACCCAAGCTAAAGCTTCCTCTTTAGGCGAAAGCCTTAAGTGGGTCGTTGCTTTGGCTGATACCTAAAAAAACGTGGCTTCAAGCCCAGTTCAGCTGTGGGCTGTCCGGCACGCCGGGGAAGCCGCCCGTATCCAAAGGCTCGAGGCCTCCTCCTAAGCTGAAATGATGGTGGCCCCACACCGCCTAAATCAGCGGACATTTTCAATAAAGTTTTCACTCATTCTAGTCGAGTGCTACAAAAAACCATCATCAGCACCAAGGGTTCATTCCCCCGAAAGCAAGCAAACAACGCAATGGCTCATGCGTCATTAAGACAAAGGCTTAGCAAAGTGAAGCGAACGGTGCATACATTCATCGAAATTACCCAAACAACACACAGAACAGTGTACGTTTCAATAAAGAAAAAGCTCAAAACAAGCATGCGGACGATCAGTAAAGCATTGCTTACCCCTCTCATAGTCTAACATGTAACATTTATTAACGTGTCTAGTAGCCTTAGCACATTCAGTGTAAGATGGTTTCATCTTCATAATGGTGCGTATAAAAACGATTAGAACAGGTGACCACACCGGTAATGGGCACAGCTACGCCGTCAGGCGATTTGCTCTATGCTCAATGGGGAAAAATTGCGGTATCGCTTTACCTTCTTTTTCTTAAATATTTTTTTTTGCTCGACCTGATGCACGAATCCTGCTCTTTTGTTACAGCATGGTGAAATTAGGCGAACTTGGATGTTTACACTGCCATGCATTTTACATGGTGATGGAAGTGGATGGAGAAAAAATAAAGAATTGTCAAAATGAGTCTCTGTAAAAGCATTTGTTCTCTACAAATACATTTAAATTATTCACTGAAGATATAGAAAAGTTGCTCCTGCGATAGATATTGCAAGAAACTTAAAACATTATATTAGACGCAGCCCGCAATATGAAAGCAGTGGCTTAATTTTGACTCTTCGGCATGACCTAATTCAAATAATACAGAAATGAATTATATCCAGCTGTGTTGCCCCACACCACTGCAGTGAACACAGAAAACACTTGGGAAAAAAGAAAAATTCTTCCGTAGTTCACTATATTCGCAATTTTAACAAGAGAGAGAGAGAGAGAAAATAATGCAGAGAAAGGCAGGGAGGTTAACCAGAGGTAGCTCCGGTTGGCAACCCTGCGCAGGGGGAAGGGTTAAGGGGGATAAAAAGAGAAACAGAGCAGAAGGGGGATGTAGAAAGAAAGAGAGGCAAGCACGAACGAAGCGCGTACACTACAAAGCGGTAGGGTGCGGCATTCTTAGAGTCTGTCGTGAAGCCCCGTAGACCGCAGGAACCCTAATAACGCGAGTAAGGCTTTCAACGGGGATAATCTTACGGAGAATTGGCCTAAAGCTTTCAGTTCTGATAGTGGGTGATTGTCCAACTGGTCCAGTACTCTGCACATCACTTGCCTCTGAGCACTATACCGCGGGCAGACACAGATAATATGTGCGACTGTCTCGTCGATGTTGCATGTGTCGCACGTGGGGCTGTTGGCCATTCCAATGAGGAAAACATATGAGTTCGTAAAGGTAACGCCTAGCCACAGACGGTAGAGCATGGTCTGTTCCCGTCGTAGTAACCCAGGCGGGAGGTGCATCCGTATGTCCGGAGACAACGAACGCAACCGACGCATGGTGAAAACATTTGAGTCCTACAGTGGCAAAGTACAATCACGGGACATCAATCGCAGCCAAGCCGCAACGTCTGTTCGCGAAAGCGGGATGAACGCTCGTTGACCAATTTCATGAGCAGATTGGGCGGCTTAGTCGGCGTGGTCATTCCCGCTGATGTTACAATGTCCTGGAAGCCACTCGCGGCCCTTGTCATGGCTTTTTTATGTATGTGCCGAATTTCTGAGGCCAGTTGTTCATTGGGTCTGTGGCGCATAGGTCTTCGCATGCACTGAAGGGCTGCCTTGTAGTCACTACAGGCTGTCCACTGTTACGGTGGCTTCTGCTTAATGAAATCAAGTGCAGCACGGAGCACCGCAAGTTCTGAACACGTGTATGTGGTCACACATGAAGTTCTTAATTTGATTTCCTCAGATTTTGCCCGGATGATGACAGCAGCAGTAGAGCTGTTGAGTTTTACTGAACCATCTGTGTATACATATTTCCGGAATCGGTGCACGTTGTGAATGTGCTCCAAAGTTGTTTATTTCAAAGCTTGCAATGGCGCTCCAGCTTTGTTTCTTATTTCTGGAATCGTCAGTTGCACTATCGGCCAGCGCAGACACAACAATGGATCTGATAATCGTGTATCGGGCGTAAATTCTGAGGGAAAATAGGACTGATGTCTTACAATAGGTTTGGCAAAAGTGGAAAGTGGAAACGTAGTGGGAGGAAATCCGAGTCGTGAGTTGGATGTGTGCTCTCAGGACATCTGTATCAATGCAGACAATCAAAGGAGTGTTTCTGGCTAGGGCCGCTGTCACAATCGATGACGTAGTTTTGGGGAGGTCGAGACAAGACCTGTGTGCTTGGGCTTGCACGCTCTGGAGTTTGCGGATTTTCGTAGTGCAAGTATTTCCTGGTCAGGTAAGCTGTAACACAGAACACCCAAAAACAGTGCTTTGTGTAGTTGCAACATTGATGGTACTGTCGCGCCCCAGGACTTCCCCCCGAGAAACGCAAGAAGTTCCACAATGGCGGCCAAACGCTTTGTCATGTACGAGATGTGAGGGCTCAAAGACAGGTCTCTATCAATAAGGACGCCAAGAAATCCGTGCGTTCGTCCATATCGTATAATTTGGTCATTAATCCGCAAAGCATACGGGGCATCGCTTTGCGAGTAAAAGGAACGGGTGCACATTTCTCAGCGGAAAGCTGCAGGCCTTCTCTTCCTAGATATGTTGACACAGCCTTTGAGGCTTTCTGAAGTCGTGCACGGACTTGTACATGTATCACGCCTAGAGCCCATTTGCAAATGTCGTCTGCATATAGGGTGAGCTGAACGGTTCGCGGTAAGGAATCAGCGCAACCAACGAGCACCATGTTGAAAAGGGTAGGGCTGAGTACTCAACCTTGCGGCACACCACGACGTTATAGCAGTTTTAACAAAATGTAAATCGTTGGCAGCGACAGCAAAGTACACAATCCTCTATGAGTAAACAAGCATCTTCTGGCACGCGGACAGACGAATGAGAAAGGGCCTCACTCAATCAGTGCAAGCTTTCGTAATTAGAGCTGGTATGATGAGCGTCGATGACGAAGGGTGAAGGCTACGTTATACCGCTGGCTTCATATTTTACCTGTGCCACGTCTAGTAAACCCATGAGTCAGTTTAGGTTACGGAGTTGGCCTTGCTGTTGTTATGTGGCCCAGTTTAGGCGACTACAGCAAAGCGCAGGATGGAGTTCACAGGCTGCTGTATCAGCCAATAACCGCAAACGACGGACGCAGGTCGGTTTCTCGAAGAGGGCACGCCGCGGGAAACACACAAGCGTGCAAAGAAATCGGATGAGTGGCTGTGCCGTAGAAGAGGCACTAATCTGCAACCTAGCTGGGAACAAAAAGGTGGACGGTTCGAACTGAATAGGAGGGTACGGGGAGACGGGCGTGAACATAAAAGGTAGGGGGTGCGTGAGGTCACCACCACCGCAAATGCCCATGCGCGTCCCACATGTCCCGTCGACCGTCTCGGTCACGGAAATTAGGCGACACGTGACTGCCCAGCGGGTTCAACTGGGTCTGAATGTTTAGAATTCGCGTGCGCCTTCTGAGAATGCTTGTGAAAACGGCCCTATCTTTAACACCACTTAGCCGGCTACGACCGATGGATGCTTCTGTGTGCGATTGCCGTCGGGTCCCAATTATGGTGCTTGGATTTCAAGCGAACCGGCCCACAGCTGCGCGGGGAACAGAGTTTTTTTCAGTACTGGCAGGGCAGCCCCTGTACGGCATACACGCAGTCAATCAGCCGTCGTTTCATGGAACCATTCTCGCAGCTTGCGTGGCGGCCGCTTTCAGGAGAAAAGGGGAGGACGTCAGGGGCCGACACTCGGAGCCTAACATAGGGGGGAGGGAGATGACATGTGTCGTTGAGCTATCCTATCCCATGGCGTTTTGGAAATGGTGCCACTGTTTCCACCAATGCCGTGTGCGACTCGAAAGTGGTTGTGCTATTGGTTACAATGACGTGAACTCGCGTGTGTGATTGACTGGTTTGCGACTCGTTTGTGCGTCTGAGGGCTTAAAAATTTGTGTTTGGTTGTGTGGAGAGAGCGGAGTTTCGGGCTTGGACTCGGACAGACGCCTTGGCTTTTGAATATAGCGTCACTTTATCGGACACCGGCTCTTCATTGGCGCTGCCACCGTGCACTCGAATCATCGAGGGGGCGCCGACTTCGTACCTTAAATACTTTCCCTCCGTTACTAGTGTTGGAGCTGGCAGAGGATAAAGGGAAATTAAATTAACTGGCGCCGTCGGCCCTAGGATGAAACCACCTGCAGCGAGGCAGGAGCTTAAATCCGGTAAAGCTGACTGCATGCTCGCTGCAAATTGGACCTGCAGGTACATTGTGAGAAGGAGTACTGGCATCCCGTACGAGCCTGCCATACATTTGCGAGACAGGTGCTTAGAGGGACAAGACCTGCAGCGCGTCAAGGAATGAGGCCAGAACCGAAGTATTTCGCTGAGTGACAAAGGAGGTGCTGCCGTGTTCTGCATCGGGAGCAAGGCAGTAAGGAACGTCGACACTACTGAGCAAGGCAACGCCAGGGGTGGTCCGGTGGAGCATTTGGAGCACCGAAGGACTATGTCACGACGAGCCTGGGAGACAAGACTGACGCAGCTGACAGCAGCACTGGCGACGCATCACGAAACCTGAGGCTCATTTTGGGCACTCTCGAGGTCCCTTCCACTGAATGCACTTGCGTTCCGGCACACTCTGGGAGATGGCGGATTCAGATAGAAACGTGATGGAAGGTGACATACGTTAGAGTGGGGCAAATCTAAAGGAAGAATAAAAATATTAAATAAATATATAGATAAATAAAGATAATGACAAAAATAAGGAAGAAAAAAATGAGCCCCTCCCGTGCCACTAAGTACAACGGGATGTTAAAAAAAGGTAAAAATAGAGAGAGAGACAAGGAAAGGAATGAAAGAAGAATTAAAAAGAGAGAGAGAGTGAGAGAGAGAAAGGTAAAAGGGCTAGAGCTACTATCCGGCTGGCCACGACCAAGGGACCGGACGAGGAAATCAGGGGCATTTATTGAATATCTTTTGATTGATGTTTTCCTATAGTTTGTTTCTGGATTCTTCATTATCTTGTCCTCTGGTTTCGTACGTCTTGTCTTGTTATGGCTTGATTCTTGAATAGAGATGGCGTCATTCTTCTGTGTCTTGATTTTCCCTGTCTGCCTGCAAAAAACTCGAAAACATCTTTAAATAGGAGGACAGTGTTAGATTTCTTTTAAGGCTTTATTTGTCCTATCTATTTTTAATATGATGTGGAATTCTTCTGTGGAAGATGGAAATCTTGTTTTTGTACAAACATTGTGTAATGCTGAGTCGCTCGATGGAATATTCCAATAGTAATAGTTATGTATTCAATATAGTTTGACTATTTTGTGTTTCACTTTTAAGTACCTCTAAATTGTTATATAAATATGAATAAGGTTACACTTTTCTATTTTGGTTCCCAGTTTTAATTTTAATTACTTTGGTTGTTGAGAATTGTATGTTCAACAGCTTTTTTCATATACATAGACGTTTGTGGGTATATATATATGCATATTAGTACGTGCATATATATAGTGGGTGTTTTATCTAAGATTTGAAAGAGTTTTTAGTTGGATTTAACTTTCTTGTGATATATGTTCGGATAATTTGAGTAAACAATAGTTTAATTGCTAATTGAGAATAGATACCAAGGTGATCTTTTTTCAACATATCACTTGGTGAAACCGCCAGCATATTCAAATACTTGGTCTTATTGCCGTGGTTGTGATGTCTCACCTTTTTTTTTACTAGAACGTATAGGGTATTCTTCTTTTTGTGGATTTTAGTGAGATTTGTGGAAGTAGTCATGCACATTTTTTTATTAATTCCCTCTTCTTCTCGTGGCGGAATCACTTATATTGAACATGCCATTATTTAATTGATAACCTTGTATACTTGAAATATGATATTTTTTAAGTATCCGGCGAAATCACTTCTGCGAACCTGCCGGTTTCAGTATATGTGGGGGGTGCTTGCCCATGGTGAAATTATGAAGTTGTCGACTCCGTCGACCAAAGAATGCATGATACCATAGTAGCTTACCGATGAAATCACCTTTGGTGAACATGCCGGTTAGTTACGTTGAATAAGAGGTTCCTCTTTCTTTTTTCTTTTTGGGGGCGAAATCACCTTAAGTGAACATGCCCAGTTAGATTTTTTTTTGAGGGGGGCAAAAGTCACGCGAGGTGAAAAATGCGGGATTGCCCGTTGTGACTTCCGACGGAATCACCTTCGGTGAACATGCCGGGTGGTTTATTGAGTAAGAGGTTCCTCTTGTATTTGCTTCTTTTTTTTTTGAGGGATAAAGCACTTAGGCGAAAATGCCCAGTTTCTTTTTTTTTTTGGCAAAATCACACAAGGTGAACATGCCTATGGATATTTTTAGGGCTATTGAAAATTTTACCTTTTCCAGCGAAATCACGTTCCGTGAACCTGCTGGACATGCTGGTTTTCAGCTTTTCATCTTATTCGCCTTGGCATTTAACCAAGAGTGATTGTTTGCATAGATTTGCTTATTAAGGAGGGATCTCTGGGTTGTTTACTAGCTTGTCTCCCGACGGAATCATCTAATATGAACATGCCGGGAGGAAAAAATTGTTAAAGCATCTTCTACCTCCTTCTATTTTGATGGAATCACATAGTGGGGGGAGGTGAACATGCCATTTCTTGTATTTTTTTGTGGTTAACGGTACAATGAGTATTTTGAACATATGTTAAGTAATTTTTTCTATGTGCAAGTGACCGTTTTTGTACATATTAATTCATATGTACACACACGCACGTGTGCATACATATATTTTCTGATAATTAAATTTAGATTCAATATATATATTTAGATTCAATATATATATATATATATATATATATATATATATATATATATATATATATATATTTCTTTTTTTCATGATGACTATAGTAGATAATAATGGGGTCAATTGACCGAATAATTGTTCGAATACATTTTTAAGGAGATTATTTGGATTTTTGTCTTCTTCTTTTTTGGTAGCTGGCGGGTTCACTTCAAATGAAAAATTGAAAGAATTTTCCCTGTAGATTTTGTCGGTAATTTATTTATTTATATATATATATTTTTTTTTGATGATTCAGTATGCATGACCTCATCAATATTTTTGTTGTATGGTGAAGTCGTTTAAGTTTAAAGCATATTGTTCTTATGTTATTAAAAACCTTTGTGAGAACTTTTTAGTACTCTTATTTACTGGAATTTAAAAATCCCTTTGTTAATGATTTCCCTCAAGTATTTTCTTTTTGCTGTTCTTATTTTCGTTATTCTTAGTTAAAGTTCTTTTCATCAAAACTAGGAGGTTGATAGAAGTTATTAAGATTCGCATATTAAGATATTAGAAAGATATGGTTAATATTTTTTTCGAGTAAGTATGTTTAAATATTTATTACTTATTTAAAGGTACTTTTAGTGATTATTTTATTTATTCATTGATTTTTGTGCTATGGCTGTATATTGTGTGTTATATGATCGTTATTTTCCTTGTAATTTCCTCAATTACTTTTAATGCTGCAGGATTACTAATAATTTCCCGTTTGTTAGGTAATTTGTTACTTTTCAGAGTTTTGTTCAGCTCTTTTCTTTCTTCGTTAGTTTCAGTACATGTAGATAGATAATGATCAAAATGTTTTGCAACAGAGCCACATTTACATTTATTTCTTCCTATGATGGTAAATCTCACGAAATAATATGGGAATCTTCCATGACCCCAGACAGCTTGTGTAGTGTAGTAGTTTAATGGAAGATGTGCAGGTATATTTGCTACGTCTTCAATCCATTCTGCTGCATATGTTTTATTAGCGTTCTTCCAATAATTGTTCCATTTTTCTGTGCGTTGTTTAGATAAGTTTTTAAGGAAGGATTTCGTCATTGGTAATGTTGTTTGTACGCCGTACTTCCATGCTGTTTTTGCCAACTCATCTGCAATTTCATTACCTACTACTCCTGAGTATCCCTTTACGTATGTTAATGTTATTTCATAGATTAAAGATATCTTTTGTATCTCGTTTTTTATTTTATTTACGAATGGATCTTTACTATACGGATTCTTTAGACCGCGTAAAGTAGACAGACTGTCAGTTAAAATTTGGAAGTGATAACGCTTCTTTTGATTAGATATATATTTAATAGCTTCTAATATAGCCGTAGTTTCTGCTTCAAGATTACTAGAGTATTCCGGAAGGGAAAATTGTTTTTGTTCATGAATATTGTTTTCTCTTGTAATAACTACAAATGCTGCGCCAGTTTTTTCACCATCCTTTGAACCGTCAGTATATATAATATAATCTACTTTGTTTGATTCAGTTCTGTAATTTAATGCGACTCTTTGAGCAGGGTGTGTATGCCATAATACTATTTTGTCAGCTATATTTGATTTGTTGTAGGACTTTTCTTTAAATATGAAATTGCTGTTTTTGTGGAATATATCATATAAAGCGTTTTCTTTTTCTATGGTTAAGTGTATTGGTGTGACGTTACATATGACTTGAAGAGCCGTGTTTGATATTGTGCTGAACCCCTTGCATATATTTATTAAAAATATTCTCTGTATAAATGTTAGATTTCTTATAATGTGGGTATGTTGTTTGTACCATACTTGAGAACCATAAGTAATCATTCTTTCGATGCCTCTTATTTATATTTGTCTTAATTGGCTAGGTTTCATTCCCCAATTTATTTTACTGAATTGAGATATTTTGGCTGTCACTTGAATGATCTTGTTTTTCACCTCTTTCAGATGTGGAATAAAGGTTAGTCCTTTGTCAAAAATCACACCTAAAACTTTTAGTTCATCTTTATTCTTTATTACATCATTACCTAATTGTAGTTTTGGCGGTTTGCCTTTGTATTTGTTTCCTAGTATTATGGATTCGCATTTTTGAGGATTAAAACTTAATTTATTATTGTTAGCCCATTGATAGAGTTTCTGTAACGCTTCATTGCCTAACCTTTCTAAGTGTGCTCTACTAGTGCCCTTGACTGTTAAGGTGACGTCGTCTGCAAATGCTTGTATGGTAACATTTTTGGCATTCTTGCATTTAAAAGCTCCGAAATAATGAGATTGCATAACGTCGGGCTGAGGGGCGATCCTTGAGGAGAACCACTTTCTAGTGTTTTGCTAAAATTAACTGTAGAAGACTTATACGTTATGATTCTTTCCGTCAAAATGTTCGCTGTGATTATAATGAGATATGTAGGTATTTGGTGCTTCTTCATAATAATAATGATTATTTCTTTATTAATGTTCCCGAAAGCATTTTTGATGTCCAAGGAAATTATAAGGGACTGCATTTTATCACGTTTTGCTTTGTTTATGAGTTCTTTTATATTGCCTAATGCATTATTTGCGGATGTTCCATGTTTAAATTCATATTGATTTATTGGTAGTAAATTATTTACCACTAAGAAATGATAAATCCTATTGTTAATAAATTTTTGTATGGCTTTTTCTAGAATTGAATTAATTGCAATAGGGCGAAAAGTTTCTTCTGGTTTATCTGATTTCTCGTTTTTAGGTATTAAAATGACCATGGCAGATTTCTATCGTTTTGGAAAGTAACCTAATTTAATAGAACTGTTGAAACTTTTTATAAAGAAATGTTTATGTGAATGTCATTTGGCTGCAGCGGTGGAGCGCATCGTGCACGAAAGCCTGAACGGTCTTCTGTTTTACAGGTACTGCTACAGACCACTTGGCAGGACGTCGTGGCCTCTGTTGTCGCATCCCGAGAGGATTATCTTCGGTGTTTCTACCTTTGAAGGACATTCCTGCCTTTCATCAACAAGGGAAACCTGATGTTTGATCTGCGCGCCTCGAGACCACCTGGCTGCCTGTGCTGCCACCTTTCCTGAAAATCCGCTAAACGCGACCAGATAACACGGCCAGCTCAGCGGGGGGCGTCTCTCGTCATTTTGGCTGCAGCGGTGGAGCGCATCGTGCACGAAAGCCTGAACGGTCTTCTGTTTTACAGGTTGGTCTATCTCTGTAATTTGAACCTTCCTATTTTTGCGCTCCGCTGCTGCCGCTGCCAAACTGCTTGTCTGTGTCTGCTGCCAAACTGATTGTCTGCGTTGATCCTTAATGCGTTTTAGCCACTGTAGCTCTACCATTTCTTACATGTGCTGGTGATTGTGGTTGTACGTAAAAGCTGCCTACAATGTCCCGATGTTGCACGTGCCGTTTAGTTATCGGCGAGCATGACTCAGTTCTGACGTGCTCCAACTGCGGATTTCTTTTTCATATTGGTCAGTGTTCGGGCGTGAATGAGGCCAAACGAGGAGCCTTCAAGAAAAATTGGAAGTGTGAGACATGTCAAGGGAAAGGAAGCAAAAGTGTTGCGCCTGTACAGGGTCAAGTAAAAGATGCGGAAATCATGGTGAAGCTGGTAGAATTGGATAAGAAGCTTAATTTGCTTGTGGACTTGCCAAGTAAAGTAAGTGGCATTGAGCAATCTATCCAAATGCTGTCTGACCAATTTGATGAAATTAAGAGACGTCTGGACTGTCACGAGAAAGACATCAACAATGTAAAGCGTAGGGTGGAACAGATGGAAGGGGCTCGAGCGCCTGAGGTCCTCTTAGTAAACTTAGGGATGGCATTGACGCTCTTTAATGGCACAGCAGGCGCCTGAACCTTGAAATTCATGAAGTTCCTGAGACTGAGGGTGAGAACTTGTTATCTCGGGTAAACGAAATAGCACAACAACTTAACATCGAATGTCTATTGGAGCAGGACGTTGTGGCTATACACAGGCTGCCAGCTAGGTCGGGCAGGACCCGTGGCATAATTGTGCGCTTCGCGCGTCAGGAACTGCGAAATGCCTGGCTTGCTAAGAAACGATCACTCAGAGATAGTTCCATGAAAGTTTTTATTGCCGAGAACATGACAACTCGATCTAGAAAGCTTCTGGCTGCCGCTAAGGAATGGGCAAAACATTCCGGGTATAAGTATGCATGGCACGCGAATGGGCCTGTGCTTGTACGCAAAGAAAATGGTGCCCAGGCTGTAGTCATTAAGCACGAGGATGAGCTTTCGACTCTTACTTAGTATTCCTTGCTTATGTTCCTTGCTGTTGATCTTATTTCTTTTTCAGCACCATGAATCACTTAGGGTCGGTTTCTAAACAAGAATGGTTTGCCCACATAGAAGCTGAACAGAAGGGAATTAGTTGTGTTCATATTAACGCTCAATCCATTTCTAGCAAAATAGAAGAACTGGAAAGCTCTTTGTGGGGATAGATAAGCTGTGTGACGTTGTTATGATAAGCGACACCTGGTATACGAATGACAGTCACATTTTAGAACTTCCGCACATAAAAACATTTTACCTTAATAGGTTAAGAAGACGCGGGGGTGGTGTGTGCCTATTAATGTCTGACCTTATACCTTGTGATATACTTCCTAATTTTTCGCGTACAACGAGCGATTACGAAGCGCTATGTGTTAGTTCAGCGAAAGACCTTTTTGCTGTATGCTACCGCCCGCCTGTTGGTGTTCTTGCCCATTTTCATGAATTTTTGATGATCTGTTATCTTTTGCTAATGAAAACCGCCTAAATATTATTATTGGAGGAGATTTTATTGTAAACATTGGCACGGATACTGTACGCCGGTCCGATTTTGAAAGGGTATTCATTTCAAATGGTTCTTTAAATACAATTCACTCCAGCACTAGAATAACAGAAAATACGGAAACTACGCTGGATTTGTTTATAACGAATTACTCTCCTCAGTGTATCGTAAGTGCTGTTTTGAGTAGTGCTATAAGTGACCATATGCCTGTTTGCATGTTTGTCAAAACTAGAATAGCTTGCACCTCGCACAGAGACACAAGCGGAACCTTCCAGAAAGTAACCGAGGATACCCTAACATCTTTTCAAACAGAGCTGAAGCAAATTAACGGGGATGACGTTTTACAGGAACATGATGCTGAATCAGCGTACAATATTTTTCTTAGCAGGTTTGTTACCGTGTATAAAAGCAGAAAACATGCCATTGGTGCGGTTCTATAGGACGCTTCTATTTCGACCGGTTACCGTTTGGAATTGTGTCTGCTTCTGAACATTTCCAAAACAGATGTCATGCGTTTTACACGGCGTCAGTAGGGTCGTCTGTTACATGGGCGACATCCTTATCTGGGATTCCAATGAGCATGAGCACAATGAGACACTCATAAATGTGCTGCAGCTACTCTTCAAACGGGAGTGACATTGAATGAAACCAAATACTTGTTTAGTGGTATCTGTTGTCATGTATCCAGCGGTCATAGCTGGTTGTCACACTGTAGCGGAGGCTGGCTTGCAGTAGGAGACGCGAGCGTTCCGATTGTAAACCCGTACATGTCCATATTAGGTGGTATGCATCTGATTCCACTGCTTCAATTCATACACAACACAGGCCTCACAGCACACATATAATACACATATGCGCTCCAAGAATTATGCCTTAAGGGCAAGCCTTTATCGCAATAAAAAAAATGCTTGTTTAATGTCCAGCGCTTCACATTCATTGGACACTGGCTAGACCAAGACTGAATACGACCCGATGAAAAGAATGTTAAAGGCATTATGAAAATTGAGAGGCTAAGGAACAGGACCGAGCTGCAGAGCGTTCTCAGAATGGCAACATACCTCGCCAGATTCGCTCCCAATCTCTGTGAAGTCAAGCAACCACTTCGTCTTTTGCTGTCAAAGAAGCAACAGTTTGCTTGGGATGCCCCATAGGCGCAGGTGTTCAACAGATGGATGTCGGTGCTCTCATCTCGCCCTGTCCTTGGAGTTTAGGATCCATCGAGAGAAACGATCGTAACTGCAGATGCCTCGTCCTTCGGGCTTGATGCAATTATCCGGCAGAACCAAACGAATGACATGTTTTCCGTCATCGCTTATGTTTCACAATTACTCTCAGAAACCGAGAAGTGTTACGCTCAAATCAAGAAAGAGGCTCTTGCTTTAGTCTGAGGATGTGACAAGTTCGGCAATTACCTTGTTGGCAAGCTGTTCAAGCAGGAGATGGACCATAGGCCGTTGGTTCCCATCTTCGTTTCGAAGAGCTTTGACGACCTTACACCAAGATTACAGAGGCTAAAGATGAGAGTGATGCAATACCAGTACCAGATTGCATACGTTCCAATCAAAGACCTTCCAGCCGCAGACACTCGGTCGAGAGCGCCTCCCACAAAAATAGAAGACACAGAGCTCGAAGAAAACGTGCAAGCTTTCGTATTCTCTTTGAAAACCTCTTTTCCCTTAAAGGAGCACTGCCTTCAATGCTTAAACGATTCCCAACAAACAGAGCCTGTTTGTGCACAATACCCTGGCAACGCTTTGCAATGGACTTGTTTCCCTATAAGAGCCAGCGGTGGTTGATGTCAACAGATTATAATTCAAGATACCTTGAACTGGCTCAGTTCGAGAAGCTTACATCCGCAGCTATAGTGAACCACCGCAAGTAATTTTTTTCACGCCACAGAATTCCTGAGGAAGTGGTTTCCAACAACGACGCGCAGTTTTCATCGACTGCGTTTTCACGCTTCGCTCAAGACTTCGCCTTCAAGCACATTACCTCTAGCCCTCACTATCCTCAGGGCAACAGACTCTCTGACGCTGCGGTAAAAATTATCAAGACTTCCATTACAAAGCCGAAGGACCCTTACTTGAAGCTTCTAACTTACAGGTCGACTCCTTGGAAGAATGGGTATAGCCCTGCGGAACTACTGATGGATCGACGGCTAAGAAACAAGCTTCCTCTTAGTTCTACCAAATCGAAACCCCAACTGCGAAATCAAGAGAGCGTACGGAAGTTTGAGGAACAGTACCAGAAATGCCAAATGAAATACTTCGACAGACGTTTTAGAGTTCGCGACCTGCCGGAGCTGCTCTATGAAGACGCCGTCTGGTTGTGCAATGGGTTACGATCGTCCCGTTGCAAAGCGTGTGACGCGAGGAAGATAGAGGAGGCCGTGCATGATTAGAAATACGCACAAATATATTACACGGCACGTAAACATGAATATCTTCAAGTAGACCTGCACATACAAGGTCGTTCGTAAACAGGAAAAAAAAAACGTAGTCTCTCGAGGTTGCGGTTAAGTCCGGAGTTTGGTGAGACGTAGAGTCCTTGAGGTGGAACACTCCCTCGTAGAGTGATGACCGACGCGGCAGCGCAGACGCAGCAGCACGGCACCGGAAAATGTGGACGCGTCCCATAGCTCCGTAGACGGGAACAGTCCACTCCGAAGTCTCGAGCAAGAAGAAGGCCCAAGGCGCTCGTCTCGATGACGGACGCCCGCTCTACCGAACCTCGCACGTAGATGCGGGTTCGTGGCTGCAGCAGGCCGCTCCGAGGTCTGGTGTCCTGCAACGACCCGAGGCGTTCCCTGCCCGAAGACCGACGCCCGGTCAAGTGAACCTCATCGGTAGATGTGGGTTCCGTAGGCCCGGCGGCCCTAGTTGTGTCGGCGTTCGCTGCTTATTCGCGGCACGAGCCTGCCTTGTCTTTCTTTTCCTCTTGTTGAGGACAGCCGCAGTGTCGTCGGCTCTGGCGTTCCGTACTTTGTGAGCACTTCGTCAACATCACCCCCACTTAAGAAAGTTCTTTCGTTCAAAGAACTTGAGGGTACGTGTTATCCGCTGGTCCACCGTAGTAAACGCGCACCACAAGAGTATTACCACTGCACCACGGTTCGGTTTACCGTACAGTCGGTATGTATGAGTACACATAAAAATTACAAGAGTACTACAGTTTCGAGCACCGCACACTCGGCATAACGACATTTACAAGACGCAACGCCACGATATACGGTGAAAAAAATCCACAAAACTAACCTACCAGGAAATGTTGCTCGACATTATAGTTGCACCGGTGTGAAGGGCATGGTTTTTCAACACCATGTAGTAACACCATGTTTAAAACACCATGCGAGAGCAATTCCGACAGACTCACGTCGGCCGACGAGTCTTTTCCTTGAAACGGTACGCATATCGATCGTAATTTTCGGTGTCATCAGTCTCACAAGTAGCTGACGCTTCCGGTAATTGCGATGATATATGTGGCCGTTCCTCATACTTTTTCAGTAGATTTAGATGGAATAGCGTCGTCCTTCTCCCGAGGTCAACAACGTCAACGACGTCACTTCTCCTCTCAAGTACCGTGAATGGCCCTTTCCACGTAAGAACGAATTTCTTGTTGTCCGAAGGGAGTAGATGTAGAACCTTGTCTCCAACAGCTAAATGACGTGGTTTGGTCTTCCGGTCATAGTACTTATGTACAAGTTTTGCTTTTTGAAGCTCCTCCTTGGCTAAATGACAGGTGTCTTCAAGACGCTTCCGCAACTCATCTACATACCAGTATGACATTTTTGCGTCATCATCAACATGATCATCGGCCATAATTCTTTCAATATGGCCATGTGCCCTATGACATAACGGCTATACAACAAGTCAAAGGGTGCAAAACCCAGGTTTGACTGAGGAATATCGCGCTAAGCAAAGAGCAATGGTGCGAAGTACCGGTCGCATTTTTCGGGCTCTCTTCACACATTCTTCTTATCATTTGCTTAAGGGTGCCATTGAACATCTCCACAAGGCCATTTGCCATGGGATGATATGGAGTTGTTGGCAAGTGCGTAAAAGAGAGAAGTCGGCTGAGCTCCTTCGTCAGGCGTGACGAGAATGTGCCTATGTCACTGATTATCTCCTGTAGGACTCCCACACGAGACATCTCTAGGAGTGCCTCAGCGATTTTTCTTGTTTCAATGCTGGGCAGTGCCACAGCATCAGGATACCGCGTTGCCATATCGACGATTGTAAGAATGTACTCATTCCCTTTCTCTGACATGGGATATAATGGTCCTACAATGATAATGGCAAGTCTATTAAACGGGGTGTCAATGACGGGAATGTTTCCTGATGGTACTCCGCTAATAAATGTTTGGGAAAGGTCCTCTGGCACGTATCGCACGATTTAACAAACCGCGTGATGTCTGATTGGACTCCATGCGAGCAGAACTCTTCGCACACACGGTCTGGGGTTCGCTTTATTGCCTGATGTCCTGCAAGAATCCCTTCGTGAGCCATTTTCATCACGACATGACGAAGGCTTCTGGGCGCGACAAGCTGTTCCATTTGTTTCACTGACCGCAGTGTGTATTTTAAGTAAACAATTCCCTCCTTTAGATAGAATTGAACGTCGGTAAACCTAGTCTTCATCTCTTTGCCCACTGCTTCAAAGCTCTTACGCAAACCGCTCTCCTCCTTTTGCCTGGTTCCCAAGTAGATTGGGCTGATGTCTAGGGGGTTTAAAGCTGGTACTGGTAACGAATGCGAACCTGATCTTGTCTGTCTTGTTGCCGATGCCACTTCCGACTCGTGCCTGTTTTCTCTAGCAGCCGATGATAAAGTGTCAGCAGAGATGAATTCATTGGTAGAAGAGGTTCCACCTTCTGCTCTAAATGATTCATTCTCAGCATTCAGAGTACAAAGATGCCTTTTGCATTCATTCTCAAGATTTGAGACGTTTCGTACACCTTTCACATTTTCGAGGACAATATCATATAAAGGACTGTCCATGCACAAGACCCGAGTCTTGCCTGTGAAGAACGGTGACGCGATCTCCACGCTTGCTTCAAGTAGCTTCAAGAATCTTCTATCCAGAAGACAGACCGAGGAATTTTTTCCTGTAAGCTTACTGTCTCGTACGAGGGACCTTTGACAATATTAGAGTCGCATCCCGTATCGCGCAAGACAGTAGCGGGATGTCCTTCAAGCACACCTTGAGCAGTAGGCATAGACTTTTCGTCTCGTGTGTGCGTTTGCGTTCTCCAGTAACTCGACGCAAGGTCTGCGTCTCTACGTTAACTGCCTTGGACACATCTGCTTGCTGCATTGAGCACGAAGCCTTCTCGATACTGCTGCCTTTTTGGGGCAGTCACTTGTCTTATGCCCAGTATGGCGGCACTTTCCACAGAAAGATGTATTTGTATTTCGACCCTTCGTATTGGTCTAGCAGCCAGCAGCTCTGTGACCGCGTTTACCACAAAGAAAGCAGCGTTCTCTTTCCTACTCTTCTTGTCGCTCAGGAGTTTGAGCTTGACCTGGTGGCTTGCTAGGTTCTCTCTCGTTTTTACCTTTCCCAGGTTGACTAATCCCTGCGCCTCCAGATATTGATCAGTAGCTTCCGCTAGCTTGTCAAATCCCTAACAATTCCTTTCTGTCAAAAAGACTGCCAGTTTCTCATCGCAAGTCAACAGAGACTGTTCTGTGACAATCTTGTCCCGCAGAGCGTCGTATATCCGGTCCGTATTGGCCATTGCTTGCCAGTGATTAAAATATCCCAATAGACAACCGGCAAACTCTCAACCAGTTTCGCAATTATCCGGTTTTGCCTACCGAAACTTCGCGCGTAGATGCAAGTTCGAGGCTGTAGCAGGCCCTTGCGAGGTCTCGTGTCGTGCAACGACCCCAGGCGTTCCCTGTACCGAAGACGAACGCCCGGTCAAGTGAAGCTCACCGGTAGATGTGGGTTCAGTAGGCCCGGTGGCCCTAGTCGCGCCGGCGTTCCAATGCGCTCCGTTGCGCGAGCCCCTTATTTGCTGCGCGAACGCCCCTTGTCTTTCTTTTTCTCTTGTTGAGGACAGCCGCAATGTCACCTGCTCTGGTGTTCCGTACTTTGTGAGTACTTCTTCAAAGGTACCTCATGTGCAAAAGCGACTGTACAAGCCCCAGCGGATTAGCCTCGGTCCTACTGAGTTAACACCAACACTGGTGCTCTCCGCAGGAACAAGGCCCAGTAAGTTTGGTATTCCCCTGCTAAAACCAACGCAGAAAGTGTTTGTGCCAATGACGACGTAGCAGACGTCCGTTCGTATTGCCCCAACACTTCCCACATGCATACTAGAAGTGGGAGGTGCGTGAAGCCACCTGTTGCAGCGAACTTCGCTTGCTCATATTGGGGAGAGGTTGTAAATGATGCCGTATAGCTGCCATCTCGATTTTTTCACTTCCATTTTATTAGGCAGGAAGGGTTTACTTGGCGTATTGTTTATCCAGCCTTTCGTTTTATCCAGTTTTATCCAGCCTATTGTTTATTCAATGCCTTTCGTAGTGTTAAGGCGCAACAAGCGGCAGCCAGGTGGCACGTTTATAAGTCACACAAACACCTCGTGTCCTCTAGAAACATGACTAGGCGCCTGAAGCGGAAGCGCTGACGTAGTGCCGGTCGGGAAACAGAAGTGGGGCTCTCTTTAAAGAAAGAGGGGCAGTAGAAAGACGACGCTCGATTGTTTTGACCTTGCCTCATGCCGAGCAGGTCAGGGGGGGAGCCATGAACTTGCTGTACCCCATGCTTACTTCTCAAGAGCAGCTGATGAAGAGGCGCACCAGGGGAGACCACTGCGCCCATGTGAGGCGCGTGCCAGAAATGGGACGGGGAGTTGAGTGCTGGGCCAGGGGGATTGCCGTAAAGTGCCTCTGTAACGTGGGCGTTGGATTCTCGAAGGCCATCAAAGTTGAGCACACGGGTTCAGTGGCGTAGTGTAATGCCTTTGCCGGGACGTAAGCCTTCCCGCTACCCTGGACGCAGACGTGCGAGAGGGATACTGCAGTCAAAGGTTTAGGCTACTGGAAACAATGGACCACTGGACGCCAACGCCAGCGGTCTCGAGTGGTTGAAGAGCCACGCGCACCGATTGAGTCGTAGAGGGTTACGACCGATGGATACTTGGTATCCTCTGCCCATCGATCCGCGGCCTGATGCAGGCCAGCCATCTCAGCAGCTGCGGATGTTGCCACGAAAAGTAGCCTGCACACTCCCGAGTGGTCAAGGGCAGGGATCACAGAGAAAGGTGTGGTAGAACCGCAGTAGGCATTCGGAGAGCCGTCCATGTCCATGCAGCCGCTATTGCTGTAGGAACACCGAAGCCCGGTACAATGCGCAGGTGCTTACCACCTTCTCGTGAGACCGTCTGGCGTAGTAGCCCACACTGAGGTCTGCTGGTACGGTGAAGGTGGCGGGATGGCTAGTTTGGCAGGATGGCCGAGAACCACCTAATATATTTCACATACGCTGCGTGTGCGGTAGTGAGCTCTGCTTCGCTACCTGGAGAGCTACATCGCCCAACCCACGCTGTGATCTGGTCAGATGACGTGATAGAGGTCTCGCTGTAGCAGCAGCAGGGTCAGCGGCCAAGCCTCTGCCTCAAGTAGGGTGGAAGCGATGTTTGAGTTCCTCGACAAGTCAAGAGACATCCAGATAGCTTTCCGTGGGTGTAGGACCAGGAGGTCAAGTGGGACCACGAAGGGCAGCGCATACACAAACATTTATGTAGCCGCTGCGGGGCAAATACGGATGCTCAATGGTGCCGTACATGCTCTGCCGCGGTACAGCAGACATCTGGCCACCTTTTGTAACTTCAGCACTGGTCGATGAGCGGCTTGGCCGTTTGCGCCCAATTAGAGCCGCATGTCTGTGTGCGGGTCCAAGGAGGTCACAGTCCGTGTTCATTATGTGCGGTTCAAACGAAGTCCCATCGGGACTGGTCGACGACGTATGGCCACCGTGGGATAGACGCGGAGGGCCTCCATTGTTGCGGGTAATATTGTGTTGAAGTGGCAAACTGCCTAGTCCAGGATCACTGTGGGGGTGACGAAATTGGCCTGCATCTTCGTGGCTGATAGCGTCCGGAACTAGGAAATAACCTCGTTCAGGGATCACTGCAGGTAACACCGAATAGATGGACGGCTTGTAGTTCATTCCCACGTCCACAGAGTACATATAGAGATGTATACATGGTGGCGGAAGTCCACGAGAAACGCACAAGAGAGAGAAGCCAGCGTCCGGTTGAAAATGAAGGGGCTGAGGACGTATCCCTACGGCACTCCGGAACGACAACCCGTGGAGAACTCAGTCTTCCCACCATTACTAAAGGCAAGCCCCCTGAGAGACAGGCCGTGGCGAAACGCCTGAGACATCCCATAAGTCAAAGGCTGTCGGGAGAGCGCCCCAGACAGCCATTTAACAAGATCTTGGCTTCCCCCCCCAAAAAAATAAAGTTGCATATGCAGCAACTGTGGTTTTTCCATAAGTGTTCGTTTTAAAACGTTTTATTATGCTTTTAAATGAAAACTTCCGCACTGGACTGTCTGTCTTCCACCAGTTGGTAATGGGAAAGGGGATGTCTGTAGCCGACATCTGGTAAAAGGGCAGTGTGCTTCTATTTGGTTGATCACTGCTTGAAACCCAAGAAGAATAGCACCACGGGAATCCGTATCCCGTAGTTAGCTTAAGATGAACGATGATGTGAGCAGAGATTTAGAGGGAAGTTTCAGGCAATCCCTGCAGGTTTCTGGTTTAATTTCATACGCTAATCTCACTAGCGTCTTGCGTTGTAGTTGTCTGAAAATGGGAAGTACCCAATGATATATTTTAAATTCTTTCGTGTTCTGGATTGTATGCCAAAATAATTGCAAATTTTTCCTAAACACAAGGTCCAAGATTATGGCAGAAGGGTCGTGTCACTTTGGAAGCGGCGTTTTATCTCATGATGCGTTATGAAAATGACCAAGGGAATGTCCAGTAGTTCTTGCGGGTTTCGATTAGTTCATTTAGAGTTCGTTTTCTCTCTGGCTTGTGCTGCCGAAGACCGTCCTGTACACCAATATTCTTGCAGCTCTTGCTTATTGAGCAGACGCGGGAACTCTTGAGAGCGCAGATCTTAGACGCCTGTTCTTGCGACAAGCGTCGGCGTAGGCTTAACCGAGCGGATGGGCACAGCCAAAGATTGAAGGGAACACGGAGCCCAGTCGGCGGAGGAAAGGCGCGAGGAGGAAAAAGGATAGAAATGTGTAGCGCAAGGAATCGTAGGAGCGCATGGCGAAAAGGGTAAAACGGAAAGTGGAGGGGCGGCACGGCCAGGTATGCGCCCAGTCTAGAAACAATGTGCGGGCGTAGGCTTCAGACCCACTGCATATGCGCTACTTAAAAGTGCGCTACTTCGTGCTCGGCGCCACCGCCGCAAAAGAATGCGCTCTGCGCAAGCCGGCTTTGCCATGTTCATGCTTTCGGAACAATGAGCGACGAAGCTGCTGGTAATGCGTCATCGGCCGCTCCTGCTAAACTAGCTGCCCTAGCAGGGGCTCAGTGCCGCCGCCGAGAGCACCTTATCTTTCAGAATCGACTTCTTTGCCTTAATATATTGTGAATACAAAACGCCTAGACACCTAAGCTCGAGGAGATATTGTGATTGAAAATCTTGCCACCCTCTATACAGAGTGCATAATAACTTAAGTTTACCAGGGAACTAGCTGGACGAATGCCGACATTATACTCATCTATAAGAAAGGAGGCGTTATAGAATTGAAAAAGAAATATACAGGCCCGCAAGCTGGCTTTGAGTAGCGTATAAAACATTCACAAACATAATTTACGATATAATCAGGGCGACAATGCAGTCGACCAAAACAACAGGCTCCTAAATGTCATCATTCAGGTAATTGAGAAATCTGCGGAGTACAATCAACCTCTCAATATGGCATTCAGATCATGAACAGAACTTTGATTCCGTGAAGAAACCAGCAGTCACCGATTGCGTAATCAAGGAGTATAGGAGAAATCCGTGAATATCATGGATAATACCAACAAAATTGCACAGCGCAAAAAGACAGTTACCTTACAAACCTTACAAGAAAGGGGTCAGGCAAGGAGGCATAATTTCTCTAGTGCTATTCACTGCATGCTTAGTAGAAGTATTGACTCTTAGTTTAGGAAGGCTCAAGAGTGAGGATCGACAGCTATTTTGTCGGCAACCTCGATTACGCAGAAGAAATTGGCCTGTTCAGCAAGGCTAGGAACGAATCGGAACAAATGATTGAGGACTTTAACCGAGAAAGAGCAAGAGTGAGATTGTAGAATAATATGCATAAGACAAAGATAACTTTCAATAACCCGGAAAGAGAACAAAAATTCTGGATCGTCAGCCTGCCTCTAGAGCCGTTAGACGAGTAGCTTTACCTAGGTTAATCACACGCGGGGAACCCTAATCACGAGAAGCAAATATAATAATAATAATAATAATAATATTTGGAGTTTTACGTGCCAAAACCACTTTCTGATTATGAGGCACGCCGTAGTGGATGACTCCGGAAATTTTGACCACCTGGGGTTCTTTAACGTGCACCTAAATCTATGTACATGGGTGTTTTCG
The DNA here is from genome assembly GCF_050947875.1 of Dermacentor variabilis. Taxonomy (NCBI): domain Eukaryota; kingdom Metazoa; phylum Arthropoda; class Arachnida; order Ixodida; family Ixodidae; genus Dermacentor; species Dermacentor variabilis. The sequence goes on along the minus strand of NC_134577.1, from coordinate 88,923,185 downwards.
CATTTCGCCCCCATCGAAATGCGGCCGCAGTGGCCGGCATTCGATCCCGCGACCTCGTGCTCAGCAGCCCAACACCATAGCCACTGAGCAGAAGCAAATAAACACAGCAATAAAAACAGATTGCAGTGCTTCGGAGAGGCATTACCAAATCGTGATATAGATTATGCCGCTGTCAAGGAAAACAACAATGTGCAATCATTGTATTCTACTTGTGCTAACATATGGGCAGGAACTTTGAAGCTAACAAAGAAGCACGAGAACAAGTTAAGGACCGCGCAAGGAGCAATGGAACTAAACATGTTAAGCGCAACGTCAAAAGACAGGAATAGAACTGTGTGGATAAGAGAGCAATCACAGATTGCCGATGTTCTATTTAGTATTAGGCAAAAAAAACCCAACTAGATGAGACTTACCCGATGGGTGTCAGGCAAGGAAAGTGTAGCCTAGGATAATAGAAAAGTGCGTGGGGTAATGAAATGAGGAAACTTAACTTACAGGCCGAAATGGGAATCAAGTAGCGCAAGACAAGGGTAACTGGAGGTCACAGAGAGAGTGCTTCGTCCTGCAGTTTGTATATGATTATGATGATTACAATGATGATATATTAAAGGAAAGGTCGCCATCACGCGACCACATGCGTTCGCATATGTCAGAGACGTATGTGTGCAAGATTAGCGACTAAGGAGTTTCTGCAGTAATATTTTTTCTTTTTTCGTCGCCTTGCCTGCGCTAAAAACTCGCTTCTGACAGACCAACAGACTAAAAAAACTGTCCCTTCTTGAGATTTTCTCGAAACCACCGCTTATTGTTTTTTTTCTTATTCTCAAAAGTGCATTATTCACGCAGTGAACGCGAACTTATCCGCCCTCGATATCTGCGGATACACACCCTAATATGGAGGCGCTTTTATGTTCATTACCGCTTTAAAGAAGTTCCTCTCCTCAAGTAGAATGCTTTGGAATATAAGATCTCCCTACATTTCCCGGCTGCAGAAGAGGCTATAGTCGATTTGTAATCAAGAAACCGAAAATTCAACCAAAGGTTCATGGCCTTATTGTGACCCGCCTTGGTAGTGTTCTATATTGAAGTGCCCTCACACCTTGGCGAGTTCATGATGAAGACAGACTTGACGAGTGCCATTTGTTTATCGCACGCGCCACGTCAATAGAATACTCCAATAATTCATTAGAGAGTTTTAGAATAGGGGCCCCAAACGTTTTGGGGCCCCAAGGAAATAGCGTCGAAGCCACTGCGCATGCGCGAGACGCAAACTGCGTTTGGGTTTTGCGTTGGGAACGCTATTTCACCGATTTAGCGGGAGCCCAAATAGCGTTCCCAAAAGTTTTGCGTAAACAAACATGGCGGCACCCATCGAAGCGACGGCTCTAGCTTAGCACCAAACTGGGCTCGATTCGTGCTAACGTGTGCAGTTCCTAAGCTAGGAAAAGTGACTACGGTTATCGCTTTCTCTCAACTAACGTGTGTAATGAAGATTGATTCATTAGATGCCGCCGATTCCGAATTCGATTGCCGATTTCTTGGCTCGTAGGCCTAACACGGAAATGCTTTGGCTGGGCAAGAAGCAGGGGAGGAGAGACGGCCGAATCCACTGGCGAAGCCAAACTTGAGGACAAATGCAGCCGAGGCGCGCCTTAGCCGAAGACTACACGTTTGTTCCGACGACCATTTTCAAAATGGCTCCGACGAAGGCGGTCACACCTGTGCGAACGCGATTTTGTCTGGAAGATGACCTCGCTTTGTTGAGAGAGGTTCGCGCAGTGAACCCATTTGACGATCCGGCAGGATGGGCAAGCGTGTGTACTAACATCAAAACGACAACAGGAAAGTACTTCAGCCAGCGCGCACTCCGCGACAGGCTGGACCTGCTGCTCGCCCAGTACCGACGTAACGACCGGGCGAACATGAGGAAGTAAGTACTATCCACCGTAATTGCCAGCGCCTATTTTTGTTTTTCTGTCTTGCGGTGGTTCGGTGTCTACTCGTTGTATTCATCTATAGCGCACGCTTCGCAGGTCGGGAACTGAAGAGCAGTACTCTGAAAAGGATCATCTCCTACAGGAGATTTCGCAGTTAGCAGATGATTTTGGCCATAAAATCAGGCCTACTACTGCGCGAAAAGTGGCTTGCGCGCGTCCGCAGCCGTCTCCTATCTCGGCAGCTGAGCGTAGTGCTGCCTCCGACGCGAGAGATGCTGCCGCGGCATCGCACGTGGTAGGCCCAATAGCTGTTGCCGTTGCCGAGGGGACCGACTTCACATGTAAGGTTTGAGTGTCTGCAAGAATGCACCATGCACTTCATGAACACCGCTTTCAGCACGACTTATGCGAACATTTAACATACTTTTTCGTTCGAGGAGAAATGCGCAAGCCCTGAATTTATAGCTTCTTGCCACGATGCAGCCATGATGTATTGCTATTTGTAACACAGTGAACAGCTACACGTGCATGCGGAGCAGTGTTTGTGGTGTATATGCTCGAAGTCAGAACATCATATTGTGGTATTGTGATTGTATACCTAATGCATGTCAACATTACAAAATACATATCTTAGTGTATGTCATACAATGTTCCGCATTAGCTTCCCACAGCATTAGTTGTACTTTAGTTGCTGTCTGTACAGTGAAAGACCGCTCATATGCTGCTCACCCGTCCTTTTGTACCTAAATCAGATGGTGTATGAGCATCAAGCAGGAAGATGGAGATGTGATATGACTTTCGTATTTCTTCTGTTGACTGCCTCTTAGCAGCCAAAAGAAGTAATGCCAACCAGAATATAATATCACAGAATTCGTTGGTGTCTTCTATTTTCACACAGGGAACCTGGATGAAGAAAGTCCAGCGACTACACAGTTGCTGCACATATATCAAGATGTACATCCAGGTGACGAACCTGCGTTAGATTTGGATGTGCCTACCTGCAGGAACTCCCCTGAGCATACAAGTGCACAGCCTGATCCTGATCAGTGTAGCTCAAGAGAGACGCTGCGGGCAAGGCAAGGCAAGTATACGCTGTGTGTAGTTAGGCCACATGTAAAATACAAATGTGTGGAGTAGTTTGTCACTGCCTATCTACAAACAGCATCTTAACAGTGCCCCTCTCATTTGATCTTTATTTGCAGGTGTGAAAAGGGCTGCCGAGAGGGGCAACCTGGCTTTCTTTGAACAAAGGCTGAAGTACGAGAAGGCAATGAGAGCCACAGAGTGCTCTTTAGAGGAGCGAAAGATTGCCCTCGCAGAGCAGCGCCTCGCTCTGGAGAGGGACCAGCTGGACCAGAGAAGGCGGGAATGGGAGGGGCAGCAGCGAATGCTGGATGAAGATAGACAGCTCCGGTGTGAAGAACTTGGGAGGCTGCAGAAGCAGCACGAAATAGAGATACAGGAGCGCAGGGCAGAAAGAGAGGCATCCCTGGCAACTCAGAAGGCACTTCTAGAAATTATACACAAGCTTTCGCAAAACAAAAAATAAACATTCTTGTAGTGCAGTATGGTGCATTTATTTCTTCAAAAAGAAGTTACAAGGTCATTATCCTTGTAACATACATGCCTAAATGCTTGGAAATAAAATTTTGCAAATTAAAGTGTGTTAAAACTACGCCTCCGATTGGTGCTCTAGCACTTCATACAAGATGAATAAAGCTTGCTTTAACAGGTCACACAAAACGTAGCATCGGCAAATGTGAGATTGTTCAGTGGTTGAAATGGAGCCAATAATTGCTTGACAATTTTTAAGTGCTTTCCAAAACGCTCTTATGGGCTACGCATATGCAAGTTCCAAAGACATGCGAGATCCCTGATCCGAGGGTTGAGGATCTCAAGCAGTGACGGGAACCAGATATTCTGGCAGAGATGGTGGTTTTAAGCCAAAAAACATAGAAACTTGACTACCATACAAACATGTATGGCAGTTTGCAAGGATTGTACCTACTTTGTACATCTGAGGTACATTTTGTAGAAGAATCTTTTGATTTTTTTTAAAGTCCAAAAATGCAAACAGACCAACAGTCTTGCCGAATCCCCATTCTACGGCCTGGCGGACTGTGCTCATGCCGGAATTAAACCTTTGCTGTGCCTCTGTCAGAGAAGAGCCAGCATATGGGCGCATCAGCAGTGGACGTAGTGGATATGCAGGGTCGCCATAGATGGTGTACAAGGAACCCTGCACCAAGTGCTCGAGCCTGTTGTAAAGGCCGCTGTCTCCCAGGATACCTACAACAGAGCAACTCTTTTCAGCACTCGGCAGTCACCCAAGAAATATTCTCACAAAGAGCACTAAAAGAGATTTCATAGCTGAAGTGCCTGAACAAGAATCTTATTTATAAAACAAAATGGTACACAGAATGGTTCTTTTTCAATCTCATGATATTAGCTTGACCAGTGAATAACAGAAGACCTTGTTGGCTACTATGCATGCAGTTATATGCTTAATTCTGGGGTACAGGTGCTCACAACATGGAAGAAAACCAATAATTACGTTTCCTTAAGGTGATCAAGCATGCACAAAGGGCACTATAAGTAAACTTCCTCGGTACCTTTGTCTTCACGTAAGGTGTGCAGCATTATGCTTCACTGCACAATATTTCTGTAGTGACCTATACATGCACTGCTTTTATGAAAATACCATTATGTAATAAAAATACCTTTATCAATATAGTAAGTTTGGTGTACCTACCGGCGTCGTGTCTGTGACCTGGATAGGGGCCGTCAAGATCGCACACGATGCCGTTGGCGCACATGACAGATTGATATTTCACAGCATGGACGCGCTTATGACCAGAGAAATATATTCTCTGGTTCACCGATGGCCGGCAAATCGGTCTCGCTGTCCCATCCACGAACCCCCAACAGTTTTTAAGTGGTGCACCTCTGCGATGCACTGCCTGCAGATAAAAGTAGGTAACGTAAACAATTACCTTGCCACTCAGAAATTGCTCGAAGAATTTGCGAGTAATCTGGTTACGTTTCGTGCCAATTTTAGCCAGGCATATCTATGCACTCACGTTCGCGCAGTTAGGTATTTCAATGCACTGTACTTGCCTGAGAAAAACGACCTAGTTCAGCAATGTTCAGCCACTTGTTCTTAGTTAAGTCCAGCAGGTGTCCAAAGTTGCCTTCAATGTGCGTGAGCACCTGGGACACGATACTTGACAAAGTGGAGTAGTGGCGGCCAAACAGTGGCTCCAAATCCCACCACCTGTTGGGATACGCCAGCCTGCGTAGGGTTATGAGAAGAGCTTCCTCGCCACTTACGCTGACACCCTGGGCGCTTATTACAGCGTCCGGGATAAGCAGAGACGTGCTCAGGTCTTTCAGGTGTTCCTTATGAAATCTGAACATCCGCCTAAAAGCATCTTCCTGCAGTTCTTCGATGTTAAATAGGCCGTTTACCGACTTATACTGTCGGGGTGTGCGCTGTTGATGTCCAAGGAAAATGTCTTCCAGATCACTCCAGCTGAGATCTAGATAAAGTAGGTGCTCACAAAGAACACCTACGCGCGAGCGACTCACGTTCGGCATGAATGCTGATGGCAAACTCTGAACTTTACGTCGCAAACACGACAAGAAGCACGACTGGCTCTCTGAGTACGCGCGCGAGTATGAGCTTGGGGATTAACTTGGCTGGTGAAGGAACGTAAAGGCGGGTATTCAAAACTAAGCGCAACTAATTATTTGCTGATGATAAATTAACCTCGAAATTTCAATTAAACGCGAAAACACGACAGTTAAAATTACCATTCTTATCGTAAAATGGTATATTCTTTAAAATTGTTTCTAATAACTTTTTTTTTATGCCGTAGTGGCGCTGTCAGCGCAAGACGCTATTCGCAAACGCAAAACCTTATTCTAAAACTCTTCACTCGTGCGTGCCCCGACGCTAACGCCCGCAAAGCTCTTTGGGGCCCCAAAATATTGGGGCCCCTATTCTAAAACTCCCTATTATAGCCTCAGGGCCAAACGTAGCATTAAGGAGAGTGGTGACTTCAAACGCATAAAAACATGTGAACAGAAAAGCAATAGGTTAAAGATAAGTTATCAATGCCTATAAGGTTTGATTCGCTCACTACAGTGCGGTTATAATATGCAGTGCGGTGCTCTCTCAAAGTTTAACTGAGGCATTGGCTGGTCTAGCTCACGTAACAATTTGCGCATGAAAGTGGCATCCTGTACACCACACCCGCTCTGCACTTCTCGAAAGATGCAGTGTCCTTTCTTTTTCAGTCTGCCTTGGCAACACTATTCACGACATTGCACATGCGTACAAGCTTATCAGGTGGCAAAAAAAACTACCGGGAAGCACATTTCCCAGCCACATTCTTCAGGCGTTGGGTCAGGTCATGAATGTATGGCACAACCACAGGTCATGTCTTTTCAGTTTCACGCCAATTGTTGCATGTCTAGTTCCGTCAACTCATTTCTTTAATCAAACTGCCTGCTATAGAAGTCAACAATTTTAAAGCCAGCATTGTGGAGGTGTAGCCCTTGTAGCTGAATAATGCATGCAGCCTGTTCGTCACAAAGCTTTTTGAGAGTAGTGTGCATGCATTGTTTTTGCAATGCCCCTTTTCACAATCTTGTAATTGGCAAATTGTAGCTAAGGACTGGCTTTTGGACTGTGGATGGCATCAATGCACAGCTGACCATCCTGAAAAGTGATATTGATAGAAACTGAAGACGTCCCTTTTCAGGTAACTCAGACATGAATTTGAACCTCCTGCAACAAGAATCAAAAGTACCAAGCACTTGGTGTCACGAGCTGTTCCGAACGCTCAGGCCCCACATCCTTTAGGATAACTCAGTAATCATCAACATTTCGGAAAATATGTAAAATCTTAGCTGTGCATGCTGTGCCGAGGCATGTCGAAATATGTTTGTCACAAAATAATACGGACAGATCACTTAAACAGGAGCAATACATGATCCAATACAAGTCCCCTGCTTTTAAAGGACGGGGCTGTGATTACAAGCGACAGCTGTAGAGCACAGCTAAAATCTTGAAAGTTCCATAAAGTTCACAATCTTCAAACGAGTACAGTTTTGAAAGGCAACAGGTCCAAAACCATTGATGGTTTCACGGATGGTACAAAAATGTTGGCTTTGCAGAACAGAATGAAAAAGATCTACTAAATGAGTAGAAAAGGTATAACATCAAAGGAAAACCGAATAACAATTGTTGTTCTGAAAAGGTCGGCATTCTGAAGTATATAGTTCCGAAATGTTTTTACATGAAAACTATAAGAAGTCAGCAAAAAATTTATGAAAAGTTCGTTAACCTAAAAATTTGTTATTATGTTGTTCGTAGTAACGAACAATTATGTGCACAAACTGGCACACAACCTGAAAAATGTGCCGGCTAAACAGGTAGGGCATATGACTCATTTTCTCAGCCCCCTGCAAGTTATCGCGACTATGTAGGCACGCGGTGGATGGTCCCCGCAAGCTCACCTGTACTACTAAGCACGAGCACCAGTACGTTCACTGTGCCACCAATGTGGTGTACAAGTTTGCGCTGCAATGCGGCAGTGTTTACGTTGGCCAAACTTGCCAATGTTTTAATGATAGACTGTGGCACCATTTCCGCTCCTTGACGGGTAATAGCGGCGCCAACCTCCCCAGATAAACCAGGGATACAAAGGTTGCTACCCCAAATTCATTCAAGCCAACGTTGTAGGACGGGGATACTCCAGACTTGAGCGAGAAATTAGGGAATCGGCGCACATGCGCGTATTTTGCCTCGACACGTGTGTAAGTGAGCCTTTGGTGGCACTCCTAGATTAAGAAATCCGATTTTTGATTTAGCAATGACAGTTGTTTTTTGCCCCTTGGCATTTTCCATAGTCATCTAGGGTGCTTTCTGCCACGTGTTGTCATCGTGTTCTTCAGTGCGTGAAAGCACGGTTCGCGCAGAGGCGACCTTTTGCAGCTATGTATTTCATGATATTAAACCTCAACTGCTAGTTACCGCTCGTCGTGTTCACTTCATCGTCTTATGTCCCGTCTGAAGCCACGGTTATTTTCCTCTTCAAATAAATTGTCTACATACAGTCGCATTCTCCACCACGTTTCGCGCGTAGCGAACACGGCCCTGTTCTGTGTGGTGCTTCTTTCTAGCCTGGATGTCCTCGACGCCGAGTGCACGCCTTGTAGCTATGTTGCTGGTGTGTTTACGGGCTCCTTCTGCATACATGACCAGCACACTGTTTACTCCTATTCAAAGCACTTTCTTCAGGCAAACGACGATTGTAACGTTTACACTATCACAGACCTGCATTTTTCTCGAATAGGAATTCACCCCTTATAACAGTATCAGTGTCAGATTAACCTACTCCTCTGAAGGTTTTTTTTTGCTTTTTTATTCTGCCAGAGATGTCATTGCACGAATATTCCAAAACTTGTCTTGTAAACTAGACTACATGGTCTTTCATAATGCAGTGTTCAGCATTGCTTGTTTTTTGCCGCTTTAATCATCAGAAGTGGGCCGAGATGGTGGTTTTAAGGCTCCGTAAGCCTGTTTGCACCCTCAGCGTAGTCCAGGTGAAATATCAGGAACGCAGCTTGGGTGACGGCTGTGAGAAGCTTGCCTCTCATTATTTGCGCACTTTCGTTGCTTTCCTTCCGATTTTGCTTTTTGTTTCAGTGTGACATTTTTAGGAAATTTAAGCACAATGCATGCTTGGAGCTTAGCGCTTGATCCATAGGCTGCAAAGTGCACACTACAGCCTAGAGTCTATCTGTGCAAGGAATTCTGATAGGGTGCTGCTATTAAAGCAGCACTTTAACCCGGTCTTAATTTATATTTATATATTTGTTTTACTTATTTATTTATCAATACTGCAGTACCCATTGGGAACTTTAGCAGGGTGGGAACCAATACAAAGGTAAAGAACATTATAGCACAGGCAACCAAAACAACACAAATCAAGTCAACAGAGCTTGAACATAGCAGGGGCACAGCAAGATGACAAATTATTACTCAATACTTGAAACAAACGCCGAAAGTGATAATTTTAAAACTTGGGCATTGTTTAGATGATTCGATTCAACCACTGTTCGGGTAAAGAAGGAATACTTAAAATAATTAATACGTGTACTAAGTGGGGTTATTGTTTGGCTATGTCGCTGCCTAGTCGCATAACCAGATAAAAAAGTAATTATTCCTGTGAGATCTGCCTTATAATGACCGTTAATAGGTTGAAAAAGGAATTTTAGTCGTGATACACAATTTCTTTGCTATAATGGTGGCAGGTTTGCTTCTGTTAAGAGGTCTGTCACCGAAGTGCGTCCGAAGCTGTTAAATGTGAAACGAGCTGCTTTTATTTGCACCATTTCGATCTTGTTAGGGCCAGTTTTAGTAAAAGCGTCCAAAACTACCCATGCATAGTCTAGCATCGGCAGCATTACAGCCTTATATGCGAGTAGGAGTACAGTGGGAGTAGAACGATTCAAAGCCATCCTTAAAAAATAAAGCTTGCGGTTAGCATTAGCTACTGCATATTCAAGGTGCTTAGCCCAAGTGAGGTCATTTGTGATCCAGAGTCCTAGATACATATAATGTGTTATTTCGGAAATTATTATGTTATTAATACCGTACGGAAACGTTAGTTTATGCTTTTTATGTGAAATGGGAATAAAAACGGTTTTCTCGAAATAAATCGACATTTGCCAGGCATCGCACCAGTCGACAATTTGTCGAAAAGCATCGTTCAATAACTCCTGGTCGGTAATATTGTCTATTTCTGCGTACAATACACAGTCATCAGCATAAAGCTTAACCATAACTGGAATACCATGTAGCATATCATTAATGAATATAAGGAACAAGAGAGGTCCAAGGACCGAGCCCTGGGGAACACCAGAGTCTACCGGAAGTCGTTGAGAAGAATGATTATTAAAAACAAGAAATTGTTCTCTGCCATCAAGGTATGCTGTGAGCCAATTAATCAGTCTAGACTGTTTCAGTAGCTTGCTCATTTTATAGAGTAGTTTTTGTGAGAGAACCTTTCGAAAGCCTTTGAAAATTCTGTGCAAATTGCATCTGTTTCTTTTCCATTGTTAATTGCTTGCGCAAAGTCGTGCACTGTTAAAACTAATTGGGCAGTTGTAGAGTAGCGTTTTCTGAATCCCTGTTGGTGCTTTGTTATTATATTATTGTTTTCCAAAAATTCTGAGATATGATTATGGATTATGTGTTCCAAAAGTTTGCATATCGTAGATGTTAAAGAAATTGGACGGTAGTTTTGAATGCAGTGCTTTTTTCCTGATTTATGTACTGGCTTCACTCTGGCTGTCCTGCGGTCACTCGGTACTTGTTCCTCACACAATGACCTTGTGAACAGCACGTGAAAGTACTTTGATGCCCATTCTGCATATCGTTTTAAAGATGTGTTTGGAATGTTGTCCGGACCAGAAGATTTTTTAGTGTTAACCTGTAAAAGCATGTTTAGTATAACTGGCTCACTTATTTGAACATCGGTTATAGGCGGCAGACATTTCGAAAGGTGGCATTACATCATTATCATATGTTTAGACGGACTTAACGCGTTTGTTAAGCGCATTTGCTATTTCTTTGCTTTCGTGAGCTGCCTTACCATCAGCATGAAATAAATCACATTCCTTGGAGGTCGGAGAAATAGAACGCCAATATTCCTCTGGAGCCGTGGTTATGAAACTTGGTAGCGAGTCATCATAGTAGCGTTGTTTATCGGAGTGCGCTTGACTTTTAAGCTGAGAAGAAATGTCGTCAATCTTTTGTTTTGCCGACTACATGTTTTCGATTTTAAATTTTTTCTTCACACCTTTCAGTTTTCTTTGAAGCCGCAATGTCTCGCGGGAGATCCAGGGATTCTTGCGATGTTTCTTTTTAATCGACAATGAGACAAAGCGATCAATGCACTCTCTAACTACTTTTTTTAAACCTGCACCACAGCGACGCTACGTCTTCCGTGCTACTTAATAAGTCGTCAAAATTAAGCGAAAGTATATCAATAATTGATACATCATCAGCTCGAGAGAAATTTTGGGACGATCAACGTTCAGATTTCTTATCTAACACGGTGTATGTAACGGTGAGTAGTACAGCCTCGTGATCCGATATGCCTGGTACTATCTCACAATTCGTTTTGGCACTAATTGATCCGGTGACAAAAAAAAGGTCGAGCATTTACTTAGAACTGTCGTGCATTCGTGCGTTTTGTTCCACAATTTGCAAGTCAAAGGCAAAGGCAATGTCCAGCATCGTTTCCCCTAGAGGGTCATGTTTTTTTGAGTGAGAATGTTGCCCAGTCTACATTAGGCAAGTTAATATCTCCTGATAACATAATACCATTGCCGTGTTTTATATTCGCATGCAAAAATTGCCACAGCTCATCAAATACGGCAATGGTAGAATTAGGGGGTCGGTATTTTGCTGCAATAACATATCTCACATTTGCATAGTAAGCTGTACAGAAAATATACTCTACGTTGTGTATTTCAGGCTGTAAAACATTGGCAAGGATGATTTAAGCAGTGTGCTAACACCCCCAGCTCTACCATCACGGTCTTTTCGATACGAACTGTAGCCAGTGGGAACGAACTCAATGTCAAAGACGGTGTCATTAAGCCAAGTCTCAGGCATGACCGCTACATCTGGGTTGTGCAAGAGCAGAAGAGCCTCCAACTGAGTGGCCTTGTTGAGTATACTCCTACAATTGACATTTAATGCTTTCAAGGTTCGAGATGTCTTAGTCAAAAGTCAGATTTACTTTTTTTAAGCCTGTAGCGAGAACCCTTTGAGTCGTCCCAACCAAATAAGACGCCATCAATCCTTAGTGATCATGATCTGACCAGATAGTATTTCCACTACCATCTCTTTTTCTCTCGCACCAGGATTTGATTCAATATCGCCGCAAGACAACAGATCTTTCGATAATGAAAAAACAGAAGATAGAAAGCTCGGAACACCCACTGGGCAGGGCAGTAGAGCTAAAAATGATCGTCACTTCAGTAACAATGTTCACATTTAAAATCCCTAACCTGCAGAGCAAAGCAAAAAGGATTGCTCAGCATGTTGCCGTGTCTGCTGCTGCCATGCCCATGATTGCCTTGCGGTAATATGGGACAGAAAGCAAAGCGAAACTGTACTTTATTTAGTCGACTCTGCGAGCTTGTTACTGGAAAATGGCACTGTTATTGCCAACCAGGACTCTGGTTTCCTTATCATTTAGTTTTGAAGTGCAATAAGTGTGCTGACGTTTTCCCAAGATTTTACCGCTTTAACTTTATTGCGCATGTATATATCAATGAAATTTGATATGCTCTTTACACTTTGCTTTACTCCTTGTAGTATCACAATGTCCGGGCATTTTACAGAATGCTCTGCTATAACTACGGTATTTACACAATGAATGTAAGGCACGTTGTTTAGGCATTTGTGGCAGGTTTCCATGTATTCAGGTATTCTTGATGTATTTCATATGGTCATGACTAAACCTGCAGCTAGATAAGTAGTCTCTATTCGTACTGTGTGATTTTTACAAATAGCACTTGGACAAAGAACTATTCCAAATACAGCTGAGAACTTGTGCTCGTGTCGTCCAATTCTTCATAGCCTATGTGCTTATGCAATAAATTTATTTTCCGCAAAGTACTACTTCGCTTACTTTTCTTTGTGTTTTCCACCTTGGAAACCAGTATACTGTGAGTATTCCAGTAGGGAAAATCAATATTATAAGTTCTCAAATTGGCATACTAGTTGAGTCATGTGAACAGACGCTCTATATATCCCTGCAAAACCTGCCTCATCTCTGTAAAGAAGTACTCCTGTGTTACCCCGCAAAAGCTTCCTCGTGAATGTAAAAAAATGTATTCTCATAGTTCTCTGCAGGAGCTCCTCGATTGATGCAAATATATGCTGTCATAATTCCCTGCGAAGTCTATTCAGTGGATGTAAACACCTACTCCAATAGTTCGTCGCAAAAGCTCCCCGATGCATGAAAACATATCCCAGATAGTTCCTAGAAAACTCCCCGATGGATGCAAACATATTCTCCCATAATTCCCTGCATAAGCTCCTTGATAGAGGTAAACATGCGTTCCCATAGCATCCTGCAAAAACTCCCCGATGGACGTAAATATATACTCCCATCAGTCCACCCAACACTTCCATTCAACAGGGGAGTAATATGTTTACTCCGCCTAAGCAGTGTAAATTGAACTCCCATCGTGGAAAGTGCTAGAGGACAAGTAATTCACTCCCATCTCAACTAACTATTGCTTAGAGTGTAAGACATTACTTATTTCAGCATGTAATTCAGACGACTCATTTCTGTGGGGGAACATTTAGATTCGGAAAATAAACTAGAACGATGCGCCGCCTGCTAGAATGTTTCTGTATCGAAAATGTATGATGGCACTTTGCTGAAATAAAGCCGAACTCATATCGTGAAATCGCTTCTCCATGCGTTTTTTTATCACAGATTACTTGTTTTTGTGAAGTGTAGATGTAGAATATACAGGATAAATAAAAACTGTATATTTACTTGCAAATGCTGTCTCACTATTTCATTGTGCCCTCGTTAATTATATTTTGCTACATAATGTCTACATTTCCTTTATTTCGTGTTTGCATTGATGAATCTTTCGGTAGTATTAGCAGTATTACAAAATTGTGACTAGATTAGGCTCTTTGAAGATATCTTGAAAATAAATTGGGTCGAATAATTTTAAGACAGGAATCGTATCACTATGCATTACGTATAGGCCGCAACACCTGAATGTGCTACAATGTCCACTGAATTGTTTCTTTCCGTAGCCCAAAACCGCATACAAAAGGTGGGATTGCTGAGACGCTTGCAAATCTTTTATGGCGATAACAATCCTGCTGACACTCAACGCCAAATTTGGCTGTCATTGTAGCCACCATTTTGCACATAAAGTCAAATTGCATCAGGATAAACGATCGACGCGCTGTTTGCTTAGGTTGCGTGGGACATCGTGTGATTGTGCGCCGAGAAGGATGGTGGCTCGCTCCTTGCCGTCTTCCCGAGACCTTTGCGCTAGATGTCACGTGATTGATCACACTCTAGAGGAAGTCAGCTATTTTCTCCTTCCGCACAGCCGTTGCGGCACATGGCACTAGCGGTGGCTGATCGCACCCAAGTGTTTGCGTACAGAGATGGATACTGGTTTTAAGAGTGTTCACTTGTTTACAACCTAGTGTTGTAGTTGATATAGTATGGGTGCAGTAGCAGTGGCGCAGGTGAAAAAAGTGAAGCGAGCGGCAAAGGGAAGCATTCGCTCCTCGTTGTTGGCGCTCATCATGCCAGCTCTGTGAATGCGAGTGCTCGCACTGATTGAGTAAGGCCTGTGCTCGTTTGTGTGTGCACGTGTGACTCTATGCTTGTTTAGAAAGTAGAGGAATATTTACCTTATTTATTTGGCCAACAGAATTGAACAACGATCCCGACTGAGGGAAATTCTCGTCTACTTTACTATCGCTGCCAATGCTTTGCACTTCGTTAAGGATGCGAATATAGTAAGGTGCGGGAAAATTTGTTGTTTTTCCTAAGTTTCTTGTTGGTAGACTGCAGTGGCGTGCAGAAAAAAAACCTGCGAATAATTCGTTTCCTTAATATTGGAATTATTCCTTCCCAAAGAGTCAAAATTCAGCCACTTTTTTTTCTTGAAAGGTGTATTTTGCTATAACGCCGTTTCATGCAATGTATATTACAAGAGCAACTTGTTCTTGATTTTCAGTGACGAATTTCAATGTATTTGCAGAGAACAAAACTTTTTACACAGGTGCACTTTTCACAAACATTTATTTGCCCTCCATCTACTTCCGTCACCACTAAGAATGCCTGGCGTTCTGACCATCCAAGGTATCCTATTATTTCGGCGCTGTAACGAAAGAAGGGGGTTCGTGCATTAGCTGGGGCAAGAAGAACATGTTAAAAAATGAGGTAAAGCAAGACGACAAATCTTTTCCACAATCAGCATAGAGCATATAGCCCGACGGTATGTTTAGGCGCAACACCGCTGTGGTCACCTGTACTGAACGTTTGCTTTTTTTCTATGCTGGCTATATAAAGTCGGAACCATCTTACAATGAATGCATTGGAGCTACAAGATACGTTATTAATGTTATATTTTTGTTTATGAAGGGGCTATGCGATGCTTTATTGATGGTTCGGATGCTTGTTTTAACCTTGTGCTTTAGTGAAACACATGTGGTAATGTGTGTTATATGGAAGATTTTGATCTATGTGTGCACTGATCGCTTGATATTGCTAAGGGCTTGTAGCATCCGCCCTCTGGGAGAACAAGCCATTGCACTTTTCGCTTACTTACGGTCGTATGAACTATTGCTGCCGATGATATCTTTTCTACCATTAGACTAGAGTGAGTGAAAACTTTATTAAAGATATGAGGCAATTTGGGCTAGGTGGGGCCGATAGTACCCCAGCTGAGTTTACGACCTCGAGTCCTTGAACTAGGGCGGCTTAGTCGGCGTGGCACACGGCCTAAAGTTGCACTAGAGTAGACGCTGCGTTCTTTAGGTATGAGCCATTGCAAGGACACACCTATGGCTTACGGTTTAATAAACAGCGGTGGTTTGAATTTGGGTTGCTAGACGTGCGATACTGGATATGTGCGGATCTTCAATTAAAGCATTACACAAACTTAAGTACACGAGTATGCGTAAGAGGACATCTGTCATTCTCGAATGAATCTTATTGTCGCTCTCTTCCGTTGCTGGGCATGTGCCACTGCCTGTTTGCCTTTCTTCAAGCACTAGAAAATTGCGAGAGAACCCATGGCACGGCGACTTTCGACGGCAATGCTTTATCATTGAGCCAATACAGCGACACAACTTATTGGCACCAATGAAACGAGTTAGGTAAGGGCCGTGTACTCCTTTTCTACGCTTCCCTAAGAACACTCTGCGCCATTTAACAACACCACCGCGAAGCTTGGGCGTAGCCTCCGAAACGCATAGGGTGCCGATGCGTGCAAGAGAGGGAAACGCGCCATGCTGCAACCGGGCTCCCCTATGGATTTCCTTGACATCCTGCGCCAACTAGTGGCATTGCGGAGACGTCCGCACATGGCCTCAGAGACAAAAAGCCGTGTTCACCGGTGCCTGCGAAAGCTGAGAATTCGTCCCTAGCCCGCCGCACACTGAGTAGCGCATACTCAGCGTAAAAACTTGGCGAGAGGTTAATTGAAGAGCGGTAAATAACAAATGAATTCATGACACAGCTTACTAAAGCACAGGAGTGAAAGCCGTTTATTGAAAAGCGGCACGCACGCAGTGCATTTGTCGCCCTGCCTGCTAATGTATCCCGTTGCTACTCTTGGCGATACCTCGTGACGTGGGTTTGATTCCGCTCAGCATCAGAGATATGAAGGGGTTATTCCTTCTCATTGTAGAGCGGCACAATTTCAGTGACAAATGCCTAGTTAATGAGACTGAAAATTGGCACACATGTACCAACTACATATCCGGTGACCCATGTTGGCGTCAGGAAGATTCATTCTAGACCCAGAGGAACATATCAAGCACTTCAAGTCGGCGTCGAACGGTTTCTGCGTACAGCCATATCTACGCAGTGCCGTGGGCACATTGACCGAGGACGACGTTAAAGAGGTGCGTTGAGCGGCACGTATGTGAAGATTGCCACATACTCAGAGCTAAGTTGTGTCGAGGGTTGGTTTTGAATCCTGTTACCTAAGCGACTCAGCCCGAAGGGCTACCCACCGGACCTGTACTGGAGAAGAACGAGCAGCAGGCACTGCTTCGAGAAAGACGGCGACGACGAGTGGCTGGAAGCATTGTACCTGTGTTGCCTAAGCGGTGTGACTATTCGTTCAGTGCTCTACTACTTGAGGGTTCTACGAATTGAACTGTAACGCCTGGTGACATTTGGCGGACCTGCTGGGCCCTTTACCAACCTGTAACTCTGCAGACGGACGCTCCCTACCGTTTCTGCCATGCTCCAGGACGTCGCGCAGCCCGATCCTCCCCTGGCATCGCCTTTCGTTTGCTCCGGTGCTCTACGCCAATGAGATCCTCCAGTCTTCAGCGGCAGCGACGACCATCACGCAGAGGATTGGCTCTCGTCATACGATCGCAAGAGTGCGCATAACAAATTGGATGACACAGCTAAACTAACTAACGTCATCTTCTATCTTTCTGGAGTCGCTAATCTCTTGTTAAGGAATCATTAATCCAACCTTTCCTCCCGGACAGCATTTAACCATTGTTTTAAAGAAGTCTTGGGTCGCTCTGCTGTGCGCAAGCTTCGCGCAGAGCAACGTTTGCGTGGTCGCACTCAGCAAAATCGCGAATACTTCACCAGCTACACTGAAGACCTAGTTGACCTTTGTCGGCGCATTATTCCCGCTATGCCCAACTTTGAAAAGATCAAGAATGTCATGAAGGGCATAGAGGATGACGCCTTCCAAATGCTATTGGTTAAAAATTATCAAACGATGGACGAGGTCATTATCCTGTGCCAGAGCTGCGATGGGCTCCGCAAACGCCTTTGACGCGATTGACGCGCGATTGAAGCGCGGATGGTGGAACGCGCGCGTCATTTTGACGCGTGCCCAGCATGTTCCGTCACGAAATCGCGCCGCCGCGTGCTGCTGCTCGGAGTAAAAAAAACGCGTCGCGCGGCGCGTCCACCAATCAGAGTTCAGGTAAGTCACGTGGCATTTGGTCACGTGGCATTTTTTTTTTGCCACCAGATGGCCCTGCTCTCTGCGCATCTCGACGGAACCTCCTTGGCGGAATTTTTTTTGTTTCTCGGCAGAACTGGCGCGCCCGTCAAGGAAAACGTGTGATACCGTGATTTCGTTCGCGCATCGTGTTGGTTCGCGCATCGTGTTCACCTAAAATGAACAAAGCAACCTTCAACGAGGCCCTAATAACTAAAGTGGAGAAGCGTCGCGTCTCATCGCTAATACTGGCAAGACAATTTGCTAATAATATTACCAGTGTATGGTGCTCGCTCTCTTCTCAGCCAGGCAGGCCGCACCCACATGTACCTCCTCACCCACATTTTTTCTTGCTTCAGTATCAGCATCCCCCTTAATAGCAGCAATCGCCTCTTCTGCTCGGTAGTAAGCGGTCAACCCTCCTTTTTATATGTGAAGTTGTAAACAAGCAGCGGCTTCTCAGCATGAGGAAGGTACATAGTCGCAGTTTCGCACACAATATTGCTGCTTGAAATTAAGCTTGATAAATACACTTCGGAAAGAAATGTCGCTGTCTAATTACACTCAGATTATTTTTATTGTAGTGTTCTGTAAGTTTAAGGGCATATTATATATGCGGTAACAGAGACAATACATGTCGTTGAGAGTTATTTTGTCTGGCAACCCGGAAAACGCGGTGCGAAAGCGCCGCTCCTTTTTTTCGTACGGGTGCTCGCGCGTAGGCGGCAACGCGGGCGTTTGCCGCCCGTCGCGTTTTTCGCTCGCGAAAAACGCGCAATGCGGTTCCAGCTTTACAACGCCCCGAGCTGCCGCGCCAGTCGACACGGTTTCGGCTTTACCTGACAGTTCCAATGCTGCTCCCGCCCACTCTTCATTCCTCGATCAAAGCAATCAATGCGTTCGCGAAGAAATCACGCGCCAGCTGTCACTGCTGCCTGCTACCCCGTCGTCTGAGTTCTCTTTGTCTCCAGAACTCCGACGGGTCAAACATGAACAAGTCAGCTACGCACAACCTCATGCTAATGAGCCCCCTTCAGCGCCGGTTCCGCTCACATACGCTGCCTTCGTCGGCGGGCCAAGACCTCTGCCTGAAGGTGCGCCCTACACGGCCTCAAGCGGCTTCTACGCCTCGCCTTCGGTATCTGCGAACTACTTGCCCAGAAGCGGCTTCTGCACGCCCCAGCAGCATCTATGCCCAGCTCAGAACTGCGCACCCCTACCTAGGAGCCCTGTTGACAATCCGTGGCGTACCCAAGACAACCGGCCGATCTGCTTCGCGTGTAGGTTTGCTGGCCACGTGGTACGGTTCTGCCACCGGCGGGAATGGTATCCTCCCGGTATGGTTAGGCTTCAAAGGAATGCTCCTGACTCCCAGTCCCGCTATTCGCCACCACTTCCGCGATTCGCTCCTTCATCTCCTGTTCCCCAACGCTTCAACACATGTCGATCATGTGTCGAAGCGTTGGGGAACTCCTCGTCGACGTTCCGTGTCCCCCATCATTCGCCGCCCTGCAGCTGTGAAGGAAAACTAAAATGCGCTGTTGCGGAGGCAAGAACTGTGATCTCTTCGAACTGCTCAAGCCTTCGTTTATTCCCTACGAACGTCAACGAAATTTTTGCCGAAGGTACCGCCATTCACGCGCTTGTCGACACGGGTGCTGTAGTGCCCGCGATTGCTGGCCAGCTTCGCCGTATGCTAGAAAAAGTCGTGACGCCGTTTTCTGCCATTTCGCTATGTACAGCGAGCACTGAGCCAATTGATCCCTTAGGAACGTGTACCGTGCGCGTCTCCATACAAGACAGTTTATACCCCAGTGAGTGTGTCGTTCTTCCCCGCAGCTCTCATGCCATCATTCTCGGATGGGACTTCCTCTCATCTTATCAAGCTATTATTGATTGCGCCCATGCAGAACTTGAGCTGACTCTTTTTTGGAGCATTCTTTCTGAAGATTTCCCTCCACCTTCTGCTCGAGTGTTAGTCGCAACTGACCCTGATATCCCTCCTTCCTCCTCCGCCCTTGTACCTGTTTCCTCTGCTGCTTTCTACGATCCCACACTTGCTTTCCCGCCATGTGAACTTGCTGCACGCCGTCATCCCTTCTTTCTACCCTTTGCCCTCCTTCCCTTTCGATAGAGCTTTACGTTGCGAATCTGTTTTCGTGTCCATTGAACTTACATCATGACGAGTGCGCCGGTATTGCTGACGAATTCGACACCAGCTCTATCTATGATGTGCCTGATTACTCGACTCCTCTTCACGTTGACGCCATGGCTTTTCCTGTATCTGCACCTGCGCTTGGATGTGACCGAACTTTTGTTCCGTATATTGATCCCAACCTCACTCCGAGTCAGCGGACGCACATCGTCCACCTCTTTAATCAATTTCGAGCTACGTTCAACCTCCAAACACTATGCTTAGGACGTACCTCCACACTCGTTCATCACATCGATACCGACAGCCACGCGCCTCTACGCCAACGTCCATACTGTGTGTCCGCGACGGAGTGCCGTGTCATCGATGAGAACGTAGGAGATATGCTCCGACGCGGCGTGATGCAGCGATCACACAGTCTCTTGGTTTCTGCGGTAATGCTGGTCAAAAAGAAGGGTGGGATAATTCGTTCTTTTGTCGACTATCGACTATTCAAAAAGTTAACGAGAAAGATGTCTATCCCCTTCCCCGTATGGACGACGCGCTGGACTGCCTGCAAAGCGCTCAATTCTTTTCGTCCTTAGACTTACGATCCGGTTTTTGGCAGGTCTCGGTGGCTGACGCAAACCACCCAAAAACGGCATTTGTTACTCCTGACGATATTTATTATTTACCGTGATCCCCGTTCGCCTGTGTAATGCAGCTGCGATGTTTGAAAGATTGATGGATAACATCCTCAGGGGCCTCAAATGACAGAGATGCTTTTGTTATCTCATTAACATTGCCATCGTTTCCCCAGACTTTTCTTTTCACCTGCTCCGACTCAAACGCGTGCTCACTTCCTTCGCCGATGCTGGACACCAGCTCAACTTAAAAAAGTATAGAATCGCCGCCGGGCAGCTAGTCATCTTTGGCGAAGTTATTTCAAAAGATGGCGTGCTCCCAGATCTAATTAAACTCCAAGCCGCCGCCGAATTCCCTTGACAAAAGACCACAAAAGAACTCCAAAGATTCATCGCATTATGCTCCTACTTTCTTCGTTTCATTCACAAAGTCACCACCATAATAGCGCCTTTCACGTACCTTCTCGTGGGTAACCACGACGTTTTGGCCTGGCCGCCTGTTTGCGATGCCGCATTCACGACGCTGCGTCGTCTTCTATACATTTTCACCCAAGCGCACCGACCGAAATACACACGGATGCCAGTGGCGTCGGCATGGGCGCTTTTCGTGCACAACGAAAAACTGGCTTCGATGAAAACGTTGTTGCCTTCACTAGCCGCACACTCATCAACGCGGAAGCAAACTATTCCGTTACAGAAAAAGAATGTCTGGCTATCACTTTGGCCATAACTAAGTTTCGTCCTTACCTCTACGGCCGCACGTTCCACGTCATCACGGGCCACCATGCAGTCTGCTGGCTGTCGTCCTTAATAGACCCTTCGCGTCGCCTCGCTTGATTCGAGTGCTGTAGCGTTCTGGCCGTAAACATTCGGACGCGGATGGCTTGTCTCGCTCCCCAGTTGCAGGACAGGCCAATTGTAAGAAAGTACGAATATGCGAGTCCTGTGTCATCGCCACGGCCATGCTTTTGGAACAGCGGAAGGATCAACGGATTGTTGCTATGCTGGTTTTTCTGTCAGACCCATTAGCTCCTTCTACTGGCCGTGCATGACGTCGTCAAGCACACCACTTCGCTGTTCATGACGGGCTCCTATAGCACCGTAATTACCTCTCGGACGGGCGCGAATGGTTACTCATGGTTCTTCGGTATGTACATGTACGTTCGGACATATGTGCATCGTTTCACGATGACCCGCAAGGCGCACACGCAGGAGTACTAAAAATGTACGCGCCCTTGCGAATCCGGTATTACTCGCGTGGGATGTACCGTTTAGTCCGCCAATATGTCCGCTCCTGCCTCGCTTGCCAACGCCGCAAGAATACCGCTCATGCCTTAGCTGCTCCACAGCAACCATTGCCTTGTCCAGGACGGGCCTTTGACAGGGTCGGAGTTGATCTTTATGGGCCCCTTCCGAGTACTTCAGATGGCAACCGCTGGGTGATAGTGGTGATAGACCATCTCACGCGATACGCGGAAACTTCGCCTCTGCCCAACGCATCTGCGCGGGATGTTGCCTGGTTCCTTTTGCGTAACATCATACTTCGCCATGGAGCCCCCCGAGAGTTGCTGAGCGACAGAGGCCGTGTTTTCTCTTTGATGTTATAGAAGCCCTGCTCAAGGAATGCCACATAATTCAACGAAGCACTACTACATACAAGCCGCAAATAAATGGGTTGACTGAGCGCTTTAACCGCACCCTTGGCGAGATGCTATCCATTTACGTCGCATCTGACCAAACGAATTGTGACCGCATTCTACCCTTCGTGACGCACGCTTATTATACCGCCACACAGACCAATACAGGATTTTCCCAGTTCTTTCTTCTTTACGGACGCGAGCCTTCCTGCACAATGGACACGATCCTTTCCTATCGCCCTGACACAACGGAGGCTACTGCCCTTTCCGAGGTTGCTGAACACGCAGAAGAGTGCCGAAAACTCGCCCGCACATTTACTTCAGAAGTTCAGCAGCTACAGAAGCACCTTCGGGATATTCCCTCCTCTCTTTCACCCTGTGCCCCTGACTCACTAGTCTGACTTTGGGTTCCTGCTAACAGCCCTGGACTTTCACCCAAGCTTGTGTCGAAGTACGAGGGTCCCTGCCTAGCGCGTCGTCAGTCACACGTCTCCTGTGAACTATTTGGTGGAACCCCTTGAGCCCCCTTCCGATTAGCGCCGCAAAGGGTGCGAAATTGTGTACCTTCAGGGGCTCAGGCCGTACTTTGATCCACCTGTGCTATCTTGCCCGTAGGTCGCCGAGACGGCTCCTATTCTGCGGGGAGGCAATTGTACTGGAGAAGAACGAGCAGCAGGCACTGTTTCGAGAAAGACAACAACCAGGAGTGGTTGGAAGCCTTGGGCCTGTGTTGCCTAAGCTGTGTGGCCCTTCGCTACGGGGCTCTATTAACTGAGGGTTCTACCAATTAAACTGGAACGCCTCTTGAAAGACCGCTTACTGACCAGTAACCTAAGTAGGCGGGAAAACAGTTAAAGACAAGCAGGCACAATTTATATATATATATATATATATATATATATATATATATTGCCACGTGCCTTTCGGGCTTTGCATCTGTGCCGGTGGCGTTCGAATGATGGAGGTGGACGCGTGTGAGCACTCGCACAAATCTACCGCGATAGCACCGTAACTACGATGAGCCCATGGTATCAAGCAGTGAAACGGGCGCTATCTCTCGCGATAGTTCTACGCACGTTACTTCACAGCCTTTCAATACTGCCCGCAGATAGGGGATGCTCGTTCTTTGTCGATTGCTGTTCATTCTCGCACATGTTGCTGCCATTGGGCTAGTTGTTTTTGGTTATGTGGGGCAAAAGTTCGCCTCAATAAATGGTTGTCTTGCTGCGCGCTCGTCTTCTCTAATTACCGGTGTGTAGCACCACTCGTGACAATTGGTGGAGGTGCTGGGTGTGTCCAGCGCTCGTTCAGGCATTCGCGACACCAGTCTACATCAGCCAGAAGAAGACGACCCACGAAGAAGTCGCCGGAATCTTGGGCTCTCCCCTGAGTACGGCTTCGTACCAGAGAAGACACGCCCTGCAAAAGAGGCCACGACAGTGAAGGTGAGCGAGCCCATCACTCCTACAGCCATCGTGTTGCAGCAGCCAAGGGAGCCACCGACGTTCCATGGAATCCCCTGCGATAATCCTGAAGACTTGCTCGAACAGTTCGAGCCCGTGGCGAGCTACAACAAGTGGGACGATGACGCGAAGCTGCAGCACGAATACTTCGCGCTGGAGGAGTCTGCACGTACGTGGTTAATCAACCAAGAGTCGCAGCTCAGGAAATGGGAAACTTCAAGCGAAGCCTTCTTGTTGCATTTACAAGTGTCCTTCGCAAGGAAAGAGCCGAGCGCCAACTTCAAACACGTCTCCAGCTGCCCAACGAAAGCGTGGCCGTCTTCGTGGAAGAAATGAAGAATATTTTTGGTCGGGCAGACCCAGAAAGCCCGGAAGAAAAGAAGCTTGGTTTTCTTATCAGAGGAGTGAAAGAAGAGCTTTTCACTGGGTTAATTGCGGAACCCACCAAAAGCCGTCACTGAATTTTTAAGTGAAGCCGCAGCCATGGAAAAACACTCTACGTTTGAAGAAGACCGTATGGACGTCCAGCTCTGGTCCGTTGTGCGTCTCCCACGGAATTCGACACCATGAGAATGAGCAACCTTCAAGACGCAATCAAGGCTGTAGTACAAGAGGAACTTCGTAAAATGTTCCCTAGCTCCAGTCTTGAAGTCGCAGCGTTCAGCGACGTTAACAGAGAAGAAGTCCAGCAGGCACTAGGAACAGGGCCAATAGTTCAGCCGCACCAAGCACCCGAATACACCTCTCGACCACCTCAGGTTGTGTCGCATGCCGCCGCGGGGCAAAGCCAAGTGCGGCCGACCAGATCGGCGTACTCGCCATTACAACGCTCACGACCAAATGACCGCCCGCCTAGAGTCGAACAGGCAGCCCCGAGAAAATCCGACGTCTGGAGGGCTCCCGACCAGCGTCCTTTATGCTTCCACTGCGGCGAGCCCGGCCATGTATACCGTCGCTGCTTCTACAGGAACCTCGTCACATGTGGGTTTCCTATCGGGGCTCCACGTCCGAAACCTGGCCAAAGGCCACTTGAGATCGAACACCACCTAGAAATGCACAATTCATCAACAAGCCACTACAGGTTGCTGTCACCCTCATCTCGTCGTTCTACTTCTCCCCGTCCTAGCTACGCGAAAGCAGCGCGGGGAAGGTCCCCAGCCCTAGCCTGGGAAACTGAGGATGGCCCGCAGATACGAATATCAGGTGGTACGTAGTAACGCCAAAGGGAAGATGTACTGCTCGTGCAGTGGTGCAAGGACACACGTACCCTACCGTTTTCTTCGTCCTAAAGCAGTGCTCCCGTGACATCATTCTGGGCGTAGATTTCCTTTAGCAAACAGTGCGGTCACTAATCTACAGGCACAGACCATAAGACTTTCACCAGAGACCGCCATCGCGCACGATTCGAGTCCTGCATTATCTGCTTCACTCGCGATTCTCGACGAACATATCACGTTGCCACCCCGGTCGAGTACTCTGATCGCAGGGGGTACCAACAACGGCAGCTGCATAGAGGAATTAGTCGAAGCGAACCCAAGTTTTCTATTTGAGCGGGGTTTGTTAGTAGCAAGAGGGATCGTCCGCCTGGTGGAAGGAACAGACAATATACTGATAACAAATTTCTGCTCGAAATACCGTCATGTCGCTAAAAGTACCACGGTGGCGCTCGTCGAGACTATTCCCAACATAGGCAACATCCTCACGCTCGAAAACGAACTGGCACCTCGACCTCCTGATATTTCATTCGATATAAACCTTGCTCTGCCGCAAGTGAGAGAAGAACGGCTGCAGAAACTGCTTCATACCTACCAGGATTGCTTCGCTACATCATCCAAGATTCGCCAGACGACGCTTACAAAACATCGGATAATAACAAATGAGCGTACACGGCCTATTCATCAGTCACCGTATCGCGTGTCCATGAAAGAACGGGAAGCAATCAGGAAACAGGTAAAATAAATGCTGCACAACGACGTCATCGAACCCTCTCAAAGTCCCTGGGCTTCCCCCGTCGTGCTCGTGAAAAAAAGAGACAACACCCTAAGATTCTGTGTCGATTGCCACCGACTCAACAAGGTCACGAGAAAGGATGGCTAACCGCTCCCTCGAATGGACAAGGCCTTGGAATGCCCGCAGATAGGGGATGCTCGTTCTTTGTCGATTGCTGTCCATGCTCGCACTTGTTGCTGCTGTTGGGCTAGTTGTTTTTTTGGTAATGTGGGGAACAAGTTAAATGTTTGTCTTCCTGTACACTCGTCTTCTTTTTTTACCGGCGTGTAGCACCACTCGCGACAATATATATATATATATATATATATATATATATATATATATATATATGTGTGTGTGTGTGTGTGTGTGTGTGTGTATGCTCGTTAAATAGCGCAGTTTGTTTTGAGGACCTTGGTGGCGCAACCCACCGCCCCGTTCCAAAGGGGACGCTCATAACATCCATCCCTTCAATTCAATGCCTGAGAGGTCCAATGCCGCAGCAGCACACACGCCTCATATTTTCGGTGGTTGCGATATGGCATGCCGATAGCTTGCTTCAATGCTAACCACAGTCACCTTGATATTAACGCGATAGCGTTAAGGAGCTCGTGTCGCAGAAAAGCCGGTGTCGTCGGCGTCGGTGTCGGTGTCGGCGTCCGCGGCGTTGGCCGTGAGCGATAAATCACGGCAGGCACTTCATAAATAAAAAGCAACTTCCAAGATGGGCTGGGTGGGAATCGAACCAGGGTCTCCGGAGTGTGAGACGGAGACGCTACCACTCAGCCACGAGTTCGATGCTTCCAAGAGGTACAAACGCGCCTCTAGTGAATGCGGTGTTGCCTTCGAAACGAGCCGTGGAAAGTTCTACTGCGGTGTATATCGGTAATTATGAACATGTAACTTACAGAAGTCGCAATTACACGAGTAGCGAAGTGCGTTTCCGCTGCATTTCTTCTGGGCTTTCCGCACACGCAGAGCCATCTTGCGGCAAACATAGAAGACCCCCTCCTCTCCATGTACGGCGCTGCCCGACAGATAGCGCGCCACGCGCGCATTGAAGCTGTACGAGGACCGGTGCGAGGCGGGTCGCGGCATGGACTCTCTCTCCCCTGACAACGCTTCGCCTTGCTCCCTCTGCAGAATCATGCGGCCTTCCTTTCTTTAGATCACTATCTGTCTATCTTTCGGCCCGTGCCGATCACGACGTTTGGCTGGCGTGCATCATTTCCCCCTCCGAGATACCGAGTTCTTTGGTTCGTTCCGCTTGCTCAGGCGCACGTTTCGTTGCTGCGCCGAACGCTGCGTTGCTCGACCATATGGCTCGACGCTCACCGCGTCCTATGCGGGGCCCCTCGTAAGTGATGGCTGCCCTGTACCCATTGTCTTACACCCCTTGGCGGGTCGACAGGAACGCTGTCGCGTTCCACTCTTGAAGGCGAAGCTTAAGCGTCCTCCAATTGTTTTTGGTCATGACATGGGATCTGGCAAACATTTTCAAGGATCATACCTACGTATCTTACGAATGCTGACTTATTTGTCCGTCACCCATTTGAAACGCTTCATCATAATCATCAACCTGGCTACGCCCACTGCAGGCCAGCGGCCTCTTCCGTAATTCTCCAACTACCCCGGTCATGTGCTAATTGTGGCCATGTTTTCCCTTCAGACTTCCTAATTTCATGCGTCCACCTAACTTTCTGCTACGTCCTGCTACATTTCCCTTGTCTAGGAATACAGTCCGTAACCCTTAATCACAATCTATTATCTTCCCTCCTCATTACATGCTATGCCCATGCCCATTTATCTTTCTTGATTTCAACTAAGATGTCATTACCTCACGTTCTTCCCTCACCTAATGCGCTCTCTTCTTATCCCTTAACGTTACACCCACCATTCATCTTTCCATAGCTCAATGCATCGTCCTCAATTTAAAAAGAAGCTTTCTCGTAATTCTCCCTGTTTCTGCCCCGTAGGTGAGTAATGGTAAGAAACAGCTGTTATAGACTTTTCTGTTAAGGGATAATGGCAACCTCCTGTTCATGAGCTCCGAATGCCTGCCAAACGCACCCCCACCCTTTCTTAATTTTGTGAATATTTCAGTCTCATAATCCGAATCAACGGTGACTACCTGCCCTAAGTAAATGTATTCCTTTACCACTACCAGTGCCTCACTACCTATTGTAAACTTCTATTCTCTTCGGAGACTGTTAAATAATACTTTAGTTTTCGGCAGAATATTTTTTAGACCCACCCTTCGGCTTTGCCTGTCCAGGTCAGTGAGCATGCATTGCAATCCGTCCCCTGAGTAACTAAGCAAGGCAATATCAGCAGTGAAGCGCAAGTTACTAGGGTAGTCTTCATTTTAATTATGAACAATTCTTCCCAATCGAGGTCTCTGAATACCTACTGTAAAACGTTTTGCATAGCAGTTGATGCCCTTGTTTGTTGGGAATTTGTTGCTTTCTTTATGGAACACTACCGTGGCTGTGGAGCTACTGGATATCTTTCAGTATTTTTACATACGGATCGTCTACGCCCTGATTCCTTAATGCCCGCATGACTGCTGAGATTTCGACTGAATCAAATGCTTTCTCGTAATGAATGAAACCTGTATATAAGGGTAGATTATATTCCGCACATTTCTCTATCACCTGAGTGACAGTGTGAATATAGTCTATTCTTGAGTAGCCTTTACGAAATCCTGCCTGGTTCTTTGGTTGACAGAAGTCTAAGGTGTTCCTGATTCTATTTTCGATTACCTTAGTAAATACTTTGTAGGCAATGCACAGTAAGCTGATCGGTATACAATTTTTCAAGTCTTTGACGTCCCCTTTCTTAAGGGTTAAGATTATGTTGGCGTTTTTCTAAGATTCCGGTATGTTCGAGGTCATGAGGCTTTGCGTACACAGGGTGGCCAGTTTTTCTAGAAGAATCTGCCCACCATCCTTCAACAAATCTGCTGTTACCTGATCCTTCCTGGCTGCTTTCCCCCTTTGCATAGCTCCCAAGGCTTTTTTTACTTCTTCCGGCGTTACTTGTGGGATGTCAAATCTCTCTAGAATATTTCCTCTTACATTATCGTCGTGGATGCCACTTGTACTGTATCAAACTCTATACAACTCTTCAGCCATTTGAACTATATTATGCATATTTGTAATGATATTGACGGCTTTGTGTCTTATTGTATACATCTGATTCTTGCCTATTCCTAGTTTCTTCTTCACTGCTTTTAGCGTTCCTCCATTCCTGAGAGCATGCTAATTCTATCCATATTTTATTTCCTTATGTCAGCTATCTTACGCTTGTTCATTAGCTTGAAAAGTTCTGCCAGTTCTATTGTAGCTGTAGGGTTATAGGCTTTAATACATTAGCGTTTCTTAAACAGACCTTTCGTCTGTTCTAATAGCTTACTGGTGTCCTGTCTAACGAAGTTACCACCGACTCCTCTTGCGCACTCCTTGATGATGCCTATAAGATTGTCGTTCATTGCTTCAACACTAAAGTCCTCTTCCTGAGCTAAACCAGAATACCATTTCTGTAGCTTGATCCCGAATCCCTCTATTCCCCCCTTCGGAACTCATCGATCGGCTTCTTAGGTACCAGTTTCTTCTGTTCTCTCCTTAAGTCTAGGCTGACTCGAGATTTTACTATCCTATGGTTTCTGCAGCGCACCTTGCCGAGCACGTCCGCATCTTGTATGATGCCAGGGTTAGCAAAGAGTATGAGGCCTATTTCATTTCTAGCCTCGCCGTTCGGGCTCCTCCACGTTCACTTACGGTTATCCCGCTTTCCCAAGAAGATATTCATTAACCGCAAATTGTTCTGTTCTGCAAACTCTACCAATAACTATCCTGTGCTGCTCCTATAACCTATGCGATATTCTCCTACTGACTTGTCTCCAGCCTGCTTCTTGCCTACCCTGGAATTGAAATCGTCCATCAGTATAGTGTATATTAGTTTGAGTTTACCCATCATTGATTCCACGTCTTCATGGAAGCTTTCGACTCCCTGGTCATCAGGACAGAATGTAGGCGCGTAGACCTTTACGGCCTTCAATTTGTACCGCTTATTAATTTTCACAACAAAGCCTGCCACCCTCTTGGTAATGCTATAAAGTTTCTCTATATTATCAGCCACATCCTTATTAATCAGGAATCCGACTCCTACCTCTCGTCTCACCGCTAAGCCACAGTAGCACATGACGTGCCCGCTTTTTAGCACTGTATATGGCCCATTTGCCCTCCTAACCTCACGGAGCCCTATTACATCCAAATAATGCCCGCTAATTCCTCCAATAGCACTGATAGACTCGCCTCACTAGATTACGTTCTAGCATTAAACGTTGCCAGGTTCGGATTCCACTGGCGGCCTGTCCGGATGTAGAGATTCTTAGCACCTTCTGCTGCGTCGCAGATCTGACCGCTGCCGTGATCAGTTGGTTCGCAGCCGCTAGGGACTGGGGGCCGGGATTTGATTGTTTTAATCATATAGTAGGATGTGGCCAGGTACTGCCCCAGGGTGGCCAATCCTGCTATGGTGAGGGAGTGCATTACCGGCTCTGTTCACCGGGGTCAGGCCACTATCCAGGGCTGTTTATGCAATTTTATCAACACGCGAATTTTTTTTATTCCGATGGAAAATTGGGTGGCATCGGGATTCGAACCACGGTCCTTTTGGACGCCAGGCGGCTGCTCTATCTCTACGCCATCGCTGCACCCGCTTAGATATCTGTTATTAACATGTCAGCCCCCACGTTAATTGTGCTTCTACATCTATAATCACGAAGCGGCGGTGGCTATCTTAATTACGTAGCATATTTGATTCTCAAGTGCACACAATACACGGATAAAAGGCTCCTGTAAAGATGGTGAGCCTTAACTATAAACGAGTCTTTTTTGTTTTATAACAGAGGGATGGAAATTGCAACAATAATCTTGTGTGCCATTTGTCTTCGCCTTTTGGGCGTTTTTATGAAATCTGTCAAATCGTAAATTGCTGTTCAATTCCTGTTTTTGTAAGAGTAAGTTTTTTTACGATTTTCGATTCGGTTCCTGCTCGACGCCCTGCAATCGTTCTACGAACTCTTCTGACGAATGCACTCATCACACGAGTTATGGATCACACTTTATTTAGTCGGTGAACTGTGTTGTCATCAGCGTCAGTCTATTTTTATGAGCACTGAAGGGCGAAGGACTCTCCTAGCGATCACTAAATCTTCCGGTTTGCACTAGCTGGTTGTGACTTCCACCTGTGATATTCTTAACTTCGTCACTCCACATAATTTTCTGCCCTCTTCGGCTACGCTTCATTTTCCTTGGCACCAATTTGTATAATCTAACACCCCTGCTGTACTCTATATAACACGTAAATATTCCCCTTCTTAAGTCCGTCACATTTACCATCCTCCCTCGCTTTCTGTGTTAATTTTACTGCGTTCCTGCATCCTCTCAGTGTTGACCGCAGTGCAGGTGTCAGCGGACTGCTTTGGAAAATTCATTTGGTCACAAGTATTTCTTTCCTTCTTTTTTGTACACTGTAACAATTTTAGTAAAATACCTATCGCTAATACTACTGGGTTACCGATAGCGACGGTCAACCTGAGACCTAAACCGACGCCACACGTCACACACTGCTGTACGCTTGCCATTTCTTAAGTGATACACGAACTATTTGTAGGCAGTAGCAATCGAAGATTGTTCGAGGCATTCCGCTTCACGGCGCTGACCGCTAATCTCACTGATCTCGACTAGTCATTCCTTCCGTTCCACATCTCTTTTGGCAGCCGAAGGACGCCGATATGCTCACATGTTTTCGCTGAATATAATTTCCGGGAGAATATGTATACCCGTTTAAAGGCACGCCCAATCTTCGTCGATGCACCCCGAGCTTATAATGTAGAAGCGCACCACAAGCAGAAGCCATCATCTCTATCCGCCACCCTTCATCTTCTCTATAACAGATGCGTGATGTCAGCGCAGCTCGCTCCACTTGCAGCCGAGGTCTGGATGTTTGTGCGACCTGCTCAGCAGCTAGAGGTAGTTGTTCGCTCCTCGCCGCTGGACGCCTAGCGGTTTAATATACGGGGTAGAAAGTGACCAACACCCTATCCGGGCGTCCGACTTTCCAGGGTTGAATTTCTTGGCAGAGGTTTGCACAAACCACTAAGCTTGCATTTTAACAACCAACACTATGAAAGCGCCCTAACAACTAACAAAGGGGTCGGAAGTTCTCCAGGCCCTAACTTTCCTCTAGGTGGGTGTCCTTCCAAGCGCCCAGAAGTCCTATTCTTGCCGAGCAACTGGCCGGGAGCACGCTTGTGCCTATTTCACCTGTTGCTACCCGTCGCCAGCACTCGTCTGCCTCCAGCATTAGTGGCGCGCGCTTGACTATTTTGCCAATGTTCTGGTGGGAACAAGGGTCGCCCAGATATATCTTCAGCAATCGTGGTAGCGCCACCTTTTGAGATGAGAGCTCATATCAGCAACCTAATGCCAGATCATGAGACGCCTATAATCATGGTGAAGAACCGGTTGGCTTCCGGCGCCCCCAGGATACTAACCGAGTCGTCCCGTGTTCAAGGCGCCAGATCTGCCACTTCAACAGCGCTGGAATCTTTCCTGCCCCAGTGACCTACTTTCTGGCTCATGAAATGGCCCCGCCACAAACCTTTTCTTATTTGCGAGCAGGTTATTCGTAGACTAATTAAAGAATACTTGCCACGGTAGCCCCCCCCCCAATGCTATTCGCTGAAAAAAAGAAAGCAAACTGCTGCAAACGAGAAGAGATCTTGACTTGGCTGCTAAAGAAGTCCCGAGTTCCTGGCCATGTTCACGGCAAAGCTTACGTCTATTCTAAGTGCCGCGAACAGAGTTAAATCATGGTGGTACACCTTGACGTTATTGTGGCCCTTGTCTTGTCAGGTTGCAAAGAGACGCTAAACAAGCACAGCGTTTCTCACAAGCACCAAGAGGAGATTGAGGATGCTGTAGACTGCAGGCGGATCTAGGCTTGTAAGACACGCCGGCAACTGTTCAGCCAGAGTGCCCCTTTCGAGACAAGTTGGCCATTGGTTAGACGCAGGGCACGATGTGAGTGAACCAAATGGCACGAACAGCGAGGTGGAATAGGACACAAGGCCACAGCCGTTGAAATATTCCGCGCGACATGTAGCGACAGGTCGCCCACCCCCCGATACATTCACCTGGAACTAATGTGTGAAGTATTACCAACAATTGGCGAAGGCTACATGATTTAAAAACTGCAAGAGCAAGCGGGGCACCTCCTTCCTAGATGCCCGGGCCTACGAAAAAATGGCCAGGCTTAGCTTGGTTAAGCCAAGAATGCGTTGCATATTGCGCGAATTGGGGCCCAGCTTTACCTCCGGCTATCGTGACGTCACGTCACGTGGTTGCGCTAAATGTCAATGGTGGCTGCCCGGCCGCGCCCAAGGGCTGAACTGAGTGATTGCAATATGCAACGCATAAAAATAGAAGCAACCTAATAACAAACATAGCAAACTTAAAAGAGAATATACCCACATATGAGACGCTCAGCAATGAACTAACCCTCAATGGTGGCTGCGCGGCCGCGTCCAAGGGCTGAACTGAGCGATTGCAATATGCAAACTTAAAACACCATGTGTTCACACCAAAATTTTGAGGACCTATGCACTGGAGTGAGCCCAAAAAAATGTTACGCGCTGTAACACGTCGAGGGCACCAAAAGAAATGGCGTTTTGCAACACCTAAAGTCTTACAAGTATCGCATAAAGGAGACGCGGTTAGACCAACCTTGTATAGCCATGCTGGACTATTGGGTGAATACGCACGGAGGCGATTTCAGCAAGGATTCACGTAATGAAATCTTCGCCGAAACCAATCATGAGGAAGAACCGGATCCGTATAAACAAAACAGGAATCACCATTTCACTGCTTCTATAATGTTTTCAACAGTGGAGCCAAAACATTTATCTTAGTCTGATGTGTCATTTTTGAAATATTCGTGAAGTGCTGGAAAGAGTGCGGTATTAAGTGCCACGCAACAACAAAAGGAACACTTTATGAAGAAATAGCGAAGATTTCAAGAAGACACTACTAATATATGTGCTAACGTTCCGATCATTTTGATGATATTGCGGAGAGCTGTTAAAAACTTTTTTTTTACATTTCAGAGGGTAAACAAAATAGCATACTTACTGCAGACACAAACGCTATGGCCTCCATTTGGACTAGCACAACTAACTTTGCTCTTTCTGCAGTCTCGGGTCCAGTGAGAGCCAAGATCTATAAGTTCATTATTCTTACTGATCTCTGAAACATAATATTACAGCACTGTTTGCAAAAATGTGTAAGTTGAATGTTTTCGATGTTAGTTCTACACGTCTAGTAATTAGGGAAAGCAGCTGCTAGCGCATTTGTCGGTAGCTAGTTCAAAGACGCCGCCTCACTTGATGGAGAACGTCTATTGAAAGTTGACTTCTATGCAACTCGTTTTGAAGCATTCAAATTTCTTGTCCCGCGAAAGCTACAGGACGCTCTCTCCCCCGATCTTACTTTATTCCAGACACTCTTCTGAGTTGATGGATAAAATGGGCTATACGGCCAGGATATTTAGCCAAGTGCTGCACCGCATATTTATTGTATGATGCTTATGCACATGCCATCATTACGCATTTATATTGTATTCTCTGCACTAGTATATTCGCGAAATTTCTTGTTTGGCTTCTTTTTCACACGTAATAGCGTCATCTCACTTTGCTCTTGAAGCCCCTACATAAACCACTGTACACATGACATCTAATTCATCACCTTTCTTGGATTCGTATTGAAAAATGCGAGATTAATCTGTGCGGCAGCCTTTTGGCGGCGCGTAACCTTTCATTAGAACTATATTTCCAAAGACGTCAAACCTATCAATGAAATCAACGATTTCAAGCAGTTTTATCTAATATTGTCTAACCAGACATTCTTGTACTTTACATTCTTAACCAAACGCCCCCCCCCATTTGTGTATAATCTCAAATAATGTTATAACAACCCCTGCAGTGAGCAAATCACAAAATCTCATAGAACATTTATAGTTTATTTTTGACTAATTTCCTTCTTGTCCGCATGATATTATGCGTTATAAAAACCACTCTCTTGAATATAACGCTTGACGCTCAGCGTATTATGAATAATAGAGTATTTTACTGGCGTGGTCAATGTCATAAACAATCTGTACTCGTCAATTCTGGTTTCATTAGGATGTCGCCAAGGTGCGAAGGCACTTTTGATGTTATGGCAAGCTTGGTGCAAGTAAGGCATAACAACCACTTTTCTGCTTCTGCTCTGGTGTGCAGCGGATTTCGAGTGATCACGTTTCCTTAACATGCTGCCATCCACTGCTGTCAGCATTGGCAAGCGGTAGCCAGCTGTGCTTAGGCGCGAAACCTGGTTTTCGAATCTTCTGCGTACCAAGTGATGGCAGGATATTAGGCGAGCATTTTTGAAACACAGAATAATGATGCCTCGCTTAAATAGCTTGCAATGCTCTGATGAAAATGGCAGAATGACGTTCTTCCATCCGGGTTCATGACACTAACACACCGGACTGTTTGCGAAAACAAGCACGAGATCTAAAAACCTAATGGAGCTATTAGCACGCTCCTCGCCTGACAAAATAAGAGGTTGGAGGAATAAATAAGAGGTTGAAGGAAACTTTTACAACCTTTCACCCTTTCAGGCTAGTGCACAGAGTCCAATCACAATCAGAGTGTAATAGGTCGCTTAAAAGAGGCGCGAGGCAGGATCCAAAGCATACGCCTTCTCTCTGTAAAAACGTTGAGTATCCGAAGCAGGCGAACGTCGAAGACAAGAACAATTTGAAAAGTTATAAAAGCTCGTTAGTGGTTAGACCAACGTCATTCTGGAAGCCCACTGTGCCATGTTCTTGAATGACACCTTCCACGCACTGAAGTAGCACTTTTTGACGTAACGAGTAAAACAAATCTTTTATGTCTAGAGAGAAGGCAAAGCTCACGTGAGTGTTGTCTTTTAAAAATTATATCACTTGCCCAGAACTGCTGATTATAAACGGGTCGTCAAGAGCTAAAACTTTGAGCTTCGCTGGTAAAAGCAAGGTACCGATTTCTTCCAGCAGCCCTTTTGTGACACAACACGGAATGGGCCCCCATGTTGCGTGTTTTTGCAGAAAAGAACATTTACAAACATATCCCCTTTTGTCTTGTGTAAATTCCGAAAAAGCGCATCTGGAATAAAGCTCTCACAGTCTACGCGTCTCTTTCTGATATTTTTCAAGGCACACGTCGTCCCGCTTAACAAACGTAGAGTTTACGACTTCCAACGCCTTAGCGTTGTATTTCCCTTCTTCAAGTACAGTGCAACCACCCTCTTTATCAGCTGGAACTAAAAATACCGAACCGTTCTTGAGGTAGGCAACTGCATTGTGCAGATCGTTCGTGCTGGTTGGTGCAACAGTTCTTCCAAGTAGGTCCACCCCCTCTGAAATGCAGCAGTCATCGTCATTGTCAGGAGCTCTGCTACCATTCTTCCTCACCACGGGAAGAAGCTCTGGAGCCGTTTTTATTTTCGTTGAACAGCAAATTTCGGTCCTCGGTTGAGAACATTGCTCACGTTCTCCGGAAGGTGGATGTTCCGCCTGTGTGGATGAGGTTCCGGCTAACAGGGGGCTTCTTCGGCAGGTCGGCCCGAAGTGGCACGAAAGTTTACTGCCACAGCCATTCCGTCGGGCTGTCCAAAGTCCGGGAGCATTCCACCCATTTCATACGGGCTGGGTTCTGTCCCACAGCCTGATACACTCGAATGAAGAGGGCCCACTTGTAAACACGGAATTTTCGTAACAGCTCTGACTTCAAAACTCGGGGCACCCTCCTTTCTTGCCCAAATTAAGGCGTGAATCCATGAAAGAGCATAAGTACTTCATGCGGAAGCGGTCAGTTTCGGGTACAGAAGGATATAGAACGGGAGCGGCAGATGGCGGTGGCCGTAAGTGATATTAGAATGCTTAACTCGATGTTCATACATTTAATAGAGCCCAAGAACTAGAAATGAAGTTCAAGAGAACAGACTAGTTGACTAGTTGGTATTGCATAACTTGAGGCAAAGGGCAAGAAAGCATGACAACAGAAGAGAACGCAGACACAGCGTAAGTAACAAGTGAACGCGTATTGCGCGTGGTTTCCACATATATATCGTACAACAGGCCAATATCGCTAACATATTACAACCACAACACTGTTCGCGTTGTGGCTGTAAACCCTTGTTTGACAAATCAAAACTGATATCTTGCCACCCAGATAGTCACTAGGGAGATCACCGAGGCATTCGAAACGATTAAAAATCATATCTCTGTAAGTTGCCCATCTTTGTCGCTATCAAAAAAAAAAAACAATTCATATTCCTATCGCCGTAGCTGCCTCCAGTGGATGATTGTGCCGGAAAGAAATATATGTTACGATATTGGCCTGTGGTACGATGGTATATATGTGGTAACCATGTGCAATAAACATTCAGTTGTTAGTGGAGCTGTGTCTCCGTTACCTTCTGTTGTCGTCGTGTTCTTTTTTTTCTGCGCATTGCGTCAATTATG
The DNA here is from genome assembly GCF_050947875.1 of Dermacentor variabilis. Taxonomy (NCBI): domain Eukaryota; kingdom Metazoa; phylum Arthropoda; class Arachnida; order Ixodida; family Ixodidae; genus Dermacentor; species Dermacentor variabilis. The sequence continues at coordinate 88,885,991 of NC_134577.1, read as the reverse complement.
CTACTTGAGTTTGTTTGTGCGATTGCGTATATTAATGCCCAATGTAGCACCTCTTCTTTATCTGCACGAACTAATCCAGAAGATTCTGAGTGTGTGCATCTTGCAAACAGCGAAGCAGGTTTGTCCGGAGGGGGCTAAATGCTGCTTGAGTACGTGCTTGAGTTTGAGAGACAGCTGGGAAGATAGTAGAAGGACAGTGCCGACACGAGGCTGGGTGCTGCTAATTTTACCGGAACGTGCTGTCCCCAGAGCACAAAGTGATACGTAAGGACGAAAGAGTTAGTTGCCACTGCAGGGGAGGCCGAGATGACGCGAAGGACTCGAACGTTTCCCTGAAGAAGTCCGCCTGGAACGGCGGCCTGCCCACAACTTAGAAGCCGCAAAGGAGACCAGTTGGTAGTAAAAGATCTGCTCTCGCATTCGCATGGCCACATGCGCTTTCCGCCTTTGCGCCCGCTGGAAAAAGGGGGGAGGGGGCAGCCATGCGGTATTCCGTATGCGATAGTGTTGAATCTACTTCTTTATTGGCGGTCGTCCTTGTGGGTGGTCAGCTGTCTGTGATGATGTATTGCCAGGAAGGAGTGTTTGAAGAGAGGTGTTATGGTGGCGTGCAGACAGAAAAGAAGCTGTTCTGGGTCATGGAAACGAAGCTCAACGAGACGTTTTTTGCTAAAGGTTTAACTTCTTTCTTGCTTTTCCTATTCAGCGATGTAAATTCGTTTTGCTGAATTGCCAGCAACCCTAGTGAATATAGTTCTCCGCTCATCCGAGCTTATGGTTTCTTCAACCTGAAGCCTCCGCTACGCTACAATATAGATCGATGTTCCAGTCATAACTTAGCGTCTCAACAGCATTTCGTATTTTCACTGTCGTGCTAGTGAGTACTGGACAAAGACGTGCCAAGTGCCACGAAGGGCCAATTGCCCTGTGCTTGCTGAAAAAGAGTTAGCAATGGTATTACTCACCGTTATGCTACCGAAATTTTCGCTAGACGTTCGGCGAGTCTGCGGCACTGTCCCCAGCAAGAGCGATGCCGCATTCTTATCTGTTTCGGGCAACTGCTTTGAGACGTCGTAAATTGAAGACAGGTGGCCCGCACGCTAAAGTTTCTCTATTGACGAGGCCCTGTTTTCTTCGTAGGAGAACTATTTGTCGTTCAATTGCACTTACCTGTCAACCAATTTACCGTTCAGGTATCTTTCAAGTAATTGTAGCGTGAACGCTGCCACCAATGTGAGCTTTCTTATACTGGTGTACTCTTTTACGTCGTATTGTTTTTTAGCAAACGGTGTCATTTCAGCGACAAATGCTTAGAATGGCGTGCTTTTGAAAGGCATACAATGCAACTTGACTGAAAAAAACTTGGTCACGTGGTGTTTCTCAGCACGATGTCGAGGGCCCGATTCCCTACCGCTGCGGTTGCACTCAGATGTAGGTAAATGTAAGAACGTTCGTGCACCTTGTTTTCGGTAAAACTGAATCCGGATCCATCCACTACGTCAATTGGCAGAATCCACTCTTGACTTTCGGGAAGGTAAACCCCACAAATCAATATTAGCCACTAAGCAAACTACTTACGTTGCAAGAAGTAAAGAAGTACAGGAATAAGGTAAAAATTAAACGTACCAGGGTATATAACTGAAAAAAAGAAACAGAAGACCAAATAAACACGATGCATTCCCTAAAGGTGTCGGAGATCAGCAAATTTGTAATAGGAAGTAATCATGAAATGGACTACTAGTTGCTTAATACTAGCAATTAGGTATCTTACACTAATTTAAAACGACTCTGAATGTAAATGATAAAGATACGAAATTATCACGTTACATTTGCGGGAGGATAGAGCTTCATGTTGCGAGAAATCTGACCTACTACATTTGTATATTTTAGAAATTGAATTTGGTATATCTCTGAACTGTTCTGCTAAGCGGAAATATCTTCGTCTTCTAATGCTCTCATTACTAGTCACGACCACAAAACGACTCACTGAACAAGGACGACTGCGTGTTGATGTGTGTCTGTAACTTGCCCGTGCTGTCTGTGGTACTCATGCAAGGCAAGTTTACCAAAAGCTCCAGCGCAACATTTCGCTATACAAAATTATTTATTTTCTGAACTTTTCTCCGTATTCTATATGTATATGAATTTGACAACATAAAATACGAGGATCCCATTCTCTGTAAAAATCCATGTAAGCGATGCTTCCTGTGCTCTTCGCGTTGATTGACAACAATCAACGGTGATAATGACTGCGCATGTTTAATTTCTTCAACTTTTAGTCCAGCACGAGATCGGTGAGTTGATATCAAACGTTATCTTGAGTGCACTTCTGCGGTTTGTCTGCATAGTCTACAGAGCACAGAGGGAGAGGTGTTTGTTTGAGGGGGGTTGTGCACCATGCTTCATAACCTCTAAGATGGTTAAGCATTGTCATTGCCTCACATGGCTCATTGCATCGAGACCGAAGTACTAAACTTTAATTGAATTATTGACCTGTACGTGTCAAAGCCACAATCGGATTATGAGCCACGCCGTATTTTACCGTGATGTGCTGTCCCCGAGCACAAAGTGAGACGAAAGCCACAATTTTGAGAACGTGGTCTCATCTAACGTGTCCCTAAATCTAAATTCGCAAGCGATTTCTTAATTTCCCCCTCGCTGAAATGCTGCTGCTGCGGCCGGGATGAAACTAGTGACCTCGAGCAATGCTATAGCTGCAAACTACCACGGGAGGCACAGAAGTGTTGATATGACGTGTAATCGCTTACGCAGGGTCGCCTTGAACCTACGATGCGCTTTAATGCGGCTCTGATTCTGCACGCCCGACGTAAGCTGTCCGCTTGACAAATTTGCATGGCGTTTATTTTTCAGAGATAGGATAAACATATGGTACAATTCTTGAAAGTTAAATTTATACCGTTAGATAGGAACCGCTGTCGTATCTATAGTAGTGCTGTTTCCTTGCTTCACCTCCTTAGCGCCCCCTTGTGTGCGAACTGCGAGCGAAGAGTGCCAAGGCATTCAGCCCCACGTTTCCCAATTGCATCGGTTTTATCAATTCAGTGCCTCCTCTCTCCCTCCTCTCTATAATTCCATCTAGCTTCCCTGTGGACTTGCACGTTAGTAGAAAGGTAAGCGCTGCAATTTTTGCTACGCTTTTGTGGGGGCTGCGCATAATCACAGCTGTCAAGAGGCTAACGTTCTGACGCCCGGGAAGCTTCGGAAAGAATTGTGCACATTCGACGTTGTGGAAAGCTCCGAACGAGTTTCTCGCATTGCCTTTACTCTCTGCCACGCTGCTGACATCTATACGCACTCTCTGAACCACCCCCGATGCGGTGTGCTAGACAGCAGCAGCAGCAGTGGGTAAGCACTCCCCTCCCTCTGCGAAGGCGCTAAAGCAACTGGCCCACTGTCAGTAAGTGTGCTGATTAGATTTCAACTTTGCCTCAATATATCGTTTGCGCCTTCGTCGTCGTCTTCTATCATAGCTGGCTCCAATGCTCCTGATCATGCTATCGTTTCCATACTGTCCCTCCCTCTGCGAAGGCACTGAAGGAAATGGCCCACTACTAGTCGGCGCGGTGATTTCCGTCTAAAATTGTTTGACTCAATTTATCGCGAAATGAAAGCGCGAATGTATATTACGAAAGTATAAACACAAATGAACACGGATTTATAAATATATATGGGTGCGAGTAGCTTTCGGAACGATGAGCATTGGTCTAGACCATAAATCTTTATCATAGTTGAAAATTCTGTCACTTCTTTGTCTTGTGCTACACAGCCTTGCTGGCCATCCGCCTGCACTGGGTGAATGGCTCATGATTTTTAAATTGTGAAGTAATTATTGCAATATTGTGTATTGTTATTTTGCTCTCTCGCAGCACGACATTGTGGTTCTATTGAGCACCGATGAAAATGAAAGGTCGCTTTGGCGACAGAAAATTTTTGGTCCAAGTTATTGGGTCAAGCCAAGCCTGATTGATTGAGGCGGATTTCGAGCGCTGGCGTGCCATGTGGCGCTTTGTCGCTGGGAATGACTATTCCATACCGGATGCCAGGAGAATGCTGCGAAGCCAGGCTTCATCTCATTGTGGGTTTTAGCCTAAGTTTATTGATTGTGAACGTAGTGTTAGTCAGAATGTTATTCAGTGTGATCGCGCAACCTTGGATGAGGAGGTCGGCGGAATGGTGCGACGTCATGGTAGGCATTTTGCGACCGACACCGCGAATCATTGGCTGAGACAAAGTCATCAGATTCCCTACTGCAGACACCCAGGGGGCACGACTAGCGGATGTCTTTTGTCGAGTGAGTTTGTCTTGACGTGTCTTTATGTGATCTCAGACATGTGGCGAGCTCAAACATTTAAAGTGATCCTACATGAAGTGGACTTCTACATCTGGAGCCAGTGAAAACCTCAAAAATAAACCTTTATTGCTTCGCTCCTACTCTCGGACGTACTCATCAGTGTGCAGGAGGATTTCTGGCCTAAACGCTGCCCCGAACCACCGCCATGCCCACGGGTCTCCGAAGTTTGATTAACATCCTGTGCTTCTCGCGCATAATTTTTCTCTGCCACTGCCTACGTACTGCAGGTACGTATTGCATCATCATAACCCACCATATCGCAAAATTAAATTGTGTTCAATTAGTCTTTGTTTTTGCATAAGAAAGTTATCACAACCCTCCCCTCTCCTTCTTGGTGTCGATCTATTGTCTGAGCAAAGGTGGAAGCCACAATTGAATCAGGAAATTCATTCTTTGCAAAAATAGGGCACCGCAGTTCACACTGCTTTTTAGTGGGCAATAGACGACCACTTAAACTACAAGTCAGCGAAAAAAGCTAGCTATGTTATTTTGAGGCATGTGCAGACAATAAAGTTACGTGGTTCGGAAATTTTGCCCTTTACTAAACCAAAAAGGTTCCCCGAAATTAGAGGAAATACGGGCGATAGAAGATATGAAATAAAATGATGCAGGAGCTTGACTTCTCTCAGTTGAGTTGTTTACTATAGATAGTAGTGTTTACTATAGATGCTGTGTTATGGAACTGCAGTGACTGTTCGTCACTATGTTGTACGCGCTTCGCGGAAATTCTGTTTACATCGCCTTGCTTCACAGCGGGGGTCATTGCCCCTTCCTCTTTCTTGGAATTAGGGTGGCTGCTTCACTGAGGCGCCACCACAGCCACTCGGCAAACCTGCTATTACTCTTGAATAAAGTCAGTCTGCGCTCAGTTGTCAAGCTGTGAGAACATGTATACCTTGCCTTCTCAAAACCAAGCTCCTAACGAGAGGTGGCCCTGGACAGTGACAGCGACAAGAACTTTATTAGAGTGTCCTGAGGAACTTGACTGGGGGGAACCGAAGGCTCCCCGATAAAGTTGGTGGCTCCGCCCACGACGGGACAGGGAGATGGTGACTCTCCGCGACGTCGCGGGCCCTCTGGATGGCCTGTAGTTGGTTTGGGAAATCCGAGCTCTTCAGCAAGGCGTCCTACTTGGACTTGCTATGAAAGTCGGAGCCCGCGTTGTACGGGCACAGCCAGAGCATGTGGTTGAAGAAGCAGCACGCGTGACCGCAGTTGGAGCACGCGTGACCGAGTTCGGGTCTATCCAACTAAGTGCTCTCGGGATGAGATACGATCTCGTCTGTAAAAGCCTGAAAGTAACAGCTTGAGCCCTGTTTAGTTTCGCGCTGGGGGGAGGGAATTTTCTCCTGCTGTGTCTGTAATGTGACGTAATTTCGTGAAAGGTTGTAAGTTTATCTTTGAAGGGGCAATCCTTCGGGCGAGCCGGACCGCTAGCTCGAGCGCGGTTCGTGAGTTCACGCTGCAGGCAGTTGAACCGCTCGTTAGGGTTGCAACCCGCTCGGTTAGTTGCATCGTCCATGTGGGCCGGGAACCATGCTATGGTATGACATGCAGTTTCTTTTCGCGTGTTAATATGAAAGAACCTGTTAACGATGTCGGCTGCGTGTTTACAAACTAGAGCGGATGAGAAAGCCCTGACCGCCGTGCGCGAGTCGGAAAAAATGGACGCCGGGTCTTTTGCGGCTTGAATAGGCAAGGCTATCGCGGTTTCCTCCGCCTCGTTCGCGTGTTTAGCGTAGATTGATGCGGCGCTGATAAGTGTTCCGGGCGCGTCAACGACCGTGATTGCAAACCTGTCTTCGCTGCCATATATGGCCGCGTCAACGAAGAATGCATCTGCCCCGTAAGGATCGACTCGTCGAAGGATGGCTCTAGCCCGCGCTCTTCTGCGACCTTCGTTATATATTGGGTGCATGTGCCTCGGCACGCGCTCAACCTTTTATACCTTCACGGGCTAATTTAGACAGGGGGTGTCGGTACTTCTACGTTTTATTTCGAACACTTGCCACGGACGATGCTGCTCCTACTACTGCTGACAGAGACGACGCCCCGATTACGTCTACTGTCATCTCCGCAGAGCTTCAGCTTTCTAGCTTTTGGCCCGGGAATCCCCGAGTTTCTTTTATGCAAGTTGAGGCCCGTTTTCAAGTCCGGCGCATCACTTCACAGACAGCAAAGTACCTGCACGTCGCCAGCGTGCTACCCTTCGTCATTGCTGATGCCGTAGAGGACTTGCAAGTGGGCACACTTTCGGCCGGCGCGTGCGAAAACCTGAAGCGCACGTTCCTGCAGACTCGAGCCATCGCGACAGAATAGGCTCCAACAGCTCCTCTACGAGAAACTCGGCAACAAACCACAGTCAAAACTGTCGCACCAGTTGCGTCAGTTATGGTTGAAGCACTCGGTGAACGAGAGCAAGGTTCTAATTTTGCCCAAAGTTCTCTTGCAACGCTTCCTACAGTTCACACGGATGGTCCTGCCGGCTTCCAACGAGGTGAGCCTTGATCGGCTAGCTGCACTCGCTCATGACGTATGTGACTGCTCGTCTTCGGCACAGCCTGCTATAGCTGCTCTGAGAGTCTCAGCACCAGGAGACCAATACTGGCACCTGGAATAAACAATCGACCACCTTGCCATTGCACTGGAGAAGCTGACGACTGGCGGGAACACTGACGCGCTATCGTTCGGCTTCACAATCACGCACTGCACGCTGAAACTTGCCGTGGTGGTTGTGCTGGTACCATCGCCACCTTCGCGAAAAAACAAGTTGCTTGAATCAGCCCTGTTCGTGGACAGAAGACACAACGGCCCGTCGGTAACGGTGGAGTGCGACATCCGCCCTCGAGCGAGCCGCCTATTCTTCCGAGTCAACCGCATCACCGGCACCCGCCTCTTCATCGACAGTGGAGTCGAGCCGCCTATCCTTGTGGCTATGGCAGTAGATTACTATCGCGGCAAGCCCACACCAACGCTACACGCTATTCAGTCGTATGGGCTCCGGTCGAGAACGCTAGACATCGGACTCCTGCGGTTGTGCAGATGGGTCTTGTGACCGCAAACGTCAGCTTTGCGATACTATCAGTGGGCTTCCTCAGCCATTTCAACCAAGAAGAGTGTTCGCGATCGGAGCATAAAGAATAACGTCAAATCCCTCGATGTACTTGGCCTGCAGTCGAACCTCTCCTCATCTGGCATCCGTAAGTTTCGGCCGGTTCAAACGTACGAGAAGATACTTGCTGAGTACCCACAACTCACGAAGCCACGAAACGATGCAATGCCCGTAAAACATAAGTTGACGGATCATATCACTACCGCCGCCCCACTTGTAGCCGCCCGGCCATTGAGGCTTGCTGGGCAGAAGTTGGACATCGTCCACCGTTAGTTCGAACACATGCTTCAGCTAAGGATTTAGTGCTAGAGAGCTTTGCACTACAATTTGACTTGCTTGGTTGCAGCAGGCGACGTTCCGGGTTAGTTTGGGTGGTCGTTGCTCAGAATCGAAGTTCGACAAAAAGGGAACATTCTGAGATTCGCTGCTCCTTCATCTATCGACAAAATCAGCCTCAGAGGCTGTGGAATCGCGAGGTCTGCGATATTCCGAAGAGCACGCACCGCTCCCGGAGGCAGCCATTCTTGTTTTCTGCTTTGACGATCGCGAAATTTCGGAGGTCTTTTAAAACCACCGCGTTATAGGAAAAAATTTTGCTGAACAGAAAACAAAAATATACTTTTTCCCCTTCAAGTGCGAAAGGCCTAATTCGTCGCACAGGAGTTGCACCGCGAATAGCGCAGAGCATTCACGCGCGTACTGAGGTAAATTGATTGAATAAATTGACAGCAGTTCTTCCAATTCACCTGGAGATACGGAAACACGAAACTAAACTTGTGTGATCATTCTCTTGAACCTATGCTTGTAAAATCTTGCTGCAGAGTTTCTCATTAAAAAGTACAATAAGCTCACTAGTTTACTAAGCTAACAAACTGCTGTGGTAATCCATACGAAATCAAGTAATGTGACATAAAGACTTGCATATATTTTTTAATTCATTCAAACTGAAGAATGACAAATACCGCGCAGTGCAGATTGGTACAGATACCGCTTTACGGTTTGAAGTGCATGCAATATCAACGTTTTTACTGCATTGCTCTACATTTGTGCATCCAGGCTAGTCACAGAGGCAGGTTTCGAACACTGATCTAAATTTCTTATTTCTCCTGTTTTTGCTTTTTATTGCGTATTGCCATTGAATACGTAGATTTTTTGGGCCAACAACTGCCCCATATTCTAAATGTTAGTGTACGACGCGGCATAAGAATATTCGAACTGAAGGGAACACTTACCACACTTTGTAGCCTGGAGTTTAGTGTCCTCTCCGTTGAACAAACATATCATTACTTGAGAAGTGCTGGTGCACTCTCCAGCCACATTGCACAACCTTTCCTGAATTTCTCGTGCTGGAAGAGAACACAACATTACACTTAAAAAACCTTGTTGCAATGCCATAAGTGTTTATATCCAAAATGCAATTATTCGAGTAAGCTGTTGTGAAATCTGCATTGTAACCAGTCTCACGAGAGAAAATATTTTTTTTTCTTTACTGTCTCCTGATTTACCCGGAGCACTTACTTCAGTGATATTGAAAACTGAACATCACAACTTAGAAAGCCAAAAGCATATCTATCCAAATACTTGGTGAACAGTAATTTCTATGCCTACCAGGGTAGGCAACCAAGTGACAGAGAAGCTACGCTGCTGAGCTCGACATCAATGGTTTGATCCCGGCCATCGCGACTGCGTTTGGATGGGGACGTAATTCAAATGCTCTATTTAGATTCAAGGCACAATGAAAAATAAAAAATAGATGGTCATACTTAATCTGCATCCCTATGTCACATCATGGCTTATAGTCATACTGTGGTTTTGGCACGTATACGCACCCAACCTGATTATTTATATCTCGCTTAATGGTGGCTTATGAAGCATGTGAAAGTTGCAGCAGTGCATCTTGTCTGCTCCCCTTCACTTTGTCTGTGCACGCTGCAGCTTCGCCGTAATTTTAAGCTTACATAAAAAATGAATCAGCTGAAGCCAACTGCATTGGGGATTATTGTATTTAATAGGATTTGGAACACATCCCGCAGCAACCATTACGATTGCTAAGTTGTCTAAGCACGCGTAAACATTCTGCCACTTAGTCAGCTCCATGAAGTGCTGGATCATTATCACTCTTATGAAACTTGATGTGACTTTTCAACCCTCATCGGTAGCTATTAGGTTATCGAACATGATCCGGTTCTTATCTACTCTTATCGGTCCTTATCAACATGGATGGTCAGCTAAGTTATTGCAAAATCACAACCACAACAATTGCTGTGATGGGTATGCAATGTTTTATTGATAGTTCAGAACCTTGTTTGAATGCACTGTTTTCTTCAGTTTGCTGCGCCTTTGTAGCCTCTGCTTTAAGTTGTTATGAGCCAATGCTTGGGGCGCGTGAACCATTGCATTTGTTTTACGTGATGGGTCGCTAAATATTTTCCTGTGTAGGCACAGAAATGCTCACAGATTTAAAAACTTGCGAATTGCCATGGATACAGCTTTTTAGAGGTAATTGGTAGAGGCTCATTTCCCCAGTGGGATTTATGTCCGCCTGCTGCACCATCAAAATCCTCAAGTGCTCGCAAAACTATCGCCAAGACGCGCGCAACCGAGCACTGCTTTCACGGAGGTTTCACCTCTCAGTCATTTCAGCGTCATGGCAGCAGAGAGAACCTGGATAGCGGAAACGCAGCACTAGCTGCTATGATTTGCTCTTGCCGCAATGCAATTGATCTACAGACCAGTGCTCAAGCGAAACAAGATCAAACAAAATCAGCGGTAACGTATGAACTGTGACAAAAAATTTTCTGCTAATTAAGTTTGCTCCACGCGAATATCCTCCCAATAATGTACTGGACTAGTCAATGCAATATTTATTGGGCATAATATTGCATATCTGGGGATGCTACGGGAGAGCCCAAATATTCCACTAGGAAAGCTGTTATGCCTCGACGCCCAATGGTTGGCTAGCAACATTTTTACATCAGAGGCTGAATTGAAAAAGAAACAAATCGTAATTGCTCTATATCAATGGCTGGTCGGCTTTGTCCTGGATCAGAATTGAGCGAACTTTTCTCTTACCAACAATTCTTGTGTAAAAAGTCATTGCCACTATGTGCTTTCACCTATAAATCCACATCATACCGAAATCACCTAAACGAATCTACAAACGTGCTAGTTCGGGCTAGTTGATATTCACAAACGTTTTCCTAAGTTAGCAAACCTCAGCACAAGTTAAGAAAAGAGGTGGCAGGTGGCTACTAAACTCCCAATTGTTTACTTCGTAAAACCTGTGCAACCTTAGATACTCAGTAAATAAGAACACCTAATCTTACTACACCCCAGCAGGCGAATAAACAATAAATATTTACTTGATTAGGATATTAAGCGTGAAATTGCACACATCTCTCCAAATCCTGCTGAATAAGAAGCTGAACGGGTAAGACGCACTCCCATCTCCTCCCAATATTTCGTCACTTTCCGCACGGAAATCTTGTGAATCGGTGCCCCTTTTTGTGATGACCTGATCTGTGAAGTCGCTTGCTATGAGTAGACATCATTCTTCCGTCTGTGAGTAAGCTTTCGACCAATTTATGGCCCGTTTTGTCTTCAAGTACGACGAGTTCAGCCACGGTGGTAGGCCTAACCAGGAGACGGCCCTCATCTAGCGTTCCGGCGACGCGCCGGGCGCGTTGCCCCACTCCGGCGACATGAGATCGGCCGTCAAAGGAGAAGACAGCGACCGTGAGAATTGCAGCTTGATCGCTGGCTGGAAAATTATTGCGCCCAGGGCCAGCAGGATCACCTAGGGGGAGCGTTTGACCAACGATACTACCACCACGGGGACACCACCACCACAGGAAAGCAATGGCAAAGCTTCTACCATTAGAAACAGCATTGTTAGACAGAGTGAAAGGTCTCCATTACTTGTGAACAATATTAAGATCATCATGAGGATCAGTGGGCAATTTAATATTGCCAAATTGGGGATCACACGAGTGGCTCATGCAATAACAACGCTGGCTTGCCTTCAGGCCGCCAAACGAGCGAATGATATAATATGCCCTAACTTGTAACAGAGCATAGTTGGCGTCAGCACGCCACTCGAAGAGAATGCAACCAAGTATGTCACTATCAGAGACATTATCATCAATGACCACACTCTTCAGGTTGCCGCATAAAGGGCGGCACCGCACGAGACCTGTAAAGATATTATTAGAAACATCTCGTTCATCGAGAACGAAGATGCGCTCAACGGCAACATTGTTAATGCGCATAATCCTTTGGCCCTGGCAGCCAAACGAATTAAGCACACCTATGCGGTCGTCATTTCTTTCGACGGCTGTAAGGTTCCAAACTACATAATACATGGCAACGGCCTCATATGCTGCGCGCTATATCGCAAGCAGATAGACAACTGCTATGCCTGCGGACGACTGGGACATCGAGCGGATGTCAGCCCATCACCAGATGAGCCCACCTGCTGGGGCTGTTGAACACCATATTTCACAGAAGCACATATCTGCACCCCACAATTCTCCCTATGCGAAGAGGAACATATTACAACTTGCAAGCAATGCCGGCAATGCTTCCGACTTCCCTAAGTCGTTAGAAAACATATAATCGAAAGAGAGCAACGCTTACCTCGAATCAAGGGATCCAAGAGAGCACATTCAGGCTGAACGAGGAACATTTTCCTGAGCTCACTCTATCTCTACCAAGCAGGGGCATGGTAGCCCGCGGAATATTTAGTCTAAGAAACAGATCCAAGGACCATTGGGAAAGGTCACACAGCCAATCTAGGGGACCACGGAGCCAATCCCGAGGACCCAACAAGGACAAGCACGAAACAAGGACCCAATTCGGCGTCCGGGGGCGGACCGACGGACTACACGCTCATGTGGCGGCCAGCCGGGATTGGGGAGCTGGAGCTACCTGGGTCCAGTGACTTCAATCACAACGACCGAAATAGGTAGGATGGGCAGCGCCACCAGGTCCTAATAACATTTCTGACACAATAAAAAGACTAGAACACAGCAACCTGGATCTCAGGAAATTGGTTGTTAGCCTCATGGATGAAATTAACCGACTTGGAGCTTCTCTTGCCGGACCAGGCAAAGGAAACAACTCAGAAATTGAAACAAGGGACATACTGATAGTCGAACCAGCATCCAACCCGGCTAATAGGCAGCTCGGCCACACAGTACACCAAGGCAGCTGAACCGAGCACAGATAATACAGAGACATTAAACAAATTAGTTCAAAGCTTCAACGCAGTCATGGAAGGTCGGAATAAAGTAATACCGCAAATGGAACACATCCGCGGCACAGTCACTCACCTAGACCTATGGGTGCGCTCCATGGAAACGAACACCCGATCAAGACAAGTCTTGGATTATCAGAATACTGTGGTACCAAAATGATTGCCCACAAGCACTCTACGCACGGTTCAACCTTTGGCATCTGACGGCACACACATTCAACAACGTGGCCAATCACTTTAAAGCTTTTAGAATCTGCCAATGGAACTGCAGGGGATATACAGGCAAGAAGCACCCTTAAAGAAATATATTTACGCCACAGGTGATGCACCACATGTAATTCCCATACAGGAAATCAATAGGATATCACAGGATATAGGGTCATAGCAGAAACATGTGCTCGTAAGGTGATAGCTACGATAATCAATAGCAAACTAACCCACATTCAACACGACCTCAACGTACCCCGTAGTACTCTGGAACATATTATGGCCGAAATAATTCCTAGGAACCGCCAGACTAAAAGCATGTACGTTGCTAACATCTACAGCAGCTCCAATGAACACGCACAGATTCAAATTAATCCTGAAGAAAGTATGTAGCAAATCAGGTGATAATCCGCTTGTAGCCGCCAGAGACTTTAATGCTCTCGGCAGCACCTGCGGCTACAAATATGGCACCACTAAGCGCAAGCATCTGTGGAAAAACGCAACCAAACTTGATCTCACCCTCGTCATAGACCCTGAATTCCTTACCAGAACAGGCACTTCTAAATGCTGGGACCCGACGCTTAACCTGTTCTTTGTCAGGAACGCCACTGAATTTCCCTAACGTAATCTCCTTGAGGATCTAGAGAGAGGCCTCTGCATAAACGAATTAACTTTCCATTAGCCACACGAGTCGTTAGAGTTCACACTTCTGTTGATTGGGCAAATTTCAAGAAATCAGAGAAAATAGGCTCAAAGACCAACTCACATCCACGCAAGAACAATGAGTGAAACAAATCAGCAATGACAACAAAGTTGCCACCTCGGAAGTAGAGACATACCTGCCAATGGACAGCATAGACAGCCTCCTAGCTCACATGTTCGAGGTCAAACAGTCACTCACATTCAGGTGGGGGGGACAGCGCTTTAACCGCAGGTTAAGAAAGAAATATTTAATGTTTAACAAGGAAATAGACGAATACTGATCTAAGCTTTCGAGGCAGCAAACGGACGATGTCTGCAACGCCACATACGGGCAGATGCGAAACAATGGTGCCTGGAACGTGCTTAAACACCTTCTAAACTGCACTAGCACAAAATCTAGCCAGCATCGCGCCATAGATAAGGCAAGCAACGTGGCCCTACGGAATTCCACTCCCACAGACCTCATTCACAATGATCATCATCATCATCATGATCATCATCATCAGCATAGCTACGCCCACTGTAGGGCAAAGGCCTCTCCCATACTCCTCCAACTACCCCAGTTATGTGCCGATTGTGGCCATGTTGTTCCTGCAAACTTGTTAATCTTATCCACCCACTTAACTTTCTGCCGCCCCCTGCTATGTTTGCCTTCTCTTAGAATCCAGTCCGTAACCCACAATGACCATCGGTTCTTCCCTTCTCATTACATGACCTGCCCATGCCCATTTCGTTTTCTTGATTCCAACTAAGATATCATTACCTCGCGTTTGTTCTCTCACCCAATCTGCTCTCTTTCTATCCCTTAACGTTAAACCCATCATTCTTTCCATAGCTCGTTTCATCGTCCTCAGTTTAAGTAGAATCTTTTTCGTAAGCCTCCAGGTTTCTGCTCCATAGGTGAGTACTGATAAGACACAGCTGTTGTACAATTTTCTCTACAGGGAGAATGGCAAACTGCTTTTCATGATCTTAGAATGCCTCGCAAACGCGCCCCAGTTCATTCTTACTCCTCTTAATATTTTTGACGTTCACATTGTCAAGTAGGCAAGCAAATATCTATCGCTGGCTCGCGCTAACAGCAACAGCTTATACCCTACCTATGTGGGCGCCGACAGCCCGGAACTAGACCGAGAGTTTCAGATGGAGGAAATTCGTTCTGCCCTTCACTACTTAAGTAGTAAATCAGTCCCTGGCCCCGATGTCTTCAGCAATAAAACACTTAAGCATCTAGACACAGAATCAACCGAATATCTCACAAAACGAATCAACTGAATGCAGAAGCAGGGCAATGATTCCCATAGTAGACTCAATCAAAATTCTAGGTATGACAGTTGAGGCCAACGGCGCCAATCCCAAGGCGATGAACAAATTTATCACAGAGACAGACAATGCCATGAGGCTAATAAAAAAATTCGCCAATAGACAACAAGATCTGAAAGAGGACAAACAACGCAGGCTCGTAGATGCTGTCGCCTTATGCCATTTCACATAAGGGGTGGCGATGCACAAATGTAAGCCCTCCGAAAAAGCTAAGCTAAATATCCAACTGAGAAAGATCAACCAGGCACTGGGTGTCCCGAGCTGCACGACCGCGGAACACCTAATGAAGCTTGGCACACATAACACACTCGAGGAGATCGCAGAGGCACAGGAAAGAGCTCAGTTGGCTAGACTGGCGGGTACCAGGTCGAGCCGTGCACTGCTCCAGGAGTTAGGCTTCGACGAACCTAAAATCATTTCACTACACACAGACATCGCGTTAGACACGCGTAAACGCTTCGAAGTCAAACCGCTACCACGCAATATGAATCCGGACCACAACACAGAATGAAGACTGGCCCGGGGCGCTAGTCTTCTCCACAAAATTCATAAAGCAAAGCAGAAAGCTTGTTTTGTTGATGCAGCAAGACACACAGGCAGAAACGCTTTCACAGTAGCTCTCCTGAACAAGACGGACGCGACAGTTAACTCAGCCACGGTTATCTCAAACAACCCAGAGATTCTCGAGCACACAGGCGGCGTTAACGGATCCCCGGAGACCACACATCTACTGTGATTCTCTGAGCTTTTCACAAAGGAATAACTTAGCAGCAAGCTTTATCTATCGTATAAATCAGCAAAATCATCTTCCATATCAATATTTTGGTTCGCTGCACACCTGGGAAACATCGAGAAGGCCCCCTGAATGTCAACGAGATGGCCCATAAGAGCGAGTGAAAACTAAGCCTCCGCCAGGCCGCCCTCACGGGTCTGGACCATCTCCGAGAGAACAGGGACGCCCCACTCACATATAATGAGCTCATTAAACACTTCTAGCTCAGCTGAAGAGTATTTGCCACACCACATGCCACTCTCAAGAGACCACAAGCACTCACTTTGAGACTACTGAAAACCAATACATACCCGACATCGAAACGCCTACACTGTACATGGCGGAACGATTCCCCTATCCGCAGTGCGCGAACTGTAATGAATCACAACCTCAAACATATGTACTGCCCGTGTGACTCAACCACGAATGCCGATTACACTTAGGACCTGGTCAGGTTCGAGGGAAACCTAAAGATATCATGAGTGAACAAACCAAGAGGCACCCTAGTTGGTGTTCCTTGCTGTTTGGTGAATTTAATTGCCCCATTATTCATTAGACTACTACACAATCACCAACAGGTAAGTCCCAATTTCTTGACTTCTGCCTTCCGGAAAATGGGACGTAACTGACAAAAGAATCAACTCGTGTAAGGCAAGATAGTGCGAAACCTTGATCCTATACTATCCACGCACCCCGTACATGTATACCTCATTATTTACACACGGACATGGCGCTCTTTGGCCATACTTGGCCCTTGCGGCTCAAAACATCAAACATTCATTCATTCATTATTTACTTTCGCGAATTGAATGACCACAAATGAATTTATGCTACATTGTCCTTGAAACCGTGTTTGCGCCAGTCACATATGAAAAAAATATCACCCCTGCGATAAAGATAACTGCTTTAAACGACGAACGGCAGGAAGTTTATCAAAGATACGAGTCCGCTTTGGAAATCAGTCTGTGCAAGACAAGTGGTTATTATTTCAGAACATGATTAATTCTTTACCCGATAAGTATAGTCCACTTGTCTCTATTTCTACCAGCAGCTACAAATCATGGTTTGCCAAAACTTTGAAAGCATTAGATGAGAAATAGAAATTGCACTTTTGTTGTGGGAACGTAAAAAAACTGACGACTCGCGGGACAATTACTACCAAGGTGAGCCAGTGTATGTAACAGCAGTTCGCCAACATAAGCATTCTTTTCTTTCTCTCAGACCTCCCCTGAATGACAACTGATAATCCTCGTTATTCTGACAGACCGTCAACTCTCAGCCTATTCACACTATTGTTATTTACAATGATCAGGGGGACACTCTTTCAGACTTTGAGTGCGATAACATTTTTAATGCCACCTTTTAATGAGTTTTGATGACTGACCCAAAAGTCCCACTACCCGTGTTTTCCGCTCCTGCAAGTCTATAATGCCGGCCATAAATTGTTCAGCCGACGGCGTCCCATCAATATTTTAAAAAATTGAATTCAATCCGTGGGTGTTCATGAAATCACCTCTAAACCATTAAAACCCCTAAGCATATACGTACGGCATTCTTAACACTGTTGTTCCCAAAGTCTTTAATTCAGGCACTCTATCAAGCTTATGAAGATTGGACCCAAGGTCGTTCCGTCCTACAAGTCAGGTAATCACGTTTCTCCGTTAAAATGCTGGGCTGTTTCTCAAACAAGTGCACCCTTTAAAACGATGGAGCATATCATATACGCCCATATAATAACCTTCCTCGATTTCAAAACCTTTTTTCATGGATCACGGCACGGTTTTCATAAGGGATATGAAACCCAGTTAGCTTGTTTGTGTCATAACCTACACTTAAGCGTAGATACTAAGATACTGACTGACGCGATTGTCCTTGACTTTGCTAAATTGTTTGACACATTACCCGATCAAAAATTGTCCCATTAAGGCTTGCATCCAGGTGTCTTCGGATTAATTGAAGAATTCACTATTTTTTAGTAACCGCTCACACTATGTACACCTGTAGGCATCAATAATACTACCTCTGTCCCTGTTCCCGTATCCTCTGGCGTCTACTACGGCTCCATACTGGGAACCCTATTGTCTCTTATACAAAATAACGACCTGCCATGGGAAGTTTCTTGCCCAATCCCCATGTTTGCAGATGATTGTGGTATTTACCGATCAATAACTAACACTAACGACGAGGTCGCACTACAGATCAGGATAAAGAGTATCTTAACTGGTGCGATCCTTGGCTAATAATTCTAATTCCCACTAAAATATCCTTCACTTGTTCTCCTAACCCTCTCTTTATTAGCACACAATTGGTAACACTCGAATTGAGACAGTTAATTCTCTTAAATATCTAGGTGTCGATCTCTCTAAAGATCTTAGTCGGACTCCGCATCTAAGCAACATCATCTCATCTAGTAGCTAACGATGTTTCCTCAGACCTCAATAACGAAACTCTCCTCCTCATGGCAAACTCATTGCAAAAAACCTTTTAATTCACGCGAAGCTCGAATACGCTAGTGCAGTTTGGAACCCTAATCGAATTTATCTTACAAATGCACTAGAGACGGTAAAGAATCGGGCTACTTGACTCATCCTCTCATCGTAACCATACAACATAAGGATACTGACATATCTGCTTAGTTATCTTTTTCTCGGGGACCGCATTTCACCGAGTAGCTACTTCTCGCTCAGCCTGTTAAGAATGCGGGTAACACACAGTTTCACATGCTCTTTACGTATGGATACGGCCATGGCTACACATATTTCCATTGCAGTGAGGAATGGCCTAGCATGACCGCCAAGATTTGGATAGACGATTGTCGTGTGGTTGCTGAGATCTGTGTGTATCTTAACAAGTCTTGATAATGGCAGGGGCTCAACTGACGTGCGAGGCTTATTAGGCCAAGCGGAATAAACCTGGAGGTATAAGTAGGTTGTTACAATTGTTTTTGTGTGGGTGTTTTATTTGCATTTGTCGCCTGTGTATCTCGTATTATTTCCAGTTACTTCGTTGGCATACGCGTATAGGAGGGCACACACCAACAAATGAATAGAAAAAAAGGTGCCCGCTCAAAGGCGATGGCTTCTTGCGCGGAGATTCCGACTTTCAACTAGAAATGGAGCTGCTGATCTGCTGCTGTGCGGCTACTCCTGGCTCGCCTCCGAAGAAGTGTGCAATAAAAAGTTATTGAAACTCCTAGCCGAGTCGGCCTCTCTCAGGCTTGCAGCCCGGCATGCTCGAGTGCAGCAGCATCCAATAGTCGGCCAACGCAGTATTGTAGTCAGGGGATTTATTTTCTCCCTGCTTCTCCGACGAAGCTCACGTCGTGAACTCGGGCACATCGCACCATTTGTTGCAAGCTGTTGTGCAAAAGCTAGGTGACACTTAGTGGTAGCGCGGCAGAGGCTGACAGTGACAGAGAAACTTAAATCCCAACCCATTCACTGCCAGTTTTACTAAGTTATTTTACTGCATCATTCGTTGCTGACCACTGCTAGATGTTGTCGAGAGGTATCGTTTGATGTCGTTTTTCTGCTTCTAGGACGTCTGTTCCTTACCTAATCAACCGTTTTCCTTTTATAGATATGATCACAAGATAACAAGATTCCAGATACGGTAGTCCCGTATGAATTCACCCGAGAAGACATTGGCTTCACAAAAGAGGATTTTTCTTCCGTGTCGACCACATTTAACCACTTCCGTTGACAGAGGAGCAAATGACCCAGAATATCACAGAAAAGTTCCATGACTTCAAGCATTTGTGTCAACTGGAAAGGTCCGGTTGACTGGAAAGGCCTGCTCTGAAGAAATTAGGTTTAGCATAGAGAACTATAAATGGACAATAGCCTGCTCTTAAGAAATTCGGTTTAGCATAGATAACTACAAATGGACGACAGATCGCCGTTAAGAAACTTCTTCTGGCAAGTATAGAAGCCCTAAATAGCACGGAAATAGGAATTTTATTGAAACATTTTACTGAGGTTCTTCGAAAACAAATTAGATATTTCTAGCAAATTTCATCTCGATATGCACGATAGTCTTGAAACTAGGCTGCGTTGAAAACGGCACTAACCCGAAAGCGTATTTAATAGATATTTCGTAATTTTCCGCAACATGCGTAATGACCCGAAAAACTCTTATCTGCCGACACATGACACCTGAAATATTCAAGGCCTAACCCGAATTTTTTTACACATGCCATATTTGCACTGTCAATAAAATTTAGTCACTGTTTCCAAAACTAAGTTGGACGGCCTTTCAAGCGCACATTCTCGATCACATCTAATCACAAATCACACCTTACAAATACACCGCTTGCTGTCTGATTGAAGTGCCCACTAAAAAGCATAAGTGCCTTCCAGTGGCCATTTACCTGAGGGTAATATCAATATTATATATCTATAAACGCACTCTTGCACACGACGACAGTCTTTCGCCATATTCATAATGTCCATGATGTCGAAAGTTTCTTCGGAATAGTGCTGCTCAAGATATGTAAAATTTCTATCCTTGTCGATATGTTATACGTAATCGTAGTTATCGTACGAGTGGACATTTTCTGCCCATGTGAGAATTATGGATACCAAAGGGTATAATCTGACTCTTTTTATGCATGAATGCACAGTTTACACCAGACCTTTATACCGCGTGTTTCTGCGACGATTTTGTAAAGAAATTTTCGCATATAACCTCTGGTAGACAGCACAAGCCTAATCTATGAGCGCAAGTGCTCAAATGAGCGAACGTTGGTTGTGATAAAATGGAAATGCATAATCAACGTATAAAAAAAATTCATTGTTTACCTTTAGCTAAACAACCTAACGCGTATATTGCAATTAAAGAATTGTAGCTGCAGGGTTCACAAGGCGATTCTCTTTGGACTGAAATCTAATGATGACGCTAGTTTCTAGATAATTCCTGAGCTCTGCGAAGAAATACGCTGGTGGTCGAGTGAATTTTGAGCTTGACTGCAATAGTGCGTTTTGTTAAAAACGTGAAACTGACGTGTATTTTTCTCCTCAACTTTGACGGGGCTTGACTAGAAAATGGTGTCATGTACAGAATGATTTGCTAGGGGATAGGCCATGCACTCTCACAGGCTGCAATGTGTAAATTGCAATGTGTGCTGTGAGGTAATTAGTTAAGAATAGAATTAGTGAATTTTTCGCAATTACTCCATTGCGCATTTCAATTTCTCGTGAGCATGATGTCCAGCACTTTGAGAGGACCACTTAAAGTTCAATTATAGTGCTATCTACCACAGGCAATTTCTTTTTAAAAATTCCTTAAAATATTCGCTGGAACACCTGATATTAGTTTATGGAACGTAATTAGGTATCTTCACTCTGTTGTATAGTGAAAACATTTGAATAAATATTTGAACTGTTCTCTTTAGTGGTTTTTTATTGTGTGTTTGTGTGTATGTGTGCGTGTGTGTGTGCGTGCGTGCGTGTGTGTGTGTGTGCTAGCCACTATTTTCGTATAGCTGGCTTATCAGCGGCAAAAATTCCCACATAGTCGTAGTATAATAACAAACCAGAGGGATCTTAATCATGCGAGGTTTGTAATGCAGTGCCCAGCAGCTCTAGACATTTCAAGTGGTCACTACTTTTCGAATGAAGAAAAGAAATGAAAACGAAAACTCAATATGGTAAAGGAAAGACAAACAAAAAAGAACGTAAGGAACGTTTTACATGCGTACTTACGATTGGGAGGTTCCGTTGTAGGCGAACTGCCACCGCCGTCAACAAACGGTACAAGGGCCAACAGCAGTATTGCCAAAGCCATACCTGTGTAAAAGCATTGTAGTCTAAATCAGAGGGAGGCTGAATCCTACGCATGGTATCCAATGCCTGCTAATTCGCCCGTTGCCTACATGTTATTTTCAACACCACTGACAAATATTCTACCAAGCTTGAAAATCTTGCACTCTAAATGAATATAAATCATAATATTCTGCACTATTGTTTGCAATTCCTCTATTCAGAAAGATAAAGTAAGTGTGGGCGAGAGGCAGGAGGATAGATTTTAAGCACATAGAGAGACAAAATAGAAGGAAAGACTGGGTGATTAGCCATTGTAGTCACCCGCTCGCTACCCTGTGCTGGGGAAAGGGCGAAAGAGAATAAAAGTGAAAGACAAACAAATGAAAATAAAGTGAAAAATTTACCCTTTTAATGCGAGTCTGTCGCACAATTAAAAGCCCTTAAGAACTTCAGCAACTTAACGCCTTGACTGCCGAAACAGGTCTGGACCTGTGTCCGAGATCTTTGTCCTCTGTGAAGGGGTGATCGACCAGTTTTTCGAGCGTTGTCGCAAGCACTTTGCTTGCCATATTGCAATGGGGACAGTCACACAGGAGGTGCTTGATCGTCTCCTCGCAGCCATAGTTGTCGCAAGCAGGGCTGTCAGCCATTCCAATGTGGAATGAATGGACATTAGTAAACATCATGCCGAGCTACCCGCGGGAGAGAAGTGTTGCTCCTGCTCGTGCTAACCGTGCGGGAAGACGAAGTTTCAGACGTAGACCCAATCTGTGGACAAGACAAGGCGTCTCGCTCCTTTGGGACCAGGAGGGTGCTTAGAACGCTGGTTCTGGTCAGGTGGCTGGCGGTTTTCTTTCTCCCTTTGCATTTACCTAATTGTATTTGACCTTTTGCTTCCATATCTGTTAACTTGCCACAGTAATTTACTATTTGTCTGCGATGTCTCTCTCTCATCTCCAGGCCATGAGGCTTCCTTCAGGTCGGCTTCTGTTCCTCCCTCTGAGTAGCCGGTGGAGCATTTCTTATGCAGTGGGACGTGCAGCGTACCTGTTCCTCTGCACCCTAGCTATGGCGGAGTTATTCGCAAGAAGAATCGTAAGGCAGTTCTAACCGAACTCCGGTTGGCCTCGGCCAATTTTTAAGAAATCGCGGAGGTTGGACGGTTTGGCCGTGAGGGCATTCTTTGCTGTTCGTCACACCAGGTTTGTGTTCATGAATTACTGAAGTGCGATTTTTTTTTGCAACACATCCAGTGAGCAGTGTCACCTCATCAACTTGCATGTACCAAAGGCCTAGTCCGCGGTGTAGACATAAGTCTATGTCCCACAGAAGTTTTGGGAATTTTTTCAGCGGCAAACGTGATTTCTACGTATCGTGGCAGCACTGCCATTCATTGTAAGCGCATGTCTATAGAAACAGTCACTGCTACATTTTCTGGAATGAACCACCCATCCGTAATCAAGACTTTTATACTTTTATACTTGTATACTGAGTATAGCCTCTATCATCCCGCGTCCGTCAGTGCCTAAATTCCTAGCGCTTTGGCCACTGCATAAAAGGTCGCAGGTCCAACACACGATGCTGGTTTTGTGCAGAAGGCCATAATTAAAATGGCTGTTCGTCCCGAAATGAGGGATGCTGCCTTTGCAGTGGTACTCACCCTGCAGATGTGCATAACTGCTCTGTAAGATCAAAGGAAATGCTAATCCTTGAAGTAATTGATAGACCTCGATGCTCTCATCGTGAGGCCATTGGAGAAATTCAGAGGAGCACTCAAGGGTATGCTGGTATAACGGCCCGTCAAACAATGTGTTTCGAAAACTCAATCTCTCAGGCTTTGGGAGTTTCCGTAGAAAAAGCGTTGTGGAAAGGAATGACGCGCTCTCTGACAAATCTGACCCGCTGGTGTTGTCCTCTCAACTAGCTCCGTGGCTTCAAGTACATACTCTAGAACATCGAGCATCACGGCTATCAAAGAGTCCCTCCAATTACCGTCTCTAGAAACGCGACGACTGTTAGCACTACTTTCCCAGTTCCACAGATTGTATCATACCCCGTCATCCTTTACAGCTTCCCATATCAAACCCCCACAAAAAATTTTCCCCCGCCTCGACCATCCCTTCAAAGTGCGTCCCATGTTTGCGCGTACGAATCCCATGCGACAATCACCGCTCTTTTTTGCTATTTATCACTGGAACAAGCTGCCAAAAGGAATTGCTTCTATACGTGATCATGACTCATTTGTAAGTAACTTGAAGCGCATTTTTACGCATGTTGGGAAAAAGCAGAATTCTATGCCTTTGACGCATTGTAAGTGTATCTATATGCTTTGTACGGAGTGTTTTTTTTTCATCATGTATGAAATTGTCTTTCATTTTGTCTTTTATATTTTCTTGTTCTTTTCGGTGATCTTTACTACGGTGTTCTATATTGCCTTTCCCTCCCTAATTGTGTTTGAAATATCCTGTTGTTAACCCCCCCCCCATGTAATGCTCATATTGGGCCTTTAGGGTATCTGAATAAAAAAAACTAATAAAGCCAATATTGAGGATCCGATGTCTGGTCTACCGCGGAGTCCACCTATTGAAATATCAACCGCGCAGCCATTCAGGAATAACGATTCATCAAAACCATCAACTTCTGAGAACGTCGACCATATCGGTCCCTCCGATATATATGAAATGGAAAATGAAGATGTAGATATGACTTAAACTTATGACTTCAACGAACAAGGCCAGCGATAGAGAAAAAATATAGCTTTCCCACCAACTACAAGGCAAAAAGTACGTGAGAGAAATTCCGACTAAGAAGGACTTCTTTAAAGAGAGCGTTTTAGACCAAGCAGTCTCTGCTCCTCGGATGTATTCACCATAGGAATTTTAACAGTAATTCAGTGTTACTGTCATTCGATACTTTCCGCTGCAACATAATTATTATATCTTACTTCTAAATATTCTCCAGATATTATTATTTTACGGGAAGCTAGTCCTTGCTGCTGGTCAGACTTTTCATCTAAAAAATGCTCGATGTTTTTAATTTGACCACCTTTCCCTAGGCAGTAGGTGTAGTTTATTTTGTATACCTGCCTTAAAGCTACTGTACTGTAAGCTACTATAACCTGCCATAAAGCTACTATACCATAAGAGAAAATGTCACCGGACTGTGAACTATTAGCACTATATTTAATACTTCCTGGCTGTACGCCTTCTTCTATAATTAACATGTACTTCCCCGCTGGAGTGCAACATACCCGTTATCTCAATACCTCTATTGCTTGCAGTCAGAAGTACATCATACTAGTGGGAGACTTTTTTAATTTTATTTATGCAATACTGCGAACGCATGGTCCGAATAGGTGGTCGATACAAATACAAGAAATACAAAAGCAACAGCAACGAAAAAGCAACAACAACACTGGCTCACAAAGGTTATCTCACAGTTTGACCACTTTTGATAAGGTATTATCATCATGTATCGTTGGGTTTCCAAACGGGCACTTGTGGCAAAAGCTTATGGAAATGGCTTTTATTGAATAATTTCTCTTGCTTAAATTCGAGCGCACATACTTTTGTTACATGGAGGTGGCAGCATTTCGGACACCTGAAAGACTGTTGATTCTGGAGCAAACACTGATCACCTCCCTATAATTTTTGAAGTGATTACCCCCTAACCTAGTTTATGTGATTGCGCGGCGCTATGTTGTGACGTCATCGCGGTCTTGAAAGAACCAGGGTTTCGTGCTGCATTATCACGCCTCTCGGGCCTATCTATATTCCTGCGTACTGTTCAATAAACGTTCTTCATTCGTCGTGCATGTCTGGCGTCAGTCATATCAGTTTAGATAGTCATGTGCGACCTTTTATTAATTACGCAAAATTTTAACATGCAAAAAAATCAACTTTAAAGGCACAGGAGGGCATGGAGAGGTATAATAAATGAATGAGCCTGTGTTCAGTTTTCACAAATAAATATCCTCAATTAAGTGGGGCATGTGAGTGCTGCAGAAAACATCTGGAGATGACTGAGCTCACTTCGCTTTTTTTTCAATAAAACTGATACCATCAGTGATGCCGAGTTTGGTTTCTGGAAAAGCATGTCAATGTAGTTAGCTGTGTTAAGGCAAAATTATTTCCTTTCAGAAAACATCGAGAGCATGCTATATACGGTAGGTTTCTATAGAGATTTAGTTAAACTTTCTTATTGACTTGGACATATTTGACTATCGCATAAGTTAGAAATGCATGGTGTTCGGGGCACTCTTCTGGCTTGAGATAAATCATATTTGCTAGGTAGATCTTAATGCATGTTTTTAGAAAACTATGACTCATGTTCATTGCTGATCAGTAAAGGTGTCCCGCAGGGAAGCGTATCAGGTCCCCCATTGTACCGCCTTTATACATAAATGACATTTTAAACATCTACAAAACAGTGTAATTGATAATATATGCCAATGATGCCAGCCTGTCTGTCTGGCTAAAATGAAGATGGGTTGGAAGAAAGATGTAATCCATGATTAAGTAACATTAAACCATGGTCACTATAAAATAAACTTAAAATTAACCCAGGTAAAACAATGGCAATGACTAGAAACAAGACAATGAACCCTAAAGGAGATATGTGCTCACAACATAAAATAGACATTGCAAATGAAGGCCACATGCTTGGTGCAGCTGTGCTCAGCTCGCACCTTCTCGGGGTCTCGTTGAACGCCGGCAGCACTTACAAGGCGACCGAGCATAGTTATTTCGCGTCGCACAAAACGGCACTTGGCTGAATTGAGCTAAAGAGCAGCTATAAGGAAAACGGCAAAAACGGCCGAATAATAGATGAGTTGGACGTAAAACGTGGGCCAGTAGGCAAGGGTACCGTGTAAATAGCATAGTCTGGTCGACAACTTATATCTCCGCAGTAGAGAGTCTATCATACGCTGGAATGTTTCTAGGCCATTACGCTGTCCGAACGACATGACCTCCAATTGGTACAGGCCAACTGGACTAAGAATGTAAGTTTTTTCTTTCGCGGTCGGTAGGGTCGGCTGAAATGTGCCAATACCCGATCGATAGACGAAAACTATTGGGCTCCATGAAGGTAGTCGAGAGTGTCATCGATGTGAGGCAGACGGTAGTCGTCGTTATGAGTTACTTTGCTGAAATACATTGCTCAGATGTGCTCTGGCAGCAACTGGGCATTTTGCGACCAGGTGCCAGGGCAACTTACGATCGCTACTCAATCTCGCGCGCCAGATATGGAGGAAAGGGGGCAGGCAGGGCAGCTTAACTCCGCCTACAAGTGTCTCATTTGCATGGCCACGCGTTGTCCCGCACGCTGTATCTTGAAAGGCATATCTGTGTGCGTTGTGTTCTCGCCGCTCTTGCGTTGAAGCGATAGACCGAAGGAACATCACTTCTTTTGCTGCTGTTGCTGCCGCCCTTGCTCCCACTATCGTTTTGACAGCGAGAGTCCGCGCTCTTCGGGTGTGATGTGTTCACGTTTGCTTTTGCGCGATGACACGGTATGCTTGTTAAGTCAGTTGGTAAGCGAATGTTTCCAAGGTTAAGCTGCCGATAAAACCACTATCCGTGCTTCATGTAGCTGTCTACTAATTTGCATCGTAATCGGTGTTTCGCCTTTTGGACTAAACTGTGGCTTTTTTCCCGGGAACGACAAGAGACGCCACCAGGCGAGATGAAGGTACGATGACGTATTTTTTAATAATTTTGGTAACGTCGTTCTGGTTGACTTGACATTCGCGAAACGGTACGTGATCGGATGGCAGCGTATAGAATTGGCGTCCGCGGTGTTGATTCGATGAGTCAGGACGATGTTTGATCTAGAGGGCGGTCGTTAAAAATAAGGATGTCCCGATAGGACACCACGGCGGCGTAAAATATTTAGCTCGCGCGGGAGTCATATGAGGAGGAGACCCGCCTGTTAAAGTCGTCGAGAGAATAAGGCGAGTAGTTGACGGATCAAGAACGCAGCGAAACATCTGCATCAAAAGTGCCAATCGTGTAGGGATGAAGCACGGAAATAGTGGCGAGCGACATGCGTAGCTGTTATAACCTTTGTCAATAGGCTGACTTTGAGAACGGGCACGACCGCTGTATTGTCAGTAACGAAAACAATGGCATTAGCAATTGCGACATCGTGGCTGAGAACGTTGACAATGGCAGAAAAGACGCAGTCGTCATCGCGAATATCGCGAAGACGTCAAAGTAACGTATGTTGCAGCTTGAGGGGCACAGCGAACGTGATGGAGAGATCACAGGCGTAGTGGTATTTCAGCTGGAGTATCGGGAACATGCGGCAGCTCAAGCTGGAGAGCACCGGGCGGAGATTCAATGATGGAAGAATGAGTGGACACAAAATCTAATCCAAAGGTGTAGGCCACGAGACACTTCCCAATGACTGCAAATTGGGTGGACGTAGGATGACTGCAATGTAGACACAGGTGGGTCACATCCCAAGTCTCACCATCAGTGATTCGCACGATGCGTTAGTGGCAGACGTGAGTACTTTATGAAGACGGTGACGAAGACCTGCGCTCATTACAAAGATGTGGGCCCCGGTGTCGATAAGAGCACAAATAGTGTCTCTATCAAAGTCAACGGCTAACAAGGTCCGGGTAGTGGGCAGTGTCAGAACAAGATTTGAGGTGGAAGTTGTCAATGCAGCTTCACATCTTGGGTGCTGCGCTTTAGTTTTCCTGACAGACACGGACCGGGCTACAGGGGGATGACGGGTGACGCTTGGAGATGAGCATGACTAGTGACCACACGGTGACAGGAAGCTACTATTTATCCGTGTGGCGAAATACGACAGGGTTAGAGGTGGGAAGCAGTTGCTATCCGGACTGCGCTAAAGGGCACACGACGTTACACGACCCACACGACGGTAAAGGGCACGGCGCGGAGAGGACCTAAGGGTGGCGAAGTAACGGTTGACGTGGCCGATACGGTGATAACTAAAGCATACCAGTGAATCGTCAGGGGTGCTCCACACAGCAGTGTCACGATATTAGGAAGGGAATCATTACTTTCGGTAGGACGAGAACGCATGCAACGAAGTTTGTGTTGGGATGGCAAACAATGCAGAATGAATGCTTGCGTTGGCGAGTTGCTTGTGGACGTACAATAGCTTCGACAAATCAAGTCGCAGTCGAGTTCGAGTCCGCGGCGTGAAGTTCACAGAGGTCAAGCCCTCAAGTTCACGGCGTTCAATCTGCGTAAGCCAATCTGATGGAACTGACGGCTGTAGTGCCGTGTGGACTTCCGAAAAGGAAGTTAGTCCCGTGATGAAAAGCCGGGCAAACACGTCCTATGCGCCGGCGTTTAGAGTCCTCCAAACAGCGGCAGTCTTCTATGAAGGCATTGACTGTAGAAAAAAAACTTTTTCACATTTTAAAGCTGAAGGCGTCGTTGTCGATTCCTTTCAAGATATTCCCAACCTTATAGGGCTTCGGCATCTCGGCATCGGCCTTTCGGCACAGCGATAACACGTCTTGTATATATAAAAAATAACGTTGCCTGAACATCCGCGCACGTGAGGCGAGCATCTTTTTTGCGGCGATCTTGAGACCAGCGGGCTTTCCATACAGGTCACGTAGTTCTTATTTCGAAATATCTGATCTCCCAGGCTCAGCTTCATGGTTATCGAAGCATACTGTCACAGTGTCTTTGAAGCTAAGTAATATGTCGGCCAACGTCAGGGTCGGATTCTATCCGTTGTTAGCCCACAAATGCTCGCGTTCCACCAAACTTTCGTCGACGTCCACTTTACCGGAACCCCAGAGCGTGCCAGGATCCATTGGATGCACCAGCACGGCCACTCTGCATCTATTCCTAACGGGTCGCACATTGTGAGGAAGCATTATAACTCATTGGCAAAGAGTGACCACTGTAAGAACATCTTCGCGGAATCGCCAAGAGTGGTCTATCGTCTCTCTAGGAATCTGCGTGACCTAGTAACCTCTTCAAAGAATAAGTCTTTTGCTCTTGCTGGTTGTTATCGCTGCGATAAGCCCCGTTGTATAGTTTGTACACATATGACCACATCAAAGACTGCTAGAAGCACAGCATCCCATTTTTCGGTTAAAATCAACGTCCCCTTCACTTGCGACAGTACTAACATCATCTAGCTGCTTGAATGTTCAGTGTGTCATAAGCAGTATATCAATCAGAGCGAAATGTCTTTTTGTATCCGATTCAACAACCACACGCACACGTTAACAGCTTGCCGCACCTGCCATTATCTAAACAAGTTCAATTGCCAGGTCATACCTTTGACAATATCAATGTAACAGTAATGCAATCAGGTTTCAAATCGCACCATAACGTAGAAGTATGAGAATCCTTCCTCATTCATAAATTTAACGCTACGTCATACGGTATCAACGAGAGCGTAGCAAATATGTCGCGCCTTTCTGTCATATGTTTCCGTGCATGTTCTTGTGCAGAATTGATAAAGCATGCCAAATCCATTTGTCCTTAGTTTTGCCATGTCTCAATTGATATCATTCTGTAACTTCATGTACAATCATCGTGACACCGCAATGATATTTCATACATAACGTTTAGCGTGCTAAGTTATACTTGCTGCTGCACTTTCTCCTTTACTTGCAAGCATACACGTGCATGCACTGCTGACTATTCCCGTGTGCGCATGCCCATAAAAGCGGCTGCACGCTTTTATCTATGTTTATACTGACGAACGCCATGCCACGCCCGCAACGTTAAACCATGAAACATGCGATCTTCCTAAGTGTGCCCCTTCGTCTTATCAACTAACTATGCCTATGCCTACAACACCTACATAACTTTTCCTATATATATATATATATATATATATATATGTATATATATATATATATATATATATATATATATATATATATATATATATATATATATATATCGTGCAGCTGCAAGTTGCCTGGGCCATTTTTCTGCATCGTCTTTCTGTGGAAAATGTAGCACAACCGAGCACTTCTCCGTCATGTATAAGCGTGCATATCGATTTCACCGGCCTGCTGGAGGTCTGCCCTTGCCGGTCAGGATGGACAGATAAGATGCAAATATTTGCTACAAATGTTGTAAAACTGAGCGCATCTAGCGGCACTAACCGAACTTCATTCCCGTCTGCCTTTCGTTTTGGCCTTGAAGCTTGCACTACATGCAGGTGGCAAAATATACAGCATATGCTATCAGAGGAGCACTAGAATAGGACTAAAGGCACTTGTGAGAGCGCTGTTAAAGCTAAACGAGGCAATTTTCTCCGCTATCATGACATGAGCTCACCTGATTTCGTCTGGTCCTGTCGTCCAAGTCTTCGTCAAACTTACCTCTGCGTGTGCAGCATTCGAAGCAACAGACTGCTTTATATATCTAACATCTCGATAAAAATAGAGCAAGAAACTAGGCGGAGCCTTGCTTGCTAAATATCAGGCTGCGATTTAAGTTGCTTGATTACTACTTTTGTTTTTATCATACTTCAGCTTTTCTGGCTAATTACACAGCTTCTTGTCCTGCTAGCAGCTGAACATGACGCCTATCACTGACGTCAGAGGAAAAAGGTTCATAACCTTTTCAAAAATAGCGGACAGCTGGTTTTAATAAAAGAAGTTGGGGCTCTGCGCATACCTGTATGAAGAACGGAACGCTGCAGCCAATTCTGTTTAGAACAAAGGAACTGCTATAGGAACTTGTTAAAGGTATGCCGGAGGTACGACCTCTCCTGGAGTGCGTCATACCACACCGATGACATTACAGTCAGACGACAGCGGCGTAGATGCAGTCTTCATTGGTTCACTAAATAAAGCCGCCGCCGGCTTTCTGCGTGGTTTAGTCGCGCAGTGATTGGCGCAGCTGGGCGCTACGTCAACGTGTGTATTCTTTTTTTGTGTTTGTTTTTATGCGAACCTTCCCAATTCTCTTTCGATCCAGATTAGTAGCATACTTTGACGGATTGCGCGACGGAAATGGACGCTTTTATAGAGACGCCAACAATATCGTCCGTGCGCGCTTGCGCGCCTGCAAGCTACGAAAATGCCAATTCGTCTCGCTTCTGAAACTGTGGACGCCGGTTGCGTGTAATGAGGCCAGTCGCCGCAATCAGGCTCCGATATAACTTGAGGATCCGTAGTTTATGAACAGGTGGGAATGAACGACACGCAATGAATAGTTAGCGCAGGTATCTGGACGTCATATGCGTGGTGTGAAGAAAATAACAGAAAATGAAAAGAACTTGAGTTTGAGCGTAATCTATCGACTGAAACTTATGACTATAAGTGAGATCCTACTTTGTTTAGACCAGTGCCGAAGCAACGTCTAGACGGTTCCCCTTCTGGGACTGCACAAAATGCAAACCACTAAAATTATTGCTTTTCAACGCCCCTTTCATTGGGTCTACGAAAAACTAAAATTCATTTTTTTATTATAACACTTTTCTTTCAAGTCAGAATTTTTTCTGTGCTTATGCACAAAAGCACGACAAAGTTAGCTCTCATAAAGTAGAGAGCAGCAAAGAGAGGCAATAGACATCTTGGAGGCGTCTGACACCGGGATGCTACCGCTCAACTTATGTGCGCTTTTCCTTTGTACATTCAAAAGACCATGACTAACAATTAAAATAATTTACGGTGTCTAGCATCGCTAAGCTTGTCATTAGCTTATGTGGGACACTGCAAGGAAAGGGCCCGGAACAATTTTGACCATCTAGGGTTTCTTACCGTTCTCCCAAGGCACACTCACAAGGGCTTTTGTATTCCTTCCTCCTCTGAATTAGAGAAGCGGCATTGGGTGCGGCTTTCGAAGTTTTCGAAGAAAGGCGAAGGTAATCTTTTATTTCGTTTAACAATTAGAGTGTAAATGGGGCAAAATGAGTACCTTCAGCACAAGGCAACACGAATTCGCGTCCGAAAACAACGGCTATGTATCATTTCGACTGATAAATATTATCAAGAGCAGCAGATCCACATTTTTCCCATACCAGTAACAATGACTCCATTTTTTATTCCGGTCAACGGTTGTACTTGCTAGTCCAAGAAACATGCTATACCTAGTCAATTTTCTGCATAGCTATCCGTGTACTAATGTGCCGAAAAGTATCCAACAAATTAGCTAGAAAATATCCATGGTCTTTTTTCATATGTGGTTTTGTCTCACAATCAACAGGTAAGACCACTAGAGATTCATTCAGATGTTTAACATTGTGGAAAAGGTATATATACGAAATTTCTCGCGAGCTTATTGCAAGTGTTTCTTAACATTCTTAATGCACTTTGTTTGTTATATTGTCATCTAGGCATAAATGACACACTTACGAGACAATAACAAAAAAAAGCCCTAAATATTTTTTTTAAATAACAGATGAAGGAGAATCATGTGTCAATCGTCGGGTTGATTGTCAGTAGACGTTGTGCAAGGACGGAGTGATGCACAATGGTAATTTTGAAAGCCTATCTTCAGGACATAGGACCTGCTTTGTTTTAGGGAAATATTTCCTAATAACAACGCAGGTCGGCTGCATTCAATGCTTCTATGCAACCGTTTCAAAAATATTCTCTTTTGAATGGTTTTCAAGAGGTTCCTCTTAAATGCTCAATATACATTACCCACTGTCTTTAACAGAGCCTATAGCCTCAGTTTCCCGGGACTTGTTTGAAGCATACGACAGGCGTTAGAGCTATGTAACGAGTTTCATCAGTGGCTGAAGGTCATCCGTCATGAGAATTTCGGTGCCGACACAATAAGGAGGGGAAACATTTCAACTCTTCTAGAACACTTGTTTCTGGCACAGCTTGCATTCTTTGCTTCGTAAGACTATTCGCGCCTTTGCCTAAAGGAGTTCTTTGAAGACCAGCACAAAGGGAGGGGCACATACCCAGTGCTCCAAGTACGCTGAAAGTTTCCTCAAACAGGGGTATATACACAGTCCCTCATCTAGGGTGAGCTTTGTCGACAGCATGAAACAGATTTTTTGAAGAATGATTTGCATGTACATATTGCCGCATACGGCCCAGGTGGGCCAGAAAATAGATGCATACGTACAAACACAAACATACATGCATGCACACATACATACATGACGTAGTAGTTCTGCGGAAACCCGCAAGGTGGAAAGAAGTAATGAATAAAGGGAAAATGAGACATCCACCTTTTCGTAGCAATTGCTACAAAGGAAACCCAAACGGGTTCCTCGAAAGAAAAGCCTCATAGTTGCAGAAAAATTCGTCCTTGTCCGGGACTCGAACCTGGGACCAGCACCTTTCCGGGGCAGCCGCTCTACCACCCATCTGAGCTAATCAGGCTGCTAGCAGATGGCAGGGCGAAGTCGAATTTGTCGACACAACGAAGCAAATGCAAGAGTTTGACGTAGTAGTTCGGCGGAAACCCGCAAGGTGGAGAGAAGTATTGAATAACGGGAAAATCAGACATCCACCTTTTCGTAGCAATTGCTACAAAGGAAACCCAAACAGGTTCCTCGAAAGAAAAGCCTCATAGTTGAAGAAAAATTCAACTCCAACATCCACCTTTGTGGCAATCCCTACGAAAAGGAGGATGTCTGATTTTCCTTTTATTCACATACATACATATACACATACACGCATAGATAGCCCCTGCGAAATAAGGGAAGTACATTAAGAATGCCAAGGAAATAAAAATAAATGCATGGGACCATAAGGCGGAATTCAAGAACAGCAATTACGCGAGCTCGTGCGTTGTCGCCCTGATAAACCATCCTTTGTGCAAGGCTAAAACAACTGAACTTTTCCTCCAATCGCTCACTTGAATGCTTTCGCCAATCGGAGTGCAAAGGGAGAGGAACGGTAGTTTACCGAGATGCAGAGCAACGGTGGGTGGAGGACCTGTTCACGGGAGTTGTTCATTATGTACAACAAAATTGAGCATTGTAAATGGTTGTAGCGAGGTCCAGCCGAACTGGAAATTGAGATGAACCATTCACAGACCATGGCATTCAGTGAACTGTTGTGTTTTCCTGAATGAGTGCTACGATGTAACGCTTTCTACAATGTAACCGATACGTAGGTGTGCCTCCCGACTTATATGGTTGGTGCAATGAACGTCACTCTCATTTCAGCTGAGTCATGGATATTCTGCGCACTCTCCAACTCGAGAATGCTTCTGTAATCAATGCTTCGAAATGCGGGAAGTTCAAGCTTTAACTTGTTTTCTAAGGCAGGGTTTTAATAAATGCCAAAGCAAATACGCTTTTTAGTAGGCACTACAGAGGTTTCGGAATGACTCGCAACAATTCATTCACGGAGCTTGAGCGGTTCCTTATAAAACGTTTCTCACAAAAGAAATATTGTTCTCAGTAGACTAACGTTTTCGTTTGGAAGTCAGCCCAGATTGCTCCTTTTGCGTAATATCTCCTGCACTTTTTCTTCACATTGCTTTTACAGCACAAGTTTATACCTCTTTGTGGTACAGAATATCTCCTGCGCACTTTCTTCAGATTGCTTTTAAAGCACAAGTTTATTTCTCTTTGTGGTACAATCTGAACATAAGAACGAGTGAACACCGAGCAAAAAGCTGCAATCTGCAGCTTGAGAAGCTCCGTGCGCCCGTAGCTCACATGTCATTTGGAAATATGCATTGTGCACACAGTGGAGAAACACAGACACCAACCATGGTTTAAGAAAACCATTGAAAATTCACCAAGACTGACCCACTTTTACTGGTCAAAAATACAAGCCAAGTAAATAGAACCTAACACACTTATGCTGAAACATATTAGTATCAATTAGGAAATGTCTTAATTTTTTTTATAAATAAATAAATAAATAAATTATATTTTCAACACTGATCAGCAAGTATAGACACCATAAAATATTACTAAACATCTTCAAATAGGCATAGGTGGTGTAGCAGCATGCCCTTTGGGACTTGTTCAACAGAAATATTCTGTGAGTTCAGAACATTAAGGTTCCAAGGTAAAAGATAGGATGGAGGCTCATGGCGCTATATAGTGCAATAAAAACGATGGGTATTAAGGACAAAATTTCGTGTATCATAAGGACGTACAGAACAGTTTAATTTCAACAAGGACAATATTCTCTCATTATGACCCATAACTGCACATTTGCACGTGCTGAGCAACTTGTAGGGGTACAGCTCGTTGACAGTGAGTATATGAAAAGCAGTGAAGTGCATGTTAGTGTGTGTGTGTACACATGGTACATTGGCGATTACACGTATTACTCGGTTTTGAGCAACAAGAATTTTTTGGTCAGTTTGTTTTGTCCTTTTGCCCCATATATTAAAACAATATTAAATAACTGATATTATATTTCCAGTATGTACCATACTCCTTGTATACAGTAGAAGTACGTGTCTATCGTGATTTACTGTACCTCATATTCGGTTTATTCGTAACCTTCCGCTTTGCACGTGGACATCCCAATTCTGCGATTCAGTAAAAAATCGCGCCTAGGCTTCAGAGGGTTGCTACGATCTCATTCTTCCTATTGCATAAAACAAGAGCAAAGTTACATCAATATATTCCATTTTTCAGTCGAAACAACATGCCTTTAGTTTTATTTATATGAATCTTTCAGCAGTTTTTGAGCGCCTGCTGCCGCAAGCATTGCAAAAAGTAATTGCATTTATTGATTAGTTCTTGTTCTGTCTTACCAAATTAGCAAGTTTCCGTCATCGGCGAACGCTATGACATTTACTGAAACGGGAGAAAAATCTTTCAATAATCTACAGTAGGAACAGTTGCGGCCTTAAAATGCTTCCTTGTGGTGTGGCATATCGGATGAGTGCTACTCTAGAAAATGCGCTGTTGTGAATGACCACCTTCTATGAGTGTTTCGGGTAGGCTTCCATTATTGCTAGTACAACGACGACGGAGTATCGGCAAACCAAATCCCGATCTAAAGCTTTTGCGGCTCCGCGCATGTCGACGGCGCGCTTATAGACGGGCACAGCGCTCTAAACGACGCACCGACTGGACTATATACAATCGCATTGATGCAGCCATACGGCGGCATACAAAACAGCTTCGTCGAAAGAGCTGGGAAGCTTTGTGTAGTTCGTTGCACACTGGAAGTGGTTTTGGAAATGTATGGCGCATACTGAAGGCTCTCCGCACTCCTCAAATCTGCAAGAATCCTACGGCTGCATTGAGCATAGCGACTAACCAGTCACCAAAAGTAATATCGGAGGCATTCGCAGACATTTTCGTCTCTTCTGCATCCAGTGACACCACAATTAGCGACCTTCGTTCTTTGACAAGTCACAGCACCATAACCGCTTCCTACGGCCCAGCCTGCCAGATGGATGAGGCAGATTTCACTCTTGAGGAGCTGCGACACGCGCTGAGCCTCTCCAAACGCCGCACTGCTCCAGGCGAAGATGGTGTGACGTACCAAGCATTGCGGAACGTTGATAAGAGTTTCCATGACCGTATATTGGACGAGTATAATGAAGTATGGAGAGCCGGTGTAATCCCTGCTGAATGGAAATCGTCCGTGGTAATACCAATTTTAAAGCCCGGGCGTCCTGCAAGGCACCTAAAGTCCTACCGACCAATATCCCTAACTTCAAATGTCATCAAGTTAATGGAGCGAATGGTCTTGTTTCGTTTAGATGTCAGGCTAGAGGAGCTGAATTTTTTCCCTGATGTCATGAGTGGCTTTCGGCGCCGCCGTTCGGCTCTGGACAGCATATCAGACCTTGCCTCAGCACTCGAATTTGCTAAACAAAACAAGCACTCTGCCTACATGCTCTTCCTAGACATACAGCAAGCTTTCGATTCAGTTCCGCATAAGGCGATTATTTTCGCTCTTGCCACCGCGGGAATTTCGGGTCGTCTGCTACAATTTGTGCATAATTTTCTATCGGAGCGCCGTATGAAAGTGCGTGTCGGAGGAGTAACTAGTGAATACCGAAATGTGAAGTGCGGTGTGCCACAGGGCAGCGTATTATCGCCGCTTTTGTTTAACACCGTACTCGCCGCACTTCCAAGTCGTTTGCCTCGGGACACTGATTTCCCTGTGAGCATAGCTGTCTACGCAGATGACATTGCTCTGTGGATAAGCGGCCCTTCGCACCTTGGTCCGCGGCTTCGTGCAAGCTTGCAAAGAGCTCTCAACGCTACTTCGGAGTATTTGGGTGAAGTTGGCCTGCTCATATCACCTGCTAAGTCGGCTGCGATAGCATATCACCCTAAACAACGCGCTCGTCGAACGATGAGCCGACTGTATCTTGACGAAACGCCTATAAACTGGGTGCGACAACACCGTTATTTGGGGTTAATTGTGGATGATCGCATCTCTTGGCGTCCTGCCGTTAAATCTGTACGACGCAAATCGCACTCCCTCCTTAAGTATGTGGCCGCCTTGACTGCTCGAGGTGCTGGCTGCGACCAAACAACGGCTCTTCAGGTGTACCAGTCATCTGTACTCTCAGGCATGCTGTACGCATTACCAATTTTGAACATACCACATAGTTTGATGTCCCAACTGGAGCGAGATCATCGCGTTGCCCTTCGACTAATGCTTGGATTACCTCGGGAGGCGCAATCTAGTGCATTACTCACTGAAGCGCATCAGTTACCCCTGAGGCTGCAAGCAGATCAGAGAGCTCTGTATCATATTGAGCGTCTGCACCGCGCATCGAATGGTCAATCGCTCCTTGATCGTCTCATTAACCGCCCGTTAACTCGAATGGGAAAAATGGCGGCTTTATTTATGAATATCACTACCATTTCTGAACATGCTGCTTCAGATACGTCTCCGCCTCCAAAAGGTATCACGAAACACGTACTTCCCATTTACCTCACAATCCCTGACATGCACAAAAAGTCTGATATGGCTGTTTCGGCAATATTCCAATTGGCTCAGTCTCACATGTTCGAAAAGTTTCCAGATTATCTTCAAGTTTTCACAGATGCATCTGTACACAACGACGGTCAAGGCGCCTCTGCAGCTTTTTTCTGCCCTTCAACTAAAGTACGACGTATATTTCAAATACCTCATCCAGTTTCGTCAACAACTGCAGAACTAGCAGCGATTAATGTTGCATTGAAATACGTGCAAGAGGAGTTAACTACATCGAAAGTTGTCATCTTTACGGACTCCCGTGCTGCCCTTAGCAGGTTACAACGCAGTGAGCTTGATTGTCCACTTGTGCGCAGCATTACTGACTCTGCGAGCAAAATTACATCACGTGAGGTATCTGTCGTCGCTCAATGGATACCTTCACACGTAGGAATCGCCGGAAATGAAGAAGCTGATCGGCTCGCTTCAAGTTGCGCTCATAACAACTGTGACTGCCCAGAAATTCTGTGCAAGCTTGATGACGCTCGTCTCCTGATACGTCGCCACCTACTTAAGCAGCATCCAGATCAGCGTGTCGCAAATGGAACGTTCCCGCCCCGTGTTCGTGGTCGAGGCTTGCCTCGTCGCGCTAGAGCACAACTGCTCAAGCTGAGGGTTGGTTGCGTGAACGTGCACGAACGTTTATACAGACAAGGGCGTGTGGCAAGTCCATTCTGTGCGTCTTGTGGCTGCTACGAGACACTTCAGCACCTTATATTTGAGTGTCCCGCTTTCAGTGCGCAGCGCATGTCGCTAGTGAGCAACTATCACCTCCTTGGTCTGCGGTGTGCGACACTCGAGGAATGCTTATACCCCAGTGGTTGTGCATCTAAACGTGATCAGGCCCATCGCGCCCTACTAACCTTTCTGGAGCTAACTAACTTAAGTTCACGTTTGTAGCGTGAACGTTCAACATTCTGTAGTAGCGTGACCTTCAGTGACCGGCCCTACTGTGTGTGATCTGTACTGTGTCCTAACGCTTCTTCCTTCGAAGATGGGAAGTGGCGGGTTTAAACACCTTGTAGTGTATATTGTGAACCGACTACCAGTGAAACGGTGACTGCGTGCAGCTATACTTGACGTCTCATCGTGGAGCGCACAATTAGCCGCGTAGCAAACTAGCCATGGATGTGATTGATAATTGTGGAGGCTGTTCGATGCGGCGTCACTTTAATTCCGGCTGCAGAGTCGAAACTCGGCGGAACAACGAGCTAGTGTACTGTGTTCTACTTTAGTCTTTAGATTTGTCCTGTTGCTCTTCCTTTCCTCTTTCCTCCCTTCCTTCCTATCTTCCATTTCTGTGTTGCTGTCACCTCCCTTCAGAAGAGTAGGCAGGCGTTGTGCCCCTTCCGGTGGCAGTTGCCAGCCTGCTCCTCGCCTTCCCTTTCCTGTTAACTGTATATATGTGTATATGTGTTCAAAACAAATAATAATAATAATAATAATAATAATTATTGCTAGGCTATTTTCTCATATCCCATAGTGTTTCCGTTTTTGCATTGGCAGGTCATGATTCAGAAAAATAAATACTTTCCAAAAGTCCCCATAACCCCGAGTACTAAATCTTTTGCTTCAAATTCATCAGTTTTATTCTCTCTGCTTCATCAATGCTGCTTTCGTGGACACTTTCTGTCGAAAACCAAATTGACAATCATATTAGACATATTGGTTCATCAAGAACTTGTTACTTCTCATAATATCACTTTTACATGGTTGTGGGCAGCGCTGGAAGAATCGAGATTGGTCAAAATTATACAAGTTTGATGCATCACCCCATTTATGGATGACAGTGACTTTCGCTACCTGCCTTTCTTTTGGAAAAACGGCTGTGCAAAGAGCAAGGTTTTAAATGTGCTTCTATACTGGGGCTGACAAGTCGATATCATGCTTAAAATCGTTTATTTGAAATCCTTCTTTGTCTTCTGGTTTCATTGTTCTAAGATTCTAAAACACTGTAGTTATCTCACTTTGCGTTCTGGAATACAGAAAAAGAGAATGCGAAACACCACGTGTGTCATGTACGTAATTTGGGCGAGTGATAAAACAACACAGCGTTTCAGTAATAATAAAAAATGACAAATTCATTAGAGAGGTCTCAGCTTATTACAAGCCCATCTTTCGTGAGCGCTGTAACAGCGTTTTTAGAACTGCAGTTACGATTTTATATTGATGGACCCATTGGTTCTTCACGTTTTTCATAGGTGTGTGTAAAAATGTCTTCTATAGATAGTGTGTTTGAGCTAGTCAGAGCTCAGGGTTTAAGTGGTTGTGATATCTTTTTTATGCGTGTAACTGAAATTCCCCTAGGTATCAAAAACTGAGCGAACAGCTTACCATTAGTTTTTATTTTACCTATAATGCGCGTTTCACCCAAGGGTTCCAGGCTTTTCATTTTCGAGTGCGTTATAATGGAAAGCATTTGTCATACAGAAGTTTTTATGAGTGCATTGCACGAATCTTCTAAGTCGTTCAAAGACAACGTGCCATGCCATTCAAATGCAGTAACTGCAACTCGAAAATGTTCTAAATTTATTGCATCAAGTTGCTGGTATTGCAAAGGATTGCTGGTAGATGTTTGATGAGGTCTACGCATAGAAAACAGACCAAACACAAGAAGGTTATCGCTGATGTCAGACATTATTGTACCGGAAATAGTACTGCTTACAGCATTAATCATTGTAATGTCTATGGTTGTGAAACTGGAGCATGTGACACGTGTTGGGGCATCAATAAAATTCTAAATTTTTTGATAAAGTGGAATTGAATACGCACGCCACTCGTTGGTTGGTTTGGCCGTATCGGCATGGCATCGTAAGGGGTGTCTGCTAGACGGAACTCGCAAATCGCTTGCGTTTTGGTGCTGACGCATCCACAGTGAAATCACCGACAACAACAACAGGGATAGTGTCATCGCAGCTGTTTCACGCAAAGTGAGTTGCCGTTGCCCTTGTGGGCCTATGAGTCATTGCACTTTTTGTTTGCTTACGGGGGGGGGGGAGGTGTATGAGCCATTGCTCAAGGGGGGCATGAGTCATTGATGAACATGCTGTTGTATGCACAATTAGAAAGGCTTTGAGCATTTTTCGCTTCCCGTTGCTTAGTTTTTCTAGCCTCATCCTTACGAGGCCATGAGCCATTGCATTTTTCGCTTCCTTACGGGAGTATGAATACTAACGGCGGTATGAGACATTGATGATGATATTTTTTTGCACGGACAACGAAAATTCATGGAACCCTAGCGATATACAGCTTTGCTGTAAAAACATGGTGTGCGTCTTCCACTTTTAATATTTCAATGCCTGGGCTGGACCACATAAATTTCTTGTTTTCCGTAATCTTCCGTGTGTTCAAGGGCAGCAGTGATACCCCACCCCCTTTGTGCCCAAGTCTGTTTTGCGCAGAAATTCGTGTACTTTCTCACTAAAAAAAACTTGAATCACTTACCTACCAAATATCACTAACCCAATAACGTCAAGATTAAAATTGAAGGCGTCAAAAGGCACTGCAGCTCGTCAGTTTTATTGTTTACCGAGTTGCAGTTCATGTGAAATTCTTTAAATTATTGGCACCTATGAATGCTTTTTGCGCCAGTGCCTCGACTAGTTCGTGACAATACATGTTGAGTGCTCGAAGTGCTAGGGTATTTTAGCCACATCGACTGTACTTGAAATGTTTATTGCACGACTACTTAGACTATTTCCAGCATATTTTGCCTTCGTGAACCGAGACAAATTTCCAGCATAGGAAGAAACTGATGTATTAAGATCTCAGCTGACCTGTTGCTAGGGATGACGGCTCTATGGCCTATTTGTATATCTGCGCCGTAATGTCTCCACTGAGCGTATTTACCGAGGTTTGACAATATTTTAGTCAAATTTTTGCCTACTTCACCCGGTATTCCCTTTACTTCAAGGACGGCATTAAGCGAGCACTGATACCGTTATATATATATATATATATATATATATATATATATATATATATATATGTGTGTGTGTGTGTGAACGAGAAGAAAGGGGGCTAACCGAGGGGCCCGATTTTTATTATTCATATCATCAGAAGCCAACGAACATTGCATTTCGCTACTAGGACACATAAATACCCAAGAAAGTGGATGGGCAAACGGC
Source organism: Dermacentor variabilis (assembly GCF_050947875.1). Classification (NCBI taxonomy): domain Eukaryota; kingdom Metazoa; phylum Arthropoda; class Arachnida; order Ixodida; family Ixodidae; genus Dermacentor; species Dermacentor variabilis. Next base: position 88,843,514 of record NC_134577.1, on the reverse strand, counting down.
GCCGTGGAAGCTTAATTGGTAGAGCATCGCACGCGAAATTCGAAGGTTGTGGGTTCGGTTCCCACCTGCGGCAATTTGCTTTTTCATCCACTTTCATTTCCATCAATTTATCGTTTATTTATTTCATTTATTGAGCACAAGTAATTTCCTCTATGTTGTCCTTGGTGTAAGTGTTTGTTGGCTTCTTGTGATATAACTATATATGTATGTATATATATATATATATATATATATATATATATATATATATATATATATATATATATATATATATATATATATATATATATATATATATATATATGAGAGACCAGCTGGCTGGTCGACCTGAATCCATGTTCTGACCTGCTACTTACTGTTGGGGAAGTGGAATGGGTGCAGAAAGAAGGAATAGAGAATACGTTTATTATGAGGGTGAAGATGGTGGTGAAAATTTGCACGGTCCAAGATTTTTCAAAGCCTCTTGTCTAATCCACTCTCATGCAAAAGAAATTGTTGAGAGCCTTCAGACTCTCCACAGTTTCTTTCACTTGGCTTCGCCTGCCTTCGGCTTGTTTTTATACTGGACTGTCTATATTGGTTATTCAGTGATTATTCATCAAGCTCAGCACTGTATCATGAGCACTCAAGGTGTGGCGCAGGAGACCTTAGACGCTTCTTCGTAATGTTCCCATCATTACTACAAGAAATTGTTATGACCTTACCATAAGCCTACTTGTCGCATTTTGTGTATGCGCTGCAAAATACTATTTTTTTCATGGAGGTGGTCTGGCGCTTGCCATTCGTTACACCTGAAAAGAAAGGAGTTTGTAAATGGGGCAGCGTTGTTGGTTGCTCATAATCCTAAACATAATCATTCCTTTCCATCAATAATTTACATGTGACTGCTGCCGTATAAGAGGAACTTTATTTCCCCCATTTGTGTGACTTCAGGCATTCTGGCCGTCTCGGATTATATTGCGTTAATTGTACTCCTACCTGAAGATAATGTGCATCAAAAGTAGTCCACCGAGCATACATATACTACATCACATGTTCAATATAGCATTATCCAGATACAATGCATGCAAGTAGTACCTGAAAATGCTAAGATACTTGATACTGCCCCACCCTTCTAGCGAACCAGGGAGCTGGTCACTTCTTGAATATATGGGTCACGGATGGTGGAATATCTTACCTTAAATAAAAAAAATCAGTTTTTATTGCTTTTGGTGGTCCACCCGTCTGAGCCGTTATTATGCATGTCAAACTAATAATAACTGTCAAAAACAGGCAAATACTACGAAATTCATGATTTCGTTTTAAAAATGAAACCGGTACGTTAAGTGTCTCTCTTCAATACCAAGTGAGGTTCAAATGTTTTAAATTCTTAAAAAACCACTGACGCATATTTTTTGCTCAATTTTAGCCACTGAATCAGATCTATCTAGGCAAAACCAAATATAGAACTTGAAAAATATTTTCCTTTAGGCGTCATACATTAAAAAAAGCAGTTTATCTATAAAATATTTCTTTTACTCTTTTCCATATTTTTGCGTTATTTTTGTTTCTATTTATCTTTATTCATAAGGTCCAGGGCGCATACCTTCCAAATGTTATTTTATTCAAACCAGGCCTATTCTGTCGACAACGCAATCCTACATGTGTAGATCTTTTTCCATTTTTCTCAGTATTTTTGAAATACCCAGCAACAATAAATACTTATTCCGTCGCTGAAACAACTACCCAAGTACACAAAATTTTTAACATTTCGACTTCCTTCACCATAGTCGGCGCACATCATTATCTACTCTGCGATTGACAGCGTGGGAGAATCAGCTACGCTTTTATAACCGCTACTAAAAAAGCAGCTACAACCCTTACACAGCTACGTTGGGCATGTAGAACCATCGGTGCCAAAAATTTTACTTGTTCGGCCGCTGTTGATCAATGGTGACCTCCTCCTAAAAGTATACGGGCACTGCGAGCGCACTGCTGCCGTCGGCGTCCACTTCGGTATCACGGTCGCCGTGAGGTTCCGTAGACATTTCAAGAAATGAAACAACATGAACGCACCCCAAGCTCCCTTGTTTAGACAAAAAGAAAAGCTGTTCGAACAATATAATCAAGTATACGGAGGCTTCTCCGCACTTCTCCTATCATACGAATACTTCGTGTATAATTGTGCCGCGATGCTATGTGTGCCCAACCACGCTGACGATGACGACGACGACATCGACTGTTCAAGCGAGGTGCTAGAGATGAAGAAGCCTGAACTGAGCGCTTGTTCAAATTGTCTGGATTAAATACCGCTCTCCGCGCTTGTCTCAAGTGAGCCGTCACACAGGTAGACGGGCTGCGTATCGCATCATCGCCTAATGATAGCGACGACTGCTGCGAGTAGCCCTGCATCCAGCCCTTCAAGACATCATCCACGCGTCGCGACAGCTGTGCACCGCGCAAGCCACTACCTGTAAGGTCTGTGCCCGTAATTGGGTCTCTTGCAAAGAACATTGTCACCGACCTCATCGACATAGGAAATGGCGCTTGCAAATCCAACACAGGTGACTGCTCAAAACAATCTAGTTCCCGCAGGCCTCCAGGGTGACACGTACGAAGGCGCCGAAGACTGGCCGGACCAGTAAGAACGCGTAGCTACGGTCATCAGTGACTCCGCATCAGAAGCTTTCCAATGTGTACTTCGCTCTTGAAGGTAGAGCCAGGACGTGGTTCCAAAACGGCGAGGCACATTTGACAACGTGCGACGAATTTCATCGTTGGCTACTTCATACATTCGGAAGCCCTGATCTCCGAGATAATGCACAACGCCTTCTCGAGTTGTGCACTCAGAAACCCAACGAACGTGTTTTCATGTTTGCCGAGGCCATGTCTCGTTCGTTTCGTAGCGCGGATCCCAACATGCCTGATTCTAAGAAGCTGAGCCATCTCATGCGCGTCGTCAGAGAACCGCTATTCGCTAGTCTCGTGGGTAACCCACCTACAACAGTGGAAAAAATTCATTATGGAAGCCACAGCAATCGAACAGGCGCTCCGGCAGCGTTACCGCCATACGAACGCCTGACCAACGATGCGCCTGCAAAGCTGCAGTACTGACAATGACAGACGAGACCTCACTGCATGTAGTTATACGAGACAATTTGCGCGAGGATATTACGAAGCCAACTGCGACGCTGAAGGAGTTTACTGTTGCTTCGTTCGCCGAAGTTGTGCACCCAGAAACAATGTCCCGAGCGGTGCTTCGAGCCACGCACATATGGCTAAACAGACGCTGTCCGTCGCCCGCTTTCTACCGTGCCAGTACAGCAGTACCACAAGCAGCCACCTGTTGCTGCCTTCATACAGAGGGAGCATTTCAGGTGATCCCAGCTTCGCTGGACCGACGTATGGCGCATTGCTGGTCGCCTACAATTGTGTTTTCGCGTGGCGAACCAGAGCACATTGAACGTTTTTGCCCTCATCGCCAGGGTGGCATCCAGGAAATGTCACCTGCCACCCCGCGACAGTTTCCAGAGGGGCATCCGCGCTTCGTCGACAGTGTCACTACCGAACAAGGCATGTCAGCTAATCTCCGGTCGCGCTCGCCATCACCGTTACGTTATTCTTCGCCGAAAAGTCTCAGCTACGCCGATATGGTAAGAGTCCGCTCTCAAAGCGCGCGGCGGGGAAACTGAAATCAGCGACGTCCGGGGGGTAAGCTGCAAGTCGTCGAGCCGCCGAAAATCCATCATTATTATTTAGAAACCAACAGAGCAACCCGAAGAAACGGAACGCCGGCAAATTTGTTTGTGCCGACCTACTCTTAAGCATTGATGGCCACAGCGTAATAGCTTTAGTTGATACTGGCACCTTCTTATCGATAATATGTGAGCAGTTGGCAGACCGGCTTAAAAAATTGAAATGCAGTGGACGAGCCTTTATACTCGAAATGCCGGGGGCCAGATAATGACACCTACAGGAAAATGTAGTGCACGACTCCAAATAGAAAATAGAGCTTTTGTCGCCGCTTTTATCATTTTATAGGAGTGCTGCAGATCACTCATCGTTGGAATGTACTTCTTGCGAGAGTCGTGGTTAACATACGAGAAGGCGAGATTACCTTGTCAGCTAGCAGAGACATGAGCAACGACGAAAGACGCCAACATACATCGTTATGTGTCGCCGACGACGACGTCTGCATTTGACCACTATCATGCAGTCTTACCTCCGCCAGTTACAGATAACAGTTTAACAAGGACGGTATAGCCGAACAATTGACTTCCCTCCTGTTCCATAAAAGTGTTGCCATCACTCGAGGTATCGTGAGCCTAATCGGTGGACATACACAGGTATTACAGGCAAATTTTACCAATGAACGCCGGCACATCAGTAAAGGCACCGCTATAGCATACTTTGACGAAATTGGCCGCGTTCAACACTGCATTGCTGTAAAAGAGGAATCAACCTCCGATACGATGCCACATGCACCTGTCGTCGACATTGCACCCGGTTTAGCGCCGCAACAGAAAGAAAGTCTAGGGGAGCTATTTGACCATTTTAAGGAGTGCTTCCCTACAACGTTCCGAGTGCATCAAACATCACTTACGATACACTGCATCATTACGGAAGAAACACCGATACCCATCCGACATCATCCGTATCACGTGGCTGAGAAAGAGCGTAAAGCAATACGCCAGCAAGTCCAGAAAATGCTAGAAGACGATGCCATCCAGCCGTCAAAAAGGCTTCGGCGTCGCCGGTGGTACACGTTAAGAAGTAGGATGGTAGCCTGCGCTTTTGTATCAATTACCGCAAGCTGAATCGAATTACGAAAAATGACGTGTATCCCTCACCACGCAAAGACGACTCCCTCGACAGACTAGGGCATGCACTTTACTTCTCATCGATGGAGTTGCATAGTGGATATTTGTAAAGAGATGTCGATGAGCGGATTCGCGAAGAGACTGCTTTTGTGACGCCTGATGAGCTCTTTGAATTCAAAGTTTTCCCGTTTGGTTTGTGCTCCACCCCAACCATGTTCCAAAGGCTAATGGATGTCGTTTACGCAGACCTTAAGTGGAAGACTTGCTTAGTATACCTAGATGATGTGATTTTTGTCCTTCCACATTTGATGATCATCTCACATGGCTATGATCAGTTCTTCAAGCCATGCGGTGCGCTGGGCTCAGCTTAAAACCTGAAAAGTGCCACTTTGCCTATGAAGAACTACAGTTATTGGGCCACATTGTAAGTCACACAGGTGTCAGACCTGGTCCTTAGAAAATCGCAGCCGTCGCAAAATTTTCAAGGCCTACGGACAAGAAGGCAGCCAGGCGCTTCCTGGGCCTATGCAAATATTACAGGCGATTTATTGCGGGTTTTGCACGCATCACCTCACCGTTCACGTGCCTAACCAGAGAAGATCTTAAGTTTCTGCTTGGCGATCAGCAGGAGGCGCCATTTAACGAGTTGCAGCACCGTCTACAAACTACGCCTGTTCTTGCCCACTTTGACGTGAATGCACCCACAATGATCCACACCGACGCTGGCAATCTGAGTCTAGGCGCACTCCTTGTTCAGCGGCAAGACGGGGCTGAGGGAGTCATCGTTTACGCGAGTAGAACACTGTCACGTGCCGAGTCGAACAATTCCACCACTGAGAAGGAATGCTTGGCTGTAATTTGGCCAGTTACCATGCTCCGCCCATACATTTCAAGTCATAAGTGACCACCATTCGCTCTGCTGCATGACCAACATGATAGATCCATCTGCGAGTTTAGCGCGCTGCAACCTTCGGCTTTATGAGTACGACATCACAGTGGTCTCTAAATCGTGAAGGCAGCACTTGTACACTGCCTTTCCAGATCGCCGATCGAGTCGTCATGCCGAGATGACGATGAATACGCAGGCTTTTTAGGAGTTGTGATGTGGCAACCATCTCTCAAAAATAGGAAGAGGACCAGGAGCTCGCTTCACTAACTTATTTCTTAGAAGGCCGCACCACAAACAAGCCCGGATTGTTTTAAAGGGACCTGTCATCATTCTGCATACGGAACACTGTTGTTTTAGGAGGAACTTCTCTTCAACAGGGAAGACATATCTACTAGTCGTCCCTAAAACTATCCGCTATGATATCTTGCAGGCTTGTCACGATGAAGCTACCTCAGGCGATCTAGGCTACACAAGAACATTGGTACGGATCAAAGAGAAGTACTACTGGCCACGGCTCGCAGCACAGGTGAAGCACTAAGTTCGAACATACCTTGACTGTCAGCGACGAAAAGTGCCACCTACAAAAGCTGCCGGACTATTACATGCCGTTCCAGTGCCGGAAACACTGTTTTCACCAATTGGGATAGAGATTTTGGGTCCATTCCCAATATCTGCAGCTGGAAATAAGTGGATCATAGTTGCGACAGATTACCTCAAGTAACATGCAGAAACCAAGGAACTTCCGAGCAGCACAGCAGCCGAGGCCGCACAGTTCTTCATGGAAAACGTCGTCCTGAGGCACGGTGCTCACGCGGTCATCGTAACCAACAGGGGAACCGCGTTCATGGCGGAAATTTCGCAAATTGTTCGCACACTCAGTGGCACGGCACACAGAACGACGACAGCCTATCACCCGCAAAGCAATGGACTTACGGAGCGCCTCAACAACACTCTTGCAGACATGCTGTGCATATATGTCGATGTGGAACCCAAGAACTGGGAAGAAAAATTGCCCTCCGTAACGTTTGTTTATTATACCAATCGGCATGAAACAACAAGAATGGCGAAATTCATTCTCCTCCACGTTCGAGAAGTGACAACAATGCTGGATGCTATGCTTCCTCATAGTTTCAGCGATTCCGAGACTGACGCCGCCAACTTTACAGAGAATGCCGAAGAAGCAAGGCAGCTCGCGCGCGTTCGCATAACTAGCCATCAAGACCGTGATGGCCTACGCTACAATCAACACCACCGATGCGTCGTCTACCATCCCGGCCAGAGTCTTGGTTTGCGCTCCAGTGCGCCACGGAGGCCTCGCAGAAAAACGGCGGCGATACTTCGGACCGTACAAGGTTCGACGACGCCTTAGCGACGTGAACTATGAAGACATTCCTGAAAGCCCATCCTGCTCGAGGCACCGTCAGGGCCTGCCTGAGACTGCGCGCAAGGTGCGCATGAAACCTTATTTTTCTGAATAACATGGACACTCTCTGGTTGGCTGCACACCGGCTGCTACCCGCCAAACATCGGGACGATGCTTCTTCTGGAGGGAGGAGATGGCAAATGCCATGACGATATCTGTGCGCAATCACGCTGACGACGAAGGCGACGACCTCGAGTGTGCGGAGAGGGGCTAGAGAAGAAGAAGTCTGAACTGAGCGCTTGTTCTAATTGTCTCGATTACATACCACTCGCCGCTCTTGTCTCAAGTGAGCCGTGACCCTAGGAACTTACCTGCTTTCACGTTTGCGAAGCTCCTGGTATCCAGTGTAGCATGGGATTCACTACGGCTACTATTCCGCCTAGAAATCTTCATAACAGCCTCCTGAGTCAGCTGACTTGCAAAATTTTGCAACTAGGAACCGTGACCGTGAGTTAGGCCACAGCTGCGAGGTCTGTGATAGACTGTGGTTTGATCATAACCTGACGCTACTGACGGGTGAGCTCAATCCGGAACCGAAGCTCGAATTAGCAAAACGACGGCAACGAGACAAGAGACCTTATGAAAATTGCACTTAACACGAGTTCGCATTTCAGAAAACGACCACTAGCTTCGCGGTTTTGATAGTTTTCAGGGCGTGGAACTTGCTTCAGTTCTTTCTCATTCGCGGCAACAGCTGCTGAGGACACCGGTGGCGGAGACGGTTACACGGCGCTCTGACCGGTGCTAAAAACGTAATCATTGAAATTTTGTGAAAAATGACGAATATGCATTGCAGGTTTCTCGTGCAATTAATATCCTCCTCTTAGAGTAGACCACCTCAAAGACAAGAATTGTCTACCGTAATCAATGTTAAGAAATTATTTATTCTTGGTATACCTGGTATACCTGGTATATTTATTCTTGGTATACCTGGTATATAGAAACATCATGGCGACCAGGGGCACATATGCGTCCGAATTGTTGTGTTGCACCACACAAAAGGCTACACATTTAGGGCTTGCATGACAGTAAAGGCTACAAATTGTACCCGATACGGAATAGTAGTTCCAACTCGCTGAGAAAGGATTGGACATTAAAAGTGAGAAAATCTCAACGGATATGAATGTTCTTTGTAAGCCCGCGCCGATCCTGTAAGCAAGGCACTCAAATACGATTGCGGGTTGACCTTTGTAGAGCCACCTCATTACAGTCCCCATCATATGCTCTATTGACGTAGCTTGTTTGCCTCTTTCGCTGGGTTGGCTTCGCTCGTACATCTGTGCCGCGGTGAGAAAAAAAAACTCGAGAAGCAGGTGCGCCACTGTTTTAGAAGGGCTTATAGAGTGGATGTTTGCCTAGAGGCGCTTGCTTGGACGTCAGAAATTCCGTAAGTCTACTTCTAGGAAAGCAAAAAGCTGATTTACCGAAGGCCATATTGTGAAGAATAAATGATCGTGTTAGTAAAAGGGCGTTCGACGTCAACCGTTATGTGTCGCGTTTTCCGGTACCTACACAATTACCTTGAATTTGACCTGCATCGGCATTTCAGCAGTGTGACTTATAGTTCAGAGTTCAATGGAAGCCAGCGCACGTACGCGTACACTATAATATGAAGCAGTCGCACTATCATTTGGCTAGGCAAAGGACTAATATGTCTGTGCTATCCGTGCGTTCCTTCGACACAAGCGATGTCGAAAGCGCGCGTGATATATAAATAAAATTTATTTCAACATACAACTGATGCTGAGGACCGGGGACCAAAAGCCAGCAAGGCTGGACGTGGTCTAGGGCCCAGTTTTACTGGCATCAGCAAACACAACAAAGGATGAGCACAGTTAAATACAAGCAAAAACATTTTTCATGACTAATCCGCATAAATACAGCTAACCATGTATACATCACAATATGCACAACAAATAAGAAAAATGCAGCACTATGTACTTCTCTATTATCAGGCAACATTGAAAATATTTCATACAGTAACATACCCAGAACGATTTGATACACAAAGTACAAAAATCATTATACAAGAATGGAACCTTTGCGAATCACCTTAGAGCGTCCAAATAGATGCTTATATATATATATATATATATATATATATATATATATATATATATATATATATATATATATATATATATATATATATATATATATATATATATATATATATATATATATATATAAGATTATTCTAGCGCAGAAATTAGCATTACTTTCTGTTTGCCTTGTTTAAATTTTAAGGTATTCGAAAACGTTGCATTTAGTAAGTATATTTTTTTTTTGAGGCGGCGGTAGTTACTATTTTTCAGAACTCCTTGTACTGACCGCCTTATGCTTTGCTATATATATGGAAATACGTTTTAGGGCGCCGTTGTTTCTTTGAATACTGGTCATGTATTTTCGTAGGAACATATGTTCATAACTGTTAGGTATTGACAGCAAATCTAGCTTTTCAAATAGAGGACTAATATGCGTTAGGTTAGGAACAACCCAAAGTACCAAAATCATTATACAAGAATTGACCTTTTCAAAGAATCTTCAAGCTTCTATATAGATGTTCACATCTAAATATGTGATTATTTTAGCACAGAAATCAGCATTACTGTCTTTTTTCCTTGCTTATGGTAAGGTAGTCGAAAACATAGCATTTAGTAAGTATATTTTTGTTCTAGGCTGCGGTAGTTCCTGTTTTTCAGAACTTTTTGTACTGACCGCCTTATGATTTGCTAATAATTTTGAAATACCTTTTAGGGTGCCATTGTTTCTTTGAATACGGGTCATATAATTTGGTAGGAACATATTATTATAAATGCTGAGTATTGACAGCAAATATAGCTTTTCAAATAGAGGACTAATATGCGTTAAGAAATGAACATCTAGTATACAACGTACGAACTTTTTCTGCATTCTATGCAGTATATTGATGTCAAAAAGCGTTGTATTGCCCCAGACAAGATCACAATAGCTTATATATGGTAATAACAGTGATTTGTACTAAAGGTTTAATACTTTCTGGAAGAAAAGAAAACGTAACTTGCATAGTATTCCAGTCATTCGAGAGAGCTTAGCCATTATCATTTCCACGTGAGCATTTCACGATAAACGTTGCTCAAATATAACTCGAAGACACCTAATGGAAGGAACAATAAGCAAATCTGTAGTTCTTACGCTGTAAAAGGGCACAAGTACCAATATTTTTATTTTTTGGCCTAAAAAGTGCAACCTTTGTTTCATTAACATTTATTGTTAACGATTTCGCGGTACTCCAGGATGATAGTTTCGCTGCACCTCGTTGGCTTTATTCATCACATCTACGGCATTTCTTTTTTTCGGTTAGAATAATTGTGATATCATCATCATATGCAATAAACTATAGGTCTGCGTCAATACTGACTAATTGACTCATATAAATAAAAAACGGAAGAGGTCCAGAATGCTTACGTGTGGTAGTCCTGCGATAATTGGTTTCAAATCAGACGCGTAACTGTTTATAACTACGTGCTGCATGCCCTGCTGGAGATATGACTTTACTAACTTAAAGAAATGCTTCGAAACTCATAATAGTTAAACTTTTCTACTAGGGTAGCATGATTTATGCAGTCGAACTGCGTTCCCACTGTATATAGTCACTGTACGTAGGTGACGTTCGAAAGGATCTAATTTAATTTCTTTTTGTGTTAGTAGGGCAGTTTCAGCAGATTGGACCTCTCCTAAATGCAAACTGCATGTTATTAATTTACGCTTAGTTGTGAAGGATGTTCTGCGGCTGTGAATTAATTTTTCCTGAGGATTTCAAAAAATTGTCAAGAGAGATATTTGTATATGGTTATTTGAATCGCATTTATCGTCGCTCTTGTGCAACACTTCAATTTAAGCAACCTGGATGCTTTTTGGAAAAGTTCCATGAAATAAAACAAGGTTGTAAATATGTGTCAACACCGGAGTGATTGCATCTAGTACGAACTTTGCCGGCCCAATTTCAAAAGCATTCGCGTAGCAGCATTTACTATTTCAGATAGACAAGAATGTGCCAATTATTTCGGTATTTGCTGTAAAAGTCAAAAATTCAGATTGCTGGTCGTTGTATTTAGATAGAGCGAACAATTTCGATCGTGAGAGCTCTTTGCTAAATTGGTAAAATACCTGTTGAAAGATTCGCGCCGTTACTTTTCTGATATTGCATTGCCATTAATTGTAATTTTCCTAATAGTCTCATTGGAACCTTTTCGTCCAAGAACTGTGTTAATATGGTTTCGATCAATATCTTTCTTTTTTATAAAGTCAAAAATAAATCAATTTTGTAACTTCATCACTTTCTCCTTCCTTTGAACCCTATATTTGTGGTTCAAAGGACTGTTGCTGTTCCGTGAAATAATGTAGCATACCATATGTTTTTACTGCTAGGCCTACATAACCAATGAAAAATATGTAGGTAATACCAAAATGCCGAAAGAATAATATCCTCAGGATGGCATTTCGCTCCAATGATTCCACACTGAAAGAACATTTACGATTCAGAAGAAAGTCAATCGCATTGGTATCAACTTTTGATTATGTGTTTAACTTCTCCTTTCAAGATTTTTGTTGTGATGGAAGATGTTGCTTTGTGTCACGTTTTCTTCGTATGTACTCTCCGTATACCTGTGATCACTTATCACAACTTGGTGCTCATATTGTTATGGAAGGACGAAAAAAGAAAGAGCACGAAGACGATCGCGGGACGCTGGCCTCTGTCTTTTGTTTGTGGTCAGTCATCTCCACTACTCTGACTCATTTTGTGTATATATTGTAAATACACAATTTCTATATTTGCAACATCCCTGTAACTTATTGGGGAGAGGTTTAGGGTACCACGGCTGGAAATGGAGCTCCGCAGTGGACGTCGCATCACCATCCGCTCCATGAATGACGGTGAGCACGAGGGATCAACGTCGTTATCACCTCCTACGTCACGGTTGCCAACTACCTCACTGTCACCTTCGGTTGTCGTTGTGTAACCCAAGGAACCTGGAACTTTCTGCGGGACCATAGCGCCGACTTTCATGAGTAGGTGGCCATGTATGAATGCATCAGCGGAATCAACAGATGGGACCCTACGGTTATGGTAGCTAGCCTGTTGTCCTACCTGAAAGGCACGGCAAAATTGTGCTCGGAAAACCACGAAGAGGAGCTAACCAGCTTGGATCAATGCAAGGAGAAGTTGACAGAGCTGTTTGGCAAACCAGCCGACCGTTAAATTACCGCAAAACAAGAATTGACCTCGCGTGCCCAATCCCCCACGGAGACTTATGTCTCGTACATCCAGGACGTACTGGCACGTTGTCGTAAAGCCTTGTCACGACATTACAGAAGCTGAGAAGGTCGGGCACGTCCTTAAGGGCATTGCTCATAACGCGTTTAATCTGCCCATGTGCAAAAGCTACAGTTTATGCTATCATTAAAGAGTGCCGACACTTGGAGCAGGCCAAAAGCCGACGCGTCTTGCAACCATTCGCCAGACTTCCCAATACTGCCGCAACGTCGACGTGTAAATATCAACCCGCACAGAAGCATGCGTCGCCATCAGAGGACATAGTGCGAATCGTTAGACGCGAACTGGTTGCGATGGCGCCCGCAGGCTTCTGTTCGCCTAGCGATGATGATACAACTTTTTCAGCTCCTCTCGTACAAGCCATCGTACCCCAGAAACTTGAAAACATTAGTTTACAATCTGTCTATGCTGTCGCCAATCGCAGAGCTAACGAATGCCCTTCTACTATTTTCGCTCCACCAGGACGCTTCTCTCCGCGTTATCACTACCCGACTAAGTGGAGAAGTGCGGTCGACCAGCCGATATGTTTCACCTGTCACCGCATTGGTCATGTTGCCTTGTACTGCCGCAACTCGTGGCCCTTAAAACTTCACACGCCGACCAACCTGAGCAGTTTTAATATAAACAGTCGTAATGCTTCGCCCACCGCCAAGTCTAACAGCGCCGATAACTCTGCTAGGAACACGTGCCACAGTCGCTCACCATTGCCGCGCCGACACCAGTCTCGTTCATTACAAATGCGTCGCCCATCTTCCCGTTCGCCACAGCCACGTCACCTTTCGTCCCCTGTGGCTTTTGGCCCCACCGTGTCAGAAAACTAAGAAATGTAGCCGTCGAAGGTGGTGCTGCATCGCCTACTAATGCAGCAAATCCACTGTGTGTGCCCACAAAGACAAGTATACTTGACGGTAAAACAGACGGCGTCCTTGTCCAAGGCTTCGTTGACAGTGGAGCCTCATGTCTGGGACGGGTGCTAGCCTGCGTAGACAGCTAAAGTGTCCTCACTACAGCAGATGCCGGAGTGCTTCGTGTGGCCGACGACAGCGTGCTGGTTGTTCTTGGAATGTGCACTGCGTGTTTAATTATACCCGGCTGCCCTACTTCTGTTTTCTTTGCGGTGATAGACAAGTGCCCTCACGATGTTATCCTTGGATTGGACATTTTATCCCATCATTCCGCTCTAATCGACTGCGCAACCGGCGCTCTTCATTTGGAACTCAAATCGCCGATGTTCCGCGCACCGCTCCACCACACTTCTGTTCGCTTCGCGATATGCGTCTGTCACCTGAGGCAGTCACTTACGTTGGTTTGGCCATAAAGCCACAGATTCCTGACGGTGAATATGTCCTTCACCCCATCATCGGCGTGCTTTTGAACCGGAAAGTTGCTATTCCGCATACGCTGCTAACGATAACTCATAACGACGTCATTCTTCCGCTTCTGAATTGCAGCATGTGCCCTCAAGTGCTTCCAGCCGGCGTGTTCTTGGCGAGCGTTTCTAATACTTACGATTTCGATATTGAAAGTCTGGATGCCGAGAGTGGTTTCTTAGCGCCAATTGCAGCACACACCTCTGGTTTCCTAACAGGTGACTTCGCGAAGATGATTGCACCTGTACTCCCCTCTGCACAGGCCACGGATATACGTCTCCCCCTCGAAGCGTACCGTGACATCTTTGATTTCGGCGACAGGCCTTTGAAACAAATGACTGTTGTTCACTACCGTATCCACGCTGGAGACACAAATCATATTCGTCGCCGTCCTTATCGTGTAAGGCATGCTGAAGGTGGAGTCATCCAATCAGAAGTGGAGAAAATACTCCGCAAAGGGCTCATCGATCCATCGCCAGCCCTTGGGCTTTGCCTATCGTCCTTGGGAAAAAAAGGGGGTACCTGGCGTCTTTGATGTCAATTATCACCATTTAAACAAGATCACCCGAAGAGATGTCTACCCATTACCATGCATCGATGACGCGTTGGACTGCTGTCGCGGAACTAAATACATCTTGTCCATCGGTCTTAGATGCGGCTGCAGGCAGACTTCAGGTAATGAAATTAACCGCGAGAAGACGGCCTTCATCACGCCGGATACCAGTTTAAAGTCATGCCGTTTGATTTGTGCAATGCTCCTGCGACATTTTAACGAATGATAGACTCTAGTCTGTGAGGCAACAAATGGGCCATCTGTCTCTGTTACCTTGACGATGTTATTTTTTCTACCACGCTTGACAGCCACATTACCCTACTCGCTGCCATCCTTGCCGTCTTCCAAAAATCTGGTTTCCATGTGCCATGTTCTCCTTCTGACGTGCGCTGCTTCATTCGCCTGTGTTCTTATTTTCGCCGTTTCTTCAAAACCTTCGCCGACGTTGCTCGACATTTGAGAGTTCTCCTAAAGAAGAACACGCCGTTCTCATAGGGCCCTGAGCAAGGTACCGCATTCGCCCCTCTCATAGGATTTCTGACCACCCCTCCCATACTTGGTCACTTTAATGCCTCTGCACCGTCCGAAGTTTACGCTGACGCAAGTGGCCATGACGTCCGCGCGGTTTTCCTCAACAGCAGAATGGGACCGAGTGCGTGATAGCTTACGCTAGCCGCCTCCTTGATCACTGGGCTTTGCCTCTCGAGGAATTTTCGTAGTCAATTACCAGACCGGACGCTTTCACAAGGACGCTGACTGCCTCTCTCGTCACCCCGTGGATCCAGCTGATCCTGCTGCGGAGGATGCGGTGGCCTGCGTGATGGCTTTTACTGACATGGCCGACATGCGCACTGAACGACAACGCGACGCATCGTTACGGTCCATCATCGCCAGAGTGCAATCTGGCTGCATTGATAGCACGTGTCATATGTTCGTGCTGCATGACGGCACCCTCTACCGCCTCAATATTTAACCCTGACGGCCCTGCGTTGCTCCTTGTCCTCACTTGTCATCTGCGATCCATCACTCTCCAACAACTTCACGATGCACCGACGGCGGGACACCTTGGAGTTTTGCGTAGATACGACCACGTACGACGCCGATTCTTCTGCCCAGGTCTCTACCGCTCTGTGCGTCGTTATGTCGCAACATACGAAATGTGTCAGCATCGGAATAAACCTCCCCTGCCACTTGTTGGATGACGCCATCCAATTGAAGTTCCCTCTGAGCCGTTCTCTCGCGTAGGCCTTCACCTGCTTGGCCCTTTTCCGGCGACGACTAGCGGCAGTAATTGGATCACCGTCGCTACTGATTACGCGCTTCACTACGTAATAACAAACACGTTGACGACTATATGCGCAACAGGCGTCTCCGATTTTCTCCTCCACGACGTCATTCACCACCACGGTGCACCTCGACAGTCACTTACAGACCACGGCCGGTCGTTCTTGTCTCGAGTTGTCGAAGACTTCCCCGTATCTTACGCCACTGAGCACAAGCTGTCCAGCGCCTACCACCCACAAAATAACGGTCTTACGGAACGTCTCAACCTAACAATCACAAAAATGCTGTCGATAGACGTCTCCAACGATCACCGCGACTGGGATGCCAGGATGGCCTACGTGACGTTCACCTACACTTCGTTCCGACATGACACCGCAGGACATTCACCCTTTGATCTTTTGTATCGTCGTGACCCCACACTTCCGTTTGACACCATATTCCCTTCTGTGCCACGTGCTGCAACTGAGTACGCTCGTGAAGTCATCGATCACGCTCAAATGGCACGTCAAGTCATCCGACCTCGTTTATTAGCGACGCAGCACATACAAAAAGAGCGTTCTCACTGGTGCCATCGCGATGTTAATTTCACGCCTGGTGCATGGGTGCTCCTTTGGTTACCATGTCCGGTGGTTGGCCTCTCCCAGAAGATTCTCTCTCTCTACACAAGGCCTTATAACGTCCTAGGTCAAGTTAACGACATTAATGAGGTGATTTCGCCGCTACAACTTGATGCTTCCTCAAGTCCGACGTCGGTTGATGCCGTGCACGTTTCGCGGCTGAAGCCATACTTCGCTTGCAATTCTTCGCCCAGCATGCGCCGAGACAGCACTTCAACACCCGGAGGTCCTGTTACGAAAGGATGAAGAAGAGAGAGGAAGAAGAAGATCGTGGGACGCTGGCTTCTGCATGTCGTTGGTGGTCAGCCATCTTAACTTCTCTGACTCATTTTGTATATATATAGAAATATATTGTAACTGCACTCTTTCTATACTCCTAACATCCCCGTAATAATATATTGTAGATAGTTCCGGGCAACATCAATAATTCAGTCAATCAATGAATCAACATATGAATAAATCAATGAATTTTATTATTCTTAAGCATTATTACAATTACAAAGGAAATGTACTACAGAAGGAGTTCGCAAAGTATAAACTGCCAAGGGGACCTGCTCTTATATGATGTATAAAACTGTAGAATATAAGATTATCAGTAAAGGTAAGAAAAGCGGAAAAATATAGATCAACATATTAGAAATAAATAATCAAAGATCTGGTAGTTGAAGTGGCACGTACATTTCATTCTATTCACTTAGTAACGTATCTAAAAAATATGGCTCAGTGAGACGCTGACTCCCACTCAACCTCCGCGCATTCGATCCAGACTGGGAGTGTTATTTATCTCACTCCCGCCGATGGCTGGTACACACATCGACAGCGGAATGTCAGCGGTAAGACGGGCGCATAACCACTCGTTGATAACTCAAGCACTGAAATTTTTTTAATGAGAATTGTGCATTTTAGATTACTCATGCAAGTGATGTTCGCCTCTTAATGTAGGCCAGCCCAAGGACTAAGAATTGAGCTATCTCCGCAGTCAATACTTAAAATTGCTTCGTCTTCCCAAAAACACCTAGTATGCGGGAACATCACTGCTATCAGGGGTGTACATATGTCGAAATGTTTACGTTGTACAAAAGTGAAGCCGACAGTTTTAGGGGTTGCACCGCAGTAAAGCCTACAAATCAAACCCTATAAAGAAAAGTGGTTGTAACTCGCTGAGAAAGGATTCGAAATTAGACGTTAAAATAGTTGCACGGAGGCGGATGTGGTTTGAAAGCGGGAGCCGATCGTGTACGCGAGGAATTCAAATACGAGCATGGGTTGATCTACGCAGCGTTGCGTCATTACAGTCCCCACGGTATACTCTTTTGAAGTCTCTTGTCTGCTTCTTTCGCTGCGTTGGCATTTCACAAACATCTGTGCCGCTTCGAGGAAAATGGTTGAAGAACATGTGTGCCGTATTTTTAGAAGAGTTTAGAGTGTGAACGTTTGCCTAGCGGCGCTTCCTTATACGTCAGACATTCCGTAAGTGTACTTCTAGGAAACCACAAAGGAAATTTACCTATGGCCATATTGGGAAAGTCAAAGGATTGTGTTACTAAAATGGCGTTCAGCGTCAACGATTACGTTTCGCGTTTTCCGGTACATAGCCCCCTACTCTGTATTTATCCTGAATCGGTATTGCAGCAATGTGACAGAGTTCAATGGAAGCCATCGCATGTAGACGTACTCGATGATATTATTACGGGGATGGTGGGAGTATAGCAGATTATACTTACAATATATATACAAAATTAGCCTGAGTAGTTAAGATGGCTGACCATCCACAACCTGCAGCAGCCAGCGTCTCGCGATCTTCTTGGCTTGGCTAATATCTTCTTGGTTCTCGGCTGACAAATTACCAATTAACACAAAGAAAAGAAAATATGTTGTTTTTCAGTCACGCTTCAAAATAGTAGATACTACACCTTTAAACATTCTTACAATTCTTACATTACATTCTTTAAACATTCTTTAAACATTCTAAACGAATTCTTACAAATACCATGTTTTTTTTATAAGCACCTGCAATTGGAAGATCACATAAAGAGCGTCGGCTCCAAATTGGTATCTGCTTGCTAAGGCTTAATTCTAGCCCGCGAGTACTTTGACACCTCAGTTTTATTACTTATGTATTTCACTTTTATTGAAAGTCACTTAAGGTATTGCATGTACTCGTGGGGATGGGCGTATAAAACCATATTAAATCCGGTTGTTAGGCTCCAAAACGCGCAATAAGAATTTTGTCTCATTCTCAGAATTACGATCACTCGGCCCCATTATTCCACCAATATCACATATTACCATTTGACTCTTTACGTCAGCAGAGAATTTGATAGTGTGTTTATAGGGTTGTTAGATTAAACCACCCATTCAGCTTATCCATATTTTACTCGTCTTTGCCATGCGGAAGAAATATAACTGCAGGTTATTTTAACCTCGCACCGTGTAGCAATATATAAGGAGAGCGTATGCTACGGTTCACAGGCATTATAGCCTGAAACAGACTCCCAGCGACAGTCATTATTTCTTCGAACTTCACTAGTGCCCTGAAGGAATATTTTCTTTCTTTGTTAAAGACAGAGTAAATCATCAATTTCTTGATAGGTCTGTACACTGCAAAGATTGTATATTTAGACTATTTTCTGCTTATTCTATGTAATTAGTATGAAGCGATTGTGTTGTTTTATATGCATTGAAATATCATATAGCTTTCGTTTTTGCTGATTATGTACGTATTGCATTTAATAAATTGTATGCTTTATGAACCAGTTCAGTTCTATTCGATAATGTTTGCAATTGTTTGTGGGATACGTAAAAGTAATTGACATCATAGTACACATCGTTACATTGAGATATGTATTCTCCTGTATTAGAACTGTGCCCTTAACACTGTTCTTTGGTACTCTGATGTATTCACTTACTTTTATTTGACTTGTGAATTAACAATGAACAACTTTCTGTGTACAATTACTGTTGGCCTGTTTTTATTCCTGCTGTGCTTGGATTTCCTATGTATTTTTTTATCGGACCTTCAAGTAGCCTTCGGCTACACGTCCGACAAGTGATTGCTACTTGTGCACATAATCTGGAAAAAAATGAACGTTTTTCTTTCTTTCTTTTTTTTTCTTCTTCCTCTCTTCGTTCATCCTTTCTTAATGAAGCCCCCGGGTGGTGAAGCCCCGTCTCGGAGCATCGTAGGCGAAGAAGCCTGAGCGAAGTATCGCTTCAACCACGAATTCAGCACATCCTTAACAGGTGGCGGACTTGAGGATGGATGAAACTGTAACTGCGCGATCTCGTAATTAACGTCGTTAACATAATGTAGGAATTAATAAGGCCCTGTGCCGCGCGAAAGAAGCTTCTGGGAGGGGCTCACCCGATGACACGGTGACCAAAGCGGCACCCAAGCACCTGGGGCGAACTGAACATCGCGATGCCAACGGTCGCAACGCTCTGTTTGCACATGCTGCGAGGCTAATAAGCGAGATCGGTGACTTGACGCGCCATGTGAGCGCGATCGATGACTTCAGGAGCGTACTCAGTGGCAGCGCGGGGCACAGAAGGTAGGATGGTGTCAAAGGGCAAAGTGGGGTCGCGACCATAAATAAGACAAAAGGTTAAATATCCTGCGGAATTATGCAGGGACGAGTTATACGCGAATGTCCCGTAGGCCAGCGTGGCGTGCCAGTCGCGGTGATGGTTGGAAATGTACATCGACGGCATCTCTGTGAGTGTTCGCTTCAGACGTTCCGTAAGACCGTTCGTTTGTGGGTGGTAGGCGGTTGACAGCTTGTGCTCAGTGGCACAATAGCGGAAGAGGTCGCCCACAACTCGTGACAAGAATGAGCGGCCGCGGTATGTAACTGTCGAGGTTCACCCTGTTGGAGAATGACGTCGTGAAAGACAAAATGGGTGACAGCTGTTGCGCAACTACTCGGCAACGCCTTCTTTATCGCGTGGCGTGTCGCGTAATCAGAAGGAACGGCGATCCACTTATTGACTCTAGTCGACGTCGGAAAAGGGCCAAGCAAGCCAAGGCCTGCGCGAAAGAATAGTTCAGAGGGAACGTCAACTGGATCGAGTCGGCCGACAGTTTGCAGGCGAGGTTTCTTCCGGTGCTGACACAATTCGCAAGTTGCAACATAACGACGCACAGAGTGGTAGAGACCCAGCCACAAGTACCGGCGTCGTACGCGGTCGTATGTACGCAAGATTCCAAGGTTTTCCGCCGCCGGTGCATCGTGAAGTTCTAAAACGACGGATAGCAGATGGCGAGGAAGCACAAGGAGCAACTCAGGGCGGTCAGGGCTGATATTGCCGCGGTAGGGGATGCCGTCATGCAGCACGAACATGTGACACGTGCCGTCGGTGCTGCCGACGGAAGGATGCGTCGCGTTCTTGTTCAGCGCGCATGTCGGTCATGTCAGCCAAAGCCATCACGCAGGTCACCGGATCATGCGCAGCAGCATCAGGGGGATCCACTGGGTGACGCAAGACGCGGTCAGTGCCCTTGTGCGGACGTCGAGACTTATAGTTGACAACAAATAAAAATGCCTGGAGCCGCCACGCCGAGCGACCGAGCCGTCCTGTGGCGTCCCGGAGGGAAGACAGCTAGCAGAGGGGGTGCTGGTCTGTAACGACCGCAAACGTGCGGCTGTACAAATATGGCTGGAACTTGGTGACAGCCCAAACTAAATCCAAGCACTCCCGCTGAGTAGTGAAGTAATTTGTCTGAGCAGGTGACAGCAGGCGGCTGACGTGGGCTGTCACGCACTCGGTACCATTCTGCGGTTGGGCGAGAACAGCGCCGATACCATGGCCGCTTGCGTCCACACTGACGCAAGCTGTCTTTAAAGTGATTAAGTGACACTGTCTTAAAAAAGTGATTAAATTAAAAAGTCATGCACGGAGTAGAACCTGCGGTACACGTCTTCACACCGGGTGCACAACAGCCCTGCGCTTTAGTGAGTGGTGTCAAAAATATGCGCCTCAAAAAAGCGGAAAATTCTTACAGTTTTCATTCACCGGTGCAAAACGCATCTTGGAGGCCACGCATGAACTTCGCAGTGGCGCCGCTAGATGGTGCAACGTGTCCAGAGCGAAGCGCGAGTGACGTCCGGCGTTGTAGTGCATGGCTCATATGCACCTACATGCCTCAGATGCATTCTGGGAGACCACGAAAAAACGCGGCATCGACTTCTAGGGTGAGTGCGTCAAGAGTATGCGCGAGATAGAAGGCTGCCCACACAACATCTATTTGGAAATTATTTTTCAATTTTTTGCACCTTTGAATGTCACAAGTATCTCTACCTCAATGTTTCCATAATTACAGTCTGCACAATAATCACCAAAGGAATCATGATTACCTCTAAAATATACAATCGGTTCTCGCAGTTGTGGCCGACTGGTTAGAATATACAATCATAAAAGCTAACATTATTTCTAATACTTTATCAATCTGTGAAGGACAATGGGGACACCAACTTTTCGAGCACAGCTCTGAAGGGCTAAATATAGTCCGACGTAGTGTGAGTGCGCGTACACGTCACGTCACTTTGGCAAGAGCAGCGTCGATGGTTAGACGGACCAGTGCAGTCAACATAATCGGACGCTGCTAACGCGCTCCTACGCACCCGGTCTCGAAATGGCTCTTGCTCCATCCGCAAAACAGCCTAAGCTTGTTTTATCTAGTGACCTTATAGAGGTGAAGCATTTCGGCTCGCGCAGCTCAAGCGGCGTAAGGTGACTCGCTTCAAGCAACACACGCCGATAACAAACTGTAAACGCGCTTTTAGGCGCCCGTTCCTTCATTGAACATCGAGTGTTGGCATAACCGAGCGAACAAGCCGAGTGAGAAATGAAAGAGCGAATGCAGATCGCCGCGCGGCATGAAAGACAGAGATAGCGAAGTGATCGCGAGGAGAGTGGAGGAGGAGGGTGCAGTAGAAGAATGAGGAGCAAGGGGAAGAAGGACTTTGGCGAAAGGGCAATGATCAAGGAAGAGCGCCGCACGAAAGGAGCTCTATGGTGTCGACCAGGCATATGCTGAGGGTGTCAACCCATACCATATTTGGAAACGAAGCGATGGCACGGGCTTCAGGCTCACTACGCATGCGCTACTTCATCTGCGCCACCGACGCTAGACAATGCCCTCCGTGCCAGTGACGCCTTCCCGTGCCCGCGGTATTTGTCTTAACAGTGAGCGAAGCAACTGGTGGAAATGCTCCGTCTGCCACTGCTGCTAAACGAGCTGCCCGGACAGAAGCACCGTGTATCTGCTGGCAGGATCTCGTTGTTAAGAGGAAGCTTTAGCTCGGGCCCAACTCCGACGCTGCCTATTCAAATACATGTAAAACGCAAAAACGTTTTCATGAGATAACCCCTGGACCGATTTTGATGAAATTTGTCGCATTTGAAAGAGAAAGTTAAATTCTAGCGACTGTTGCAAGCGGAATTTCGATTTAGGGCTTGAATTTTCTTAAAACGATTTTCAAATATTTGACCGTTTGAAAAAAATAGAAGCATCAAGTTTATAAATTCATAGCTCTGCATCAAGAACCGATATCGCGGTTGTGTAAACGGCATCCATTAGATCATTCAAAGCGGACAAATTCAATATGTAATTTTACATCTTACGTGAATTTGTTACATTGGTTACAACGGTTTTGCAAAAGTTGTATTTCTCTATTATTAAATTTCTTTACATTCACGTGTAACATATCAATTTTGTCCGCTTTAGATGTACTATTAAATGCAATTCACAGAATTGTATTATAATTTTCAGTGGTTAAGTCACAGAGTTGTAAACTTGATAGTTTCGTTTTTTGAGAATTTTCGATTTTTGCCAATTTTTAACAAAAAATTGACAATCTAACTCAAAAATTCAAAACCAACAGTCACTATATTTTAAGTTTTTCTTTTAAATGCAACAAACCTCGTCAAATTTGGTGCAGTGGTTGCCGAGAAAAACGAATTCTCCTTTTACATGTATTTAGATAGGAGCACTCGAGCTAAAGCTTCCTCTTAAGAAATAAAATAATTTCCACAATATATCGCAAATTTGAAATAGACAAGAAATGCACTAAATATTCGCGTTAGGGAGTGTCGTTATACTATATGAATTTTTTGTAGAACCCACTGTTGCATATCAAATTGCTTCCTCGTCTGCAAAACAAATAATGCATTATAAACAGCTTGGATTACTGGACTTTGAACCCAACAAATTTAAGTGTACTGAGTATGTTCAGGAACTCATTTCTTTCTGTTTACCAATGTGAATCCTTTCCATAGCCGACATCACTGACCTAGTGCAGGACCACCCACGCCAGAGAAAAGTATCGCTCAGGCCGAACTCAGATCTTTTTTGTACAGCGAAAGAGAAGGTGATCGTAAAGAGTAACAGGTGATATTTTCTTCAATCCTTTAAAGAGAACGGCTCAACCCCTTCGGAAAGAGGAGGCGGGCATTAAGAAAGAAAGAAGACAGAGAAGGTCGAAGTGGTCACGGAAGTCTTGGCTTTCACCGTGTTGCGGCTCGATGCGGCCTTTAGACCAGGAATCTACCAAGCCCATTGACGAGTAAGCCCGGTAGTAGTGATGAAGGAAGGAAAATTTATTTTACATTAATAACACTGGCTACAGATACGGAAGCCCGCTTCATGCAAGAGCAGATTATTCTTGTGCGTTCACATCAGGACATGTCAGCACTCGCCGCACCAAAATTGTCCGCATTTAATGCCGTCGTCTTCGTAGGCGACCGGAGTATGGAATCTGATGACTATATATTGGCCAATCCTAATCGCAGTATTGGTCGCGTTATCTCACCTTTTATGTAGCACAATTCCCCCGGACTCTGTCTCTTATATTGTGCATTTGCTTCCGCCTATGTACAAAGCGCGTAGCAAGCTGAGAGTCCGAGGTAGAAGCCGTTCTCACGGTAACATTCGTCGTTAGCTCTTTTCATCTTTAGTTCTGGTTGTGAGGTGTAGATCGAGCGGTCTTTTGTAGACCCGTCAACAGTCTGTGTCAATGCTGCGTTGACTTATGGATAGGCGCTGATGAATGGATGACGTTGCCTCGTTGTAAACGTCTAATCAATGCATTTCCTCGTGTTATGGCGCAACCAGCGGCAGCCAGGCGGCGCGTTCACAAGACACACAAACACCTCGTGTCCTCTAGAAACATGATGAGGCGCCTGAAGCGCAGGTATAGTGCCGGTCGGGAAACAGACGTGCGGCTCTCTTTCTTTAAAGAAAGAGGGGCAATAGAAAGAAGACGCTCGATTGTTTTGACCTCGCCACATGCCGAGCTGCTCAGGGTTGGAACCAGGAACTTGCTGTACGCCTGGCTTACTTCTCAAGAAGAGCTGATGAAGAGGCGCCCCAGGGGAGGCCATTGCGGCCTCGTGAGGCGCGTGCCAGAACTGGGACGGGGAGTTGAGTGCTGGGCCCGGGGGATTGCCGTAAAATGTCTCTGTAACGTGCGCATTGGATACTCGAAGGCCATCAGGGTTGCGCACATGGGTTCAGAGGCGTAGTGTAATGCCTTTGCTGGGACGTAAGCCTTCCCGCTACCCTGGACGCAGACGTGCGAGGGGGAACTGCAGCCACAGGTTCAGGCCATTCGAAACATGGGCGAGAAATTTTTCCGCCATCAAGGTGACGCCAACGCCAGCGGTCTCCAGTGGTTGAAGATCCAGGCCCGCCGACTGAGTCGTAGAGGATCACGACCGATGGATCCGGGGTTTTCTCCGCCCAAACATCCACGGCCTGATGCAGGCCAGCCATCTCAGCAGCAGCGGATCTTGCCACAAAAGGCAGCCTACACACTCCGGAGTGCTCAAGGGCAGGGATCACAGTGAAAGCTGTGGCAGAATTGGAGTCCCTATTTTGGGAGCCGTCCGTGTAGATGGGATGTCCTTGCAGCAGGTGCTGCAGTAGGAACGCCGAAGCCTGGTACTTACCCCCTTCTCGTGGGACCCTCGGCGTACTAGACGCCTCTCAGGCCTGCTGGTATGGCGAAGGTGGCGGGCTGGCTAGTTCGGCAGGGTGGCCGAGAACCACCTCGTATATTTGACATACGCTGCCCGTGCGGGACTGAGGTCTGCTTCGCAACCTGGCGAGGTACATCACCCAAACCGGGCCGTGATCTGGCCACTCAACGTGATAGAGGCCTCACTGTAGCATGAGCAGGGATAGCGGCCAAGTCTTCGCCACGGGTAGGGGGTAAGCTATGTTTGATTTCCCCGGTAAGCCATGAATCATCCAGATGGTGTTCCGTGGCTGTACGACCAGGAGATTAAGTAGGGCCACGAGGGGCAGCGCATAAACAAATTTTATTCAGGCGCTGCAGCGCATAGACGGATGTCCCATGGTGGCGCACATCCTATGCGGCGGTACAGGAGACATCCAGCCACCTCTCGTAACATTGGTACTGGTCGATGAGCGGCTTGGCCGTTTGCTCCCAATTAGAGCCGCTGGTCTATCTGCAGGCCCAAGTAGGTGATGGCCCGCTTTCACAATGTGCGGTTGCTACCAAGTGCCATCGGGACTGCTCGACGACGTATGGCCACGCTAAGATAGTCGAGGAGGGCCTCCGTTGTCGCGGGAATTACAGTCTGGAAGTAGGAAGCTACTTCGTCCAGGGATCACTGTGAGTGTAGACGAGGAGGGCCTACATTATCGCGGGCCATAGATTCCGGAACTCGGGAATAATCTCATCCCGGGATCACTGCAGACGTTACCGAATGGCTGGACAGATTGTAGCTGGATCCCACGTCCGCAGAGTACATATGGAGACATAGAGGTGGAAATCTACGAGAACAACACAAGGGAGAGAAGCCAGCGCCAGGTTGAAAATGAAAGGAGGAAAAAAACGAGGAGGAAAAAGGAGAGAAATGTATAGCGCAAGAAACCGGAGGAGCGTATGGCGAAAAGGGTTAAAAGTAAAGTGGAGGGGCGGCATGGCCAGGTATGCGCCCAGTTTAGAAGCAATGCGCTGGCGTAGGCTTCAGAAGAAGTGCGCTACTTCATGTGCGGGCGGCTCCACCGCCGCAAGAGAATGCGCTCGGCGCGAGCCGCGCGTTGCCGTGTTCACGCTTTCTTTCTGAACAATGAGCGAAGCAGCAGCTGGAAATGCTTCGTCTGCCGCTCCTGCTAAACTAGCTACCCGAGCAGGGGTTCAGTGTCACCGCCGAGAGCACCTTGCCCTTCAAAATCGAGTTCTTTGCATTATTATATCGCGAATCCAAACACCTAGACAGCTGTGCTCAAAGGGATATTGTGCTTGAAAATCTTGCCACCCTCTATACAGTGTACATGATAACGTTAGTGTACCAGAGAGCTGGACGAATACCACCATTAAACTCATCCATAACAAAGGAGACGTTAAAGAATTGAAAAAAAGCATATACAGGCCCACAAGCTCGCTTTGAGTGGCGTATAAAATATTCACCGACATAATTTACGATAGAACCATGGCGACACTTCGGTCATTCAAAACAAGAGGTTCCTACATGTCATCACTCAGGTAATTGAGAGATCTGGGGAGTACAATCAACCTCTCAATATGGCATTCAGATTATGAACAGAAATTTGATTCGGTGAAAAAAACCAGCAGTCACCGATTGCGTAATCAAGGAGTATAGGAGGCATCCGTGAATATCATGGATAATATCAACAAAATTGCACAGCTACTATGATATACGACAAGAAAAATAGTTACCTATCAAGAAAGGGGTCAGGCATGGAGGCACAATTTCTCCAGTGCTATTCACTGCATGCTTAGCTGAAGATCTATTTGTTTAGGAAGGCTCAAGAGTGAGGAACGACAGCCATTATCTCAGCAACGTCTATTATGCAGATGAAATTGGCCTGTTCAGCAAGACTGGGGACGAATTGGAACAAATGATTCAGGTCTTTAACCGAGAAACTGTAAGAGTGAGATTGTAGAGTAATATGCATCAGACAAAGATAATGTTCAATAACCCGGAAAGGGAACAGAGATCGGAGTGCTTCCAACAGGCATTACCAAATCTTGATATGGAGCATGCCGCTCTCATGGAAAAGAACAGTGTGCAATCATTGTATTCTACTTGTGCGAACATATGGGCGGGAACATTGAAGCTAACAAAGAAGCACGAGAACAAGTTAAGGACCGCGCAAAGAGCAATGAAACTAAAATGTTAAGCGCAACTTCAAAAGACAGGAATAGAACTGTGTAGATTAGAGAGCAATCGCACCTTGCCGATGTCCTATTTAGTATTAGGGAAAAATGCAGCTTGATCAGACTTACCCGATGGGTGTCAGGGAAAGAAAGTGTAGCCTAAGATAGTAGAAAACTGCGTGGGGTGATGAAATGAGGAAACTTACAGGCCGAAATGGGAATCAAGTAGCGCAAGACAAGGGTAACTGGAGGTCACAGAGAGAGTGGTTCGTCCTGCAGTTGGTATTATGATGACTATAACGATGATATATTAAAGGGAAGGTCGCATCATGCGGCCAGGCGCGTTCGGATATGTCAGAGACGTATGTGTGCAAGACTAGCGACTAAGGAGTTTCTGCAGTAATATTTTTCTCTTGTCATCGCCTTCTCTGCGCTAAAGACTCGCTTCTAACGAACCAACAGTCTACAAAAACTTTCCCTTCTTGAGATTTTCTTGAAACCACCACTTATTGTTTTTTCTTGTTCTCAAAAGTGAATTATTCACGCAGTGAATGCGAACTTCTCAAGAAGTCGATATCTGTGGAAACACACGCTAATATGGAGGCGTTCTGATGTTGATTACCGCTTCAAAGAAGTTGCTCTTCTCTAGTACAATGCTTTGGAATATAGGATTTCCGTACATTTCCCGGCTGCAAGAGAGGCTATAGTAGATTTGTAGTTAAGAAACCGAAAATTCAATCAAGGTACATTGCCCTATTGTAACCTGTCTTAGTAGTGTTTCTTCCGTTTTGAAGAAAAGCGCCCTCGCACCTTGGTGACTTCATGATGAAGACAGACTTGACGAGTGCCATTTGTTTATCGCAAGCGCCACTTCAATAGAATGCTCTAATATTTCATTATAGCCTTAGGGCCAAACGTAGCATTCAGGAGAGTGGTGACTTCAAACGCACAAAAACATGCAAATAGAAAGGCAATAAGTTAAAGATAAGTTGTCAATGTCTATAAGATGTGATTCGCTCACTAGATGGCGGTTATAAGATTATTGGAGATTATGCACAAATGCAGTGGTAAGGAATGTAAAATGCAAGGAGGTCTGTTAGACAATATGAACTAAAACAGCTTGAAATAGCTGATTTCATTCACAGATACAACGTCTTTGGGGAAGATGGTCCCAGTTAAGTGTTACGCGTCACCAAAAGGACTGAAGAGCAGATTTAGTCTGACATTCAAGCTTAACTCTGAAAAGTGGATCAATTCGAGTTTATGTGTCCAATGGTTGAAATATATAGCCTGTGAAAAAGAAGGTCAACAGAAATTTTGATGAAAAGTTTTACTGTAAACAAACACAATGTGAACACCTAATGCTGGCATGAGCACACGTATTATACAGTATATATGCGTTGTGGCTATTGATTTAACATGGATGTCATGTCAGCCAAATTGCCTATTACTTTGGAAGAGTGTCTCGAATCAAGCCAGACTTGACATCTGCTCGGATAGCGTCTGTAGCTTACGTGGGACAAGAAGTTCGAATGCATGAAAATATGCTGCTTTGCATTCAACGTTCAATAGATGTTTTGCATGTAGTAAGCCGGCTTATGTAATGTCGTTACCGATGAATGGCGCTAGCAGCTGTTTTGCCAAATTAAAGGATATGTAGAACTAACACGCAAAACTTTAAACTTGCCCATGTTTGCTAAATCTACAGTGTTATTATATTTCAGACGGCACGGCAGGTGGTGACCTATCCTGATGCGTGTTTCACTGGCAAAGCGAGGGCCCTAGTCACAAATTAGATAATGTTTTAGACGCAATGCGTCTTCTTTGTCACTGCTGTAAGTGTGCTGTTTGATTTAACACTCTTATATATAATAAAAAGGTTTCTTTAACGTATCCGTGCAATGTCGTCAAAATGATCAGAGCGTAAACACATACCTCCATCTAACAAATGGTATCGATCAGTGCGGGATGCGCCCGCATCTATCGGAAGTTTCTCGAATACTATCGATGGTTGTGTTGTCACCGAAGCTTGTGAAATCTGATTGCAGGTGGTGTAGAACTTCCTGAAAGGCATCCGGGCACCCCCGATTACTCGGGAACTTTCGATAACTCGTGTACAAAAGCCGACACGCTTTACCGGCCAATCAGATTTCCACGATCGCCGAGCGTGCTCAACGCTTTCCCTGTGCATTGAGCGTAACTTGCTTTTGTGGGCATAAGTTCGTCCAATGAAAAGGTAATTTCGTCATTCAGAGTTTGCTGCTTTCTTCGGCTTCGCTACCACGTGACAATAGAAACAGCGAAATTGTTGTTGCTGTTTTTTTTATTTGTGTTGAATTTACGTTTTTGCTTTATGTTATCATTATACGAATCATAAGCATTTTCGTGATTAGCTTGAGCGAAGTTTCATTACGGGAATCTCTGCCGAAATCTTCTTCGCACGGAGGCACCCATACTCAAGCACGGCTATACAAGATTGGCCTGACCGCGTCTGTGTTATGTGAGACCTGTAACACTTTACGCGATGGTGAGTGCTATTTGGTGGTGGTGTGTCCTGCATTTCTTAAAGAGCGTAACCTTTTATATTGCCCACTCCAGTGCATAGGCTCTCCATATTTGGGTGTGAACGCATGGTGTTTTCTCGTAGGCCCCGGACATTTAGGAAGGACTGGTCCCTGCTCCTCCTGCAGTTTTTATTTGACGCAGACTTCTCCTGTGGTTAATAATGATTCACAGATAAATTGCAGGGCATTGTATCGGGGGGTGGGCGACCTGGCACTGCATGGTACGGGGAATAAACGACTGCGGCCTTGTGTCCTATACCGCCTCGCTGTTCGCGCCATCTTGTTCACCCGCATCGCGCCCTAATGCTGTCCGGTGACCAACTTTTCTGAAAGGGGGCACCCGGGTTGAACAGATTCTGGCGTGTCTTGCGCAAGTCTAGATCCACCTGCGGTCTACAGCATCCTCCACCTCCTCTTAGTGCTCGCGAGGAACACTGTGGTTCTTTAGGTACTGTTTCCTACCCCCTATAACAAGGAGCAATAAATATACGTAACCGTTGTAGCGAATGTGGCAGGCACCTGCGACTTCTTGAGCAGCCCACTCAGATGCTGTCCTCGTTTGCAGCAGTTTCCTTTTGCTTGGTTTTAATTGAATAGCATTGCCTGCCGTGACAGTTATTCTATATTTAACCGAGGGATGAGGCTGCGCCCAAATAAGAAGAGGCTTTGTGGAGGTGCCGAAAATAGGTAACTAGGGCAGGAGAGACTGCAGTCCTGGTGAAGTAGCGGAGCATCCGCCTCGAGTGCGGGAGATATTGGGTTCGAGTCCTCGTGCCACCGTAAACCAACCGGTTTTTTCTTCAACAGTAGAAGTGTATCGCGAGCTGGTAATCCGTTGATTATATGGGTTCTCATTCCGAATGTGGTGACTATCACGATTGGCGAGGGTATCTGGGCGCGCCTAGTCCACAGCAGAACTTCGGTGAAATAGTCAAGCATCCACTGCTGCTGTGCAAGGAAGACGAGTGATGCTGACGGGCACCGACCGGTGGAATATTGTTACGTGGCAAGACGTAGACGCGACGCTATATACAAGTATATTTACAGATCCACACGCTGCCTTCGACGAAAAGCAAAAAGCCTGCACTAGCCGCAAATCGTCGTCGTCATGCTCGCCGCACTGGCTTCTTCGTCCTAGGACATCGAGAATACTGGTCCGCAGCATTGTGTTCATTTCTGCTCCAAGCTATGTCCTCGGCATCTGTGGAAATTCGAGACTCTTGTATAGATACCCACCAATTGTGAAGTTGAGTGTTTTATTGAGTGTTTTCGTTGTTTTGATTAGTACACAGCAAGCATAGCCGTCTGTGCAAGCCTCTCCCATGATGACTTCTGCTTGCGGTGCACTTCTGCTTGATTAGCTGCATCTGCATCCTCCAGGATTGTGCCGGCGTGGAAATGGCTAATAAATATGCCGAAATGAATATTCTGCAAATAAGAATGGGGAGATCGGCGTTGTTACGCTGCCACAAGCAATGCGGAACGTCTGCAGTGACTGGGCCAGATCAGTGAGATGAGCACTTAGCGCCGTGAAGCGGAATGCATGGAACAATCTTCGACGGCTACTGATTACAAGTAGTTCGGGTATTACTTCGGAAATGACAAGCTGACAGCAGTGTGCGACGTGTGGCGCAGGTTTAAGTCCTAGGGGGACCATCGCCATCCATAGCCTAGTAGTAATAGCAATAGCTATGCTACTGAAATCGGTAAACTCTACAAAAAATAAGGAAAGAAATACTAGTGATCACACTAACTTTCCAGAGCAGTGTGCTGACACCTGCACTGTCGTCAACACTGAGAGGATGCGGGAGGGCAGTAAAATAAACATAGGAAAAGAGGGAGGATGGTAAAGGTGATGGACTTAAGAAAGCGAATATTTACGTGTTATATAGAGTACGGAAAGGGTGTTAGGTTATACAAAATGGGTGCCAAGGAAAATTAAACGCAGTCGAAGATGGCAGAAAAGTAGGTGGAATATTGGAATTAGGTACTTTGACCGAGGAGGATGCAGTCAATTAGTGCTGAAGAGAGACAATTGGAGATCACTGCGAGAGGCCTTCTCCGGCAATGGACATAAAAATAGTCTGATGCTGATGACGACACAGTACAGTGACGTGTTAAAATTTGAACCCTAACTCGTTTGATGAGTGCATTCCTCAGGAGAGTTGCTAGAACGATTGCTCGTGGCAGTCATATCGTGTTTTATGAGCCGGAACGAAATCGAAAACCACAAAAAAGTGTTCTTTTTACTCAAATCGGAACTGAACAGTGATGTTACGGTTTCCTTCAGTGTGTCGTAAAATGGAAAAGAAAAAAAAAGAACTAGGGTTAAGCTCTACATCTTTCCAGGAGTCTTTTATCAGTGCTTTGTCAGCACTTGCGAATCAAATATGCTGTCTAAATTGTAAATACCCACCATCTCGTCATCATAGAAATGGAAGTACTAATGACACTGGCATGGTAATAATAGATATCTAAGCGTTTGAAATTGCCGACCATCCAATAAATTTCCCTTTATAAAAGGAGTGTGTATGATGATTGAAAATATCTTTAGCCTGATCCCATCTCAGGACGAATGTCGAGGTGACTGCGATTAGAGTTGAAGCAACGTATCAGCAAATCGTATTGCAGCCACCGAGACCCGTCATATATGATGGGTGTATGCTGCCGGGAAGACCTCTTACACTTCCTTCTGGACACGCTGCGCCATCTAACGCCACCGCAGCGAAGTGTCCGGTGGCATGTGCAGGAATATCATTTCATAGAAGATTTTTTTAATTATTTATGACGGGGGTTTACTCTGTTCATCACTGAATAAATTTAAATAGTAATAATGCGTTAGCGCGTAGTTTGGTAACTCACATACTATCAGGGTGCTATCTATCTATCTATCTATCTATCTATCTATCTATCTATCTATCTATCTATCTATCTATCTATCTATCTATCTATCTATCTATCTATCTATCTATCTATCTATCTATCCGTTTGCCTGCCTGTCCATGTTTGTATCGAACTGTTTTCACGCCTACCTGGTCACTGGGTAGTAAGCCATTAAATAAGTATCCCATCGAGCTGCGTCACTGAGGTAACAGGATTCTGAACTAAGAGTGCGACCAGCTTAGGTCTCTGTGTATGTGGCAATCTGTAAATGCGTTTTAGAGGTACCGAAACTTGGGCGTGTTGGTAATCTATACTCAATCGAGAATGGCGCAACCGAATAGCACCGAACATACGCGCCGCTCAACGAACCTCTTTCACGTCGTTCTGTGGTAATGCACGCACGTGACTGAGTAGTTAGCGCTGTACGCAGAAGTACTTTGCCGCTGAATTGAAGTGCTGGATATATGCTACTCGGCCTCTAATGAACATTTCTTACGCCAACTTCGGTCACTGGATATGAAGCGAGTGAACGTGCGCTACTGTGCTGTGACACGTCTTTGACGCCAACGTGGCTAAATCGCCGTGTGCAACTGGGATTGTGCCACTCTACAATGGCAAAGTAGGATCCTTCAATATTTACGATGCTGAACAGAATCAAACCCAAGTCACGAAGGATCTTCACGGGTAGCAACCCGATACATTAGCAGGCGCCGCCACAAAGGCTCTGCGCATGTGCCGCCTTTCAATAAACGGTTTTCACGCTTGCGCTTTAGCGAGCCTCGTCATGAATTAATCGATTACTTACCCCTCTTCAATCAACTTCTCGCCAACTTGGACCTCTGATTATGTGCCCCTGAGTGTGCGGCACGCAAGGGAGCAACGTTCAGCGTTCATAGGCACCGGCGCACCAGGCTTCTTGTCTCGGAGAATACGCCCGGGTTACTAGGCAGTGCCACTAGACAACACAGGATGTGCAGAAAAAAAAGCACGAGAGGTGCCCGGTTGCCGCATGTCGAGTATCTCGACCGTCTG
Organism: Dermacentor variabilis; assembly: GCF_050947875.1. Taxonomy (NCBI): domain Eukaryota; kingdom Metazoa; phylum Arthropoda; class Arachnida; order Ixodida; family Ixodidae; genus Dermacentor; species Dermacentor variabilis. The sequence continues at coordinate 88,809,633 of NC_134577.1, read as the reverse complement.
TGCGCATGGGGGGCCTATGAATTTCGGAGGCCACGCTTAGGCTTCACGGCCGTGGTGCTAAATGGCGCAGAATGTTCTTAGGGAAGTGAAAAAAAGGAGTCCCGCTGCAGTACACGCCCCTAACATAACTCGTTTCATTGGTGGTAATACGTTGTGACACTGTATTTATTCAATGGCAACGCGTTGCCGTAGAAAGTCGTCGTGAGATGGGTTCTCCCACAATTTTTTTTTTGTGATTGAGGAGTGGTAAACACGCAATTGCACATACCCAGTAACGCAACAGGGTGACGATAAGATTCGTGAGAGAACGATATTTATCCTGTTACACATACCCAGGGATCCAACTTTATGTTAATGAGGTTATTGAAGAGCCACGCCATACCTATATCGTACACCTAACTACCCAAATTAAAACCTCAGCTGTTTATTAACCCGAAAGCCTTCAGTGGCGCGTAGCAATGGTTCATTCCTAAAAAACGCGGCGTCTAGTCGAGATCAACTGTAGGCTGCCCGGCATACCGAGTAAGCTGCCCTTGTCCAAGAACTCGAGGTCGTGACCTAGGCTGAGGTACTGTAGGCCCCGCCCCTCATTACTCGCCGGATATCTTCAATAAAGTTTTTGCTCACTCTAGTCGAATGGTACAAGTAATATCTTTGGCAGTAATAACTCACACCCCCGTACGCTAGCAAAGGATGTAATCGCTTATATCTTATGAAGGCAGACGCGAAAAGCCCTTAGCAAAACAAAGCGAACAGTACATTCATTGATCCAAATCTGCCATACAATACACATTACAGCATAGGTTTCAATTAAGAACAAGCTTAAAACAACCATACGAAGCATCTATAAAGCATCGCATACCTCCTTTATAAACAAACATATAAAATTTATTAACATGTCTTGTAACTCAAAAACATTCAATGTAAGATGGTTTCGACTTCTTAATGGTTAGTATAGAAAAAAAGCAAGTGTTTAGTACAGGTGACCGCAGCGGTTTTGCGCCTTACTACACCGTAAGTCTATATATGCTCTGTGCTGATTGTGGAAAAGATTTGCCGTCTTTCTTTACCTTACTTTTTGAACATGATCTTGTTGCTAGTACTAATGCACCAACCCCGCTTTTTTGTTACAACGATGTAAAAATAAGATACCTTGGATGCTTAGGACGCCAGGCCGTCTTCGTGGTGATGTAAGTAGATGGAGATCATATAAATGTTTCTGAAAAATGTGACTCTGTAAAAAGTTTTGTTCTTTACGAATACATTGAAATTATTCACTGAAGATCAAAACGAATTTCTCTTGTAGTATATATTGCAAGAAAAAAACATTGTATCAGTATACAGCTTACAATATGAAAAAAGTGGCTTAATTTTGGCTCTTCGAGAAGGAATAATTCGATTATTAAGGAAACGAATTATGCGCAGGGTTTTCCGCATGCCGCTACAGTGTAGTAACATGCCAACTTAGGAAAAAACACCAAATTTTTCCACACCTTACAATATGTCAGTGTTAACGAAGGACAAAACATTGTCAGCTATAGCAAAGTAGATGATAAGTTCCGTCGATAGGGCACGTTCAATTTTGTTGACCAGGTAAATAAGGTGGACATTCCTCTAGTGACTAAACAAGCATAGTGTTACTCGTGCACCCACAAATGAGAACCGGCCTTACTCAATCATTGCGGGCACTCAAAATTAGAGAGCATGAACGATGAGCGTCGAGAACGAGGAGCGAATGCTTCCGTTTGCCGCTCGCTTCACGTTTCGCACCTGTGCCACTGCTACTAAACCCACTATAGAGCAACTACAACACTAGATGGTGAACGAGGGAGCGCTCTTAAAACCAGCAGCCATCTCTCTATGCAAACACTTGGGCGCGCGTGTCGCACATGCATTCAGCCACTCCTAGAGCCATGTGCCGCAGCCGCTTTGCTGAAGGAGAAATGAGCTGACTTCCTCTAGAGTTTTGTCGATCCCGTGACAACTAGCACAAAGCTCCTGGAATGCGGCACTGATTGAGCCGCCAGCCTACTCCACTCACGATGGCACGATTGCCATTGCACCCTAAGCAAACTGTGTGCAGACCACTCATTCTAATTTACTTCGCCGACAGTGACAACGCAATTCCGCGTTGAATGTCAATATGAGTATTATCGCCGTTAAAGGGCTGCAAGCTTTTCAGCAATGCCAGCTTTGGTACCTGGTGTAGGGTTACGGAAAGGAACAATTCAGTGTACATTCTACTACATTCAGGCGTGTTCGTCTGAATGAAACACAGTTGATACAAGGCCTGTCTGCAAATTACACAATCCTATTTATTTCAGATATATTTTCTGACACCCTATTATGGTCTTACTTTTGTAGTGCTGCTAATATTACGGAATGATTTGTCAATTCACAATACAAATTAATAGAAACATTGATGTACAGTAAAGTATCAGTAACTAGGGCACAATGAACTAGTGAAACAGCCTTTGCAAGCGTAGAGCCATTTTTTATTTATCGTGCATTCTCTAAACATGACAAAAACACGCATTTGGTGATAAATACATATGCAGAAACGAGCTCAAGCTATGATTACTCCTCTATATCAGCAAAGTTCTATGATAAATCTTTCATGGATAAATATGCTAGCTGGCAATACAGAGCTATAGTTTAATTCACGAATCTAAATGTTCCTCCAGAGAAAAAAAAGGCGTCTGCATTACAGGGTGAAATTTGTTATGTTCTACACTGTTAGCGAAAATGAGCAGAGGTGGGAGTAAATTACGTCCCCTAGCACATGCCCCCATTGGAGTTTAATATACTCCGGTTAGGCGCGAGTGAAAATTTTACTCATCTGATGAACAGAGGTTTTGGATGGACTTATCGGAGTATATGTTTACGTAAATTGGGGTGATTTTGTAAAAAGCTATAGGAGTTGTGGTTTACATACATCGATGAGCTTTCGCTGGGTAGTATTGGAGTATATGTTTACTTCCTTCAAGGAGCTTATGCAGGCAGGTATGCGAGGATATGTTTACATCCGTTTAGGAGCTTTTAGTAGGAACATTGGAAATATACGTTTCAATCCGTCGTGGGCCTTTTACAGAGAACTATGGGACTATGTGCCTAAATCCATCGAAGAGATTTTGCAGGGAACGATGGGAGTATGTTTACGTCCATCGAGGAGCTTTTGCAGGGAACTATGGGAGTATATATTTACATCCATTGAAGAGACCTTGCAGTCTCTTCGAAATACACAATAGCAAGTACTATTTCGCTGTTTCTATAATGTTTTCAAAAGCGGAGGTAAAAATTTAATCTCATTCCTAGGTGTGTTTTTTTTTAAATATACGTCCAGTGCTGCGAAAATGCCCTGAAAAATGCCACGCAACAGGGAAACGAACACTTTAAGAAGAAAGAGCAAGAATTTGAAGAACCAGTTGTTCAGGTACGTGCTTACGTTCTGATAATTTTGCCGATGTTGCAGGGAGATTACAAAAACGCGCTATATCTGAGAGGCTAAAATTACCACACACACTGCAGACACAAACAGTGTGGTTTTCGTCTCCACTTGGACAACTACTGTGCCATTCTGGCAGTTTTCGGTCCAGTAGGAGCCAAATAATTTGAGGTCACCATTATTCCCGAATTCTGAAATATGTTTGCACTAGAACGTTAGCGAAAATGGCAGGTTTACAGTTTTGCATGTTAGTTCTAAATGTCCGTTAGTTTAAGAAAGCAGTCGCTAGCGCCACTTGTCGGTGGCGAGTTCAGACAAGCCGCCTCACATGATGGAAAATTCCTGTGGAAAGTTAATTGCAGTGCCACTGATTTTCATGGATATAAATTTGTTGCCTCACGTAAGATACCGAGCACTCTTTCAACAGATGTCGAGTCCCGCTTAATTCCAGAAATTTTTCCGAAGTTGATGCGTAATCTAGGTTCTATTGTATCCATGCTGAATCAACTGCGGCACCGCACATTTATTGCATGAAACATGTGCGCGTGCCACTATTAGGCGTTTATATTGAATTTGTCTACAGTAAAGTTCATGAGAAATGTTCTGCTTACCATTTTTTTCACACTATCAGCACGCCACTCAGCTCAGCAAGCGCATGTCTCAAGCACTGTAGGCACGACCTCGATTTCATCATCATAATAGGGTTGGTATTCAATAATGTTACTCTAAGTCTGTGCGTCAGTCCTTTTGGCGACCCGTAACCAGTCACTAGAACCATCTTCCCTAACAAGTTACACTTATTAATGAAACCAACGAACTCAAGCAGTTTTAAGTAATTTTATCCAATCAGACCTTCTTGTTTTTTACATTACTAATCAATTAATTCCCCCCATTCGTGTATAATCTGAAATAATACTGTAACATGTCCTATAGTAGGAGAATCAGAAAAGAAATTCTTTTCTGGTTTATACAAATTATTTTTATAAAAATTTATAAAAACCTATTTTTAACTTGTTGCCTTCTCGTTCAAAAATTTTTAGGCGTTTGCAATAACCACTTTCGTCAATACTGCCTCTGGCCCTGACTGTATAAAGAATTTTAAAATACTCTACTGGCATGGTAATTACGACAAACTCTTGTTGCATGTCATGTCTGACTTCATTCTGAAGTCGCCGAGGTCCGAAGGCACTTTTCTTGTAGATAAGATTAACACTGCCGCGACCGGTTTCAATAAGGACCGGACACTTATATTAAACTTTTGCTTTCGGAACGGCAAATCAACTATAGCCTCTCTCAGCTCGAAAATGTACGGAGGTTCAGTATTGGAAAACATCATTCGTGCTTTGTCGGATGTTTATTCAGCTCACGCATGTGAAGTGTCGTAAGAAAATTCTGTCCTTGGTCCTTAGCACTTTAACCGTAGTTTTTTCCAAAGTTGTGAGACTGCTGAACGCTCCTTCTTTTTGTTTACTTTTTAAAGCAAAGCTTTTTTGCCTCTCTCTTCGACTTTTGCACTGCTGCTGCTGATGCTGCTGTCTGGTGCCCTGCGTCATTCGGAAGTTATGAGTGTGCGTATACACGATCGGAGCGCGCCAGCAGGGAAATCCGACGTGAGAAACGCGTTTGCACCTTTGCGCCTCTTCGAATGCGCACAATGCCCTCAGGCGCTCTCTGGCCGTCGCCAGATTACCTCTTGACAGCTGTAAATATCCGTAACATACCGCAAAAGCATTCATAAAATTGCAGCGCTGATCTTTCCACTAACGTGCAATTGCAGAGGGAAGCTAGATGGTGTGGTAGAGAGAAGGGGAGGGAGGAAGCAGAAGCCGATGCAGTCGCGATACGAGGGAGTGACAGCCTTGCCACGCTTCAGTCACAGTTACCCTACAAAGGAGGTGGGGAGAGGGAAAAGGTGACATGTGAAAGCAAGCAAACGCTATGCCTATCGACACGAGAGTGGTTGCGGGCAAACGGAGTAAATTTAAGTAAAAATGACAGTAGAGTACGTTTCTGCTATTGCTGCAAAATAAACAACATGCAAAATTTTAAGCCGACGACGTACGCAGGGCGGAAAGAAACAGAGCCGCATTACAGCGCACTATAGGGTCTAGACGACACTACGGAAATGGTCACACGTCAAATGAACACTTCTGTGCCCGCCACTGTAGGTTTGCGGCTATGCCTTTGTTCGATGTTGCAGGTTCGATCCGCCTTTCGACAGGGGCGAAATATAAAAAAAAAGCGCTCGCGCACTTAGATTTAGGTACACGTTAAAAAACTCGACGGTGTCAAAACTAATAAAGAGTCCGCCCCTGCGGCGTGTCTCCTGGTGTAATTGGGGTTTTGGCACGTACAACTCCATAATGCAATTAAAGTTTAATACTTCTGCCACGATGCGATGTGGCATGTGAGGCAATGAATATGCTCAACCCTCTCTGAGGTTATAAAGTGAGGCGCACAACAACGCATCAAGCAAACAGCTCTCCCTGTGTGTTCTGTGCTCTACGCCAACAAACAGTAGTGTTTCAAGTAAGGTAGCCTTTAATGTCAATTCAACACTTTCGTGTTAGACTAACCACTTAACAAATTAATCATTCGCCGCCAGCATCACCGCTAATTATCGCCAATCAAAGCAAACGACATCGAATTAGCTTCGCTTACATCACGGAGCAAGAAATATTTAGGAGTGGAAACTCCGCCGTTTGCGGCGACCAGAAAAGGTCACATGCCCGCGGTGCCGTTATCGTGCTGGCGGCGCCTGGCGGCCCGGAAAGAAATTACCGCCGTTGAGAGCAAGCCGGAGTGGCCGGAGCCGCCTGCCCTGGCGCTGCATTTTTTTTCGCTACGGCTTCTACGACGCGCCGCATGGCGCCGCCACTGTATATGGCCCCGTCGGCGCATACAACGATTGTGACTTTATCTGGTCGGCCGCGCTCCCCCGCGCTGACGGGAGTTTCACCTCCTATATGTCTTACTCCGTGGCTTACATCAATCCCACAGTGCGTGGGATCTCCATAATTTTTCTTTATGCAATTTCAGTGCTGCCACGTCTCAAAACGGCGTTGGGCATTCTTTGGGTGCTTCCAACGAGACAGCCCCTTCATCAGCGCCCGCCAGACGCCTCCCCCAGCCTGTGGGTAAATAAAAAAGCTCACTTCAAAGTGACAAAGACCACTGGACTTTGTAGATTTGGTAAGAACCGTGAAGGCCAGGTTTCCCGGTTTGCTGCAAGCAGACCATGACGGAGATCTCACTAACTAATGCAAGGGGCCAATGTCAAGGACTGCCGTGGTAACTATGTTGACTTCAAGTTCTAAAGTTTCCACTTCGCAGCGCCCTATACGGGGGCACTCGCGGTACATTGGAGGTAGAGTCCGGCGGAATGGTGCGACGTCTTGGGCGGGGTTTTGCGAACGTTTCGACGATTATGATTGGCCAAAACAGAGGCTTCAGATTCCATAGTCTAGCCATCCAGGCAATAAGACTGTTTTAAACGTGGACGCATTTCGTGCATTGTGTCCTGATGTCTCCTGACGTGTGCTCAGACATGTAGTAAGCTCAGACCTGTAAATTGCTCCTACATGAAGTGGGCTTCCGTATCTATAGCCAGTGTAAATTTGCAAAATACCCTTTTTTATTTCGCTCCTACTCTCGGACGTACATAAGCCTGCACCTGGAGTATTCCTGGCCTATACGCTGAGCCGAGCCGCAACAATACCTACGCGACTTCGAAGCTTGATGAACCTGCGGCGCTATAACGTAAAACTATTCCAAACTTTTCTGTTCCAATTCAGCAATCAGCAAACAGCAGTTGGTCAAAATCTTTTTGGACCACCCCCACTTCACCTGTCTGTCACGAGACGTCACAAAAACCGCGATAGTTCCCCATCTGATATTACGTGTACACACTGATTATGTATCGTTTGACCGAACAAAACAAAAGTAGTCATTTCTAATTCGAAGCCTTTTTGTCATGACTATTGGTCAAAAGTTTCTGGCTGCACCCACTTCGCCTGCCTCTCACGCGGCATCACAAAACCTCAAAAACTTACCCCGTCAAATTGACGTGTAGGCGTTAAAGCTGCATTAATATGCCGAACTAAATTGAATTGTCTTGTGAATAGCCGAAGGCAGCGCCGTTGCGAAAGGAATAAAAGATGGCTGCCGCCCCGCCAATCACTCCGGCACTGCCTACTCGCCCCTGCTAGAGGGCATGAGTTGATTTGCGTGCAATAAAACTTTTTGCATGACCATGTAACGTGTTCGAGAACTTTCAGCACGTTTACGACCTCGTTCTGCAAACTCTTCTTTGCTGAGGATCCCTTTTAGTGGCATTCTTAAGCTTCCGTTGTATGCTGCCGCGATAGCCGATGAGCCACGGCAAGCTAAGTGAGAGAAAGCGGACAAATCGCAGACGCCGGAACCACCCTCTTCATCTGGTTATCGATATTCAGTGCAGTGGCTCGGCCCCATCGACTCCCTCTCCACTTGAGCATGCTCCTCGCCTCTTGTGAGTCAATTAGATCAGACAAGCCGCTCTGTGCAGGCAATGGTATTCGTTTTTCAAGCAAACAAAACTTACCTCCTATGAACGAGGGCAGCATTTAAGTGGTTTGTTCAGGCTATCCTGCGGGTGACCGCCCTATGCTTGCGTTGGCGGTAACGTAAATTTGACGTCAGGAGATTGTAAAAAAAATATTGGAATAGTTTACGTTATACGGCCCCTGCTGTGCTTCTCGCATAATTCTTCTCGGTGAGAAACAGTGGTGCATATTGTATAATCATGACTCTGCTTATCGTAGCAATATTTTGTTTTCAATGAAACTTTTAAGAACTCCCCTCCCCCCTCCCTCCCCCTGATTCTTGGTGCCTATTTTTTGGGGGGGCAAACGTAGAAGCCATAGCCAAACCAGGAAGTATATTCCTTGTAAAAAGGGGGCACCGTAGTTCCCATTGCGAATTTAGTGGACAATAGAGGCCATTAAGACAGCGAGCCAGCGAAAAATACTCGTCAGTTTAGCTTGAGACATTTGCTAAAAGTTTTAATGTTAGCTGCTTTGGACACATTGCCATGTACTATACCAGAATGGTTCCCGGAGACTATGATGACAAACTGGGTAATAGAAGACCTAAAATGAAATGATGTAACAGCTTGACTTCCCTCAGCAGAGCTGTTTACGATAAAACTGCCGGGTAATGAAACCAATTGGGCATGTGTAACTAGAAAGAAAATGACATATATAAAGAAGGCCAGCTTAATGCTGAGAAATGCAGTGTAAATTTTCACTGCAAGTACATTTCTCAAAACATATTCCAAGTAATTTATTTCGAATACGTTACTGCGCATGAATTAACATCGCTATATCGCCCGAGAGAGCAGGCTGTCTCCGCGCCTGCTTCTGAAAATATATTCATTTAATAGGAAACTACGCAAAGCACAAGCCGGCATGAGCTTGATCAAAGAGGGAAGACATCTTTATTCGTTGCACAGCATTCGGACCATAGGCTGCGCTTCGCAGTCACACGCGCGTAATGAGGTAAATTTAACGAACAATATTACAGCGGTTCTTCCAATTCGCATGTTATATTTAAGCGTAGAAACGCAAAACTGACCTTGTGTGATCGTTGTCTACAAATTTTCGTTGCAAACATTTGCTGCAGTGTTGGTCAATAAATAGTAAAATAACCTGAGTAGTTTGGTTAACTAACGAATTGCTGTGGCAATTTTGGAAGTGATGTCCGTTGTACAGGTAAGTAATCTGTAGTTACCTCATTCGGAAGATAGGCTTGTAGGCTTTTTAACAGCGTAGCTGTTTTAGCTTTTAGTTCCGCCATAGAGCGTTACCACAAAAATCAACCCAGATGTGCGTCGCCTCTCGTTGCCGAGCAACGACTTGCGAAAGCGCCGAACTACGTTACCTCCTCGTTCCCCACGCGCGTAGGACGAGGTCTTCACGTCAAAGGCGAGTAAAAGCTCGAAAAAGCCGGCGTGACGACACACCTGTCGCCTTCTCTACTCCGTGCGTGCGTGCTGCTGCCATGGGAAGACCGAACAAAGTCCAGACGGCCGAAGAAAGAGCGGCCTACCAGGAAGAGCGCTGTACTGTCAAGCGAGAGGGATGTGTCGCCCTGAGCTGATCGGATACACTGCTCCGAAGCTGCGGCTGAGAAGAGGCGGCGCCGAGTCGAGGATCCCGAATTTCCGTCTAAGGAACGGGACAGTTGCTGCCTGAACGCTCGATGTCACCGAGAAAGCGATCCAGGCCTGTGAAAGCTGTAAAACTTCCAGCGTCAAGCCCACCGAGAGAACAGCTTAGCAAAACCTAGCATTTAACTTCGCAAAACATAGAAGCAACTTAGCCGTCGCCTACCATAATCTCGCAAAATATAGAAACGACTTAGCCAAGCATATCAACAAGTTAGCGAAACCTAGCATAGCCTCGCAAAACCTACAAACAACTTAAGCAAGCCGCGTAAAAGCTAGGTGATCAGAAGCTCCGCTGTTGACTCCAGCCTTGCACCCCTACTGGAAGCTGCGTACGTTTTCTTTCTTAAACAGTTCGATCTAAAAAAAACATACAGAAATAACGCGCAGTGCCTGTTGATAGTGATGCCACTATAAACTTTTAACTGCATGCAACACCACCGGTTATAGTGCGTTGCTCGACATTCCCGCATTCGTACCAATCACAATAGCGATCTGAAATGATTATTCTGCCCCTTCTTACTGTTTATTGTGTGATGCCATTGATTACGGAGATTTATTTGGCCCGACATCTGCCCCACATTCTAAATCTAAGTGTGCAACGCTGCGTAGGAATCTTTGAACTGAATAGAACACTTACGAAGTAGTGGTCGGTTTGGTTTCCCTCGAACAAACATGACTTTATATGATCCTCTTGATTGCATACTGGTGGCAATAAAAGCAGCCTTTTCTGTTCGGCTTGTGTTGGAAGGGAACACAGTATTACACTCAAAGACAAGGTTGCAGTGCGTTACGTATGTGTGTACAAAATGTAATTATTCGAGTAAGCGTTTCGGAAGTCTACAAATTACACGAAGTCTCACGTGAGTCTCAATAACGCTAATTTTTTTTTGTTGTTGTGAAATAGCAAATGCAGAAGAAGCATGTGTCAATCGTCCGTTGATTGTCCGTAGACGTTGTGCAAAGACGGAGTGATGCACAAAGGCACTATTTAAACCCTAGCTTCGGGACATGTGGAAATATTTCCCAAAAACAACGCAGGTCGACTGCATTCAATGCATCAAGGCAACCTGCTCAAAACAGTTCTCTTCTGAATGGTTTTCAAGACATTCTATAATTGGCAGTGGCTTAGCTCGGCTATGCCAGGATATACGTAGCGAAAGCTAAGGCATAGCATGGTTAGCCTTGGTTAATCTTGATTGCAAGTCCAGGTTAGTCTGGTTGTCTAGCTATGTTGCGGCGTTTAGCCAATCGTTCGGCGCGCTGTTCGTCTGTTTCTTGGGCGATTCGTTTCTCAATAATCTCGTTCCGATGTCTATTCCAGGCCTCCTCCTGCTTATCAGAATTGTCACCGTCCATACTGCCGCCTCAACTGTGGTTGCGGTGCACGCGAGCTGTCCTTTTCAATCATCCGACATGTTATCAGACATGCGACGCAGCTGGCGAAGAGAGCGCAAGCAACGATCAGGAACACGGTGTGATGAGGAATGCAGTGTGATGTCATGTGCCTCCTCAGAGCACGGCCAAAGTGAAATCGCAAGTTCGCGGCCAGTAAAGCTTTCGCTTTAATGTATATTAGCCACTACGTTTAACAGACACTATAGGCTCAGTTTCTTGCGATTGTTGGAGCCATACGGCAGGCGTTAGAGGTATATTATGAGTTTCATCAGTGGCTGAAGGTCATCCGTCATGAGAATTTCAGTGCCGGCACAATAAGGAGGCGAAAGCATTTTAACTTTCTTAGAGCACTCGTTTCGGGCACAGCATGCTTTCTTTGCTTATTTAGATTATTCGGGAACTTGCCAAAAGGGGGCCCCGCTTCCCCCCCTCCCCCACTTTTGCTATATTAATGACACCAATAAAGTCGAGTGCCCAGCAACATTAGTACTTGCACAACTTTCCTGCAGTACGCTTAAGATCCTAGCATCCCAAGATCCGTGCATGGGAGCCAAGTAATCAGACTATAAGAGAAGGGTGCAAGTGTGGGAGCAAAGACTACATGCACAAAGAATGCATTGCGCAATGTTTATGAACATATTGAAGTATGCCGAGATATTTTGTAACGATAGACTCATCAGGAGACCGCTCTAAGAGCTATTAGAATTACCAAAAGAGTAAAAGATCACAGTTTGTTTTCTTCGTTTGCCCCATATAGTGAAACAATACGAAATAACTGATAATATATACGCATTAAATACAAAACTCCTTGCCTGTAGTAGAAGTACGTGTCTATCGCGATTTAATGTAGCTTATATGCTGCTTATTCATAACCTTATGTTTTCGACATGCACATCCCAACTAAGCGATTCAGTAAAACACCACGCCTACGCTTTTCATTGGTGGAAAGAATCTCAACTTTCCTATGCCCTAAAACAAGATCAAAGTTGCAGCGATATATTCCGTTTTTCGGTCTAATCAAAATGGCTTTAATTTAATGTGTATGAATCTTCCAGCAGTTTTTGAAGGCCTGTCGCCGCAAGCATTCCAAAAAGTAATTGCCTTTGTCAAATACTTCTTGTTCTGTCTTACTTCAAATTAGAAGGTTTAGGTCATCGCTGCATGGTATATTTAGTGCAACAGGGGTAAAAACATATCATGAATGTACAGTAGGAACAGTAGCGACTCTAAAACGCTTCCTTGTGGTGTGCCATATCTCATGGGTGCTAGTCTAGAGAATGGTCGGTTACGAACAACGATCTGTTTTGCGTTTTCAGGTATATATATAGGATTGCAATATTCCTAGGCTATTTCCTCTTATTCCATTCCTCTATTCCATTCGTTTCAGTTTTTGGATTAGCAGATCCTGATTCATTAAAAGACTGCTTTCCAAAAGTCCCCATAATCGTCAGTACTAATTGCTTCAAATTCATCCATTTTAATGCCTTTTTGCTTCCTCAATGTTGCTTCCGTACACACTTTCTGTAGAAAACCAAACTGACAATCATATTAGACATATTGGTTCATTAAGAACCTATTGCTTCTGATATATATCACTTTTCTAGGGTGTCTGGTAACGCGATTCGAGAATCGAGATTGGTCAAAAGTTGGCACGCTTGATCCATCACCTCCTTTATGAATGACAGTGACTTTCGCTACCTACATATCTTTTGGAAAAACGGTGGTGCAAAGAGCAAGGTTATAAATGTGCATCAATAATGGGGCTAACATGTCGACAACGTAATTAAATTTTTTTTGAAATCCGTCTTTGTCTTCAGTTTTACTTGCTCTAAGATTTGAAAACACCGTAATTATCTCACTTTCCGTTCTGGGAAACATAAAAAGTGAATGTGAAACATTAGGTATGTGATCGAAGTCATTTGTGGGTGTGATAAATGAACACAGCGTTTCAGTAATATTTAAAGATATGTCAACTTCATTATAGAGGTTCCAACTTAACACAAGCCCATCCTACGTGAGCGAAGTAACAGTGTTTTTAGAACTGCACTTTAGAATTTTATTTTGATGGTCCCATTGGTTCTGCACACATTTCTTGGGTTAGTGTAAAAATGCCTTCTTAATATACGTGAGAAGTGGCGTTAACCGAGAGTCCCGATATTTATTGCTGAATTCATAATAAGTCAACAAACACTGACAACAAGGACAACATAGGGAAAATTACTTGTGCTTATTAAATGAAAATAAAAGAACGATAAATAAATGGAAATAAAAGTGGATGAAAAAACAGCTTGCCGCAAGTCCCAGTGTGGGTACACCTGTCGCCTAGTCCATTCTTTCGGCCAGAGTGTTCTCCGGAGGAGATCCGTGACAATTGCCATTGGCCTACTCTGTTGACTTAGCTTCCAGTATTTGAGACTTTCCAGAGCGTTGAACTCACTTGACCATAGTATTTCTTTTTTTTTAAATGAGGTGCTCCCACACTCCAAGTGCAGAAATATATTATTTATGAGTTTTTTTTTTGAAATACACGCCGGCCCTTTAATTTTGACCTCTTTCCACTTAGTTATCGCAAACTGACACATGCCTTCCCGAGGGTTCAGTTCTAGGCTTCCGATTAACACGATCGAGTTAAGGGCCTGTGTCGCACAAAATCCTGTTTCGGCGCCTGGCGTAGTCGTTGACGTCCCGTGAGCGAGAACTGACGTAAATATTCAAGTGTCCGTATACCCCAAGCCTTGCTAAGAGCCAAAGCAAAACGAGTCCAAATGGCCCCAAATGAGCGAAAGCAAAATAATTAGGAGCCTCCAAAAAACTGGCAATTCGCGAATTCAATTACATCTGCGGATAACACAATTTCATTTTGTCACTTTGCTTAAATGCTTACCCTTCTATTCGTCATAGAACTTCACTGCGAGATTGAATGAGTATTTCCTTCTCATTACATACTTGTGCGAGTTTTAATTCTTCAGCTTGCTTTGACAGCCGGACACATTTCTTCTTTAAAGCAATTATTTTGAAACGGCAGAACCTGGCATTTGTGTTGAAAATTTCTTCAATCAGCTACATATTACTTTTATCTTGAAAACAGACACTTTTGTACACAAAATTGTAGAAGTAATGCTCTTAATAGCTTTTCTTGCATATCAACAAAAAATTGTTAAGTTCGCACTTGAACCTTTCAGTTTAATGTAACTTCTTTTACTGACAAATTTGTGAAGTATAAATGGAAGTAAGATTTTTTGAATATTCTACTGTGTTTAGCATCCTTATAATTGATGGGGGATACCAATGCGTGTTATCTCCGCATAATTATTGTGGGTGTTCAACAAATGGGCCTTAAATAACATTGGCCTACTCTGATGACTTGGCTTCCCGAATTGGAGACTTTCCAGAGCGTTGAACTCCCTGTGCCATAGTATTTCCTTTTTTTTTCAAAATGAAGCTTTAGCGCATAATTAGCGCATACTGTATTTCTTATGAGTTGTTGTGCAATACACGACAGGCCTTTAATACTGACTTCTCATCTTAGTTATCACATACTGTCACAGGCCTTCGCGAGGCGCCCTCTTCAGTGCAATGTGGAGCGCAGGCACTGTGCCGGAGAAATGGAAAACCAGTCGTATTGTAGCGCTTCTGAAGCCTGGCAAGACACCTCATGCGATATTTTTCTACAGACCCATTGCCTGGGCAAGCTGCGTGGGCAAGGTCATGGAGAGAATGGTGCTGACAAGGCTAGAGTGGTTTCTCGAATAGTACAACCAGCCAGACATGATGACCGGTTTTCGAAATGGAAGCTCGGTCATTGACAGCGTGATTGACTTCCTGCCAACCGTCGAACACGATAAGAAGTGTCGACGCTTGTTAGGAGCACTATTTTTGTACGTCAAAGGCGCATATGACAATGTGTTGCATGACGCCATTCTCGACGGAATTGAGGAGCTAGGAATTGGTGGTAAGCTGTTTCAATAGTTAATGAATTACCTTACAGGCCGGATCATATTGTCACGTGGTGGTGACGTTGAAGACCACAGTAGCAATACTGTGAAATACAAAACTAGCTTTTATTGGGCGAACCTGTGCCCACAAAAACAGGATACACTTGTAGCACAATGACAGTGGCGAACACGGTCGGCGATCGTCGAAAATCTGATCAGGGGGTCAAGCGCGTCGGCTTTTATACATCAGTCGTCGAACGTTCCAGAGTAATGGCTAGGACCCGCGTGCCTTCCACAAAGTTCTACATTATTCGCGTCGCGCACACATGCAATCAGATTACACAGTGCTCGGTCACAGACAGCGTATGGAAGCATCGATTACATTCCAGAAACTTCCGATGCATGCCGGCGCGTCCTGCGCTGTGCGATAACATTTGTTAGGCGGTGAAATGTGTCGCCTATGTCGGCATATCATCCTCATAGTATGAGGGTGATATGCCGTGGTAGTGCGGGGAATGATGCGACACTCCTTTATCAATGCTGAAATGACGTCGGAGAGGAATACGCGACCGCGGTCGGTCAGTAATTCTCGAGGTGCTCCATGGCGTAAAATCAGGTGTTGAAGGATAAAACTGGCGACGTCTTTTGCTGTGGCAGATGCAAGGGCTCAAGTTTCAGCCTACCACCTGAGGTGGCCGATAGCAACAATAACCCAGCGGTTGCTGCTTGGAGTGTTGGGAAGCGGACCGTATAGGTCAATGACGACGCGGTAGAACGCACGCGCCGGGCATGGTAAGGGTTGCAAGGGACCGGAGGCATGTTGAGTTGGCGTCTTGCGTCATTGGTATATGAGGTATGACCGGACATACTGGCGAATGAAACGGTACTTACGGCGCCAGTAGTACCGAAGCTGGAGGCGCCAGCGTGGGCGCATTGCGGGTCGTCGTGGAACGTGGCGCAGATGTCGGGGCGGAGGTCTCGGGGTATAACAAGCAACCACTTGCGACCGCTCGAATTGTAGTTCCGGCGGTACAGCAAGTTCTACCGAATGATGAAATGCGCGGCGTAACGACAGAGCGTCCGAGAGATCGGCGCTGGTGACTGTCTAGACAGGAAGTCAATCAGCGAAGAGATCCACGGGTCCTTGCGCTGCTCTGATGGCATGTCGGAAATGTTGAGGGCGAAGGCACCGCAGGTGGAAATAGACGAGTGGACAGGAGAAGAGGGCAGGGGTGACCGGGATAGAGCGTCTACGTCTGAATGCTTTCGGCCTGAGCGATAAACAACGCGGATGTCGTACTCTTGTAGGCGCAATGCCCAACGGACGAGCCGACCAATTGGATCTTTTAGTGAAGATCACCAGCATAGGGCATGATGGTCGGTCACGATGTCAAATGGACGCCCGTACGCATAAGGACGAAATTGTCCTATAGCCCAAATGATGGCCAGACATTCCTTCTCAGTAACCGAGTAGTTCCCGTCGGCTTTGGTAAAGGTGCGGTTGGCATACGCGACGACGTACTCTTAGAAGCCATCCTTGCATTGTGCAAGAAGAGCGCCGAGCCCCACACTGCTTGCGTCTGTATGGATCTCAGTTGGAACAGAGAGATCAAAGTGTCGCAGTACTGGAGGAGAGGTGAGAACGCATCGAAGTTCTTGGAATGCGTCATCGCACGCCGGGGTCCAGGCTGACAGGTCAGAACTTCCGGTGAGAAGCTGCGTCGAGGGGGCGATAATAGAGGCAAAGTTACGGACGAAGCGTCGGAAATATGAGCAAAGGCCGATGAAGCTGCCAAGCTCTTTCATGGTGGTTGGTATAGGAAACTCGGATACGGCGCTAAGTTTCGTGGGGTCCGGGAGGATACCGTCGTTTGAAACTACGTGGCCAAGGATAGTCAGCGTGCGGGCGCCGAAGTCGCATTTCTTCAGATTTAGTTGCAAGCCTACAGTGGAGAGGCGCGCAAGGACTTGCTCAAGGCGGCTGAGGTGCGACGCAAAGTCGGTGGAAAAAGCCACAATGTCATCTAAATAACAGAGGCACGTTTTCCACTTCAGCCCTCGATGAACGGTGTCCATCGTTCGCTCTAAAGTGGCAGGCGCGTTGCAGAGGCCGAACGGCATGACGGTAAATTCATTAGCCCCTCAGGTGTTACAAAGGCTGTCTTTTGGCGATCGGCCTCTGCCATTGGCACTTGCCAGTACCCGGAGCGCAGATCCACCGAGGAAAAGAATTCCGCTCCCCACAGACTGTCCAAGACATGATCGATGCGCGGCAGAGGATAGACATATTTGCGTGTTATTCAGTTAAGGCGGTGATTGTCGACGCGGAACCGAATGCAGCCGTATTTTTTATAACGAGTACAACCGCAGATGCCCAGAGACTGCTAGAAGGCTGGATGATGCCACGCTCTAGCATGTCGTCAACGGGCTGGTTGATGATACGGCGTTCAGCAGCCGACACACGATATAGGCGCTGCCGCCATGGTGTTTGTTGACCGGTGTCGATACGGCGAACGACTGCGGACGTTCCGCTCAAGGATGGTCGGTTAATGTCAAATGAGGCACGAAAACGTTGGAGGAGCTTGATGATCTCTGAGTTCTGCGTCGACGGCACGAGAGAAGACGTCTACAGGGACATCGGTCGCAGCGGGAGGAGTGACGGCACAAATCGGAAGTCATGCCGTATCACCAAACAAGGTGGCCGGGAGAACGCAATCAAAAGTTTCAGAGGTACCCAGGCACTCGCCGCGGAGTAGGGATGATGGGCACGCGGACGGATCGCACGCGTAAAGGGCAGCAGAACCTTCGCAAAAAGTGACGACAGCAAACGGAAGCAGAAAGTTCCGGCGGCGCGCACAAGTGGCCGACGGCGTAAATAGAACAGATCAGTTAGCAGAAGAGTTACATAACGCAGGGACCAGAGCGGCGGAGTAAGGTGCAATATTGATGTCAGAGGTGGCAACAACTTTAGGAGAATAATGGTCGTCAGGGTGAAAGCACGGTACTGATAACGTTAGTTCGGCTCGAGCGCAGTCGATAAGAGCTTGATTGACAGATATGAAATTCCCTCCAAGGATAACGTCGTGCGAGGAACGAGATAGGACGACAAATTCGATAACATACATAACGCTTTCAATGACGACCCGGGCTGTGCACGACGGGAGAGGCAACGGGAATGGTCACTTTGTTTAAATTGCGGCAAAGCTTTTCACTAATAATAGAAACGGCGGCCCCTGTGTCGATAAGTGCGTGTACGGTGACGCCGTCTACGGACAGTTCAATTTCGTTCGCTGGGGCAGAATGAGGCCTTGAAATGTTCGACGTAAACGCAGTTCTTGCCTCTGGAACTGCGACTGTTAGTTTCCCTCTCGGGCGGGGCTGGGTCGGCGAACCATCGGGGAAATGGACCGACGTGAATCGAAGGGGTGCCGATTGTAGGACCAGTCCAGAGGAAGGTTAGGTGGGTCTTGACGCGGAAGTCGAGCAGGCCTGTAGCTTGAGGCGCCCCCACCGTCATGTAAACTGTGGCTGCGACGGTGGCAGAATCATGCTACGTGACCTGGAAAATGGCAGTAATAGAATATTGGCCGCTCATCAGGTGTACGCCACGGGTTGACGACAGGGGCTCCACCGGCCGAGTAAGGGACGGCAATCGGACGCGAAGGTGGCGGCGGCAGATGGAAGGTGCCGTTGGTCCTGTAGGCATCAGGAGCCGGAGTCGCGTAAGGCCGGCCGACAACGTCAGCGTAAGTTAGCGGTCCAGCTGCAGGCTGCGGAGGAGGGGCAGGTGGTAACGCCGCGGCAACTTGCGTCTGAATTACGTGAAGAAGCGAATGAGCCAAGGTTGTCGACGGCTCGGGTGCGCTATTCGCCAGAGAGAGCTGGCGTGCGACTTCCTGACGGATGAACTTCTTTATCTCTGGCATTAAAACAAAGATGTCGGCAGCGTCGCGGCCGAAATCCTACGGAGATAGATCCGCGGAGTCCTGCTGAGAAGCGCGTGTTGATGCACGCTGCTTGTACAGCTCGTCGTACTGCTGACGAAGCTGTATGACCTCGGCAATCGTCCGGGGACTCTTCGCAACAAGTATCTGGAAGGCATGATCATCGATGCCTTCCATGCCGTGCTTTATTTTGTCTGCTTCGTCCATGGATGTGTCGATGCGCTTGCAGAGCGAGAGCACGTCTTCAATATAACTGGTGAAAGTGTCGTCCTGGCGTTGAGCTCGGCCACGCAAGCGCTGCTCAGTGCGAAGATGGCGAACGGTGGGACGGCCGAAGACCTCTGCCAATGTTGTCGTGAATGCCGAGCAGGTGGCAAAATCAGCTTCAAGATTGCGCAACCATAGGTTTGCCATGTCAGTCAAGTAAAAGATGACAATTCTGAGCTTGGCGCGGTCGTCCCACTTGTTATAGGCGCTTACACGGTCATATTCGGCGAGCCAGTCTTCCACGTCCGTGGTCATCCGTGCCACTAAATATGGCCAGGTCGCGGGCTGCCAGATGAAGCCAGAGCAAACGATGGCCGAGGGCACGGGAGCAGCAGCCTTGGACGGTCACGGTTCATCCATTGAAAGAGCTGGTGGTAGCGTCCGACTGCGGAGTTCCCAAGATGTCGAAGCCCAGCACCTCCACCAAATACAACGGGGGTGTTTGCCTAGCAGCACTAGTTCTAGGCGGTAGCGGTAGGCTTAAACAGGTCGGTACTATGGCGTAAAGCGGAAGCCAGCATTTCCCGTCTTCTCTTTCACGAGGACTGTGCCCACTGCCTAGTGCCTTCAGTAAAAAACATACGTACATACATACATACATACATACATACATACATACATACATACATACATACATACATACATACATACATACACACACATACATACATACATACATACATACATACATACATACATACATACATACAAACGTACGTACATACATACATACATACATACATACATACATACATACATACATACATACATACATACATACATACACACACACACACACATACATACATACATACATACATACATACATACATACATACATACATACATACATACATACATACATACATACATACATACATACATACACACACACGTACGTACATACATACATACAAACGTACGTACATACATACATACATACATACATACATACATACATACATACATACATACATACATACATACATACATACATACATACATACATACATACATACATACATACATACATACATACATACACACATACAGCAATATTGATGCCACCAGGGGCAACAGGGGCACTCTCTTCGGAATCGTTCCACAAAAAACCTACCAACATATCTGATGCGGAAAGTAGTGGAACTTGATGAGAGAGGATTCGACTGTAACACTTAAAATAATTCCACGAATGTGATGCGGCTTGTAGGTGCGAGCCTATCATGTAAGCAGTTTAATCCAATAAGACAATGGGCTGATCTAGATTGCGCCATCACATTACAGTCGCAACGATATAGGCTGTTGATGTAACTGTTTCACTGAGTTGAATTTTCTCATAAACCTTTGCGGCTGTGAAGAAAATGCAGAAGTGCTGCACCATTGTTATGTAAGCGTTTATTGCGTGAACCTTTGCGTAGTATAGGTGGTTTAGCTGTGAGACATAGTGTACGTGAAGTTCAATGCAACCACAAATGACACGTACCGACGGCCACATAGTTAAGTTATTGATTGTGTTTCTACAGCAGCGTTCAACGGCAATGGTTCAGTTTTTTATTTTCCCGTAAATACATCTCTACTTTCAGTTCAACCTGCTTTGCCCTATCAGCAGCGCCTGACTGCACAGAGGGCTATGGAAGCCATCCATTCTATAATTATACTAGAATTTGAATTAATCTGTATCGTTCGTGTAGGCAAAGGACCAAATGAGTCAGTTCCACCTAGTATATTTCAACACACGCAATGTCAAAACATGCAGGGTATCAACATAGCTACTATATGACTTAAGATGGTATATTTTTAACAAAAATAGCATGCACATTACTGTAACACCACATAGCTTGATCTGATGCGCTATTGGCCGTCACACTACACTCAACGAGGTGACCAACAGATGGCGTCTGTATGGTGAGTCATAGGCCGTTTTTCCTTAACTTGCTAAATAAGCCACGGCGGTCCTGGTGGCCGGCATCCGCGGGGCAAGATGGAACCATGTGTTATATACTTTTCAAGGGTTGGGCGCTTCAGGGATATTATCGCACTTTCGAGAACCATCTTGGCGGCGTTGGTGAACCAGTTCATCAAGCGTATATAATTCCTCTTGGGCATGGAGGGCATGGATAAGCGTAAATTTTGGAAGGCCTGTTTTACGCACATTACTGCTCGTTGATGAAATCCAATCGGTTCCACTGTGCGTGTCATGTGATGAAACTGGGTTTGGCACATCAACCTTGCCAGAACACAGTACGTATGAGGAGGCGGGCGAAGGTGTGGTTGTGGATGTGTAATTGTCAGACAGAGCTCTAAACTTGCGGCTCCAATGTGGAGAAACGGGTTGAGGAACCCGACTGTGCAGGTCAGCAATGTCGACCACGAGCTATAACCAAGGGTGATGGGCTGATGTTGAAAACAACTAACCTTTGCGGTACACCTCGACGTGGCCTAAATGATCCACATTATGTTTGTTGATGCTGATGGAAAATTCACCAGATGTGTAGCATGTGTGGGCGGGTAAGTCAATCCAGCGTCGCAGTTCGATGAGGGCTGCGTGGCTGATGTGGTCATATCCCTTCTGCGCACCCATATGGAAAACGCGCCGGAGTACAGTCGATCGGCCACCGATCAAAATCATAGAGGATAAGTTAGCTAGGCGGTCCTATGCTCCAAGGTAGATGCGAAAGCCAACTTTCGACGGATGATGCCAGTAATGTACTTCCAATCGCCACTTGAAATGGGCAGCCACTATGAATTTCAAGAACTTCCGTAAAGTAGGCTTAAGAGAAAGTGGCTCAAGATTTGATATGCTCTCATCAGGTGTGGGAGTTTTTAGGAGAGTGATTATAGCTACTTACATCCGGTGCTGCGGTCAACTATCTGACAGCCATGTAGCGTATTATGAGCTTATAACAGCTTCCAAGGTGGCTCCTTCTAGGATTTTAAGACGCCTCAAAGGTCACACCGTCAGGACCCAGGGTGGGTCATTAGTTTTGCATGGTCTATTGTTGTGAGAAATTTAGCCAACATGAAGAAATACTGCATGGCAGAGATAATATGAGCTAATGGGAGTGCCCCTGCATTCGGCGGAAACGTAAATGAAACGACACGTAAACGTTAAAGGAAACAATACGTGACTACTGGTTGTGGCGTATCATAGCCAAGAAATAATACCTGTACCATGTAAATACAACGAGATAGGGATATTTTTGTGACGTGATGCACACACAGGAACTCTGGTCATGAGAGCGTCCACCACATTCAACCACTCGGATTGTTCTCCAGGTAAAGTCTGTGCAGGTGGTTACACCTTGCGAAGAGCACCACGCTAGCCAGCGTTGAGGTGAGAGCAGCAGTTCATGGCGGCTGGCTGCAGCAGTCAGCTGACGGTGGCAGAGTTGAATCTCCGCAGATTCCGGGTGCCGGCTGGCATGTACCTCTGTCTGGTGGCGTTGTGCCCAAAGCCGTAGCAGCCAAAGATCTCGTGTCGGACGAGATTCCTTGGCCCATGACCATAAAGTGGCTGTGTTGACAGCCGTTTGTGGCAGGTTGGAGAGCGTCCCTTGCTGGCGAAGCACGAAGCGTACCCCATTTGATCACAATACACTGTCGACAGAGGCGGTGGGTTCCATGGGGGCTTAGGCCGAGCTGAGTGGGATGGAGATCCTCCCCCAGTAGTCCGTTTATCGATACCAGGTCTGCCTGGTGTCAACCGTCTGATGACCCAACCACAAGGATAGGTCCGCTGAACACATGGCATGCTTTGGAGGGCGCGGCGTCCTGTAGGCTTGGAGACATCATTAGGCAGCGTAAAGTAGTTCTTTGTGAGAGTATCGAAGATAAAAGCCCAGGCTCACTAGACACAGAATAATCCCACTAACGGTAAGGAGCACTAAAATCACTACTATGAGTATATGAGTATATTTTGTATTATGAAAAGAAAGCTTTTGCAGAGCCCTTGTGCACAGCGTAACGAATTCACGTATGTTGATTTTCATATAGAATTTGTCCGCTTTGAATGATGTAATGGATGCCGTTTACAGAACCGTGATATCTTTTCTTGATGAAGGGGCATTAATTTGTAAACTTTTTGCTTCTGGTTTTCGTGAGCATTAGAATTTTTGACATTTTTGTTAACAAAACTGAGGTCCTAATTCCATAGTCCGTACAAACAGCCACTACAGCTTAACTTTATCTCGCAAGTGCAACAAAATTTATAAAATTGAGTTCAGGGGCTATCACAGAAATGCGTTTTTGCGTTTCACACGCATTTGAATGGGCCGCGCCGGAGTTGGGAACGAGCTAACGCTTCCACTTAATCCATCACACCGGATTGACAGGAAACCCACGAAACATAACACTGACTATACACACGCCCGCGGCCGCAGTGGTGCCAAAATAGTAAGAAAATCAATACACTAAAAGTTATGCAGTTATACTCTACAGGGCAGTACAGAATTCTTCCGCTTTTACTGAATCTTCGAGATCGCTGATGGTATTACCCTACATACCTTTCTCTGCATACATCGTTTGTCCTATGCCAAGTATCTTCGTCACTGATTTCTGGCCGCGTCCACTTTTATGCGTTGCATATTGCAATCACTCAGTTCAGCCCTTGGGCGCGGCCGAGCAGCCACCATTGACCTTTAGCGCAACCACGTGACGTGACGTCACGACAGCCGGAGGAAAAGCTGGGCCCCAACTCGCGCGGTCACGCGCGGCCGCAGCCACCACCTGACTCCCGCTCCTCCCGCTAGGGGCGCTGCGCCAGCGCGTGACGTCACGGAGGAAAAGCTGGGAACCAACTGGCGCGGTCGCGCGCGGCCGCAGCCCCCACCTGACCGGGCAATATGCAACACATTCTTGGCTTAACCAAGCTAAGCCTGGCAATTTTTTTACGGCTTCTTCAGTCTTCCTCAAGTTATAGTTTCGAATATCACCTATTTTCGCCTTGTTGATCAGTTTCGACAGTTCGGCGTATTGTATGTTACCTCTTTAGTTGGACACTTTCATTCTTTGTCGTTTCTTTATTAGGTCCTTTGTTACTTGGGAGAGCTTGCCTACTGGTTGCCTTGGCGCCTTACCTGTTACTTCAACTGCTGCCTCTGAAGCCAGCCTAGTTACGGTTTCATTAATTACATCTATGTCATGTTCATGCCTCTGTTCTAAGGCTGCATATTTGTGGGCAAGTACCAGCCTGAATTTCGCTGCTTTTACCCTTACTGCCTGTAGGCTGACGTGTTTCTTCTGGACCAATTTTACTATTAGAATAGAAGAAATATTAGATTAGAAGAAATACAATGAACATGGAAGTGGATGAAACAACAAGTTACCGCAGGCGGGGAACAATCCCACAAATTTATGATTACGCGTGTGATGCTGTGCTTATTGGGCTACCGCGGCGCCATTTCCCCATTCACTTCCTTCGGTATTTATGTTTCCTAGTAAAACCCTGGGAGTGTTAGCTAGCACCCCAATTCAGGAATTTTGGCGGCGGATGTGGAACATCCTTTCTACCGCAGGCGTCACGAGAACGTGTTCTTCTTGACTGAAGCCAACCGGTCAGTAAACTCACACATGCTACCTGAAGGCATGATGGTTGCCGGATTTACACCGTCGTTATGTAATAATCGAGAAGAAAGGGACCCAGTGGCTTGTAATAATTGTTTGGCGTTGGTGTGGTATAAAGTAAATGTTATTATTTTGATTTCTCTATTCTGGATGGTTTCTGAGGACGCAAGATGACTACTGCATGTATTACCCCATGTAAGTATACTGTAATTGGCATGTGAATGAGAGAAAGAGAGAAAGCAAGGATAGGAAAGGCAGGGAGGCCTAACAGACAAGCACCCGGTTTGCTACCCTACACTAGGAGTGGGGGAAAGGGGAATAGAAAGAGGAAACAGGAGAGAGTAAGCACTGAGTGCGTGTGGGAGAGACACTATAAACGGTCTCCCAAGTCGGTGCACTTCTAGCATTGTTCTAGTGCACGAATCGCTTCTCGTGCCAGTGACGGGTGTGGCCACGGTCCGAGTATCTTTGACTCGGTGTACGGTATTGAGTCCAGTCGGTGTAAAGTTGCCCGCAGAGAGAGGCGTACATTAATATTCGCGTCACCAACGATTTCATCCTGCGTAGCTTGGCAGTTTCGTAAGAAAGAGAAAATTGATTCCATTTTATAGAGAAGACTGCCAAGACTCGCGTTGGGAGGTCGATAGACCACGCCTGCAATATAACCGGTTTCTATTTGCACAAAAAGTACTTCAATATCGCAGGAACAGAATGTAATCGAAGGCAGTATTGTGAAATCCAGATTATTTCTCACAAAATGGGCGACACTGCCCCCTCGATAACGTGACACGCGTGGGCGGGATATTAATCTGTACCCCGGCGTATCTATGATTTCATCGTTCAAAAGCCAAGCTTAACTTGTTGCAATTACGTCATACAAGAAATTATGCAATTATGAGTTCAACAAGTTTACGTTTTTTCTTAAACTGCGTTTGTTGCAATGAAAAATGGTATACATAATGGAAGCAACAGGAATGAATGATCGTTGTTTCGACGCAAAGACAATGATTATAGTTTAGCCTCGATTAAATTGTAATCTGTTTAATTTAGACCACAGTTATGTTGAGAAGGTCCGCACTATGTTTATCTACTGGGCAGTTCACGTTTTTATCATAGCTAAATATTGTGTTATCATCAGCATGCAGAAAACAATCACAGTGCGTGATCAAATTAGGCAAGTCATTAATATAAATTAAAACAAAGAGTAGGCCCCAAATGGATCCTTGTGGTACCCCTGTATTCGACGTTTTTTGTCTTGAGTAGGTGGCAGAAATGCTGAACATATTGTTTCTATTATAGTGGTACCCAGGGGTTTGTATCATGGCAGGAACATATATTCCCATTAATTATTATTTCTGAAGGAAATCCTGCACTGAATATTTTATGTATTACATAGGCGAAAAAGCAGAATCAATGCAGTTTTTACACATAAACGTTTTATTACCGAAATGCATGTCGTAAAAAGATATAAATTGCCAGATTCAAGATGGGTCAAAATAGAACAATGTTTGTGAGGACACGCTCGTCCCTACCAAGAAAAAAATGCATTAGTGGTTACGAGATATGCAAGATGTATTGCTGTCTAATAGGCATTATCTCCGAAAGAATATAACTTTTGTGTTGAACCGGTATTCTACTAACAGCAAGCACTACAATCGGACGTGCCATGCAGCGAAGGAGTTCCTCGATGTAAAACATCATAGAACATTGCAGGTCTTGCAGTAAACTCTTGTTTTCTTCTGGGTTTTCATGACGTTGTAGCATTTCTTACAGTTTCTATAAGTCTCCATCTTGGCAAAACATGAAACAAGCCGGGCGGCAGCCGCCGATGTCGTGGACTGGTTTGCATCGTCATCGCTCTCGGATTCAAAGTCCTACGAATAGGCGACATCCACAGACTCGCTCCTGCTCGATCCATCGATAAAACTCGTCGCACACGCCACGGAATCACGAGACCAGTGGTAGCTCGAAGAGCACGGGCCGAAGGCGCCCATTTTTGCTATTTACTTTCACGATCCCCAGACTTCAAGGCGCTTTCGAAATTCGCCACCATGCGCGAAAAAAACAACTTGCTTAGAAAACAAAAAAATATAGTTTTTCACACCGCAGATCTGAATAGGCACAGCGCCAGCACCTACATCACTGGTGTAAGTATGCAGCTAGATCTAAGCGTCAGTATCAAAATGCCGCAGAACCGGTCCGGAAATCAACAGTGGGCTACCCTTACCTTAGGGACATTCCTACGCAGGTCAGTCGGAAATTGCGTCAATGCTGCAATAAAAAATCACGAAAACAGAAGAATAACGAACACATATGCCTCAACTTGCAGTGCCACGCATGCGCATGACTGTTGTACCGCTAAAGTCATTTCAAGACATGACGACAACGTAACTCGCTTTATCATTGAAGCCAGCAAGATCCACAAGACGAAAGAAATTCGTGGATGGGGCATTTCTCAAGTGCATTAGAGGAAAAAAATTGCTTTTCATGACAAGTGATAGACTTTTTAACAGTAAGCGCAGAAAAGTCGATGTTTAAACGGTACGGGTGCTCTTACAGTTGGCATTGTGTTTGCGCTCTTTATTTCAGTGATAATTCGAGAAATATATTTTGCCATGTTCTTATTCAAAGTTTAGTTCTTGGTTCACAACTGGCTGTGTGTCTGGTATGCCTCTATTCTTGTAAAAAGGTGCGCTGACTTCTTTTCTATTATTCAAGTTATAAGGCTGTTTACGCTTCTGTATATCTTATTGTACACATACGTGACCGGGTGACATATATGTGGAACTCTTCCCGCAAGAACAGTTGTTAGTGCACAGCTTGTCTTTGTCATTTCTTCCTGTGTGAGTTGTCTTTTTGTTGACACGAAATTTCCCCAGCAAATGGCTTTATATTCGGAGGACACATGTAGCTTGCATAATGAAACAAACTGTTCGACTCATGCTCATGCCCAAGCTTATAAACTCTTTGTAAAGTAACCAGTCGCATGGCTGATGAGATTAACATATATAAAAACAGGCCACCTTTTTTATCATCATCCTCGTCAGCCTATTTTAGGTGCACTGCAGGGCGAAGGCCTCTCCCTGCGATCTCCAGTTACCGCTGTCTTGCGCGAACCTGTTCCAGCTATCGCCTGCGAATTTCTTAATTTCATCGCCCCACCTAGCCTACTGATGTCTTCGTCAGCGCTTCCCTTCTTTTGGCACCCATTCTGTAACCCTAATGGTCCACCTGTTTTCTAACGTACACATTTCATGACTTGCCCAGCTCCATTTCTTTTCTTAATGTGAATTAAAATATCGGCTAATCCTCTTTGCTCTCTGATCCACACTCATGTCTCTTAACAGCATGACCAACATTATTCGTTCCAAAGACCGTGGACACCGTTCGTTCTAAAGCCCGTGGGCGTCGCCTGTATTCTTGGTGGACAAAAAGGACGGAACCCAACTTTTCTTCGTCGATTATCGTAGACCTAACAAGATCACGAAGAAGGACGTATATTCCCTTCCTAGGATGTACGACGCATTAGATCGGCTCTGGAACGCAAAATACTTCTTCTCGATGGATCTAAAGTGTGGCTACTGTCGAATAGAAGTCAGCGAGAGAGATCGCGAAAAGACCGCCTTCATCACGCCAGACGGCCTCTACGAGGTCAAGGTCATGCCAATCGGACTCTGCTCGGCGCCTGCAACGTTCCAGCGCGTCATGGACACGGTGTTAGCAGGATTGAAGTGGCAGACCTTTCTTATTAACTTTACTGACGTCGTCGTCTTCGCCGGAAATTTCGACGATCACCTTAGGCGGCTTGCGACAATACTAGAGGCCATCAAGTCATCAGGGCTCACTCTGAAGCCAGAAAGTGCCGCTTCGCTTACGATGAGCTTCTGTTCCTAGGCCACGTCATCAGCAAGTCTGGAGTCCGCCCCGACCCGCAGAAGACTGCTGCCATCGCAATCTTCCCATAGCCCATCGACAAGAAGGCAGTGCGTCGATTCCTTGGCATGTGTGCCTACTACAGGCGGTTTGTCAAGGACTTCTCACGCATTGCTGAGCCGCTGATACATCTAACTAAATGTGATGTCGAGTTCAAGTGGGAAACGCCGCAGGTCGACGCATTCGAAGCACTCAAACGACGCATGCAGTCGCCCCCAGTTCCGATTCCGAAATCCACACTGACACCAGACGCCAGTAGCCTAGGCCACGGTGCCGTCCAAGTCAAGAGAAAAGACGGACTTGAACGCGTGATAGCTTGCGCTAGCCGGTCCTTGTCAAAAGCGGAAGGCATTTATCCTACAACCGAAGAGGAATGCCTCGTCATCGTTTCGGCTACAGCGAAATTTCGCCCTTACCTCTGTAGCAGGCCGTCCAAAGTCGTCAGCGACTATCACACCTTGTGTTGGCTAGCGAATTTAAAGGGCCCTTTAGGACGGCTGGCATGGTGGAGCCTAAGTCTGCAAGAATATATCACTGTAACCTACAAGTAGGGACGAAAACACTCTGATGCCGATTGCCTATCCCGGAGCTGAAAAACCTCGTCGAGTATTTGGAAGGGCATAACGACGTTGTTCCTTGGGCATTTAGGCGAGGATTGTCTTCGTTCTCGCTTCAAAACAACCTACCCGTAAAGAAGAACTTCCCAGCAGTCCGCGCCAACTACCTTCTTGTTGTTCCTTCAGGGCTGCGTCCAGATGTATTGCACGCCCTATATGGCGATCCGACCATAGGACACCTTGGATTCTCCCGGACACAATCGACGATACAGGAAAGGTATTATTGGCCGCGCCTGACCGCCGACGTCGTCCGTTATGTAAGAACATGCCGAGACTGTCAGCGACGCAAGACACCACAGACAAGGCCAGCGGGACTACTACAGCCAATCGAGCCTCCTTGCCGGCCGTTTCAGCAGATCAGGATGGACTTGTTGGGAACCTTTCCTACGTCAACAACCGGAAATAAGTAGATCGTCGTGGCGACGACTACCTCATCTGCTTCGCTGAAGCGAAACCACTGCCGAAAGGTAGCGCAGCCGAAGTGGCGAAATTCTTTGTCAAGAACATCCTGCTGCGACATAGGGCCCCAGAAGACCTCATCACCGACAGAGGAACGGCCTTTACAGCGGAGCTGGCCCGAGCCATCTTACAGTAGTCAGACAAGGCACAGGAGGACAACTGCCTACCACCCACCGACAAATATTATTACGGAGCGCCTGAATAAGACCCTCACCGACATGGTAGCAATGTACGTACGTTGACGTCGAGCACAAGAACTGGGATGCCGTCCTGCCGTACGTAACATTCGTTTACAACACGGCGGTGCAAGAAACAACACAGATCACGCCGTGCAAGGTGGTTTACGGCAGGAACCCGACGACGACGCTCGACGTCACAGACGAAGGCAATCTTGACGTCGCTACCTATCTCCAGCGCGACGAAGAAGCTCGACAGCTCGCCCGCCTACGGATCCAGAACCAGCAGCGTACCGACAGCTGACACTACAACCTCCGATGACGCTTCGTCGAGTACCAGCCCGGCAACCGTGTTTGGGTTTGGTCCCCGATACGCCGACGAGGACTCAGTGAGAAACTATTGCGACGCTATTTCGGACCCTACAAGGTCATTCGACGTATTGGCACTGGACTATGCGGTCGGGCCAGACGGCATTTCGCATTCACAGCGGCGCCGCGCACGATCTGAAGTGGTCCACGTGGTGCGTTTTAAACCATTTTATGGACGTTGACGAACTTCCTTATTTTGTTGTTTTCTTTGCTATGGGTGTTTTGTTTATTACTTTCGTTTGTTTGAAGCATCGGGTCGATGCTTTTTAAGAGGGCGGTATTGACACGTCTACTTGTTCGTATTTATCGGGCGACACGTTTCACTGCCTAACAAATGTTATCTCACAGCGTAGGACGTGCCTGCATGTATCACAAGTTCCTGGAATGTTATCGATGCTTCTACCCGCTGTCTGTGACCGAACCTTGTGTAATCGGATCGCATGTTTGCGCGACGCGAATAATGTAGAACTTCGTGGAAGGCACGCGGGTCCGAGCAATTACTCTGGAACATTCGACGACCGATGTATAAAAGCCGACACGCTTGACCCGCTGATCAGATTTTCGACGATCGCAGATTGTGTTCGCAGCTGTCGCCGTTCTTTGAGTGTAGCCTGTTTTTGAGAGCCACAAGTTCGCCAAGTAAAACGCTAGTTTCGGCTTTCTCAGTTTGGCTGTTTCTTCACTGTCACTACCACGTGACAATATTCACGCACTAAAGCACCTCCTGATCACCCGTGGAAGACAGTATCAGCGGAATAAGCAGTGGGAAAGTCGAAGAACGAAGCAAATAAGGCTTCACTTTAAAGAGTATGCAATATTGTCCGCGGCAATATTGGCATTATTCAGTAGAGAAGAACAAACCTAAAGGAATTGTTTCCATATATGACGCCGCAAACAGCCTATAACACTGTTTAAAGTTGCTGTGAATTTCCATTGAAAGAGCAAATTTCTCAATATATGCGGAGTATTAAATGTTCATTTTATTGAAAAGAACGAACGTTTCTGCAGGCGCGCACGCTTGACAAAACCCTTTATTTGCTTTGTATCTATTTCCACCACCACATCCTAAGAAGGCATTCTACGAAGGCCTGGTGCGCAACTATGCATCATCTGAAAGAAAAAAGCAAAGTTTGTTTGTTAGCTGGATCAATAAGAAGTGCTTGGAAAAACAGCTCATTTTTCCCCCAAATCCAGATGTGGAATATATAGGCTCACTGCGTAACTGTGGCTATATCGCTGAGGTCACCCTCAATAAACGTCAACTTTGTTGCGATTAGCATTGTTAGGGCACTCGGCGCAGCTTTTTCGTGCTTTCTACGTTTCTGTGCTCCCACGAACTCGAGGCGTTGGAAGGTCAGTGGTGAGCTCACCGGGCTTCTGTGCTAATGACGAAGGGTTAAAAGTTACTGTCGGACCAATTTGGTCAATGTGTCGGAGCCACTCTGGGTTCGTACTGCCCTTCATGTACTTCTGTGTCTCCAACTGGGGTCACTGGGTACACACCGCTCATAAATGAACATGTTTGACGGAAATTTCTCTCTACAATAGTTTGACGCTCGGTATGTGCTGCTCTTTAATGCCAATAAAGGTCCATTAGGATTTCACGGGTGCTGCGCGAAAGTAATCCCAGACCCTCTATATTCAGATAACCTAGCCTGAATTTACATGGTGGTCATTATGAAGTTTTACGGATTTTTAAAAAATCCCTCATTGCAGATAGCATAATTGCTGTCCTTGTGCTTGATTATTCAAAGAGGCGCACACCACTTGCCCGAAAAAAAAAACGAGAAGCTTGTTCCAATAGTAACCAAATCTTTCAAATTAAATTTCTAATAAATTCTTTGTGGGCGAAATTGCAATTTACCAATCGCAGTTATTGAGATTACGAGGTCTATCCGCTGGAAGTCAATTTGCAGAACCACACCAGCTGGAGTTATGCGCCATCAAACTTGCCTCAAAAATACACTTCTTTATCACTAAAGTTTTCTTTTTTAGAAAACGCTCTTTTATGAATCCACTTACAAAACTAAGTAGGACACCAGTATTTTTATCTCGAAACTGATGTCATCCTCGAAGTTCATTCTGAGAGGATACGCCATGCGAACTGACCAGCTACAATTTTCAAATCCCGGCATGTCCCGTAAAGTATTTATTTAAAAATAAATAATGAAATTTTGTTGATTACTTTAATGTGGGTTTCAATTTGCTCTCCTGATAATGTCGAGCTCTTCAAAACAATACAGCTGAAGGGAAAAAATTACGTTATCTGGCACCAGCGATTTTTATAAAATTCTGTAAAACAAAGAGTATCGCCCCGTATAATCCCATACCGTATTTGCACGATTCTTAAGCGCGCATTTTTTAAATAGAAAGTGTGTTGAAATTTGTATGCGCGTTAAAATTGCAACTAGTTTTACTCAACATTGAAAACGAAACCGATTCTTACCGGAAAACATAAACTCAATGCAAGGTAGCTATGGCCCGACAGCCAACGAACGGCATTGTTTATTTATGCCTTGGTTTGTGGTCATTTTCCAGTATGATGTACGTGTGGCATTTCTAATTCATCAGGTGAAGCTGAAGATGACTTTGTTTGGTTGGTAGACAGCGAAAAGAAGTTGTCGTCGGACTCCGACAGTAACTGGCCGCTAAGATTCAGTCGTGTGCGTGCCTGTGTTCCTTTGTATTCTGCGTAAAGTTGTTTCAGCGCAGTACGCGTGGACTCAGGTTGGAATACTTTATATGCGCGGTGGAATCAACACCAAGTTAGCTTTTTTTAATATTTGGGAGGTTATGTAATTGCGCGTTAGAATGGGGGACACAGGGACCTCAGTATAAAATATTCTTCGTCGTCTTCCTTGTCGTCGGCTTAGTACTTGCACCCTGTTGGCACCGTGCGAGTGTGTTTAGAAAAAGTTTATTTCAGCAAGAGACGACATGAACACTGAGTCACAATCACGGCACAATTTCATGAGGACAACAACATATATAAACAATGAAGCATTCTACAAATGGCACGTTTTCAAAGTAACGTCCGAGTCCTCACTCACTAACATATACCCACATAGACCTACGAAAAGGCACAAATACACGTAAGGTAATTTTCACATGTATAAAATGATGTTCAATATATAGAGTGTGCACAATAGTTATGTACAGTGATGATGTGACGGAGACGCTTTACGTAATATTGTGGTGATGGTATGAGATGTAGACATGCAAAAATAATCATGTGTGTGAGAGCACGCATACAAAAAAATCACGGGCACCTACATTCTGTGCACATTCGATGAATACTTTTGATGGCCTGCCTACAAGAACCAGGCTGGTCGAAAATTAAGCCGTACGCGTCCATCAGCTACCGACAGCAAACGGCATGCCCGCTGTCGAAGGAACTCTTCTTCCCCGAGGAAGAACAGGTCCTCTGACAGAAACGACAGTAGCTGAGAGTAGAGCCTCTCCAGAAGTGGAAAGAAAACATTTGTTCTCAACTAGATGCTATCTTGAACATCATTGCAAACGAAAACAAAAATGTGGTCATCCTCGGTGACATAAACGTAGATATTACTAACCCCAATGATAGTCATCGAGCTAATTATACCGACTGCTATGCGGGATGTGGCCTAGATTCATTAATAACCGTACCCACAAGATGTCCTCCGTCCGGATCTCACTCTTTATTAGATCATGTATTATCAAACTTAGACCTAGAGCAATATGCTGGCGTAGTCACTGTTCCCATCACAGACCACTATCCCGTATTCCTTTTATTAAAGTCTATTAACCCACCGTATCAACGAAACATAAAAACAGCAAACTTTCACACCACTAAGTTCATTAGTCAAGTTGCTGAAATTGACTTGAACCCGATTCTTTCTATAACAGACCCAATCCTGGCATTCGAACAATTTAACAAGAAAGTTAAAAGCGTGTACTCGGAGTCTACGAGTCTAACACAATATACTCACTGGTTCTCCGCCCCTAGAAACCCATGGATAACAGGATTCCTCTTAAAAAGTATTAAGAAACGTGATAACCTTCATGAAAAATTAGAACGCCAACCTTTTAATGTAACTGTAAAGTCACGGCACATAACCTATTCTAATACACTTACCAGACTTTTGAAAGAAGCCAAGCGTTCCTACTTTGAGAAAACGATGTTTAACACAAAAATAACACCCGCAAAACCTGGGATACCGTTAGGTCTATATAATTCTGTCTTCACCAAACCACGTACTGAGCCAACTTAATACAGGAACACGGGTAGTAACGGAAGCCACTGATATCGCAAATGAATTCAATACTTTTTTTTCTGCCCTACACATGATCATTCACTAGACAGTATACCACAGCCAGTACTCAGGCGAACCCCTTATTCATTTGACTAGTTCCCTACATGACCTAAAGAAGTATTCGATTCAATCGCTACTTTACGAACTGCAGGTCCCGGCGTTGATGATTTGCAACCTTCTAAAATCAAACTACTATCATCTCATATCGCCGATGTACTCGCGAACATTATTAACTGCATGTTCACAACAGGCGTTTTCCCCGACGCATTAAAACACGGTAAAATAACTCCTATATTAAAAAAGGTAACAAAGAATTAATTTCAAACTATCGCCCTATCTGCATGCTATCTTTTTTTTAACAAAGTCATTGAGAAACTACTTGTAAACCACTTAACAAACTACTTTCACAAATTTAATCTTCTCTTGCCTGAACAACACTGCTTTCATAAAGGTTATTCGACTGAAATACCTATAACATCATTCAGTGACAAAATAAAACATGCCCTTGACATTTCCCATATTGTTGGTGCAGTTTTTCGTTCACTTTAGTAAAGCATTTGACACCACCTGTCATAACATCCTTTCTTACAACTCAGAAGCTCTGGGCATTCGTGGCCCAGCTCTTACCCTCATCCGCAGTTATTTAACTAACAGAACACAAGTTGTAAACTTCGGAGGTTCACTCTCACGCACTATATCAGTCACTAAGAGTGTCCCACAAGGCTCACTTTTAGGCTCTTTACTTTTCCTGGTGTACATTAATGATCTTCCTCACAGTTTAACCAGTACTCCATCTATACTACATGCTGACGACACGACTATATCTACTAATAGTGAATTCATAAATACTGTAATGAAACGACTAAATTCTGAACTAAGCAACATATCTTCGTGGTGCAAAAGTAACAAAGTTGACATCGACCCTTCGAAAACTCAGTTTATGCCTTTTCATACACATAAACGCGCCATCGCACCCGTGCCACCGCTTATCTTACAAACTCATGTTCTCTCACCTGCACATGAAGTTGTCTTCCTTGGCGTCACACTTTACCCCCAGCTTAAGTTTAACTTGCATGCTGGCATGGTCTCAAAAAAATTGCCTTTGGAATAAAAGTACTAATTCTAACGCGCTCGTATTTTTCACAAAACGTTAGAACTTCACTTTAATACGCATTTATTCATTTTCACTTGCAATACTGCATCTCAGTTTGGGGAAACACATATTGCTCTCACATAATACATCTACAACATTTACAAAATCAAGCCTAGAGGATCATCCGTTTCTCTAATTACATGTCACATACAGTAACGATTTTCAACTCCATTAAAATACTACTATTACCTTACATGGTCCAGCTCAAATTGGTTTTACTAATATACCGCACACTAAATCATGAAATAATTTTCAATGCATTTATTAACTCTGCTCTTACCAACACTAAAAATACGAGATTTTCCTCTAACAAGAATTTTTTGCTCCCGGGAATAAACACTATTTATGGAATGTTTACTTCCATTTTCACAGCCATTAAATACTGGAGCAAACTACCACCCCATATTAAAGCCTGCCGCACAACATTAAAATTCAGGAGAGATAAGAAAAAATATTTAATAACGACACTACTGGCTACTGATTCATTACTATAAGTATATATTGTGGACAAATTTATTTTTCAGTTTTAAATGATTCTGCATTAACCTAACGTATAGATAGCTTTTATTTATTTTTTATTCTATATCTCTCTGTCTTCTTTTTTCTCCTGTTTTAGGCGTTTTAAATTTTTTGTCGCATAGTGTATATAGCTTTATGCACTTTGCGTATCGTAAGCATATATTTGTTTCTAATTATCTGTTACATTAACCTCGTGTTCTTTGATGTGAATCATTCTAGGTTTCTATAAAGTGTCAGTTACTACACATTTATTTATTCATACGCTCTATCGGTTTCATTTGCTTTTGTTTTGAACTTCAATTATTTTAAGCGCCTTTTTGTATTTGTTTATTTGCTTCATTAACTTCGTGTTTTCTGATGTCTGTCGCTGCTATGTTACCATAATGCATTAATTCCTGCTTTGTTAAATTACTAATAGGTGCTCCCCTGGCAGTTCTTGTAACTCCGGGACCTCCTTCTGTACTAATGATGAATGATGAAATAAAATATGAAATGTTTGCAATAATACCATTTGAAATAAAGACGTCAGGCATACCAAGCGCCGAGTGACAACAGCTGTGCAGGTTTTGTAGTCATAGTTGAGAAACCTGATTTTCCTCCATTTCTCTAGATGAACTGCTGATGAATCGTGCTTAGGTACCAGAACAATACGACCGTCTCGAAAACTAGACGGCAGTTCGAAGTTTTCAACGCAGCGGCTGACAGCCGACACGAAAGCGGCACCAATATCTTCGAAGAATGTTACATAAACCTCAACGGGCAACGCGTCTGGCCCTGGGGCCGAGCAACCCTTCATGGAAGATAATGCTGATTTCATCTCGTTAGCTGGCGGCCCTGCACAAAGACGTTCAGCGACCTGAGGTGGAACCTTCGGCAGCCCACTAAGCATTTCGACGTTACCATGATCCATTCGGATAGACGTATGCGCATTCTTTTCACAATGCGATACAAAGTGTGAATAATCACGCTCGGGAGTTGACATAACAGGAAGTGCTCTTGGGGGATAGAACCAAATGTGGTCGGCTGTCTAAGAAGCGAGTTCCTTGCAAAGCGCAGAACTTCAAGGTACGCACACGGATTACGTCTGCATCGCAAAGCAGCAGCGGAGAAAAACGACGCTGCGATGAGACGTTGCGTAGCTCACGCTGCCATGATAGGACCGCATCAGCGGAATCAGTTGATTGACACGAAGAGAAGCACGGAGTTTCGGGGCAGTATCCGCCAGTTTTTCAGACGTGCGTCGCCTCAGTGCACGACTTTCTACAGAACAATGCAGACGCGATTGCATCTTGAGCGCGTGCCACGACTCGCGGTCAGATCTAGGAAGAGAGGCACGCAAGACTCTTGATGAACAGGAGCGTCAGTGCGGCTCATGTGGAAAGCGGAGATCGATGCGCCAAGGTTTTGCCGATGAAGAAGCAGGGAAGCACACTTCAAGCATAACTGTTCTTTGATCGGAAATATAAACAGGAGTTGAATTCAAAGTTAAAACATCAGATTGGGAGACATACCGAGCTAAATCGTTTGGCACATAGGCACGGTCTAACCTGCTTGACGATGTGCCACGTCGCCACCTCCCCCCCCCGCCCCCCAGGCAAATAAGGAACCACAAAAAAGTCGACATGTATCCAGCAAGTGAAGTGCTGGACGAGGCGACGCAACTTCCGTGAATTCCAGTCAGGGCGACACCAGCCCGGGCTTTGATGTCTGCTCGCGTGTCTAAAACGCAATTAAAATCCCCAACAAACACCATGTGATGGCCATCCATGAAATACACGTCCAGGTCACAAACAAAATAATTGAACGTAGTGGCGTGCGCGGGCCCATAGATGTACGAAATACGTAGCCTAAATAAAGATAGCATAAAATCAAATGTCAAGGCCCGCCTGTGCGATCATATAAAAAAAACATGACGACCTTGCAGTAAAACATATTGAATAAAACTAATACCGACTCGACGAGAGCGTGATGTCGCGAAAAAGAAAAAAGAACAGTATAGGTTGAAAGTTTGTTGTAGAGCAAAAACTTGTCCAGTCGAGAAAAAATTTGTTTCTTGCAAACGCAGAATGTCACAATTTTTATCGCCGGCCACGCTGATATTTCCTGCTTGTTTTATAGGACTTCGAAACCACTGTGCATTTCATGAAATATTATTCAGGATCTCAGCCATATTTAATTGAAAGTGTCACCAAACTAACCTGGTCGTGTTGTTCAAGTCGGCGCCTCGGAAATAAGTCTATGAGACTTGCACCACACACGTCACTTCTTCGACCCTCTCGAAAGAAGACCGAGGTTCATTTGGGCGCTGTAACTCGGTGCGAGAATCCAGGGCGGCGTTCAAGCCACAGGTTGACGCGTGTGCACGTTTTACGTCTTGTGGGACAGCCATTTCTACGTCGAGTCCACCCAGGCGTGGTGAGAGTCCAGCGCTACAATCAACTACGAGGCTGAAGCTATTTTGAGGTGATGATGATGTCGGTAACGGTTGGGCTGTGAGATCAACGTCATCGCCGCCAACACCTTCGGCAGCCGCGGACTCATTCAGACGCAACGGCGCAGTGGCTTTTGCAGAAAAGCCAGAAACCAGATGTGGTGGTGTAAGTGACGCAACTGTAGCCGAGCAGTAAGTGACGAGCAGATGTAGCCACCGCAGATTTCGTGAGTGTATCGAGCGTAGGAATCGCAGGGGCATGTGTTTTAGCCGTGTTTATAACCTCGGTGCTATCAGGACTGATGGTAGCAGCCGAAATGAAGGCGCTATCGGGCACAGCATGCGCGTCTTTCTATGCTTGCGAGGCCAGCAAAAATGACGTGTTGCAATCGGCCACGTCATCATCAAAAAAAAAAAACAGCCTCCTTTTTCTGTCGTGGAGGCGGGCGAACATGGCGTGTTGTGATTGCTCGAGCTGCATACTTTTCTTAGTCATCTGCCGACACTGGTTGATGCGATCTCAAGACAATCTCTGTGGTTATAGCATCACACACAGTCGCCACCGCAGCTGACGCCAACGGTAAAGGGCGAAAGGTTCCAGCAGTAGCGTCTGAGTATGAACACCGTACAGGGCATACGACCGTAGGGTGACCATACCCGCAACGCCGACAAGGAAATTCGTCGCTTTCGTGGCCGTGAGCCGTACCGCCGGTACACGCGTTGCAAGCCACGGTAGTCGAACTTCACACAATGACCAGAGACTCGCAAGTATTTGGGGACAGGGTTTGTGGTACTAATTTCCATCCGAGCGAAGCGGGCGCCTGGTAGCACACCACGTCGTCAGCTCGTAAAACGATCGTTGACAGACAGAACCTTGCCGCACAGTGATAGTGCCTAGACGAGGACTCCATTCGGAATAAAGGACGCCAAGAAGCAGGTTACGTTGGTGACCTGCGGGTCCACGGGAACGGCAGGACAACGCTCGCCACGGATGACAAGGAAACCAGCATCGACGTTCAGATAAGGAAGCCATGCGCTTGACGGTGACCTTGAAGCTGAGGCTTCCCATCTGCTGAACGCAGTAGACCGCAGAGAAGCCAGTTGTCGAGGCCGTCGCGTGGACGATAGTGTCGGAACCTAACCCTGCAGGGACAGCAAAATCGAAGACCTGGGCGTTAGTAGGAGTCCCCGAGGTGGACACCCCTGCCGTTAAACACGCAGGGTCATCCGCACGAACTTCTAGTTGCTAGCTGGGTAGATTTTGCTGGTACTGCTGCTACAAAGTCATCCCGGCAACCAATCGAAACCTTAAAGGTCGGATCTCTTGCCCCCAACCATTTATACATGACTGCAATACATACGCTAGTTACTGCCCAAACAAGTTACAAAAAATATTGTTTCCGAGTTATTCATAATATTGGTTGAAAATACAACTCCAGGTGTAACTTCTAGTGCGCTAACGTTTTATTTGTCGTGTGCAATAGCGGCGTTCCAAAGGCAGATACAGGGCACCATATACTTCTTGGTCATCTTTTGGCTCTGAGCACTGAACGCCAGCTGCCAGCGAGCTCCACGGCACGGTTTTGTGTCACCTCGAGAGCTGGCACCACGCTGCGTGGCGCCTCCCCCAGGCGCTTCCACACGCCACGGTCGCTTAGCTACTATGGTGTTGCGCTGCTAAGTACGAGCTCGCGGAGTCAAATCCTGGCCGCGAGGACTGAATTTCGGTGGAGCCTGAACGGAATAAATGGTGGTGTCCCGTGCACTGGAGGCGTGTTAAGGATCCCCTGGTGATCAAAATTATTTCGGAGTCCCCTACTACGGTGCCCCCAATAATCAAATTGTGGTTTTGGCACGTAAATCCCTAGAATTGAAGTCATTCTCTTTCTAGCTGTGCAGTGCGCTCTGGTAACCCAGGCGACTTTGATTGCCTGTCAGCCGGTTTCAACGCGATGGTGTTAAGGCGCTCGTGCCACAGAAAATTAGGAATACAACGTCAGACGTGCAATTTTCAAAAATATTTTCGAACCACGGGTGCCCAGGCCATTCATTTGGCGCAAAGATTTCAATGAATTAATTGAATTTATGAAGATGAAGTACGTAGAGAAATTGTAAACTACAACTAACACACTACCTACAGACGTGATAGCCCTCGGATTGTAATTGGAGTATACGAGAAAACATAATTATTGTACGCGAAAACTCAAACGAACCACTTTCTTCAGCGTTTATACTAAGCACAGAACGGAGACGGCGTCCGCAACTTGTGCAGCCGGCGCGTACATGTCTCAGTCCACAGAGCAGGGCGCCCGCTTCCTTCAACTACTTAAATATAGCGCTCGCCACCACCCCATCACGGCCCATGCAAGAGGCCGCGCTTTGATCAGAAAGCCTGCCTTCGTGCAGAGCGTTAGCCACCAGCGTTTCCCGGTAAACATTACGATTCCATACGCTGCAGTTGCCGGGAAGCGTGAGAAGCAGTCAGTGATCTTGGAATGCTATCCCGTTCCACTCTTAAAAGCGAAGCTTACGCTTCCTCCAAACTTTCTTCATCTAGCTGGGCATCATTCAAAAAGTCCAGCGCAAATTATTGCATGGTGCGGCGTGGTGTGCTGGAGTTTGCCGTTGTGATCATGCACTACAGTCATTTGAGATAGAGGCTAGTATCATTTCCAACTAATCTGCTCCG
Organism: Dermacentor variabilis; assembly: GCF_050947875.1. Classification (NCBI taxonomy): domain Eukaryota; kingdom Metazoa; phylum Arthropoda; class Arachnida; order Ixodida; family Ixodidae; genus Dermacentor; species Dermacentor variabilis. The sequence goes on along the minus strand of NC_134577.1, from coordinate 88,768,239 downwards.
CTGGTTGCCATTTCCTTCTTACATCCCTCTCGATTACGGCACAGCCAAGAATTGTTCGCATATTTCTCAGCACGGTAGCTACTGTCGCAGTGAATTACACATATTTCAAGCTCAGAGTTGCAGAGTATGTTCTCGTTCATCTGTAAAACATACTTCGCAACTGTTATCACACCTTATGTCAAAATTTATTTCGACGCCATAAATGAGCTCCAGAGTACGCTCACAATATTTTATGCTAAAAAAATTGTTTTGCGCCGGCTGTTTCTGCAAAAATGCACTGTAGCCTCCACATTGCTGTTTCTGAATCAATTCATGAGGTGCGGCTTGAAATACTTCCCCGGCTTCACGACCAAGAAACGAATGAGCATGCTTCAGCAATGTAAACACGACCGCCGAGGAGAATCTCTTCATAAAGGTGCCGCTTTTAGCAAGGCACAGTAGCGCCAGCTAGCGGCGTTTCTTTACTTTATACTATGGTAAACTGGGCATTCTCGAACACTTCCTGCTGCTTGTGCACCATGAGAGGAACTCTTGAACGGGTTCCGCAAGCAGTGCCTGTAGGCCAGCTGGCAGCGTTGAGGCCTTCTATGGCAACGGGGTTTCTTTTGCGCGTGGTAGGCAGCTCACAAAGCATTATCTGACTTCCACCTGCAATCAGTCTTCCCATCCCGGCTGCTCTACATGAAGACAAAGTGCTGGTGTGCATGGCTTCGTGAAAAACTCTCTTCACAATTTAACTCCATAACCGAAGAATAAATAAAGTTTTGCCTGGCACCTGCATGGTACCTAAATAGTCCACTTCCTCAGTATGTCCTCTCTGCTATCGTTTCTACCGGTTTTTTATTGCTCTACCGCCATCTTCGTAGTGTTGACTGCCCTTCGGGTCTCAGCAAACAACTCTAGAACGTAACAGTGGGGCCACGAGTAATTTCCTTACATTATATACATTATTGTGGTACATTTTATTTATTTCCTTAAGCAACAATTATTTCCACTACTAGCCTATCAATAGCGACTGTTCACCTGTGACCACAGCCAATCCCAACGTCACCAACTGAACGGAAAGCGTCAATAACGAAATACTTATCCATCTACTTATTAGACATTTTTAGTTTAGCGTATGCAACTTATACTGTACGCTATACGCTATAGTGTAGCATACGCTAAGCTGCGCACGTTCTTTTTAGTTTAGTTGGCTGGGGATTTTCGAATCTGAGAGGCCATATGCCGTCGTTGCGGCTATTTCCCGACTGCGGCGATAAGTGGCGCTGACATCTCAAATGAGAGGTATTTGGAAATGAATAATTGTGCCGGGGCCTACTTTCGGGAATGCGGTCCTGTTATAAAATGCAGAAATTCAGTCGAGACTAGAAGTAAATCGGAGAGCTGTTGGAAGATCAGATCTAGGTGCCCACGGGAAAACTACAAACGAGGTAGTACAGGGAGATATGGGCTGGGCATCGTTAGAAGCACGGGAAGCTCAGAGTAAAATCCTACATGAAAAACGCCTGAGGAAATTGGACGATAACAGGGGGGCAGCTAAGGTATTTAAATATTTATACAGAAAGAGCATTGACTCACAATGGCGGAAAAGAACTAGGAAGCTAAGCAGTAAGTATGCCAGACACGAGGACGGAGAAAGACAGAGCGTTAAACGACAGGTTAAAAACGCGGAAGGAAAAAAAATGGATAAATTCAATGAAAAAGAAGCATATTGTTCAACTATATCGATACTGGAAACAGCAGATCAGAAAGGAAGCGTTTTATGATAACTCAAGAGGCAGTGCCCTACTCTTTGAAGTGAGGTCAGGATGTGTTAGAACGCGCAGCTATAAAAAGAAATTTAACGAAATAGAAGACACATGTACTGTATGTGGTAAATCCGTAGCAACAATAGAACATCTCATACTAAAATGTGATGGTATCCATCCCGATGTCGATGCGGGCACAGTCACGCTTCCTGAGGCCATAGGGTTTAGAGATAACTTTAGTCATGTAAATAAATATGTGGTCGAAATGAGTAAAAAGCGTTTGGAAGATTGTGGCTCAAAAGCAGAGAGGCGACATAGGGTTCAAAGTTTCGGAAGAAGTATTTAAAAGAAATTTCGAATTTTAATAATTTACAACATAGTTAAATAAAAATAAAAAGCTGAGCATGGTGCCAACTGCCATCACCCCATTTCAAAGGTGACGCTCCTACCTTCCAGCCATCTATCCATTTCTGTCGTCAGGCTTCGGCTCGTTCGAAAAGAGACGTGATCTTGAAAACACCACAAGGTAGCTGAAGCGGCCTGAGACTAAGCGAAAGCCGTTAACACAATCGCCGTTTGCACACAATGAACGAAGTGCATTTTACAAAGGCAATGCCAAATTAAATTCGAAGCGGGCAGTCGGGACCACCGCCATGTTTCACGCAAACTCCGCAAACCACGCAGAGACGCTAACGCTAAATCTGAGAAATAGCGTGCGTACGCTATAAGCTATGGATCGTTTAGCATTCTGCGTATGCACAGTGATGACCCGCTATTTTATAGTGTACGCAATGGTATAGTGTACGCTATACTAAACCTGTCTATTAGCAGCAGCCCTCAAACATTACTTCTGAGGTTACACTTTGTGGCGCTCAGCATTGAGCTCGCTAATCGTGGACCACTGTTACTGCTGTTCCGCAACCCTCTTGGCAGCATTACGACGTCACTCTGCCACCTCTTATCTGAGTACCTGTTTTGGCGCTAATTTTAGTGCCCCGCTGCGCTCTTCAGCGGTCGTAGAATATCCACGACCAGCGGGTAAACCAGAAATTCTTCACAAGCAAACAACGTCATCGCTCTCCTCCTACCTGCGACTCCTCAATGACGCCAGCGTGAAGTCAGTGTGGCACGGATAACTTGGAGAACCTGGTGCCACCCTGTATCCCCGTCCACCTGCTTTTATTCTAGTTGCTCAGCCACACCGTGACCTTCCCCACCTCTGCACGCAGCTTTCCTCCCATCACTCGGGTAAATACGGATTGCCTGTAAAGGCAGGCAAGCGAAACAAGCGAACACTCTTGTAAACGAGAACAGTGTTTGACTGGGTTGTTCAAGATGTTGGAAGTCTCCGCTTACGCTCGCGTCGATGGTTGCGCAAACATGACGTCAGGCGAACGGAACAGAAACAGAATATAATGCCTGTATTTTATGGCGCCTTTGGTGCCGCTCGCTTGCGAAGAGTCGGTTACGAAGAACATCATCCCTCGCAAACAGCAGTGAAAAAGCTGCCCGAACTGGTTGTCGCAATGCGTAGGACAACTTCAGTCAGAAAAGAAGCATATAACAACAGACATACCATAGATGAATTGCTATTGTACTACTTCTCGAATGCCGTGAATATTTTAATTATTCATTCAATAAAACCTTTATTTCAGTTTACAATACAGTGCTTGGTACAAACTTCCTAGGCCTTTAGGTTTTCTAGGTTTCTTTCTGAAATATTAGTTCAGCGCTGTGCACACTGCGCAGTTATATCAGGTGTTTCTTTTTAGCTGCACCAAAGTTTAAATATCACTAATGGCTGCTAGAATATTTCTAACCATTAAGCCAAATTACACGATCAGGCGGCCATTACTTCTACAAAAACACCAGTTTCGAGATTTTGGTTTTCGTCCGAAGGTCCGACGAATTGCATTAGTATTCCGTTACTTTTCGGCTTCAATGCGTAAAATAGGCGTTTTCTCAAAATGTAAGTGGAACAACGGTGCGTATTTTCCGCAAGCATGACAGCGCATACCTCAAAACTGGTACCATCCTCAGAATTTGTTCAAAGTAGATATGCCTTCCAAAAGCACTGGCTACATTTTGTAGAATGATATGCAGGATGTAGCATAAGTTTATTCATTAAATAGTTATTTAGTGCAGCAATGATAATTATACAACTTAGTATTTTGATTTCTTCTAGAAGTAACTGCCGCCTCATCCATTAATTTAGCTCAAGCGTTAGAATTGTACTGTCTGCTACCGGCAATTCGTCTAAATTTAGGTGCACCTAAAAGAACCTCCTATACCTTGTTTCCCAGCGAACGTTAGCCAAGCTGCTCAACGGGAAAAAAAAGTAAAACAAGGTGTGCGACAAAATCATAACGGAAACGAAGCTTGGTTATCAGACGTTTTGACGATCGAGCACTGCAGGACTTAAAATGATATTTTGAAACATGTTGTAAACGTGTTCTTTTTGTTAAATACCTTGTCTAACCTTAACGCGAATATGTGCCCCCGAAATGGAGAAATGATAAAGGAGCTCTTTAGTATTACAATGTATGTATTACAAGAATAGCTTCGTTAAGGTCCGTCCTTACGTTTCTTGTTATCTTGATGGTTTTGCATTTTGCAGAGAGCGCAGGAAAAAAAATATTTGCATTAAGAAGGAGAGATAAGGTGACTTACAACAGACGCAATGGGCATGGGTGTCGCTGATGCCGGAACAACGTACCTCGTCCAATGGGCACTCCCTCTTCCATTGATTTTGAAATGGTGAGTCCCCTGGGCCCACTGAAAAGCAATGATAGTCTAGAGTTATTAACAACGGACAACTTTTAGGACTTGCATATTAGTTTACATGTCCTATAATTTGCGAACCGTTGGCGCCCTTTATCAGTAGTGCGTCGATTGCGGTCGCCTCACTTGATGGAAAACTTCCAATGTAAAACAGAAGTGCCGTGCAGCACCCTTTCAGGCAGTGAATAGCTCCTTTGCGTAACCTATTCAACACTCTCTTATCAGATGCCCAGTCCCGCATTATTCGAGAAAGAGAGAAAGGGTGAGAGTAAAGGGAGGAAGGAAAGGCAGGGAGGTCCACCACACTGAGTCCAGTTTGCTACCCTACACGTGCGGAGGCAATGGGGGAGGGAAATAGAGAGAGAGTAAACCTCAGTATATATCGCACTTTCACGTGCACTAAATTAGTGCAGGATGTCTATAGTCGGGCACTCAAGTCTGCTGCCTTCAGTTAGTGATGAACCGCTCGAATTGCTTTCTGGGCTAAGGGGCTATGAGGCCAGGCTCCCAAGATCTTTGCTAATGTGAATGGCCGATCGTCCAGTCTGTTCAAGGCACACTGGAGAGTCTGACGTTGGTTATCAAAGCGAGAACAGTGGCACAGAAGATGACTGATAGTCCCTTCACACTTGCCCTTAGCGCGTATTGGTAAGTCCGCCATTCCAATACGATAGCTGTACGATGTGTGAGTCAATGAATGCTACTCCTACCCACAGCCGACGCAGTAGTGTTGCGTCACGTCGTGAAAGGTTTGCTGGTTGTTTCCATTTTAATGATGGGTCAAGGCTCCATAAACGCAATTTAGAGTTCTTTCGTGTATGCCAATAACTTAACGCGATGGTACAAGCGAGACTGCGAAGCTCTCTTGCAGCATCTACTCTAGATAAAGGTATAAAGAGTCTCGATGCTCGAGCCTGGGCATCTCGGGCAGCGTCATAGGCGAGATGATTACCGATGTCACAATGTCCCGGCAGCCACTGAAAGATTACATCCCGTCCTCGTTCAAAAGCGCAATGGCAAATTTCGTACATTTAGGACGCCAGCTCTTCATAATTACCGCGTCGTAAACCTCGCGAGCTTTGTAGGGCTCATTTCTAATCACAGAATATTGTCCATTTGCTACACGATTCTTTTTAATGTACTAGACAGCAGTGCTAAGAGCGGCCTGTTCGGATCCCATAGAAGTCGCAAAATGTGAAGTCTTAAACTTTATTACGACAGATTGAGATGATTTAGCAATCGCGCCCATTGAGTTTTCCGAGACCAAACTGTCCGTGTAAACGAATTCGGTTAGTGCTCCTTTGGTCACCATGTCGTCGGGTTGGCCTCTCCCAGAAGCTTCTCTCTCGCTACACAGTGCCTTATTAAGTCCTACGTCAAGTTACCGACGTAAATGAAGACATTTCACCGCTGCAGTTTAATGCATCCTCAAGTATGACGCCTTTTGGCGTGGTCCACGTTTCGCGGCTGAAGCCATACTTCGCTCGCAATTCTTCGCCTACCATGCGCCGAGACGGAAGGATGAAAGAAGACACAGGAAGAAGAAGATTGCGAGACTCTGGCTGTTGCGGTGGTCAGCCATCTTGTCTACGCTGACTCCCACACTCCCACTGAATATATATATATATCTATATATATATATATATATATATATATATATATATATATATATATATATATATATATATATATATATATATATATATATATATATATACACACATAGGAATATGAATATTGGTATCCTCTTTTAAATTCCTAGGTCGCGTGCTGACGCATAAAGTTTTGTTAAATAACAGAACTATATAACGAGCTATTCCAGCACAAAGTGTCTCCAAAAGAGATGCCGGGATGTGCAGACGTCCACATACCGAATTATTGGCCCCCTAAATGACTTCCCACTATAATACGCAATATTAGCTGAGAACGTCGGCACCAGGATTACTTGCTTGTACTGTAATAGTTCGCTGATGTACACATGTATGAAAAAAGATTGAAATTAATGGCTAAGAGACTCGCAAGGGTATCTTAGTGGCTTTCGCATTGTCCCATACACGGGCGAAACGGCCGTGTACCCTGAATTATATGCACGTTAAACAACTCCAGGTGATTCGAATGAATCCACAGTTCTTTACTGAGTCATGCCTCATAACGATAACTAGGCCTTTAGCACATAGTTCCCCCAAATTTTATTACAGCTAGATGAACTAACCTTGTCATATTCGCCTGCTGCTGGAGCGCCATCTATCTCTAAACTTAAAATAGATATGGGTTCACGGCCACAAGTTTCCAAAAATTTCCTAGACTCATTCGGCTTCTACTGAAGCTTTAGGTCAAGCGAGCAGTAAATGAATTGTTTAGGGTATCAATATTTGGCCTGATTTTTTTACGAGGAGCCCTCATAATTTCAAGCACCCACGGGATTCGGCTCAACAACCTAGCAGCTAAGCTACCAAGGTGAGTATGACCTCTGTTGTACCACTGTAGTAGCTCGCCGTCACTACGACGGGATATCCGGTGAAGGCGCTGCACCTTTCGTTTATAGGACACCTCCGTCATGTGACGACACAAGCCCACAACGTGACATGCTCCATATGCAATGATGATTATTAGAAAAGCAGAACGTACGTAGGAGTACATAGCCAGAGACACAATTTATAGTCGCGGGAGCTAATTAAATACATCGAAAAACGGATTGGCACATGCCCACTTACCCAAATTGTTATTCAGTTGGATAACAAGATAGCCTGAATCAAAATTGGTCTGGCAATGCGAAAATGTTATTCGCTCTTGCAAATAGCATTTTCGCATTGCCAGACCAATTTTCTATACATACAATAGAGGTGTATGTACAGAAAGCTCGCACTGCAGAACTCACACTGCGGGAGTACTACTTGAATTATTTCTTCCATAGTATGAAATCCCTGACTTAACCATGTGGCTCAAATTTCGCACCTTAATGCTGATGACTGCGAACAATTGCAAACCGGAATCCTAGATCATGGTTCTTTATTGTCACTGTTTCTTGTGTGTGTTGGCAAAGACAATCGACATTTCTCTGTGTCCTCATATGCAACATCTATATGCACCATCAAGGCAGGAAGCACTGAGAAAAAAGAAACACTTACAACACTTAACATCCTTCACCTTTGGTCCGTATGTCTCCCAAAAGAGACACACCGTGCTTATATATTGAGAATATTGTGCAGCACAATCGTTCTTCTGCTCACAGGCCTTAATTGCTTGCTGGTCATCTAGAACAGAACACAGCATAGCATCCGAAAGTGTTATTTCATTGCTATAAGAAGTTTTGGGCAAAAAGGCAATTATTTCAGTAAGCCCTGCAGACGCACACAGCCAAGATCAGTCGGTACCGCCCATCGCCACCACCGTGAAGCCTACATTGACAAAGGAGTCATCAAGCAATAGCCCTCTACTCGCACTTTTTTCTCGACTCGCTGTGCCATCCTGTGGCATTGCCGAGAAATCCGCGCGTGGCCTCCTAGCCTGGCGCAACGGTGCCTGCGAGCGCTGAAAATTGCTCTCTCGCTTGCCGCGCACTCAGTGGGACATACTTAGTGAATCGAGTTGAAGAGTTTCGTTGAAGAACGGCACATCCTCAGTTCATTCATGGCACCACTCGCTTCGGCGTTTGCATGAAAGGCGTTTATTGAAGCGACACAACTATATTTGTGGCGCAGCTCGCGTAAGTGTTTAAGTGAAAGGCGTTCATTGAAAGCGGCACATATCTGGGTCATTTGTAGTGGCGCCTGCAAAAGCGCCGGGTTGCTGCGCTTGAGGAACCCTTGTCACGGGGGTCAGATTCTTCTCTGCATCGGAGACACTTATGGGATCATTTTCGTCATTGTGGAGCGGCAGGTTTCTATTTGCACATACACAGTTACCGAAACTGGCATAAAAGATGTTAATTGAATATTGGCTCAAATCTACTGGGACATGCCCAGTGACCCACGTTGGCATCACAGAGGTCCACAGAGGCACAGACTGGATCGTGTTTTATAAAGAGAAGCGCACCATGTTCAACTCGCCATTCTGCGAATGCCCACTAATGATGGAGTCAACAAACATGCCCTCAAAAGCTATCTTAAACGTGTTCCCTCTCCTTCCAACAACGCATAAATCGTTGAACAAATAAAGCAATTGAGTTCTGTGTTGACTGTCACTTGGCTCGATCGTATTCCTTGCGGGAACGGCACCAAACATGGTGTCAGAAGTGGTGTGGCCACCCGTGATTTAATTCTTAAAGCGTCCTAAACCATTACACCTGAGTGGCGACATTGCCCGAATCAGTACCCGAATCCGAGCTAGGCTCGAGGGATGAAAAATCAGTCAAGGAGAGCCTGCCAACTGACCAGCTCAATGAGAGCGTATCACTAGAGTGTCCAGGTTCAAGCCTGCAGGACGGGCAAGCTGACGCACTCGCAAGCGAGGCAGGGCCGTTATTGTCACCGGCCTCAAAGAACTTTGATCAGCTCTTACGTGTGAATAGAGAGTCATTGGCAGCCGAGCAGAAGAATGATTAGAGCTTAGCTAAAAACATCACACAGCCAAAGAATGCATTGCTAGGCGCAACGTGACGATACATGAGAGAAAAGGATTGTTGTATCGGCACTACAGAGATCGAAAGGGTATGATTTTAGATCAGTTAGTCGTACCTACTAACTATAGGGAGGACCTTTTGAGTCTCTGTCATGGAAATGGGTGGTCCGGCCACCTAGGCATAAACAAATCAAAGGAAAAATCGCTTATGGAATACTACTGACGTGGCTGTTTCGAAGACGCAGAAAGCTTTGTAAGATCATGCGACGCCTGCCAGCGCTCTGGTAAACCAAGCGAGACATGGAAAGCTCCACTGAAGGTAGTGCCCCTAATAACAGAGCCTTTCAGACGACTTGTAATAGACACGGTAGGGCCACTTCCAAAAACAAAATCGGGCTACAGGTGCTTGTTTTCCATGCTGTGTCCGGCTACAAAGTTTCCAGATGCAATCCCTCTGAAAGAGCTCAGCTCCACTGAAGTAGTAGACGCGCTTTTGACAGTGTTTCCACGACTTGGGTTTCCAGTCGAAATTCAGGCAGATCAAGGGTCAGAATTCACGAGCGCACTGACTTCCACATTCTTGCAAAAGTGCGGGGTAAAGTTAATACACAGTTCTGTCTATCACCCTCAGACAAACAGTGTAGAGAGGTGGCATTCAGTGCTTAAGCGAGTTTTGCATGCGCTCTGTTACGAGCACAAGGAAGACTGGGAGAGCTGTCTGCCGGCAACTTTGTTTGCTTTGCAAACGGTTCCACATGAAGCGACAGGGTTCTCGCCAGCAGAACTAGTGTATGGGAGGACACTGCGTTCTCGACTAAGAATGATAAGAGATATGTGGGAGGGAAAAGGGGAGAGTCCAACAGTGGTTGAATACGTGCTAAATCTGCTGGAACGGCTAAGCACAACCCAATAACTAGTCGAAATGAACATGGGAGTAGCTCTAAAGAACGCCAAATTCTATTACGACAAAAACGCGAGGCTTCGTACGTTTAATGCCGGGGACCAGGTAATGATCCTCAAGCCTTCAAGAAAGAACAAGTTTGAAGTCCACTGGGACGGGCCTTTTAAAGTGTTGCACAAACTTTCACATACTAACTATGCTCTAAAAATGCCCGGTCGCAGGAAGGAGGTGAGGATATATCACTGCAATTTGATGAAGCCGTAAGTAGAGCGGAGCGGAGTCGTTAACTATACCATGAAAGAGCAGGATGACACTAGTATCAAGTTTAATGAGTATAGGGCGACCTCTAACTCTGAAATCAGCCTAGAAGAAGTAGTAAAACATTCGGTAAGCTCGCATGCTCTAAGACCCGAGCAGCTAGATGAGCTAAATGAGGTAAATGATGAGCTAAACCTACGGTAGACGAGGAGTCCCTCAAGGCGGAGTTCTTAGCCCGACGCTTTTCAATCTGACTCTCAGTGGATTAGTTGACAACCTGCCAAGCACCGTACGACTTTCTATCTATGCGGACGACATCTGCATTTGGGCATCAGGTGTAACATGACTTCAGCTTCGCGCTCGGCTTCAGAAGGCAGTCACAATGACATCTTGCTACCTACGTCAACGAGGACTTGATATTTTGTGTGGAAAGTGCACAATGATGGCATTCACGAGGAAGCCAATGTCGGCTTACGGGATGTCTATTAACGGACAACTCATACCATACGGCAGAAGTCACAGGTTCTTGGGAGTTCTAATTGACAGAGAGCTGTCTTCCACTCCACACGTGAATTACGTGAAATAGGGGCTGACTGCTTTTTGTTACCTGTTCAAGTTTATCGCAGGAAAAAGTTGGGGAGTATCTATACACGCTATGTTACAGCTGAACATGGCGTTGTTCGTTGGATTCCTGCGGTACAGCCTGCCTGCAATATCCAACACCTGCAAGACTAACCTGCGTAGGATTTACAGCATTCAAGCACAAAGCCTTAAAATATGTCTTGGCTTACCACTGCTGCAAGGCCCTGCTCGACATTTAGCGCTACTGTCAGTGCGCATTGTGCGCAGTTTACTTCATGGTACGCACCTGCGACCAAGCCAGTGTTTTCTCCCTGGTTTTTGTGGCGTCCACAAGTTCATATAATGATTCCAGAACTACAGAAGAAGACAGATCTTCCGGCTACTGCTCTAAAACAGCTGAGCTTCCTCCTTTTGCATGAAAAGTAGAGCAACCACGTGCACATCTATACCAATGGATCGACTACGTCGCCTACTTCTGGTGGTGCGGTTGTTATGCGAACGCGATGAATAACACTCCGGTTCAAAACATCGCATGTCACTACCTCAATGGCGGCCGAACTAACGGCTCTGCATCGTGCTCTGGAATTCATTGATTTTGAAGGACCTAGAAAATGGGCTGTGTTCTGTGATTCAAAACCGGCATTGCAGTGCACGCTGTCAGTTCTCCGACGCGGATGTCATAACCGATTGACATACGAACTCGTGATACCTCAACACCACGTCCAACAAAAATGGTCACGGAGTTGTTTTTCACTGGGTACCTGGCCATTATGGAATCACTCGCAATGATTCCTCCGATAACGATGCTCGCACCGCACATCAAGAAGAGGTCAGCGTTCCAATTCCGCTTTCGAGCACAGAAGCCACAAGGCAGCTTCGAAACCTGGCACGCAGTCTCTCATTGACCAAGTGGAACTCTCCAAACCTACGACTCACACCACTGCATCGATCAAACCCCTCACTGCAACTCCGACCTCCACTCGGACTTCCTCGACGTGAAGCTACGCTTCTCTGTCGCCTTTGGTTAGGAGTTGCCTTCACAAATGCATAATCTACATTAATTAGAGTGGCCGACCGTGCAGCATGCAAGGTCTGCGGCACCGAAGGAAATATCGACCACCTGTTGTGACACTGTCCACGATATGCCCCGGAAAGACAAGAACTTGCCAACGCTCTCCAAAAACTCGACAATCGGCCGCTTTCTGTGCAGGTGCTGCTGGAACACCACCCCCCATCGCTCGTCGGCCCATAAAGCAGTGAAGGCGCGTTTGTGCTTTTTGAGGACGACGGAATTATTGGAACATCTGTGACTATTAGTGCAATTTATATAAGACCGCACGGGTCACCGAACTCACCGCTAATTTTCTTCTTTCCTTCGCTCCTCTCTCCCCCTGTCAGCTTTGTTGTCCCCTTTCCCGTTCCCCCGTTGTAGGGTAGCCAACCGGATGCTATTCTGGTTAACCTCCCTGCCTTCTGGTCTTCTCCACCCCCCACCCCCCCAATATACATCCTGAACTTCTTTTTCTTCCTCGAAACTTCTCTATCTGCCTTGTAGCGCTATCGGTGCGACTGCGAAATGGTGTCCCACTGAGTGCTATAATATGCAACTGAATGCAAATTGCGCACATATAGACACTACGTGGCGCGCATCTCACATCGTGTTGCACCTAGTGCGCTAGGACGCGTGTTTACACAGGGCATATTTTTGCAGTCGCTCACAAGCGAATGTGTATAACGCCCCCCAGCAGCGAAAACATTTTTTTTTAGGCTGTACACTGGCAACCGGCCGGTAGAAACTGCTTCATCAAAAATGATCTTTACACGTGTGTTTGCTCATATTTATCGGTTGAAAGCGTTTCACCGTCTAGCAAATGTTATCGCTCGGCGCAGCACGCGCCTCCATGTATCTTCCGGGAAGCTTCTCGAATGTTATCGATAGTTCTATCCGCAGTCTGTTGTAATCGATATTGTGTAGTCTGGTTACCTGTATGCGTGACGCGAATTGTGTAGTACTTTGTGGAAGACATGCGGGCAGGAGCGATTACTGTGGAACCTTCGATGGCTTATGTAAAAAAGCCGATGCGCTTGACCCGCTGATCAGATTTTCGATGATTGCCGAATGTGTACGCCGCTATCGCTGTTCTTTGAGTGTAGCATGTTTTTGAGGGCACAGTTTTGCCCACTAAAACGCAAGTTTCATCATCCACAGTTTTGCTGATTTCTTAACCCGTCACAACTATGTGACATTATTGTACCCTTGAGTAAATAATATAGATTGTGCAGTCAGCCGAGACTTTAGAACATTGCTTCATTTCTTATGATGCATTCTGGGGAGATTTTAGAAAGCACTATCACAAAAGAGCTTCCTCTCACATGTCGTGGGTTCCCTCCTTTCAATAAATAATCAGTACTACGCCATATGTGATGTTTATGTTAGGAGGACTGCTTATTTTGGAGTAGCCTAGACCGACAGACATTAGGAGCCACCTCGCTCGGCAAAGTCTGTCTTTCGAGAAGAGTGCGTAGTGTAGTTGCTCCTCAAGTGCGTAGTGTAGTTGCTACCTTTGATTCCGTTCCTGAGTACATTTCGCATCTAGGGAGCTATAACGTAAAGCTGTTCCAAACTTTTCTATTCCAATTACGCGATCAGCCCTCTGCGATTGGTGCAAAACTTTTTTGGACCACACTCACTTGGCCTGTCTGTCATGCAACGTCACGAAAACCGTGATAGCTCCCAATCTAACATCACGCGTACACAGTGATTACGCATGATTCGAATGAAAGAATAAAATAATTATTTCTGATTCAAGGCATTTTCGCCATTAACCCTCTGCTATTGGTCAAAAGTTTCAGACTGCATCAACATCACAGTTCTTCACTCGACGTCACAATATCGCGAAACCTCATTGCGTCAAAGGAACGTGTCCGCGTTAAAGATGCATTATTATGACGAACAAAACTGGATTTTTTTCTGAATAGCCGGAGATGGTTCCGTGCCGAAAGAAATAGACTATTGCTGCCGCCGGTCACTCCGGCACTGGCTGCTCGCACCTGGCGGAGAACATCGGTTTATTTGTGTATAACAAAACTTTTAGGTGGCCGTATAACGCTATCGAGGCATTTTGCCACGTATAAGACATTGCTCTGCGAGCTATTATTTGCTAAAGATCGATTTTACCGGCATTTTTAACTGTGTGTTGCACGCCGCCGCAATCTTATACAAGCCACCGCAAGCTTAGTAAAGGAAAGCTGGCCAATCGCCGACGCCGGCACCTCCCTCATCATACGGTTATCTATATTCAGAGCGTTGGCTCGGCCCAATCGATACCCTCTCCACATGAGCGTGCTCCTCGCCTCTTGTCAGCCACTTAGATAAGAAAAAAGTGCTCAATGTAAGCAATCTTATTAGTTTTTAAAGCAAACAAGAGTGACCTCCTATAAACAGGAGACCATTTGGTTGGGCTGTTCAGGCAACGCTGCGGGTCACCGCGCAATATTTGCGCCGGCGGTTACGTAAATTTGATGTCAGCATATTGGAATAAAAGCATATTGAAATAGTTTTACGTTATAGCAGCCCTGGACTCTTGCGTTTCTTTGTCCGAAATTTGAACTTTCAATACCCTGTATAGTCTGCATGGATTTGTTTTTCTTGTCTGTCTAAATTGTGGGGAGCACACGTGCCCATCTACCCCGCGCCGTCGCGTCGAGAGCCGGCATAGACAGGGGAGAGGCGCACTGTGCGCTCTCCCGATTTTCCCTCGCTCTCGCGACGCGCGTGCGCCCTTCCTCCCCGACTCGCGGGCAGAGAGCTGACGGGCAAGGAGGACATTCCCCTCGCCCAGGTAAAAAGTTACAAAACAGCGCGACCTGGGAGACCTAAAACCCCTCAATTTTTCCAAAGTAGCGCCATTCTTAGATCTTTCCGCCACTCCGCTCACCATGGCGCTTCCTCCTCCACGCCTCCTGTCGACCCAGCCTCCTCCGCTCCCCCATTGGCCAATCTGTGTCACGTGGAAGCAGGCGCCGCGCTTTTGTATATTTTTTTTCTTTCCAGCGCGCGCCGACCTCCATTGTTGGGCCTGCGCGACGAAAGTGCGGCAGGCGGACTGACGGAGCGCGTTAGCGCAATAGAATGTGCAGGGCCGAGAACTTAATTGCGATGCCATGCTGCTGCGCCTTCGGTTGCCGCAACAGACACAGCGAGCGAGGGCAAAAAGCTTTTTGCTTTGCCGTCCGTCGGGCGCAACGCAAAAAGCAGTGTGGATTCGCAGGATCGGGCGGGCTGACTTCGAGGAAGTGGCAAAGAACGTACGGCTTAGTGAAGTAAGGCCCACGGCTACTCACAACCTCTTATTTTGAGCCTAGTTCACGCCTTCCGCTTCGAAAAAGTGTGTGTTCATGCTCTGCGTGGTTTTTAGCGCGTTGTTTGACTTTTGTTTTTTGAATGTGCTCTCTTTGCTTCATGTAGTTTCGTCTTGCGGTGAAATGCACGCATCTGCAACTGGCCTGTGACATAAAAGCGACTTTATTCAGGGTGTGTTTTGAGCTCCACCAGAAGTTACCACATTCTCGACGTTTTTGCAAGGCTCACGATGACTTACGATGCAGTCTTTTAGCTTCGAATGTACGCCCGAATGTATTGATTTGGTTTGTGGTGATTAACGTTTTTAACATTCCGAAGCGACTAAAGCTAGGATGGAGGTCGTAGTGGATGGCTCCGGATAACTTTATCTAGCTCGCCTGGGGATGTTTAACGTGCACTTTGATCGTAGATTCGTACGTGGGCCGGTAAATTCCTCGTTGGCGTTTAATAGTACTCGCGCGCTAGCGCTGCTTTAGAAGTTGGCGCCTCGGCGCAATTGTATTTCTTTAATAAATTTTATTTACCCGTTGTAACAACTTGTCATTGTTTCGTATTATTGACGGCGCCTCAAGGGCACCAAAGCGGCAGCGGGAACACCAAAGCTGGAACCAGGGCAGGATGGGGCTCGCCGAAGCCTGTGCATGCATGCCAAGGGGGTATAAGATCGCGGACAGCCAATTTTCTATGCGAACACTCCCTGCGACGCCTACATTAGTGCAATGTTACGTGCTCTTCAGAGGCCGCCGTTAGCCATTACATGGGCCCTCCTGGAGCAGTACTTATAAAAAAAACAATATATCGTCACGATTACCAAAGCACCTCGCAATGAAAAAAACGGCCCTGTTGCCAGGCATTGCTGACCGCACAAAGGCGGAATCTCTCACGAGCCGACCGAACAAAAGTGTCCTGCAGGTACGTGAATGAACCTACGAAACCATGTACACATACTTTCACGCTGTCAACACCTGAAACTTTGGTAATTACGCGCGTGTTTGAGTACACCGCGTGCTTGCGTCGTGTTTCAGCAACACGAACTCTCAACGTCGCGCGCTTTATGCCTTCAATACGCCTTGAATAATGGTCATTTTCTCTACTTATACCGCAATTCCAACACGAAATTCTAAAGGCCAGTTACCGACTGACGAAGAAAGATCTCGATTGAAAAAACTGCTCCGCAGCGTTCGAACGAACTTTTCTGCGAATTTCCTCCCGTAGCGTGTTAGCCGTCGTCTGCTACGGCAGGCCCACCACCGGCGGCGCCACCGTCGAGGCCGCGCCGAGCGGAGGAGGAGGGAAGCGAATGGCGCTACTTTGGGAGATTGAGGGGCATTAGGGAGACCCTCTCTCTCTGAGGCCGGGCCCCTAACCGGCCGGACTGCGGTACCTGCCGCAACCCGTGAGTGGCCACGTTTGCCTGACTATCCCGGGCAACGAGGCCAGCCTATTTATTACTATTACAGAGAAGACGTCCCTCTGCCAGTCTTTTTTATTGCCGGTAGCAATAAACGTTCTTACAGTTGACGCCGCTGGTTGCCTTATTCGTTCGAACCTGACGTAGCCGCCATTCCCGCGCTACGGGTTGGGGAGTAACACAAAGCGACTGCGTGGGGCTAGATCCGGAGCTCGCCTTCATCCCTAGCCACACGCAGAGTGGAAACCCCACAAAATGGAACGTAGCTAATTTTAGCATGGGACTACTAATAATTGCATGCACTACAGAAAACAAAATGGCGTGGCGCAATGGTAGAGTATCTGACTACCGCGCAGTGGGCCCGAGTTTGATCTCGGCCTGAACTCTCTCTCTCTCTCTCTCTCTCTTCTGGCGATGGCTGCGACAGACACCGGCGGCTGCGAACGCCATTGCCAACCGAAACGGCTATTGGAATGACCCCATAAGAGTTTGCGCTTTAAAAGAACGGAACCAAAGAAACGCTTTTCATGCCTACTTACACTCAACAGGCCACTTTCCGTGAACAAGCGGTACAAGGAGCAACAGCAGCAATTTCAAAACCATATCTGCGTAAGAGCATTAGAGAAACATAAGAAACATTGGAGGAGCGTAAGAAACAGGCTAAATTCGGCACAATATATCCAATGCCTGCTAATTCGTCCATTGCTTACATGTTTTTTTCAACACCTCTTACAAATAATATTGGTGCATGCCTGTTGTGTTGTTGCTTTTTGGGCGATGCGCTATGGCACTGTTGGCGCAAACTGGCCAGCATTGCAATTGTTTTGTAAATATGCGTGGTAAATAGTCTTCAATTTTTCAGCCCTCGTTCGCGTAACAATATACCAAGCACGAAGAACTTGCAACCTATCTCAATATAAACCTTATTAAGCAATTTGGTTCTTTCCATTTCTCCTATTTAAATGGAAGAAAGGTGTGTGTCGAGAGGGGGCGAGAATTGTTATGTGCGTAGATAACCGGTATTAACACGTTGATCTGCTGCAACCTGCGGCATTAGCTGATCCATGCCATCCTTAGAATGGAAGTTTCACGCGACGCTCAGAACGGACATACATCGCCATTTTCTTGTGTGCTGTGGAGCCTAATTCTAGCGCGAAGAAGATACAGCGCCTCTTCTGTAATCCGCCCTTTGCATTGCCCCGTGGTGCCACCTTAGCGAGCTCAGCGAGATACAAAATGTACGGCGTCGAAACGCCGCGGGCCGCATAGAGGCACACTGCATGAAGCAAGCTTAAATGGCTTGTGTATTTGTCAGTCGTAATTTTCGTTTTGTGTGACTGGAAGATTTATGGGCGGGGGCGGGGCACCGATGCCGGCAACGGCTTTGGCCCGACTTAAAATCGCAAGCCGTCAAAATATGATGAAGGGCTTTCGCGCAGCTACGCCGACAAGACCAATCACCATGCGATGTGCCGCTACGCGAATACATCGCATCGTAACGCGATTGCCACAGCCCCTACGTTTTCATTCCTGTTTTTCCTATTTTGTCGTGCTCAATGCGAATCCAAACATGCTTAAGCATTTCAAATTTACGAAGATGAGCACCCGCTAATCACCTTAATCAAGTTTGAGCTGGGGGCCATTCGGCTCAGCGGAGGTTAGCCGTATCGTATTTAGCAACAGAGTTTATGCATTTGCCACTGTTAGACCTGCACTGAACACACGCCAACAGGATGATACGAGCTGATTTTATAGCTTAGTTTTCACCATAGCGGTAATAGCTATTTAAAGGGGCTATGCTGCGCCTAAAGTATTTATGCAACACTAGAGCGTCGCATTTGTTAACATCGACACCTGTATGGTTACCACTAACTGTTCGGTACATGAGAAACCGCATACCGCGGACACGAAATAATAACGAGACACTTAAAACAGATATGTACGCTTATGCGAATTTGAGAAGCGTTGTTTCACACTGAGACGAGGAGGCATGACCCAGGCGCTTCGAAAACCGCGAGTAGGTGGTCTTATATGTCCTCCGAATCTCCGTTTTAAGGAGGGCTTGATTTGGACAGGTGGTCCTCACTTTTCGTGTGCTTCATCGGGCCCCTAGTTTGTGTGCTCAGTAGCGTATTGCTAGAGCAAACTCTGCGCACATAAGCGTTCATTTGGAGAGTGCGCATATACCTCTCAAGCCAAAACGCCGATGCCTGCCGTACTTCGCATGGCGACGAGCGATGTTGTTTACAATGCAGTAACGAAAGGGCCATCATTTGCTGGCTGCTTCTCAGCAAGCCGAATCTTTGTTCTTCTGTAACTAATAAATGTGTCAGCATAACGATACATAGATATTTACCACTCTGCGCAGTTGCCCTTCGTTCATAGAAGCGCAGGACCACTGCAACCGACAGCCTTCAATCAACAACGGTGATATACCACTTTCCAGTGCCACGTCGCCACTTCCCACTTTTTGTGTGTGCAGTGTGCTATGATGAAAGTGGTTCACTTCAAGTCGGTATGGCTAGGGGCGAACCATAAAAGCAGTTCCCTTCATCATACTTCTTTATCCTATATTTCAGGTTTGTCGGTAGGGGACGAACTCGTAGGCTGTGTTAGTTCTAATGAAGCTGCGCTGAATGAGATTGACATCGCCTAAAAACACTATGTGAACGTCTGCCAAAGGTAGCAAACAGAGCATATCAACTGAGGAATTGTGTTTGGACTCAATTTGAGCGTCAATATATACGTACACAAGCGCAGCTGCTGCGGTATTCGTGTTGTCGGTGCGATGTTGTCACTCAGCAGCCGATTGCACGGCGATCGGAACACTGGTTTTCTCGGCGTCGTCGGCATGAAATCCTGTCACACAACGACGACTCACTGTCGTCGGTCTCGTCTTTGTCATACTAGTATGACATTGCAGGTCTCCGAATCAGTCTGCGAACTAGTCAGCCGAATGTTGGCGTCGGCCTACATTGTGACGCACCACACGTTAACCGAGTATTGTTGTGAACAGCTGAAATTTCTACTACTACACAGTGGAGATTCCGCGTCTTTGGCACTGCGCCGACAATACACTTGTTCGCGTCCTCGTCCACTTTGTTGCAGGCTGCCCGCGCTATTACATACGCGCGTTTCGTCTCCTGCAAGAACCACTGACGGCGTACAAAAGGTTTCCGGTGCTCGCCGATAGGGTACAGCGAATGCGCACTCGGAACATGCAAAAGGGAGATTGCCGCTGTCTGTAGACCTAGCCCTGCAGATTTTATCCACCTTATTTCTTTTTATCGCGTTTGTTAATATCCATGGCCAATTATCGCCAACAGAATTCTTTAGGCACTTCACGCACATTCAGGAAACGATATAACCGTCTGTGTCTCTAACCGTTTTCCAACTTAGATCAATGGGTATTCCATGGTACGAACGGTGGAACATCGCACTGGCTGTTCTGATGAATCGCTGCTCAACATGAACCATCGGATCAACGGAAGAGACTCTTAGACACAATTATGTGTCCATACAGGGGCTGGCAGAAAAAATATGCTGGAGATTATAAATGAAGTTATCGGGAAACGCAAACAAATCTTCCTTCCCGACGCTATTCACAACACTGTAGAACAATTCAAGACATATTTTCCGACTATCGGCTCGTCCTTAGCTGCGAAATTTAGTGATTGCGGCGATATAACATTTTTTCAGTCCTGTTCTTCTCACTATTGCCATGTATAACGTTGAGATTGAGGACGTCATTGTGACAGTTAAAAATATGTCAAGGTCTAAGGTCTCCGACATAGATGTTGTTACTATTCTCCTGAATAATGCGAACATATATATTTTAGGGCAGGTTTTTGGTCACCTGTTTAATCATTCTTTTAACTGCTCTAGGCATCCGTCCCCGCTAAAAGCTGCTACGGTTGTCCCTATTTCCAAGATGGAGATCGCCCGGACCTTTGTAACTGCAGGACAATTTCCGTGCTCGGTATCATTAACACCATTTTCGAAAAGATCTTGGCACCAATTTACTCCACCAGCAGTGTTAACGCTATCTCAAATAATTAAAACTGCTTCGCAAGACAACATCCTTGGTGGAGTCATTTTCTTGGACCTAAAAAAACCTTCGACATGGTTAATCACGCCATACTTCTAAAAAAAACTAAAGCATTCTGAGTTCCGTGGAACCACAAACATCCCTCTTACCAGTTATCTTCACAACCGCGTACAAGTAGTCAGTATGAACAATATTACATGGACATCTAAGATTGTGAACACAGGAGCCCCGCAAAGGTCCGTGCTTGGGCCAATGTTATTCTTTATATAATAATGATCGACCACTAATATTGATGATGATGATGATGATGATGATGTGTAGTGTTTAATGGGGCAAGGGCCAGTGTGGACAAAGAGCGCCAAGGCAGTGATGATGAGTACTCAATGGACTAATGGCTGATGTGACGTGGCTGCATATAGGCCTACAACTGCGAGCTATAAATTGCATAAAACATCTAAGGAACAACGATATGAGAATGACTGAAGTAGGGTATGCTATAAGTATAGGATATGAAACAAGGATGTAAAAGCGTTACATGTATAGAAATGGAGAGGTAGTTGTTGAATACGAGTAGCACACCAGCATCAGTGGGTCCCTTGAGTACAAGGGCCCGAGGCATGTGCTATAAGAAAGGTTGACATCGCAACCATGGCCTCTCAGAAGAGGCCGCGTTACGAATTTCTTGTATAGAAAACGTGAAGCGTGTCAACGTCGTTTAAAAAGGCTAAAATAGATTGCATCTCTAATAGCGCTCCTCTGCCTAGAAACAGTGCCAGCTGAAGCGGTATACAGTGATTATATGCTAAGGAGAAGCGTATTTTCCTCTCAACTTGTGTTTCGCGATATTCTAGGAAGACATGCTGAACACTGAGTGTCTCCCCACATCTATTCCACATTGGACGTTCACCGCCAGTCAACAAAAAACTATGTTTACCATAAGCGTGTCCTATTCTGAGATGACAGAATAGGACATCACTTCGTCTGGACTTGGTCAGTAATGGCCAGAGTCCTAAATATGGCTTAACTACGTGGAGTTTATAATATGACACAACCACGGCGCAAACGGCTTGGCAGAAGCCGTTAGACGGTTTTTATTAATAGGAACATCAATATCCTAGCTCAGCTTTCTCACACGGATCGAGAATAGCTCTCTCACTGTAGGTTTGTTATGAAAGAGCATTGCAGAGGTCAGATCGTTTATGGTAGGATACCAAGGATGGTTCCTGTTGGCATGTACTCTCAGATATTTAAATGTAGAATATGACCGCTACAGATCAAGGAACCATTCATTCGATTCGACTTAGAGACTTTCAATTGGACTCGTCCTAAAGGCACCGGTGGCGAGGCAGATACTAAGATGATGCACAGAGTCCAGCATCTTGAGAGCACTGTGTGTAGCGGAGTGATACACTACGGCACCGAAGTCAGCTCGTGATCGTGCAAGGCTCCTGCAGAGGTTCATGAGGCATTTTCTGTCGCTTCCCCATGTTGTGTGTGACAGTATCTTCATGATGTTCATTGTTTTCAGGCATTTACGTTTCAGATACTTCATATGATGAATGAAGGTTACTTTTGAGTCGAGTATTATGTCTAAAAATTTACATTCAGTGCTGAGTGGCATGTGTTGTCCATGCAGCATAATATCCGGATCTTGTATAAAGCCCATCTTTCTAGGAAAAAGTACACAGGCGCTTTTGAGGGAATTTAGCTTGAAGCCATTTTCATTTGCCCACTTTAAGACGGTTCAGTCCTAGTGGAACTTGGCGCCCGCAGACTGCAAGGTTACAATCTTAAATCCTAATTCCACATCATCCACATATATTGAACAAAGCATTTAGGATGAAATGGCTTTGTGAAGAGAATCAATCTGCATAACGAAGCGGATGCAACTAAGCACGCCTCCTTGTGGCACACCACTCTCTTGCGTGAAACGCCTGGACAGTCCACTTTCTTGTTGCGTTTAAAGGAACACCGGTATAATGTAGCAGAAGTAAGTAAGTAAGTAAGTTTAACACGGATTACCCACTCTAACACGGAACCTAGCGGTTAGACAAGTAGTTTTATATCATGTTTAACACATTGCCGCGTACGCCCATCGCAGATAGGTCTCAGAGGATTCCGAATCGCCATGTCGTTTCATAGGCTTTCTCCAAATAGAGAAAGACAGAGCGAAATAATTGTTTGTGTATATAGGCCTGTCTAATGTTTGCCTTAAAGTGAACAAGGTGGTCTATTGTTCGCCTACCATCCCTGAAACCACATTGAAGGGGATCAAGCAGACGGTTGCTATCCAGGAAATAGATTAGACGCCGATTTACAATTTTTCATATACCTCACACATACCGCTTGTTAGTGCTATTGGCTTATCATCATCATCAGCAGCAGCAGCCTGGCTACGGCCACTGCAGGGCAAAGGCCTCTCCCATACCTCTCCAACTACGCCGTTCATGTGCTAATTGTGGTCATGTTGTCCCTGCGAATTTCTTAATCTAATCCGCTCGCCTAACATTCTGCCGCCCCTTGCTACGCTTCCCTTCTCTTGGAATCCAGCCCGTAGCCCTTAATGACCATCGGTCATCTTCCCTCCTCATTACATGTCCCGCCCATGCCAATTTCTTTTTCTTGATTTCAACTAAGATATCATTAACTCGCGTTTGTTCCCTCACCCAATCTGCTCTTTTCTTATCCCTTAACGTTACACCTATCATTCTTCTTCCCATAGCTCGTTGCGTCATCCTCAATTTAGGTAGAACCCTTTTCATTAGCCTTCAAGTTTCTGCCCCGTAGGTGAGTACTGGTAAGACACAGCTGTTATACACTTTTCTTTTGAAAGATAATGGCAACCTGCTGTTCATGATCTGAGAATGCCTGCCAAATGCACTCCAGCCCATTCGTATTCTTCTGATTATTTCAGCCTCATGATCCGGATCCGCGGTCACTACCTGCCCTAAGTAGATGTATTCCCTTACCACTTCGGGTGCCTCGCTACCTATCGTAAACTGCTGTTCTATTCCGAGACTGTTAAACATTATTTTAGTTTTCTGCAGATTAATTTTTAGACCCACCCTTCGGCTTTGCCTCTCCAGGTTAGTGAGCATGCATTGCAATTGGTCCCCTGAGTTACTAAGCAAGGCAATATCATCAGCGAATCGCAAGATACTAAAGTATTCTCCATTAATTCTTATCCCCAATTCTTCCCAATCCAGGTCTCTGAATACATCCTATAAACACGCTGTGAATAGCATTGGAGTGATCGTACCTCCCTGCCTTACGCCCTTTATTGGGATTTTGTTGCTTTCTTTATGGAGGACTACGGTGGCTGTGGAGCCGCTATAGATATCTTTCAGCATTTTTACATACGGCTCGTCTACACCCTGATTCCGTAATCCCTCCATGCCGGCTGATATTTCGACTGAATCAACCGCTATCTCGTAATCAGTGAAAGCTATATATAAGCGTTGGTATTCTAGGGTATTCTAAGTATTCTACAGTACCCCCTCGTGCATGGTAATATGCGCGTAGTAACATAACCATATAACAGCGTAATATGGGCATTCATATCACTGGTTGAAATTAAGGGCTCAGGGAGCTGATTGAAAAGCGCTTCAAGTTATCTAAGTTGCAAACAATGTTCGGGTGGTACATAGAGTGAACAGACCGTAACCAGACTGTCGAATAAAATTGCCCTAACTGCTATTGCTGCCACTAAATCAGATGGAAGGTGGAAGTGTCGGCAAGGAACTGACCTCTCAGCTATTATAACCACGCTAGCAGATGCGTTAGGGCCCTCATCGCGATGTTTTCGGAATAATCTGCATTGCATTAGGAAATTTGCGTTTGATGGTTTTCAAGTGTGTTCTCTGAATGCAGAAACATCCTAAGGTTAAACCCTTGTGCTATTTCTTTGATGTCATCTAAGTTCTTTGGAATGCTACGGGTATTCAAATGAATAATTTGTACAGCCATTTTGTTAGAAGGAGAAATGTTCTGTGTTCAAGTGTGCAGTTGTGTACTTTAGGTAGCAGGACCGTCATGTGACCCCATTATGGGTTTGTTGTTTGTTTTGGCGTGCTCGAGAGAGCCACGGCAGTTTTTCGGCACCAAATGTGCCAGTTTTTTATGTATTGCCTCCTGGGGGGCACTGGATGCCCGCGCCTGCAAGCTGCTAGTTCGTTTGTGAGACCTCGCCTGGTGAGGCGTAGTCTTGAGGCCCGACGTACCATGGGTAGACGGCTTCTGTGTCTTGGTGGGTGGAGCAGATTTGACTCCTGCCAACTAGGGAGCGGGGGTGCCACAGCCAACGACTCGCTGTTCGCGGGCCGGGCAGGTGGCGCAGACCGGTGCGGTGCTGGCCCCTAACGCGTCGCATCGGCATACGTTGTGTTTTGGAATGGTAAGCACCTTTTACGTGCTTCCTTGAAAGAGATGTTCTCGTGTACTTCCAAATTGATAATTTTTTGTTCTTTTTTCCAGCTTGGACAAGATTGGGAGTATGCTGGATGTTCACCGCCACCGTTTACTCAGTGAGGTGTCGCTTCACAATTGCCTAAGGCGTGGCCTTGGACTCCACATTTCGCACATGTGAGTCTACCCCAGCAGCTCTGCGATCCGCACCCAAATTTTTGACATTGGAAGCTTCTTCTTCGATTATGGATGTATAGTCTGACAGCTATCTTTGTGTTTCCAATTTCTATGGTTTGTGGCAGATCGCAAGTGGCAAAAGTCAGGATTAGGTGCTTTGTGGGAATGTCATTATTTTCTCGGCTGATAATGATGCGCTGTACGTTGGTTACATTTTGCTCTTTCCAGCCCTGCAATAATTCTGTCTCCGACAAGTTGAACAAATCTGCATCAGATACTACTCCGCGTGCTGTATTCATAACCGATGAGGTGAAAGGGTAACAGGAATTTCTCCAAATGCCACAACTTTATTCAGTTTAATGTGTTGTTCTTTATCACCGATCTCAAGCAGGAGGTCGCCGCTCACCATTTTGGTGACCTTGTAACCTAGGCCTAGGGTTATAACCTAGACCAACGGCCAAGCCTTCTGAAACAAGAAATGGGGATACGGTTTCAGCTGTTTTTTTAGTTTTTTCACTGTCTACAACTTGAAATCAGGGGACATTTTCTAGCGGTTTGAAGAGGCTTAGAATTTCGTCGGCGCGTCCCCTCTCCTGAGGGTGACGATCAAGTAAATGTGGAAATGCAAGTTTTCCCATAATACTTAGGTCATTTTCGGCGGCAATGGCGGCCACCCACCACGGTACCTAACTAGGGCATACTGTCGCACTTAACGTGTAAGGCTGCAGACACGAGCCGTGCATTGCTGTTATAACACAGTATAACATACCCAAGAGAGGCCGTATACGCAAGGCTAACCCAAGCCGCCTACGCAAATGTAGAAGTAACAGACCAGAAGAGACGGCAGGACAGATGATAAAGTGTACAGGAAAGGAAATTTTCGGAGAGCGGACAGGAAAAGGCAACCAGCCGATTTCCCCTGGGTGAGCAAGCCCAGGGGTACCGTCTACGTGAAGCGGACGCCGAAGAGGTGTGTCGCCTTCGCGGAGGGACCTTAAAGGTCCGAACACTCGGCATCAGCTCAAACCCCAGGATCCGCTTTTCCCCGGACGTGGCTAAGCCGCGCACGGCTACACGCGGGAGGGTCCAACCCTCGTGTGCTCGGGTACTTGGTATCCCAACACACCATACGCCTGCTCACGCAGACGCCCCTGCGGGGTACCACTAATATTAAAATCATATGAAGTCCTCCTGTATGCCGAGGACACTTGCATTGTGGTTACTGAAGGCAAGGTTTATGATTAAGAAACTAAAGCAAACGTAGACTTGAAGGCCTGCGAATGGTTTCTAATTAACGAACATAAAATTAATGTTAAAAAGACTAAATATGTTGTATTTAGACCACGTAGCATGTCCCTGCGTCTTCAACATTTTAAGTTATTAATAAACGATCTGCCATTGGATATAGTTCATTTAAATACCTCGGCGTGTTATTTGATCACAACCTGCACTCGCAAGATCACATAAGCGCTGTCTGCACAAAGCTAACATCGGGACGCTATGCACTCTCAATAGCACTCCATAATTTTGATATAAAATACTGCGTATTTTATATATTCGCATTCATTCACAGCTACCTAGCGTATTGTAATGAACCTTGAGGTGCTACTTACAAAACTTATATTGAACTGATCCGCCACCTACAGAAACGAGCGTTGAGAATAATTGCTCACTCAACTTTAATGAATATAGTAGGCTTTGTTTAAAGAATGAATGTAAGGCCTTATTATAAGATACATGAATTCAAAATTTTCGAAGGTGTTTTTAGGGTTGTATAGAATAACCTCCCCTTTCATGTGTCTGTATTTTACTCATCCTCTCGTGCGACAATGAAATAAACGTTCCGAAATCCTAATCATCCACTTGCTAAGAATACTTAATGTAAGCGTTAGATTCAGTTTACTGAGCCCAACTTTTCAAATAAACTACCAGTAGAAATAAGACAGGTAAACAATTTTTCTTTCATGCTTAAGAAATACTTTCTTGGTTTACATTCCGGTTTCTGATGTTATTCATGCGAATTTATTTCTGATGTTATTGATAATGTGTCAGAAACACCAGCAGATCCTCAAGACTTATCATTCGCTATTTATTGCAAAAACGCAGTCTTACACAGACAAGATATCTCGACAAAGTAAAATGTCGAGACCATTGCATAGGATCTATCTTCGCTCTTCACGGCGTGTTAGGGCCTTCAGCCTGCGTGTAGCATCGGTATTCGGTCGTGTCATTCTTGAATGCGCTAATGTGACTAATCTTGCTGTGCGGAAGCGCGTTGTCATAAGGCACAATTTAAAATGTATCTAGCCTTTTGAAGCAGGGAAAATATTAAGCAACAGAAGCTATCATCAGGGAACTAATTGCTTGCATATTTCCACATAAGGCTTACAACTGCTACTATAAATATCTTGCGTTTACGTAAGTTAAATATTGTGCTAAATATTTATCGTTATAAAAATCTCAACTATAGTAAACAGTACTTTCAGCTGCTCAAGAAGACAGATAAGAACATTAGGTTGGCTGCATTCTTAACTCAGACTTGCATTTTTGAAGCTCGGCAAGACTTAACTGAAACACCCAGCGCATGTGATGCTGAAGCAGGCTAGGTGATAGTTTTTAGCCATGCCCTCACGGTTGAGATATAAATAAACACCATTAGATCACTATCACGTAGTGGGAACAAGGGGACATGCAGGGCACAATAACTCCATCTGCACCCTTCCCCCAAAAGTCAAACGCCTGCGGGCACACCAAGCGCAAGCTGGAGGAGCGGCTCCACAGGAGCTCCATTTTCAGAAGCAAGCACTAAAGGGTGCGCACTAAAGGGTGCGACAAAGACTATTAGCGTTGTTTTCGCGAGGACAATCTGAACGGTCCGCCCGGCGTTGACAGCGAGCTATGGTTGTGATGGTATCTGCACTGCTATGAGGCTCACGTTGCATGGTTGCAGCCGCGCGTGTTCTAGGATTGTACAATTCGCTTCTTCAGCAGAGTATCGTAGTTTGCAAGGACGCGTCATAAAGTGTAGCTAAGGGTAAGCACAGGCATCCAGGCTGCGTGACGCACATGCCCCATACCTTGACCCGTGGCATTATGATACCAGTATCTTGAGTATCATGGTGATGATGATAACGTTGATCATAGATTGGCCGCCCCTTCGACACGGGGCGGTGACAAATATTCATCTAGCCTGCTCGATTTAACCAGGTCCAGCTAGATTCAACTGCTACATGGAAGTGCCACATGTAGTGGTACCTGGTGTAATACAACGCAACAGCAATGCAGTGTGTGCATGTATCGACGCTACGCCGTGCATTTGTACATCGCATAACGACAGGCACGTTTGGACGCTGATGATGCTGATGACATATAGGCAGTCCCCTTGAAATGGGGTGGTGACAGCCACCTAACCTGCTTGATGTAGTCAGCTATGCTATACATGTTTTTTTTTACTCTGGCATTTATACCCTTCCCAATAATCTTCTTTTACTTCCTCAAGACACTCCATTCATTTCTTGGCCAATCCTCCAAGATCGGTAGGAGCCATATACATGAGAGGAAGCCTAAACAACCTTGTACCGTTACCTATGCAACTGCTACGTAGAATGCTACCTCGTGTAATAATATGCAAATGCAATGCAATGTGCCCACGTATCGACATTGTGCAGCGCGCATGTCACATCGAATGGCAAGTATTATGATACGATAATAGTTTGATGATCATGAAGATGATTTTGATGATTTATTGTTATCCCCTTTGAAACTAGCTCTCACAAACAGCAGCCTAGCCTGCTTGATTTAATTAGGCATTCCACAAATGTTTTTCACGTATGTATAGCGCAGGCCTACGACTTTTTTTCTTCCTAAAGATTATCCATCCAATTTTTTTCGTCAATCACCCATAGTGGGTCGGAGCCTGGCGATGGCTGCTATGGACAACGGACAACACCGCCAACCGAAATAGTTATTGAGATGAGCCAATAACAGCTTACACAATAAAGTAGCGTTTTCTCGGCGTTTGCCTCCAATAGCATACGAGAGCGATGTTAAGAGGAAGCGTTGCTCGAGGAGATAGGAGGAAGACGAAGACGAAAAATAATAGCCTCGCTTCTCAGCGCCCGTCTGTAATTTTAAGTCTCTTTGACAAATGAAGAGTTCACTTTCTTTCTTTTTCCTTTCCCATCATTGCTCAATAAACGCTGGCCTCGTGGTCACCGTCCTTTGAGACAAGCATGTCAAGGGCCCCCGAAGTGCACCGGGCCTAAGAATCAGCGGGATGGATCTCTGCTGTCACCCGCCCTTCGTTACACTCTAATTGCATCTACCGCAAGCAATCACCCATACATTCAGCATGTTCTTTCTGTGGCCCACAAATAAGATTAGCAAGCAAAGAAGCGGCTGCATGAGGTCGAGACAAGTGAATGGGCAGGATACAGCGAAGGCATTGGCCGAGCAGCTTCCACTGTCGTATATTACAAGGAGAAAATAGCCGCAGGTTTTCCTGTAACATTCAAGTCAACTCAGCCTAATAGACGCTCATGGAAAATGAACCCAAATAACCTGTCTTCCATGGTCGTGACAACATTGAAAGAAAGGACACAGTGCCAATGAATCACCAACGTGGCCAACCTTCCACGCTAAGTTGCGAAAACAGCCCAAGGAAAAGTACTCAGTCATGGCCACAACAGAAATGGCAACAATACGGGGACCGTGTCTTCAGTTCCTACCTCTAGTCTCCTCCTCGGTGTAATAGAACTGTTGGGCACTCCTGCAGAAGCCTGAGTTGCATACGCCTACTCTCTCACTTACGGGCACAGGGTTTTCCTACTAAAGGCAACAAGAAGTATTTGAGCGATCAAGGAGTCATATTCAAAAAATGCAAGTTTCATGCGCCCCTTCCAAAGAAGAGACGGAGTCATAGCGACTGGACAAAAGGTTCTTGTAGCGACAGTTTCCTTTGTTTTCTGTGCTTACCTATCACAGCTGAATAAATATCTGTCTTGGCTCGTACATATACTCAACATCACGTTAGTTGGCGGGTCTTCCTAGACAATCCTATACAGTAGAGGACACAGCTTTCAATGTAGAAATAATTTTTCATAAAGCATGACATACCGTACTTCATCCTGGTCGTCTTCTCGCTTCGCTATGCCCCTTAGCACTGCCTATGGAGACGTTCAATAGTCACCAGGCTTATATATACAGAACTGATGCTACAATATGTTATCGAAGAAGTCGTTAAAAGGAAGTGATTAATCATTGTGAGGTATGCCTGTGCGACATCAAGTTAACGTATTTACTCGATGTGGAATTGGTTAATGAGAATTGATGAGTGCCTAGTGTTCTCGAACGCCAGCGTGTCGTAGCTGCCGTTTGAGATTGGTGCTCTGTCATTGGTGATGCATCGAAGCCGCAGTGTCGCAAACACGGTCAGCGTCGAGAATCGCTCGCTTTCTTAGACCCAGTGCGATGGTACTTCTTAATCACAAGCACTGCGCCCCACAAAGTTGCAACACTCCTCCTTTCGAAGTCTCATTTCGTAACTGCAGATTGGAGCCCTCAGCCGCCAAAATGCGATTGCTGAGGTGTCGTTATGATACCAATCGTCGATCGCTATTACCTCCAGCAGATGCAATCGGCAAGTGCCTTGGAGTGCCCCACACTGGTCAGATACGGCGCACATGCGCACAGAGGCAACTTCACGTATCAAGTGATGACAAGTGATTAATTGCGTCGTTTGGCCACACGCTCTTATGCATCGCGCAGGTTTGCGCACACACATAACCTTTTACATTTTCAGTGTGCTGCGTCACTGCAGACCCTAGAATGCCGTACCGCCATTTTCCTGCGACATCCTTGCTTTATGGCTCGAGTGTCGTTTTCGGTTGGTAAAGCGGCGGCCTTAATAGCATAATTAATAGTGCCTGCGGTGAATTCCCCTATAAATTGAGAATGGTCAGAACAGCATTGAAGCCCCACAGGGGTGGCGACTGCTCACCATATGAACTCCCTCGTGCGTGCAACACTCTAGAATATATGCGCTCATGCTTTCGCCTTACTTTCACTATTGTCGGAAAGAAAGTGAAAAATTATTAAATCACTCTCACTTTGTAATCAGACAATTATAGTCTATAGTTTACCAACCGTGGTTGCTCAGTGGCTATGGTGATGGGCTGCTGAGCACGAGGTCGCAGACCGAATCTCGGCCACGGCGGCCGCATTTCGATGGGGTCGAAAAGCGAAAACTCCCATGTACTTATATTTAGGTGCACGTTAAAGAACCCCAGGTGGTCGAAATTCCCGGCATCCTCCACTACGGCGTGCCTCATAATCAGAAAGTGGTTTTCGCACGTAGAACCAAACAATTTAAAAGTTTATAGCATTCAAAACGAAAAGCAGATGCCTTAAAAATACAATGTTAGTTTTTGACGCAGCTTATTTTAACGCATTGGATTTAGGGAAAGTGCAGCAGCAAGAATACGTCTCATGTTCCCTGTTCGCATTTAACGGAGGATTGAAAGATAATGCCCGAAAGAGGAGGCACGCCCTTGACACGCCCAAGAAAGGCACGGCAAGCGGCTCACGGCAAGCGTGCACATAGATAGTGAGGCACTCAGAGTATTGATAAATTTCGATAATGGTTGATAACAATACACGGCGCTAGCGCATTTCATTGTGCAGTCTTCTGTACTTTAAACGCAGAAGTAGTTTGCCGCGCAGGGTGCGATCACGTTGTCACACGCGGCTTTTTTTCGGTATTTATTCTTTCATTTTTCCAGCTGTTTTTGAGGGTTCCACGCTATCTCTGTTCACTGACTGCCGTCGAGCAAAGTCAGGTAAAACCCGCGCGAACGGAAAGCTCGGCACATGCTGCCTAGCATCCCAAGTCACACATTCTCCTGAACTGATATTACCCTTTATTTACATTTTAATATCAGACGCTCGTCAGTCTGCAACCTTTCCGGCCCGTTATGTTTGCTGCAATCTACGAGGCACGTCCTGACTGTAATAAGCCATTTTTTCGTAAATGGTTAGCCGGCAATATTAAACGCAATTCATTTATTGTGAAGTATACTCTTTGCCAACTCCCGCCACTCTAGGCGTAAAGCAAATCTAACCAGAAAAAGAAACCAACCGACCGACCGACCTACCAACCGGGATTCGAAAGTAAGTTTCCCATGGCAAATACAGCACGATATCCTACATCCGGGCCCTATAAGAGCCACCCGTACAATTCTAGGGCTGGACGTGAGTAAAGCGTTCGACAATGTGTCACATGCTTCAATACTCACAAATCTAGCCCAAATGAATGTCGGGAAGCGCACTTATAGCTATATTACAAGCTTTCTCAAGGATCGCACTGCAGAAATACATTTTGGGGACATTAAAAGCGGACAATTTCAATTAGGTACAAGGGGCACCCCTCAGGGTGCGGTCCTCTCCCCCTTCCTTTTCATTGTGACCATGCGAAACCTGCCTCAATTACTGGAAAGCATCCCGCATATCAAACACTCCATCTATGCCGATGATATCACCATCTGGACCAATAGCGGTTCCGATGGAGAAATCACGGAAGCATTACAAGCGGCCGCGGATACCGTACAAAATTTTGTGCGACAGAATGGTCTAGCGTGCTCGCCGACGAAATCGGAGCTTCTCGTCATCCGTGATAAATCAACCAAACACGCCACCGAAAGGGACGCCACCTTCCCTATACGAGTCAGTATGGAAGACGGCCCAGTTCCGCCCGTACTGACTATAAGAGTCCTGGGCATGTTAATTCAACATAACACCCATAATTCTGAGGCGATTGTCCGATTACGGACGACAGCCCGCCAAATATGTGGCCTAATCAGACGAGTAGCCACACGACACCGCGGTATGAAGGAGGCTGATATCTGCCATTTGACGCAGGCTTTCCTGATCAGTCGCGTCGTGTATTCCTTCCCTTACTACCACCTACGCCTTTCTGACAAGGAAAAGGTTAACAGCGTCATTCGCACAGCTCATAAAGCTGCCCTTGGTCTCCCGAGGTATGCGAACACTGAACGATTACTTGAGCTAGGTATATACAATACCCTAGACGAACTCGTGGAGGCCCATAAAACAGCCCAACGTGACCGACTCTCCCGCACCGCAACTGGCAGAGTTATTCTAAGTAAACTCGGGCTGAATCCCGTTATGAATTCAGCAGGAAGAACAACATTACTCGGTGCGGTCAAAAGCCGTTTGGTTATAAAACCATTACCCAAGAACATGCTCTCTGGGAGACACGACAAGAGGCGGTCTGCCAGAGCCAAGGCCCTTCAGGAAAGGTACCAAAACAACCAGCACACCGCTTATGTCGATGCAGCAAAGCCAAATAACCAAACTTACGTAGTGAGCGTCGTGACCGGAGAGGGAAGTATCCTCAACGCCGCGACCATAAAAACAGCGTCCACCGTGGAAGCGGAAGAGACTGCCATTGCTTTGGCCATCATGAATCCCTCCGTGCAAACAATCATAAGCGACTCCAAAAGGGCAATAGTCAACTTTTCGAGAGGCAGCATAGGCGTATGTGCAGCGCGAGTCCTACTTGACTTTAATAATGAAAACACTGTTGAACTCGTATGGGTCCCTGCCCATTCGGGGAATCAAGGGAATGAGGAGGCGCACTGGGTAGCCCGAGGTCTAATCAACCGGGAGATGTGCCCCTCAGACTCGGATCCCATGGATGAGGCACCGACGACATACCAGGAAATAACAAACTATTACAAGCAAAAAAGGCGAATTTACCCGCCTCCAAACGCAAGCCTCACGCGAGCGCAAGCCTCGATCCTGCGTCGAATCCAAACTAAATCGTTCCCCAACCCACATTGGCTATCCATAATTACCAACGGGCAATGGAACCCAATATGTCAAAATTGCACAAATCAAACATTCGCTACCCAAAATCACATTCTTTGGGGGTGCGAGGGCTTACCCCCTCCCAGTTCGCTCCTGCCAGCTCCCTCACAACAGACGTGGGAAGAGCTGCTCAGAACGCCGGAAGAAAAAGTACAAAAAGCCCTCGTTGCCTGGGCCGAAAGGGTCGCTCCTCGTGAGGGGCCATTCTAGGACTCGGGCCTGCCAGGTCATAACTGAGCAGAGTGTCAATAAAGTTGTTACCACCACCACCATGAGCGTAGCTTTCGGAGTGCCGACACAGCAACGCGCCACGTCCTAATTCGCCTCCAAGCACCCCTCCCCCCTCGAACCTTCATGGCCTTTCCCATCTTTACCAGGCCTTTTAATCAAGCATCGCGACTTGCTATATTGTGTTGCGCATGTAGCCTGAGTATGAGAACGCTATGCCGAACTCCAGTATGGCGGCGCCATCAAATGGACTCTGATAAAAAAAACCCGGGCGTTTGATGCTCACAAAGAAGCTTTTCGACGGTCGCAGCTTCGTCGAAATGCGCATCAACTCGACAGTTTTCATTAAAAAGCGCTAAAGACGAAGACGAAATCGAAGGAACAGATACGACGGGACTGGCGCTGTGGCCACAGGAAAAGCACCCGTCCTGTCGTATGTGTTCCTTCGTCTTCGTCTTTAGCGCTTTTTATGAAAGCTGTCAAGATGAACCAACTCGCCCAAATCAAAGTATTGGTGCGTCAACTCGGACTTTGCGTTTATCAGGTGCTTACTTAAACAGCTTGAGCAAGAACGTGCTCGCAAAGACTGAGCAGGTAGACAAGCGCACGCTCTTTCTAACATTAAGCTATCATAGCTCCAGAATGAACACCTGCTCAGACTCATCCATAAAGTCAGAGGGCTGTTCGAGAGTCTCCTGCGCAGGGTCACTGCCATAGCCAGGCACGTGTAGAATGCTTGTCATAACATGATTTCTCGCAGTACATGGGATATACATAACCTTTTACACTTCATTTCATTGCTTTACCACTCTTTGGGTATTTACCGAATTTCAGTGGTCTGTCTTTCTGTCTATCTATCCATCTATCCAGCTATCCGTCCGTCCGTCCGTGCGTCCATCTATCAATCTATCCGTCCGCCCGTCTGTCCATCCATCTATCCATCTATCCGTCCGTCCGTCCATCCATCCAACCATCCGTCCGTCCGTCTGTCCGTCCGTCCGTCCGTCCGTCCATCCGTCCATCTATCCATCCGTCCGTCCGTACGTCTGTCGTTCTGTCCGTCCTCCCGTCCGTCCGTCCGTCCGTCCGTCCGTCCGTCCGTCCGTCTGTCTGTCTGTCTGTCTGTCTGTCTGTCTGTCTGTCTGTCTGTCTGTCTGTCTGTCTGTCTGTCTGTCTGTCTGTCTGTCTGTCTGTCTGTCTGTCTGTCTGTCTGTCTGTCTGTCTGTCTGTCTGTCTGTCTGTCTGTCTGTCTGTCTGTCTGTCTGTCTGTCTGTCTGTCTGTCTGTCTGTCTGTCTGTCTGTCTGTCTGTCTGTCTGTCTGTCTGTCTGTCTGTCTGTCTGTCTGTCTGTCTGTCTGTCTGTCTGTCTGTCTGTCTGTCTGTCTGTCTGTCTGTCTGTCTGTCTGTCTGTCTGTCTGTCTGTCTGTCTGTCTGTCTGTCTGTCTGTCTGTCTGTCTGTCTGTCTGTCTGTCTGTCTGTCTGTCTGTCTGTCTGTCTGTCTGTCTGTCTGTCTGTCTGTCTGTCTGTCTGTCTGTCTGTCTGTCTGTCTGTCTGTCTGTCTGTCTGTCTGTCTGTCTGTCTGTCTGTCTGTCTGTCTGTCTGTCTGTCTGTCTGTCTGTCTGTCTGTCTGTCTGTCTGTCTGTCTGTCTGTCTGTCTGTCTGTCTGTCTGTCTGTCTGTCTGTCTGTCTGTCTGTCTGTCTGTCTGTCTGTCTGTCTGTCTGTCTGTCTGTCTGTCTGTCTGTCTGTCTGTCTGTCTGTCTGTCTGTCTGTCTGTCTGTCTGTCTGTCTGTCTGTCTGTCTGTCTGTCTGTCTGTCTGTCTGTCTGTCTGTCTGTCTGTCTGTCTGTCTGTCTGTCTGTCTGTCTGTCTGTCTGTCTGTCTGTCTGTCTGTCTGTCTGTCTGTGTTTCTATCTAACCATTCCCGCACCTACCTGGGTCACTTCGTAGTTTGTGCACATGGGTCACTTCCTGGTTTGTGGACGAATGGGTGGTGCATCGCGCAGAGCTCGGTAACAGCGCCTGGTAACAGCAGGTACTAATGTTCGAAAGCAAGCATCGGACCAAGTTCGGTCACTGAGTATGCGCCAATGTATACATGTGAGCCGCTCTTTAAATATCCTCTTTCCTGCCGACATGTTTCACTGCAGAGTCGGCGCAGGGTACTTACAGCGGTTGGAAGAAACCTACACGCCAGCTCGCAGCACTGCGAATGTGTCACACGGTATCTGCTGGTCTTCAATGAACCTCTTGGTTGCCAACTTGCGTCAGTGGATGTGTGCTAGTACGTGCGTGCGGCTCTTCAATGAATACCAACTAGAGTAACTAGCTTTGTACCAGTTTGAATGTGCCACCTCCATAATGACGACAAATGACCTTTAAATTTTCCTGGTGCTTTATGGACACGAGACCCCGTCACAAGGATTCCCCAGGGACAGCAACGAGATGCATTAGCAGGCTGCGCCACTAATGCATTTCGTATGCGGCGCTTTTCAATCAGTGCCTTTCACGCCCACTCTTTAGCGAGTTGTGCTCAAAAATACACTTTGTATGTGCCACTCTTCAATGAACCTCTCGTACATGTGCCAATGAGTGTGCGGCAAGTGGAAGAAGAATTCTGAATGCTCTCACGCACTGGTGCGCCCCGCTTCTCGCCTTAGTGGCCACGCGCAGCTTCTAGCCAGTGCCACAAGATGAGGTACGATATTCAAAAAAGAAGCGCGACAGAAGAAATGGGTTGCCCCTTGACCCACTTCTAAGCGTTTATACGCACCAATCATTTTGGAGGTTATGGGCATTTTCTCGGCGACGGCACTAGATGGCGCCGAGTCTTCTTATGGAGGCGTGATAGCGGAGTCGCACTCCAGTAAATGCCTCATACATAACGCGTTTCGGCAGTGGTATTACGTTGTGTCGCTATACTGATTCAATGTTAGAGCATTACCATTGCCTACATAGCATTGCAGCCTAATTATCTTTTCACCATAAAAAATCTGATCAGAACCTTTTAAGGTCTGTCGAATTTCATTCTATAATCACGGCTTTTCCTAGATATGTACGTGAAAATAATCTTGGTCTAACGAGCAGGGCCATTTCATTACCAATAGAACACGTACTGGAGTTTTCTCTAAAGGCATGTTCCACGTCCGATTTTGTCGATTTCATTTTGAGGTTGTTTGTAAGTAAGCGCTTGAATATTACGTGTTTCCCGGGAGGAGAAAAAACTAGATATTTCCTATGCTGAAAATATGAAGGCTAATTATTGGTGATATTTACTCAAAACTTGCACTTTCTACGTTGCTTATGTGCTCCGAAAACAATTACTGAACAGTAGCTTTCCCTGAATTTTTGTGTTATACATACCACTTATTTGTTTTTCCCAGGTACTCCCATTAATATATGTCGACCACAGTGTATATATTTTTTCGAAGTAAGAAGCAATGTTCCGAGTTACCAGCGAAATATGTTTATTCTGCACAAGTTTATTACAGCCTTTGTAGAAAGTTTCTCATTGAAGCGTTCCACTGTGTCTTACTGCCGCTAATATATATGTTTCCCATACTCCTAAAACAACAACAAGAGAAACGGTTCAATTTACCTGAAAATAGAGAGAATTTTAGACGCAATGCGTTACGAAACTTGCGCTTTCCTGCTTTACCCGCAAGTGAAGCAGATAATTACTAAGCTCCTGCTTTTCCATGTGTTTTCGTGCATAATATGTGATTCGCTTTTTTTTTTCTGCAGTGTCCTCGGTTAGCTAAACAAGGCATCTTATTTATATCGTTACACTACATTTAATTACACGCCTCCTGTAACTGGTACTTTTGTACCAACCTGCGCGATTACAACTAACTTTTTCCCATATAAATTGCTGCACATACATTTTTGCATCGGGATTCCGCTTCGTAACGACATCTGGTGAAAATGAAGGGCATGGTATGGCCAATGTGTAGGCAATGTTCTTTTATTGGGTGTGTTAAATGCGCAATTTCTAGTAGAATTCACTTGCTAGTGATCCATAGCGTTATTAGTATGTTTTACGAGCAGGATAAAACTTGGACGGCTACACTGACATAATTACAAGTACAACTGGTAAGGTAAAAGGTAAGGTAAGGTAAGGTAAAATCTTACAAGGTAAAATTTTGCGAATGTAAGGGGAACAATACGCCAAATTTATGTATGATGGTAAATGCGCGTTGATAATACACAGCGCTAAAAATTGTAATGAATGGTTCGAAAGCGTCACGCTGCTGCTGTTAGCTATGTTTCTCAATATACTGGAAGAACTCTGCGTTTCAGTTATTTTATGCTTTGAAGGAATAGGCATGATTTTAAGTACACTATGTCGCATAGTTTTAAAGCGTTTGGCTAAGTTGGAAGCGTTACAAGTAATAATTGAACCCTCTTCTTTTTTCCTTTTATCTTTTTCCTGCGTGATATATTAGTTTCGCCTGGTGTCGTCCTTGAACTAAAGGAGGCAGCTTGCTTACATTTGCTGACTGTAAAGACAAGTTAATCAGTGATGTGTAGGCGAAGTTCAAAACTGATGGCTAATTGGGGCTTTTGCAATAAATTACGTATGCACACATTCTACAGTGTCATAAGCGTGTCTAACGAACGGCGCAGAATTGAACCCGCTGTCCTGGGAAAACTATAAAAACCACCAAGACAAAACTCAGCGGAAATTGGTGGCACGCTATGGAAATTCTGTGTGCGAGGTATATGCGGGTTCAACAAGCACAACCTTCGTAGAAAAGGGGCCCTAGAACGTAAAACCATTCCAAACTTTTCTATTCCAATTCTGCTATTAGTCAAAAATTTTTTGGCCCACCCCCCCTTCACCTGTCTGTCAGGCGACGTCACGAAAATCGCAATACCTCCCCATCTGATATGATGTGTACACAATGATTATGCATGCTTTGACCCAAAAAAGAAAAACAGATATTTCTGATTCCACGCCTTTTCGCCATTTGCCCCCTGCCAGTGGTCATACGTTTTCGGGCTGCACCCCCTTCACCTGCCTGTCTACGTGGCGTCACAAAACCGCGAAAACTCACCGCATCATAGTGACATGTACGCACTAAAGATGCATGAATATGCCGCACAAAACTGAATTTTTTTCGGAATACCCGCAGGCTGTCCCGTTCCGAAAGGAATAAAAGATGGCTGCCACCGATCGCTCAGTCGCTGGCTAGTCGCAAGCATCCATGGGTTTTTTTGCGTATAATCAAACTTCATGCGTGGTCCTGTAACGTTTTCGAGCACTTTCGGCACGTTTACGACCGCATTTTGGCAGCTTTTCTTTGCTGAGGATCCGTTTTAGATTCATTCTTATGCTTCCGTTGCATGCCGCCGCAGTTTTCGACCAGCCACCGCAAGCTAAGTAAGGGAAAACGGGCCAATCGCAGACGCCGGCACCACCCTCTTCATACGGTTATCGATATTCAGTGCAGTGGCTCGGCCCCATCGAACCCCTCTCCACTTGAGCGTGCTCCTCGCCTTTTGTCAGCCAATTAGATACGACAAGACGCTCAGTGTAGGCAATGTCATTCGTTTTTCAAGCAAACAGAAGTGACCTCCTATGAACGAGGAGAGCGTTTGATTCGTCTGTTAAGACAACCCTGCGGGTGACCGACCGGTGTTTGCGTCGGTGCTTACAAAAAATTGACGTCAGGAGATTGGAATAGAAACATATTAGAATAGTTTTACGTTATAGGGCCCAAGTTTTTGCGATATGGCTGCTATCAGCTATGCTAACCAATGCCCCGACATATTTGTAGGTTACGTCAGCTTTATATATGGTAGAAAAGCGATGACAGTTTTTCAAACTGCAATACGTGACAAAATGTTTACATTCCTGGTCGTCTTTCAGGTGTCGCAAATAAATAGTAAGCCGCCGCTGTTGCTTTCCTATATTCAGACATCATAACACGTTCTGACTTAATTTCCGCGATGTCTTCGTCGAACAGGGCATTTTGCTTATTCTTTATATTTGGCAAAATAAAGCGCGCGTTATGGGCAATCTGTACGTAAACTTCAAAGACAGAGGACTAATTACGACATTTGTAGTAAACTGTGTATGCAAGCGATCCAGGACATTATGAATGTGGTTTGCGAACAAATAATTTTTACCGTTGTCCCGGTAGAACTGTGAACTCGGCCGATATGAGATCTTGCGGAAAGGGGGGGGGGCAAGGAAGGAGGAAGGACACCGTGGTAAATAA
This sequence comes from Dermacentor variabilis, assembly GCF_050947875.1. Taxonomy (NCBI): domain Eukaryota; kingdom Metazoa; phylum Arthropoda; class Arachnida; order Ixodida; family Ixodidae; genus Dermacentor; species Dermacentor variabilis. Next base: position 88,727,669 of record NC_134577.1, on the reverse strand, counting down.
CAAAGCCAGCAACCATCTAGTTAAAATTATAGGGTTTTACTTTCCAAAACTGCTTTCTCGATTATGAGGCACACCATAGTGGAGGGCTCCGGAAATTTCGACCAGCTGTGGTTCTTTAACCTGCACCTAAATCTAAGTACACGGGTGTTCTCGCATTTCTCCCCCATCGAAATGTGGCCGCCGTGGCCGGGGTCCGATCGCGCGACCTCGTGCTCAGCAGCCCCACAGCATAGCGACTGAGCAACAACGGGTAGTTATCTACCAAATAACTCATCTAAGACATTTAACCATAATAAATGCTATGGCGAGGTAACATGCGTGTTGATGAATTACCGGCTTCTTAAAAATTCACAACAAGGAGCCCTCCAAAGCGTTACATTGGAATAAATCTACAAATGGAACAGTCATATCTATACATATAGGGCAACTTTTTAAAGTATGCTATATAATTACAAAATACTAAAAATGTTATTGCAGCTGTTCGAAATAAACAGCTTCGCTGAATGTAGGGGTTGTAATTCTCCGAGGTTGCGCACGTCTGCTTTCATTTATTTTATTGTTTATACTTCAAATATTGCATTTTGATAGTACTTCCTTGCGTATAACCTCGATAATACTATTACCTAAACGAGCGATGTATTTATGGGGTAGAGTCCACACCGGCCACGATTCTTTGTTTAATTATTAAAATTGTTTGTCGGAAATGTGCGTCTTTATGTGTGCTGTTCTGCTATTGGGCGGCTGCCGTGACTTATCTGACGTACTCATTACCTTTCGTTCCGTGCATTAGCTTGAGATTTTAAATAATTGTGAGAAATAAATGCAAAATCAAATAATTTTTCGCGTCCCCATAGTTCACCCCGTGGGAGCTACAAATAGTTGTATGCCTGTTAAATATGTATGTAGCTGACAGAAGCATTTCCAGGCTCTTCCACTTACTATTCTGATAGAAATTGTTCTGATAGATATCATACATATGATTAAATTCATATGTATGGATCTCCCGGGGTATTCTTGCTGTCTCTGTTGTCTCCGTCGGCGTCGCCGAAATGTTCCCTAGTAACTCCAAGGGCGATATCACCGTCGCCGCGCCGTATAGTGCAAATGGGAGTGAAAGCGTGCGAGGCTGAGCCTACGATCGCGGCTCATTCGCGCGTGCGCAAGGACGGATAGCAAGAAGGAAGTGCGCCATCTTCTGTCGTACCCAAGGATCTGGGGGGAGGGGAGGCAGGGGGCGTTATTTTTATGCAGCAACTGCCTATGGCGCGGCAGCGCGCGGTCACGCAGGCTTTGTCTTGAACGCGATCAGTTTCGGGGGCAAAGTCTAGGTGGACCGATGTCTGGTAGCTTTGCATGCGCTGTGTTCTCACCGCTCAACTTGCGTTGAAGCGATACACAGTAAAAAGGTCACTTCGCTCGCTGCTGCTGCCTCACGCTCACGCCAGCGTTTTGACCCCGAGTGTCCATGGTCATCCAGGCTGATGCGTGAATTTTTGTCTGCGCGCTGGTTTCTTGCTTGTTAATTTAGGTAGTGAGCGAGTGTTTACAAGTTTATGCGGCGGATCAAACTACTATTCTTGCTTATTATGTCTTTGCACTAATTAGGAATTCGCTATCGCAAACTGTCTTTGCGCAACTCATGCGGAATTGCGCCTTTTCGTAATAGTAATTTACAATATATATATATATATGACGTGTGTGGGGGGGGGGGAGAGAGGCCCGTTCATTTACGGCTCCCCCTCTCTCCCTACACACACACCAAAGAAATAGTGGAACGCCATTGCCCCGGTGCGTGAAATCACTTGGACACGTGTCATACGGCAACCTTGCTATTTTCTCGAACTTCATTCTCGAAACGTTCTACCATCCCGTGACACGGCCAACATGTCCGCACGCGGCGTCCGAGGCGAAATGCTTGGCGCACCGGTGCCTGCGAATGCTAATAATTCTTACCTAGCTTCGCGCGCACTCGTTGAGAATACTCCTTCACCCAAATTCACGAGTAATTCACTGAAAGGCGGATATGCTCAATGCATTCATCGCCCAGCTCGGGAAAGCAATGGTCCGAATGGGGGTTTTATTGAAAGCGGCCCATACCCGATGCATTTGCGGCGCAGCCTGCTGAAGCGCCGGGTTGCTGTCCTTGACTAGACCTTCTGACGTTGTTTCGATTTCACTCAGCATCCGTTAAATTTAAGGGGTATTTTTCATCACTGTAGAATGGCACATTTTCAGTGTCACATGCCCAGTTACGCAATTTGGCGTCAAAGACGTTTATTGAAGAGATGCCGACAACTACTTGGCCACACCCAGTGATCGAAGTTCGCATCAAAGAGTTTCTTCGAACAGCTGTACCTAACCACACCTGCATGTATAGTGCCCCATGTCGGCAAGAAAGAGGCTACTTGAGTAGCTTCACGTAAGTACACACTGCCCCATACTAAGTGACCGAAGCTAGCCCCAAGGATGGCTTCGAACCCTGTTATTTGAGCACATTTGCCCGATGCGCTAACCATTCAAACACCCAGGTAGGCGGAAAAACGGTTACACAATAGCTAGGTTGCTAGCTGGCTAGCTAGCTAGAAAGAAAGAAAGAAAGAAATAAAGAAAGCCCCCTGAATATGCGTGAGGCACCCAAACAATGCTAACGCGTTGAAAAACATCAGTCGTAGCCATGGCGACAGGAATAATCATGAGTCTGCTGTATGAAGAAATTCCAAAAAGTCACGATTGTTTCGTCTAACTATGAAGAATAGGTGATACATTAAGGAAGCAAATGGAGGGCAGTCTCCGATGGCTCATTTTAATGACGTTTTTGCAGTGTCGAACGTGAGCCTTATTTTTTTCGTCATGGAAGAGGTCAGTTCGGGGCATTGGAAACCGCCATCTCCACAGATGTGTAGTCGACGAAGACGCAGTCGGACGTATGCACGAGTCCTAAGACCGACACATAGCAGAATCTTGGAAAGCCAGCGCAGGGGTCAAAATACTTAGTCTGGGTACGAATAATTAAGCATATTATGTGTATTGAGATGAATGGGGAAGGAGCTTAACAAAGTTGTTACTGAGCTAGTTGGTTTATCAATTAAAATCTAAAATTATATAGCTAAGCATATGCGGACGGAGTGGCGACCGTACATGTATTTCGCGTGTCACTTTGTTCTCTTTAGCGTAGAGCCTCAACTTTTGTTCTAGAAGCGAAGCTTGTCGTTGTCTAGCGTGAACTTCCGTGTGCGCAAAAATTCCATGGCGCATGCCCCTGTGAACAAGCAAAACATACGATGGCTCATAAGCCGGTAAAGCAGAGGCAACAAGAGTTTAACGTGGAGGTTTGAAAACCAGAACGACAGTGTCTGATTACATTCATATGTGAACGCTTCTCGCTTCGGTGTTGCACTCAGGTGGACCTACACGCTAGTATAAGACGCACGTATAAAGATTTGACATTTGAAAATGACATGTGTGACATTGAGAAGACCGAACCACTTGCAGTATACCACCGTGATCAAAAGGCTATTTTTCCCACTTGCGACAAATTGACCGCTGAAGTTCCCGATCTTTAGCCTGAACAATTTACGTCTAACAAATTAATCTTAACAAAGTACGGCGCAAGAGAAAGGTGTTGAGAATCTCGGGTTCGTCTAGTTGTCGACAATGCTATGCACAGTGAAGAATTTAATACAAGTTTCTTGGGTAATCAACATGTTTAAAAATTGCAAACGAAAAATTGCGCCGGGACTAAAGGGTTGGGATTAAATTCGATTGCATTAGTGCTCGAATTAGGTTCGACTATACTGCGAAAGAATGAAACGGGCGGTTTTCCTTTGGATTTTCTCAAGGGCTTTTATATTAGGGGTAACATGCGGTTACCAGAGAATTCTAATTAAGGCCTTATGTAGGTTTTGTATGCTAGTCTTTTAACCTGGATTGACGTATCTTTTAGATTATGGCAGAGGTTACGTAAGGCAGAGGAGCAATCATTAGAAATGTGCGTGTTCCAGCTTAAGTTGCTTGTTAGTGTCACATCAAGATACTTTTATTCGTTTACTTCTTTTATTACTCCTGAACCTAGAGAAAAAGAGATTATAAATGGATCGAGTTTACTAGTAAGGCGTCGTAGAACTATTTTTTCTTAGTTTCATATCCCATCTGTTGCTCCACGTGAGGATTTTGTTAAGGGCCGTGTTTAGTACAACCTGATCATCAGTTCACTGGACCTCCTTGAACATCATGCAGTCATCCACATACATGCGATTCTGCGCGGGTTCAATATACAAATCGACAATGTCGTTACAGTATAACCGAAATAGGAGCAGCCCAAGCTCACTGCCTTGAGGGACGCCATATGTGACCGGAAGGGTACAAGAATCTTCACCGTTTATAGATACATATTCTTAACGCTGTTTTAAATACGTTGAAACTCACGCAATAAGAACATCGGGCAGTTTAGTAATCTGAAGTTTCCCGATTAAGTTGTCATCTTTTACAAGGTCGAAAGCCTTGCGAAAGTCCAAGAAGATTAAGCCTACCAGGCCTGTCCTGTCAATGACGGAAGCGATAAAGGGAAATAGGATGACTAATTGTGTAACTGTAGAAAAGTCTTTCCTGAACCCATGCTGGTGCTGCGACGAAACGTTATTTTCCTGAAGAAATTTTGAAATGATGTAGAAATTTCGAAATGGCGTATTCTGTGTGAATTACAGAGACAAGTTTATATGAATTTTAGGAGAAGTTAAGCATAGCGGCCCACACGCCCAGGAAGGCCCTTGAGGCCCGAAAGCAAACAGAGCGTGGTGGTCAGTGGTAGCGGTGCAAGGTCAGCCGTAGAAGTAGGGCGACCATTCAACCTCACAATTTCAAAGCCATTCATTGATGTTGACACTGCCGGTGTCACGCAGGGACTTGGGTTGGATCAATAAAACTGCCTGGGCCGCCTGTGTTGCGCATGACGCAGTATTCCCGCTTGGTGACATAGTGGAACTTGCTAGGACACGTCCGCTGCTGAGTCCCGTCTTGCGTAGTACTCACCACATCGACCAAAATCCCATAGAGAAAAGTGTACAATAAAAAAATATTTACAAGCTCTTTACAAGGGGGTACAATACAGTCGAAATGGCGGAAAGACTGTACGTAACGGCGTCGTCGTCTTCAACATAGTGACGAACGTCGTCTTTGACACATGTTGCTGTTTCGAGACAATATCAAGGACTACGTGTCTTTGCCTGGAAGGAATACCGAGTGAATGGCTATTAGAAACTTTTAGTAAAGCCGGCATTGGGAGTAAAGGCAAACGGAGTGCACGTTTTATTGGAACAGCGAAGGCGCAAACAGTAGCGGCCTGCATGAAGCGGACACCTGGTGGCACATAGCTCAACCACACAAATATAAAGCTAACATTGCAGCAACCAAGTGTCCTCTGTTTGGCTGCTGATGCGAATCGTCTGCAGTGGCGTAATCGAATAACTTAGCACATTTCATGGAAGTTAAAATCTTAATATAATCTTTCGTATTTTCTATACGTATCATGATAAGTTCAAGAAGTGCATCACTGTCGCTATCTATGACCCATTAGCTCGACTGTCGTATATCTTATGATGCGAATAAGCCTCTCGCAACAGCCTCTCGCAACAGAATGGCCGGAATCCATGAAAGCAAACAAATGACAGCCATAGAATTCCGGGGTTTTACATGCGTAAACACACTTTCACTATGAGGCACACTATAGTGGGGTCTATGGATGATTTTGACTAGCAGGGAATCTTTAACGTGCCCTGAATACATGAGACACGGGCATTATTGCCCTTCGCCCTCATTGAAATGTGGCCGCCGCGGCCGGGATTTGATGTTGCTACCTGATGCCGCTAAGCTTAACACCATAGCCGCTAAGCCATTACGGCGGGGAAATGACAGCCAATAAAGCCTATTCAAAATTAAAATTCACTGTTAAGTTATAATTGAAATAACAAAAATGTCAAGCAGTAAACGTAACGGACAACACTGTGCCACGAAGGAACTCTGCGTGTTTGAAACATAAGAAATGCATGCGCCGGCCCGCCTATAGTTAAAACAGAAAAAGAATGTATTTCGCTATGCAAGTATCATATACGAAATGGAAGAGCGGTGTCTGGGGTGTATGATCAGTCAGCTTCAATTTTAAACCCCCATGTGAGCAACATAGGTGGTATAATTATAGGTATTCACTAAGGTATTCGTAAGTGGACATGTCATAGATTGCTACATGGTGAGCCACTAGTGCTGCCCAGCCTTTTGATGGGAACTTTGCGCGTAGAGGAGATTCGGAAAAACATGGACAGATGCACTGTGCCCAGCCTTTTGATGGGAACTTTGCGCGTAGAGGAGATTCGGAAAAACATGGACAGATGCACTATCACAAAATTCCTGTTCAAATGAAGTTTCCTAAGCTAAATTCCCACAGTTTGAAAGCAATAAATGTCAAAGCATTTTGCCGGAGATTTCAGGTACGGCTTCAATGAATGTAAGTACCCATGCACACACAACGTAAAAGAATTTGAAGGCGAGAAATGCCAAGCGCTAAACATTGCTAATAGAGTTTATTACTCTTATTACGCTCCTTGTCACCCGGAGGCTGCTCTCGCATAGTTCCCTGCGTGTTGCCATGCTGTTTGATTCATGTTATCGAAAATAAACTTTGAGTCGACGAGTTTATCATAGATACACCAAAGTTGCGCAGCAGTTTGCCTTCTGGAGTAAACTGGACGTCGTAAGCCTAACAGGGCTGCCATCATGAATAATCAGCGGCGCGAGAGCGAGTACAAGGGAGTGCGGTGCCTGCTCTCTCAGCATTGGTTATGTGTTGCCTAAATATTTTAAGTCGCCCTGCTGTTTTGTCCGCCACCAGAATCCATCCTCCTTACTCTGCTATTGTTAGAACCGGCGCCTTGGAGAGAGTAGGCACCTCAGTGAATTGATACTACGACATTTCAACATACCATAATGAACATTCTCTGCGCTCTCTCAACAAGCTACGTGTCGATAACCTGCGATTTGAATTTTAGGCGGGAACAACACGTTTTAAGAATCGGATACGCAGACCTGTCTTCGTAGGGTATAATACTCAGCATTGCGAAGGAAAATAAACCTTCTGAATTTTTCATCTCATTGACTGCTGTTGAATAAAGTGCCATGCACTTTTCTTTCTAACCTATTGTCCATCTCCACTCTGTATTATGGTGTGTCTGTGTCTGGGGCCTTACGTTTAACAACCAGTCGTGTGACGCTGTACACGAAAGGAACGTTGCATATACTCATTAGTCTCGTCGCTCGTTTCATCCACTATTTATTGCTAACGTTTATACAGTTTTTCCTGTGCTCTCTTATGCGAAAACTAAAAAAAAGACATTTTACAGTTCAACATTTTTAAGGTTTAAGCAACAACATTTTTGTGATACTGTTGTTGCAGTTGGCATAGCTGATGCAAAAATTATTTTTCCACTAGGAAATCAAGCCCATTTCTTGAAAATCCCTTCCAAATTTAGCATAATGTCGCTTTTTGAGATAATCTGACGTAAACTAGGCATTAAGGCCTTCGAAAAAAATACGTGCGGTAGCTCATTACACGCACCAACCTTGCTTCTTGCGATCAAAAAACTTCATTTCGGGATGGAGGCGACAAAAGTAAACGTTAAGTCCAAAACCGATCTGACTGGCCGGCACTCGCGAAATGTGTCCTCATTGCAGAACATGCTTGCGCTGCCCGCAGATTTTCCTAATTGTTCTGTGGAAAAGCTAGGGTCACTGTATTAACAACGCCTGCTTACACATGTAAGCTTTTTCCAATTATAACACCCTGATAAAAATACTGACAGCAGTGGCGATACCTACTTCATGGCTATCCCAACTCCACAAACACACACCACCTTTAACATTCCTACTTTCCTCGCAGTGTTCCACTCACAGTCTTAATTTACTCCCACATTAATAGCGAGGTAAAATGAGCTACATGAGCTACGCGTACATAAATGCTACCAGAGACGGCAACGGCTGCACCAGCGAAGACATCTTGGTTAAGTAGAACCGCTGGCCACGCTGAAATTCCTTGTTCGCCCATGGCTGATAAATGGCGATCGCTTCCATATTTAGGCACACTTCCTTAGGATGCATATACATGAATGGAAATGAATTTAGATTACATTTATTCTCCACTCTCCATGTTTGTTGTCCAAGTACCTTGTGCTAAACGTACAACCCAGCATACAATTCGAGCAGCACCTTACGAATGAAAAGTATTGATGAGGTCGTTCGCACTCAACACTTGCTATGCATGCAGGGACGGTGGCCGTTTTGTGTTTTTCTGGCAATTGTTCCCTCAACGTCAACAAACAGAATGTGAAGCGCTTCGCGAACCGCAGTGATAACGTTATTCATAAGGTTCATACCCATTCAGATCCCTACGTATATTGTGCACGATTGAGGTACCCAGGCTGCGCTTCTTGCCGCTGGGATGGCTTCCACAAAATCTGTCTTGCGGTGGTTTTAGGAGAAGGCCATACACCCGAATAAAGCATCGTGTAATATGCATTTTGCATAGATGCCGGTTTCCATCGCCGGAATTTGACATCTTCAATGTCCAGAGCATTGAAGCTCACGCTCTGCTTTATAGCAAGCCCACGGAAATTAGCGATCAGAGACTGCTGTTGATTCCGTGCCCTGAATCTATTCGGTATTCCTATTCAGTTGAAGCGATTCTTGACTTTTCACCATTTCTTTCAGACGGCAAAATCGTTAGGTTCCAGCCGTCATGGCGGCAGATGTTGCTTTTCTATCTCAAAAATTTGATGGTTTCAACTTGCATGTCATATATATCTATATAGTATGTCGTTGCGTCAAAACACAGCTCGATATATTTTAAAAAGGCTGCAGAATGTAATTTAAGAACCCTTTTACTTTATCACCGCCATAGCCTTTGCACTCAACCTATTTAGTTGCGTTATCCGGTGTTAGCTTTTGCCTTAGTTGTTTCTTCACTCTGGCGCTAGATGACCACTGAGCAAACAAAAGGGCTTGGAGAGGGATACTTCTATTGGCAGCACTAATTAAAAACTAGTAGAAGATGACGCGCAACATCACTGCGTAAATGAAATACGCGCTAGTCTCTCAGCGTTAAGATTATTTCAAGATTGCTGAAAATGTTGGATACATGAATCACTGTTCAAATAATGTTGCCCACATGGATCCTTTTGATTTCGACAACGCTCCATCGTCACAAGCATATAATCGCAAGAGTAGCTACGCGTAACAACCCACTGAAAGCGTTACGGAGACACGTATGCCCCGCGTTTCCATTATTTGTCTTGGGTGTTATTATTTGTCTTGGGCGTTATTACCAACTAAATTTGGTAATAACCGGCTCTCTAAGCTGAGAATGCCACAATTCTATATAAGTTGACCCCCCGAAAGAAAACAATTCCTACGCACCCAACCTCAAAAGCAAGAGAAGGTTTTTTTTTTTTTTTTGGTAGCCAAGAACGGTGTGATATGAGAAATTTATATTGCATTGTCATGTGGCCTCTTTGGCCCCACCCACCGTCTTGCCCACGACGTTGTTGAGAGAGGGCTTCATGTTAAAGGTTCGAATTTCACCACTGTGGGCATGTTCAGAAATGTTGTGCAGGAAGCGTATTCGTCGTCCAGCGAATCATGCACTGCAAACTTCCCTGCTGCGACAACTTAACAGCATCACGCCAGCATGTTTTTGTCAACATTTTTCACACTGTATTTACTAGAGTGAACTCGGGCGCTAGTGTCTACGAGAGCTGCAAGCGGGGGGGGGGGGGGGGGGGGGGGTTCAGTCAGCATGGGAATGATGGTTAGTACAAACATTTGCCTTGCAGCCTTATGCGCCAGAAACGAAGGAAAGAGAGAGCGGGCCCCAATCCACGCCAGAATAGAACGGCGAGCCGTGGCTTCCCGTGTTGGGGCCAGGCGCCGCCTTTATTTTCTTCTCATGCGGGCGTGCGTTAACCGGGTTCTAGGCGCCGCCCAAGCGTGGGCGCTACAGGGCTCCTCGCCTAGACTGGAAGTCGAAATCCGACTGAGGGCAGGCTATCGCACTCTAGCACGAGGTCAGGTGGCAATACGAAGCTTTCCATTACGGTCCCATGTAAAGAGGCTTAAGGTGGTCTAAGCATACTGTATCTTCCAAGCCGTTCTGTAGGAGGGTGGCGGTTTTGGGGATGCGGGGGAGGACGCGAAATATTGCGTCGTAGACCGGGCTTAGCAGTGGTCGGACATCATTGAGATGCACGAAAACGTCTGTTGAAGTGGCGTGGTCGGGGAGCACAAAATTTTTATTGTGGCGGGGCAGCCAGGGTTGAGTGGGCCGGCGGTATTTAAGACAGCACACGAGACCTTGTAGGAATTCTCCTGCCTGGGCTGGTAGCTCCATTAATATAATGTCTCCGGGAAGGTGCAGGGAACTACCATACACTAGCTCTGCTGCTCAGCTGCTGTAGGTTTTTCCGGCGGACGGCTCGTAAACTCAGGAGCACAAGAGACACGGCGTGAAACCAGGTGGTGCAATTGAGGCGGGCAGCCAGCGCGGCCTTCAGTTGTCCGTGGAGGTATTCCACCATGCCGTTGGCACATGGGTGATACGCAATGGTACGGCAAAGTCTAGCCCCGCAAATGCGATTAAGGCCAGCTAAGAGGGAGGACGCAAACAGGCGACGACGGTCTCATGTCAGGGTGCCAGGAAAGCCTAAAAGAGATATCCACGCAGAAATGTAAGCTCGGCCAACAGCCTCAGCGCTGATCTCATGAAGGGGAACAGACTCCGGCGAGTGTGGGAAACGTTCGATCACAATGAGTATACAAGGTTATTCTGCGACACAGCTAGAATGCCAAAGCCGGCCCTCAGTCCGGTTTGGAATTCCAGTCTAGGCGGGGGGCCCTGCCGTGCCTTCCCTTGTGCGGAGTTCTAGAACCCGGATAGTGCATGCCAATATGAGAAGAAAATAAAGTGGCGCCTGGCCGTGGCACGTGAAGCCACGTCTCGTGGTTTATTCTGGGGTCGATTATGGCCATATCTGTGCTTCCTTCGTTCCTGAGGCATAAGCGTACACGCCAAATCCACGTACTGGCCATCATTCCCATGCTGGCTAAACGACCCCGCTTGCATCTCTTGTAGAATCTAGCGCGCCAGTGCCCTCTTGTAAATAAAGTGTGCAACTTCGTTGCAAGAACATGCTGGCGAGGCGTTGTTAATTCGTCGTAGCAGTGAAGCTTCCAGTACATAATTCGTTATACTGCGAATAGTCTTGCTGCCCATCGTCCCTAAATAGACGCGCAGTGGTTAAGGTCAAGCTTTTAACACGGAGCCACCTGGCAACTACGCCGTCGACAAGAAAGCGGTCATGGCCAGTGTGACCAGGGCCGGTATTTTGTAGCGATGCCTTTTCCGATTCTACGCTTTTTCAGGCTTTTCGCCCTTGTTCAGTGGTCAAAGCGACGGTCTCCCCGCATTATCAACGGGATCAGGCGGCCGTGTGTGGTGGATGATAAGAATAGCATAGAATAAGGCATAAGTCATCGCTACAATGTAGCGGCTGAGATCGCAATGTAATAGCCATTTCTCATATTAAGGCGCTCTCACCAACCAAGAAAAAAAACTTTTCTTGCTTCTTGAGGAGCCTAGACTAAATGCTCTGGCGTTGCCCCTCGTTACGAGGCACAGAACAAATCAACGAGGACAAGTGCCTCTCCGCTATCAAGAGTCCCGACGCCGGGGCCCAACTATGGGCTGTCCAGAGGGCCCATGGTGCGGCGGTCGGGCATGGCTTGACTGTCCCAACGTGGGAGCGGCCTGCAGCGCGCTGAGTCGCGTAGCTCAGGACCTTCATTAAAGTTTTGCATCCATCCACCCATCCATCCATTGCTTCTCGAGGGCGAGTGTGAAACCAAGATTTTGTTTCGGGTGGTGAATTTGTGTGGAATTGTGGCATTTTTAGTTTAGAGAACCGCTTAATTTAAATTTAATGTGTGTGCCGCCGTAGGGAAAACCGCGGGAAGTCCCAAGACGGATAATGAGAACACGTCGCCTACGAGCGTCAGAAGTAATTTCAGTGTGTTGATACGTGTACCAAATCTGGGGACTGCATGCTTCTGATGATGGAGCGTCGCCAAACTCAGAAGAATCCATGTTTGCATCCTTATTTGGGCAGTCAGTCATTTCTCCGACAAGTTCTACAATCTTCACACTCAGAGACTTGGACACCTTTTTATTTACAGATTGATGTTGGGCAAGTATTATTCAAGTTTAATAGGTTTAAGTAAGAGAACTGCGTCGTCTTCTACTAGATATTAATTTGTGCTGATGAATGAAGCATTCCTGATGAATGAAGCGCGCATTACGATGTACCTATACCTATGTCAAGTGAAACAGTGTTCACTTGGCAAACAGACACAGGGCACATGCGTGCCAGAAAATAGGGGCCAGGGAGTACAAGTACTGCAATCAAGGCAAATTTCGGGAGCCCAGGCCAGTCCGGTTCGTTTTCGACTTAAAGTTTACTTTTTCTCGCCTTTTACCTGAAATGAAGTTTCTTGATCACAAGTTGAAGGCTTGGTGCGTATAATGAGCAATCTCACATATTTTCTCGAGGACCTTAATGCGTAATTTAGATCTGACTATCTACAAAATCACCTTTATGCGGAATTGAGAAGTAATTTACCAGAAATGTGCTTGGTGTCACATTGCGGAATAATTTTTACCATACGCTATAGGACTGCAAACATTAACTGCAAACTGAAACTTTAAGGATATATATACGAAACAATTATTTCTTTGTTTTCTCGTGAGAGAGAGAGCACAGGAAATATTATAATAACGTTGAGCAATAAAGAGTAGACCAAATGAGCCGTGAGACTAATGAGTATGTACAATCTACCTTGCGTGTACAGTGCCACACGACAGGGTCTTAAGCCTAATGTCCCACATAGAGACACACCATACACTCTAAGAACAGTTTACACCCTTTGGCTTGCCCCTTCTGCCACACAACAATAATCGTCATCTGCCTTGATGCGTTTCCTTTCTTTAACGCTGCGAGCCCGGAACTTTCCCGTAACGAACGGCACGCGCGTTATCAGAAGGGGCACTCCAAAGGGTGTAAACTGTTCTATGCTGATAACGCGCGTGCCGTTCGTTACTGGAAAGTTCCGGGCTCGCAGCGTTAAAAAAGAAGGAAACGCATCAAGGCAGATGACGATTATTGTTGTGTGGCAGAAGGGGCACGCCAAAGGGTGTAAACTGTTCTTAGAGTGTACCAGATAGTGGGGACCGACAATAGGTTAGAAAGAAAAGTGGATGGACTGTATTTAACAGCAGACATCATCATCATCATCATCAGCCTAGTTACGCCCACTGCAGGGCAAAGGCCTCTCCCATACTTCTCCAACTACCCCGGTCATGTACTAATTGTGGCCATGTTGTCCCTGCAAACATCTTAATTTCATCCGCCCACCTAACTTTCTGCCGCCCCCTGCTACGCTTCCCTTCCCTTGGAATCCAGTCCGTAACCCTTAATGACCATCGGTTATCTTCCCTCCTCATTACATGTCCTGCCCATGCCCATTTCTTTTTCTTGATTTCAACTAAGATGTCGTTTACCTGCGTTTGTTGCCTCACCCAATCTGCTCTTTTCTTATCTCTTAACGTTACACCCATCATTCTTCTTTCCATAGCTCGTTGCGTCGTCCTCAATTTCAGCAGAACCCTTTTCGTAAGCCTCCAGGTTTCTGCCCCATATGTGAGTACTGGTAACACACAGCTGTTATACACTTTCCTTTTGAGGGATAGTGGCAACCTGCTGTTCATGATTTGAGAATGCCTGCCAAACGCACCCCAGCCCATTCTTATTCTTCTGGTTATTTCAGTCTCATGATCCGGATCCGTGGTCACTACCTGCCCTAAGTAGATGTATTCCCTTACCACTTCCAGTGCTTCGCTACCTATCGTAAACTGCTGTTCTCTTCCGAGACTGTTAAACAATACTTTAGTTTTCTGCAAATTAATTTTCAGACCCACCCTTCTGCTTTGCCTCTCCAGGTCAGTGAGCATGCATTGCAATTGGTCTCCTGAGTTACTAAGCAAGGCAATATCATCAGCGAATCGCAAGTTGCTAAGGTATTCTTCATCAAATTTTATCCCCAATTCTACCCACTCCAGGCCTCTGAATACCTCCTGTAAACATGCTGTGAATAGCATTGGAGATATCGTATCTCCCTGTCTGACGCCTTTCTTTATAAGGATTTTGTTGCTTTCTTTGTGGAGGACTACGGTGGCTGTGGAGCCGCTATAGATATCTTCCAGTATATTTACATATGGCTCATCTACACCCTGACTCCGTAATGCCTCCATGACTGCTGAGGTTTCGACTGAATCAAACGCTTTCTGGTAATCAATGAAAGCTATATATAAGGGTTGGTTATATTCTGCACATTTCTCTATCACTTGATTGACAGTGTGAATATGGTCTATTGTTGAGTAGCCTTTACGGAATCCTGCCTGGTCCTTTGGTTGACAGAAGTCTAAGGTGTTCCTGATTCTATTTGCGATTACCTTAGTAAATACTTTGTAGGCAACGGACAGTAAGCTGATCGGTCTATAATTTTTCAAGTCTTTGGCGTCCCCTTTCTTATGGATTAGGATTATGTTAGCGTTCTTCCAAGATTCCGGTACGCTCGAGGTTATGAGGCATTGCGTATACAGGGTGGCCAGTTTCTCTAGAACAATCTGACCACCATCTTTCAACAAATCTGCTGTTACCTGATCCTCCCCAGCTGCCTTCCCCCTTTGCATAGCTCCTAAGGCTTTCTTTACTTCTTCCGGCGTTACCTGTGGGATTTCGAATTCCTCTAGGCTATTCTCTCTTCCACTATCGTCGTGGGTACCACTGGTACTGTAAAAATCTCTATAGAACTCCTCAGCCACTTGAACTATCTCATCCATATTGGTAACGATATTGCCGGCTTTGTCTCTTAACGCACACGTCTGATTCTTGCCTATTCCTAGTTTCTTCTTCACTGTTTTTAGGCTTCCTCCGTTCCTGAGAGCCTGTTCAATTCTATCCATATTATAGTTTCTGATATCCGCTGTCTTACGCTTGTTGATTAACTTAGAAAGTTCTGCCAGTTCTATTCTAGCTGTAGGGTTAGAGACTTTCATACATTGGCGTTTCTTGATCAGATCTTTCGTCTCCTGCGATAGTTTACTGGTTTCCTGTATAACGGCGTTACCACCGACTTCTATTGCGCACTCCTTAATGATGCCCATGAGATTGTCGTGCATTGCTGCAACACTAAGGTCCTCTTCCTGAGTTAAAGCCGAGTACCTGTTCTGTAGCTTGATCCGGAATTCCTCTAGTTTCCCTCTTACCGCTAACTCATTGATTGGCTTCTTGTGTACCAGTTTCTTCCGCTCCCTCCTCAAGTCTAAGCTAATTCGAGTTCTTACCATTCTATGGTCACTGCAGCGTACCTTGCCGAGCGCGTCTACATCTTGTATGATGCCAGGGTTCGCGCAGAGTATGAAGTCGATTTCATTTCTAGTCTCACCATTCGGGCTCCGCCACGTCCACTTTCGACTAACTCGCTTGCGGAAAAAGGTGTTCATTATCCGCATATTATTCTGTTCTGCAAACTCTACTAATAATTCTCCTCTGCTATTCCTAGAGCCTATGCCATATTCCCCCACTGACTTGTCTCCAGCCTGCTTCTTGCCTACCCTGGCATTGAAGTCGCCCATCAGTATAGTGTATTTTGTTTTGACTTTACCCATCGCCGATTCCACGTCTTCATAAAAGCTTTCGACTTCCTGGTCATCATGACTGCATGTAGGGGCATAGACTTGTACCACCTTCAATTTGTACCTCTTATTAAGCTTCACAACAAGACCTGCCACCCTCTCGTTAATGCTATAGAATTCCTGTATGTTACCAGCTATTTCCTTATTAATCAGGAATCCGACTCCTAGTTCTCGTCTCTCCGCTAAGCCCCGGTAACACAGTACATGCCCGCTTTTTAGCACTGTATATGCTTCTTTTGTCCTCCTAACCTCACTGAGCCCTATTATATCCCATTTACTACCCTCTAATTCCTCCAATGACACTGCTAGACTCGCCTCGCTAGATAGCGTTCTAACGTTAAACGTTGCCAGGTTCAGATTCCAATGGCGGCCTGTCCGGAGCCAGGTATTCTTAGCACCCTCTGCAGCGTCACAGATCTGACCGCCGCCGTGGTCACTTGCTTCGCGGCTGCTGGGGACTGAGGGCCGGGGTTTGATTGTTGTATTCATATAGGAGGTTGTGGCCCAGTACTGCACCAGGGTGGCCAATCCTGCTCTGGTGAGAGAGTGCGTTACCGGTTCTGGTCACCGGGATCAGGCCGCACTCCAGGCCTGTTTGTGCAATTTTCTCAACACACGTTTTTTTTTTTATATTTTCCGGTGGAGAATTGCGCTGCACCGGGATTTGAATCACGGTCCTTTTGCACTGGAGACGGATACTCTACCGTCCCCGCAGGAGTTAAATTAAAAATTGGAGAATGGGGTTTTGCGTGACAAAACCACTTTCTGATTATGCACGCCTTAGTGGAGGACTCCGAAAATTTCGACCACCTGGGGTTCTTTAACGTGCACCAAATTCTAAGTACACGGGTGTTTTCGCATTTCGCCCCCATCGAAATGCGGCCGCCGTGGCCGGGGTCCGATTTCGCGACCTCGTGCTCAGCAGTCTAACACCATGACCACTGAGCAACCACGGCGGGTCCCGCAGGAGTTGTACGCCTCATTTAACCTACAGTGGTGCCCAATTTGATCAGTCAAGGTGGGCCAATCTGAGCTCGGTTATACCGCATGGATGGCACTCGGCTAGAGAACCTGGTATTTATGACCTGCACATGTGTGGCCACACATAATTGAGGATATATAATTTTTTCTTTTAGGAGGGTTTCCGTACAGTGATAAAATGAAGGAAAAGACATTAAAAAAAAGAAAAAAAAGGGAAAAAAAGGAACATAACTTGTGATTTGAACTCGTGATCCTTCAATGTTGCCCGGAAAGGTAGCTCAGTCGGTTGGTTCGTCAAGCCAGCGGTTACTTTCGAGCGCCAAAGCTCCTTCTCCGAGCCTCATACCTATGTGGAAAGGGGCTGGTGTTGTCCGCGACAGTCGATTCTGAGTGGTTGGAAGGCATAATTTCTTGGAAAAATGGCCGCCAGAGGAGCAGCGTGAACTCGAGCGGCTTTAGAGACTAGGAAAACTTCCTTAAAATATTTAGACTTTAGACTAAGAGCAGACAATGAGATAAAAATACAGGTTTCTTAAGATCTCTCTTAAGAGGTGACCCGCGAAGGCCTACTCTTCCTGATCCTATAATTCGCCGCATTTTTTTCTCTTCTATTTTTCTTCTTTCTTATCCTAGTGCTCTTTGTCTTTCTCTTTCCTTCTTCTTTTCACCTTTTCTGTCTTTGACATCTTTTCTTTTTCTTATGCTTTTCATTTCGGTAGCCCCAAGTCATATACGATTCATTACGGGTCATTAAATGTTATTAATCGTTATTAGCCATTATTACTCATTAGTAAGCACATTTAGTCATTTGTAAGCAATTGTGGTTGCTCAACAAGTCGTTCTTAGACATATCGGTCATTTCCTGGTCATTAGTACTCATTATTGTCATTTCAGTCATTATTAGTCATTACTGCTCATCAGTAAGCATTTTAGTCATATTTAATGAATTGTAGTCGTTACAAGTTGTCGTTAGACATATTGGCCATTTCGTAGCGATTACTAGTCATTACAAGTCAGTTCAATCATTACTGGTCATTACTACTCACTAATAAGCATCTCTAGTCATTTGTAATCAATTGTAGTCATTACATGCCGTAGTTAGACATATTCGTCATTTAGCAGTCATTAGTAGTCATTACAAGTCATTAGTAGTCAATTTACTCATTACTGTCCATCACTAGACATTTCTAGTCATTTCTAGAAAATTGCGGTCATTACAAGCCGTCGTTTGGGATATTGGTCATCAGTAGTCATTACAAGTCATTAGTAGTCATTATTACCCATTACTAGTCTATATTAACCTCTACCAATTTCTTTTACAACGTTATCATTCACTAACTGTCATTATCGATCATTTTTCATTCTTTAATCTGTCATCATATGGCGTGATGACGCTTCGGCGGACACTTCGGCGGTCAGGTCTGCTGACACAAACTTCGCCATGAGCCCAGAAACGCTTCCACCTTAAAAAAACAGATTTATTTAATTCAAAGCGCTGAGTACTATACTCTTCGTAGTCAGATCTGCGCATCCGAATCTGAAAACGTGGCAAAATTCCTACGGCGGGTTATTGAGACAGCGTGTAGAGAGAGTGCAGAAAATGTTTAGTACGGTTTGTTCGAATGTCAAAGTATCCATTCACTGAGCTATTTACTACGTGCAAGGAAAAGACAGGGAATGCGGGAGATGGAAGTTCAAGGCGATGAGCAAAACGTGAACAAGGTGAATGCAGGAGCCAACGTTTCGACAAGTGGACTTGTCTTCTTCAAGGCCCCGAAAAAGTCATGTCCACTTTTCGAAACGTTGGCTCCTGCATTCACCTTGTTCACGTTTTGCTCATCGTCTTACTACGTGCAAGGTGTTTCTCTTAAGTACAGCATAGTAAAGGGGGCAGGGTCTGGCGGTGGTCAAAACAGGTAGGCGACTTAAATTATCTAGTTAAGCCATAAGCGATGTGGCGAAGGGAGGTGCCGCACTCCCTTGTACTCACTCTCGCGCCGCTGGTTACTAAGGATGGTAGCCCTGCTAGTTAGGATTATGACGTCCAGTTCCTTCGAGAAGAAAATCTGCTGAGGCATTTCGGTGTATCAATGATGAATTAGTCCATCCCAATATTTCTTTTAGGTAACCTGAATTAAACAGCATGGCAACAAGCACGGAAGTGTGCGGGAGCAGGCATCGGCTGACAATGAGCGCAATAAGTGCAATAAACTATATCACCCATGTTTATCGCTTGGGGTTCCGCGCCTTCAAACTCTTTTACGCACTGTCTACATGGTTATCTACATTGATAGAATTAGTACCCGAAATCTGCGGCAAAGAGAGGGGTTGATATGACTAATAAAAATCGGGTCCCTCGGTTAACCCCCTCTTTTCTCGTTTATTTTTATTACAAGAAGAGAGGGGTTGGTATGACTAATAAAAATCGGGCCCCTCTGTTATCCCCCTCTTCTGGTTTTTTACATAATGAGGGTCTTGAATCCGACAACATTGATGCCTTCAGGTAGCATGTGTTGGTTTACTGACCTTTTCCCTTCACCGAAAAAGATGACGTTTTAATGACGCCTGGGGCAAAAAGGGCGTCCCACGTCCGCCGCGAAGTTCTGTGAGTGGTGGCGCGGGCTCACTCTCCCAGGGTTCTACTAGGGCACATAAATACCCAAGATAGTAGATGCAGAAACGGCGCCGCTGTAGCTCAATTGTTAGAGCATCGCAGGCGAAATGCGAAGGATGTGGGTTCGGTTCCCACCTGCGGCAAATTCTTTTTTCATCCACTTTATTTTCCATTAATTTATCGATTCTTTATTTCATTTATGAAGCACAAGTAATTGCTCCTATGTTGTCCTTGGTGTCAGTGTTTGTTGGCTTTTTATGATATGGCTCTATATATATATATATATATATATATATATATATATATATATATGTGTGTGTGTGTGTGTGTGTGTGTGTGTGTGTGTGTGTGTGTGTGTGTGTGTGTGTGTGTGTGTGTGTGTGTGTGTGTATTGCTGCGGCAAAGAAGCAGGCCCACGAGTGTAAAATAACGTATATTTACAAATGGTGTATATGGCGTTCAGGCAACTGCCAGACTTCGTCTTCCTCTAGTCTAATTCAACTTCTTCCTTCACTTCGCCGTAACATCACCCTCCCGGCAGGGTAGCTCCGTGCCGGTGCAAGTTACACAGCCTCACTTAATGGGGGGACATAGGGCTTGACCCTGGTGACGTGAACAACATCGCTGGTTACTTTGGGAGGCACTGAAGGCTGACCGACTGGGGGCGATCTCGTATGTCACTTCGGACAGTTGGCGTAAGATCTGGTACGGACCGGAATAATGGGAAAATAGTTTTTCCGACAAGCCGACGCGATGTGAAGGCGTTCAGAAAAGGACAAGGGAACCAGGTGAAAAATAGTGGTCTCGGTGCCGAAGGTCGTAGCGTCGCTTTTGAGAAGCTTGCGGGACTTTGAGGCGATGAAGGGCGACACCTCGGGCCTGGGAGGCTAAGCCAACAGCATCGCGAGCGTAACCAGTGCTGGGTGATTGTACTGCGGATGGTAGCAACGTGTCAAAGGGCAAGGTGGTGCGCGGCCATACAAAAGGAAAAATGGTGAAAATCCGGCAGTGTCATGACGGGACGAGTTGTATGCGAAAGTGATGTATGGTAAAGCGACGTCCCAGTCGCGGTGATCGTCGGAAACGTACATGGCGAGCATTTCAGTGAGTCTGCGGTTGAGTCGCTCAGTGAGGCCGTTCGTTTGAGGGTGGTGCGCGGTAGCAATCTGGTGTTCTGTAGAACAGGAGCGGAGCAGATCATCGACGACCTTCGATAGAAAGTAGCGGCCGCGATCCGTCAGCAACAGGCGAGGGGCACCGTGGCGCAGGATGACGTCTTTTAGTAAGAAGTCAGCGACATCTGTAGCGCAGCTGGTTGGCAGCGCTCGTGCGATGGCATATCTCGTGGCATAATCGGTTGCTACAGCAATCCATTTGTTTCCTTTGATGGAAATCGGAAAGAGGCCAATGAGTTCGAGGCTCACTCGGAAGAAGGGCACTGTAGGTGTATCAATTGGTTGAAGCGAACCAGCGGGAGTCATAGCAGGCGTCTTCCGGTGCTGACACAGGCCGCAAGAAGCGACATAACGGCGCCCAGAGCGATAAATGCCAGGCAAGAAGAAGCGGCGCCGCAGGTGGTCGTAAGTACGAGTGAAGCCCAGATGTCCAGCAGTAGGAGCGTCGTGAAGTTGCTGGAGCACAGCGAGGCGAAGGTGCTTGGGGACGACTAGGAGGAGATCCGGGCCATCAGGACGAAGGTGCGATGGCATAAAGTTCAATCGCGCAAGGTGAACATGCGAAGGTACCGGTCATTAGGCGACGAGCTCAGGCGTTCCATAAGCGTTCGAAGAACAGGATCCTTGCGCTGCTCGTCGCCAATATGGACGAAGCAGGATAGGGATAGAACACTGATGTCCGAGTCTGCATCGGTATCGTCCGGTTGATCCACGGGATTGCGGGACAGGCAGTCAGCGTCTTTATGCAGGCGCCCTGACTTATACCTAATGAAAAATGTATATTCTTGTCGACGCAATGCCCAACATGCAAGTCGTCCAGTTGGGTCCTTCAAAGAGGAGAGCCAGCAGAGGGCGTGATGATCGGTTACGACGCAGAAGCTGCGACCGAAAAGGTACGGTCGAAATTTCGCGACCGCGCATACGAGCGCGAGACATTCTCTCTCATTAATGGAGTAATTACGCTCGGGCATGAAAAGAAGGCGGCTAGCGTAAGCGATGACACGGTCTTGGCCCTGTTGACGCTGAGCGAGGACAGCCCCGATGCCATGACCACTCGCCTCAGTTCGTACTTCAGTGGGCGCAGAAGGGTCAAAGTGTGGGAGAGTCGGGGAAGTTGTAAGCCGCTCAATTATTGTAGAGAAGGCTTTCTCCTATAGTAGTCCCCAAGAGAAAGAGGTGCCTTTCTTAAGAAGGTCAGTGATAGGGTGAGCGATGTCGGCAAAATATTTCACAGATCGCCGGAAATAAGAGCATAAGCCCGGAAAACTACGGACATTGTTTGTTGAACAAGGCACAGGAAAATTTCGCACGGCGTGAACTTTCTGTGAATCAGGTTGGATTCCGGCGACGTTTACGAGGTGGCCAAGCATGTTAGTTTCACGACGACCGAAGTGGCACTTGGAGGAGTTTAGCTGAAGGCCATCCCTGCGAAACATGGAGAGCATGGTAGTGAGGCGCCGGAGGTGGCTCTCAAAGTTCGACGAAAACACAATCACATCGTCGAGGTAACACAAACATGTAGACCACTTCAAGACCCGCAAGAGAGAGTCCATCATGCACTCGAATGCAGCTGGTGCATTGCATAATCTAAACGGCATGACTTTAAATTGCTACAGACTATCCGGTGTGACAAAAGCGGTTTTCTCGCGGTCCATCAAATCGACGCTAATCTGCCAATAGCCGGAGCGGAGGCCAATTGATGAAAATATTGGGATCTGTGAAGGCAGTCAAGAGCGTCATCAATGCGAGGCAGGGGATAAACATCCTTCTTTGTTACCCGATTGAGGTGACGGTATTCAACGCAGAAGCGCCACGAGTTGTCTTTTTATTTTAGTAAGAGAACCGGGGATGCCCACGGGCTACTGGAAGGTTCAGTGATGTCCTTGTCCATCATCCTGTCTACCTCTTTCTGTATGATGGCCCTTTCTGTTGCGGAGACACGATATGGCGGCCTATGAATGGGGCTGACGTCACCGGTGTTCATGCGATGCGTGAAAACAGATGGCTGGCCAAGTGGACGGTCGTCCAAACCAAAGGTGTCCCGATAAGACGACAGGTGGGGACGAAGAGCTGTTGATTGCTCGGAGAAGGTCAGGGGCAGTAATCTTAGAAACATCGTCCGCAGGCGTTGAGTACGAAGGAGTGGATGACAAAGGCCCGTTGGCACTGAGGAAGGATTCAGAGGTCAAAGAAGAAATCAAATTCTTCCAAAGGGGTGATATGAGCTATGGCGATACGGTGTGGCAGCACATGCGACGAAAATCCAAAATGGAGGATGGGCACGCGAGCGCAGTTTTCGCAGATCCAGATTAAGGTTCTTGGTAGGGCAATATTATGCGACAGAACCACGTCAGTAAGCGGCGACACGATGTACTCGCCATCAGGTACGGGAGGACAGGGCGTCAGGAGGACATATGTAGCCGCCTGTGGAGACAGCCTTGCAAATTCAGCAGAACATAAGCGGTGTGAAGCACAAGTGGTTGCGTCGCCAGGAAGCGGCAGATCCAACTGTACAACACCTGCGGAGCAGTCAATTTTGGCAGCGTTTCGAAAGGAAGTCGAGGCCTAAATTAGGTCCTGTGAACAGTGTTCAAGGACGATAATTAAAACGACGGTATAATGGCCCCAATGGTCACACGTGCTGTGCACATTCCAAGGACCGGTGACTTACTCCCATCGGCGGCTCGCACAGTGCACGGTACGGCGGGTGTCAGAACTTTTTCGAGCCTTCGGCGGAGAGCAGTGCTTATAACTGAAAGTTGCGCTCCTCTATCAACGAGAGATCTAACAGGAACACCATCAACTTCAATGTCCAGTAGGTTTCCACATGTAGGCAGGGTCAACAGAGGATTTGTGGGCCGGGTCGGAGTTGCAGCTTCACCTGCGGGAGCTGCACTGCCTAGTTTCCCGAAGCGAAGCGAGCGGTTGCAGAAGGGGACGAAGAGCGGTGAACGATAGGCGAACGGGACCTACGACTTTGCGGAGACGGGGAGCGGCTACATCTTGGTAGAGCAGTGTCGGCGTTGATATTCCTAGTCGGCGTATAGGGCGAGGAAGTACGATTGTCTGGTACATGGCGGTAGTGACTCGGAGACGACCACCGACGAGGCGACGACCAGTGGTTGCGGAAATGACGGGCGATGTGTCCAATACCGGAACAATTAAAACAGATTGGTTTATCATCCGCTGTGCGCCAGTCAGCTGGGTTGCGACGGAGTGGCGGAAAGCTTTGCGTTTGGGAGCGAGCAGTCGGAAAAATTTTGTAGCTGTTTGTATGGCGGACCAAGCAGAGAGATGGAATGCCCAAACTTGCTATTTCCTCCCGAACGACCGCCTGTATAAGGGAGATAGCGGGTACGCTTTCCCTACAGTCTGAACGAACTGGAGCCGGGGCCATGGCTCCAGCTCACGGCGAACGAAGCGCGTTATTTTTTGCGCTCCTGTGGGCTGAACGAACCGCGGCAGGTCTTCGCAAGAAGATGTCGCGGCGGTATTGGGCAATCGGTCGAAAGTTTGAGCGACGTGGTGGCCCTTCGGTTGTTCGAAGCGCCGACACTCCTTTATAATTGCATCCACAGTAGCACAATCCTTACACATCAGGGGATTGAAGGCATCGTCTGCAATACCTTTCAATATATGACCAATCTTGTCTGCCTCGGTCATGGTGTCATCATCCTTGCGACAGAGGGCCTGCACATCCTGTGTGTACACGACATAGGATTCAGTGGACGTCTGAGCGCGGCACGCAAGTTCTTTTTTTGCTGCCAGCTGACAACCGACAGGTCTGCCAAACAGGTCTCGCATTTTTTCTTAGCACACCTCCCAGCTCGATAGGTCAGCTTCATGTGTCTCGTACCATTGCTTCGCAGTTCCCCTCAGATAAAATATCACCTTTGCTAGCATCATTGTTGGATCCCACCTATTGTTGTCGCACAGTCGCTCGTACATCGTAAGCCAGTCCTCGACGTCTGCGTTGTCCATGCCAGAAAAAGTCCCCGAGTCCCGCGGATGAGTGAGGATGACCGTATGCACGGGCTGCCGAGGCGTTGTCACTTGCGTCGGTTGATTTGCCATTTGGCGGCAGGTAGATGACGTCCGCTGCGAAGATCCGTTGTTGTGCCCCGCACCTTCCACCAAAATGTTGCGGGAAGAAAGCAGGCCCACGGGTGTAAAATAACGTATATTTACAAATGGTGTATATGGCGTTCAGCAACTGCCAGACTTCGTCTTCCTCTAGTCTAACTCAACTTCTTCCTTCACTTCACTGTAGCAATATATATATATATATATATATATATATATATATATATATATATATTTATATATATATATATATATATATATATATGTAGTAGGCAAAGAGGGATTCTTCAGGCTACCTTTCAAACGTAAAGAACTTGAGTGGTGCTACAAGGTAAACAGAACAAGTATTTAATTTCGACAGTTTCGATCGGTGGACCGATCTTCATCAGGGTTTACAAAAAAATGGCAGTTCGGCCCTGGTAGTGAAGACACCAGACCGGGTGCCCGGTCGTTCTTACATACATCAAACCGAGAGGAACACTTGTGACAGTGATTGATTTTCAGCGCCTTGGCAGATTTACAGCGGCCTTTGGCAGCTATGCAGGGCAAGAGGAACGCGGAGTCACATGTATGTAGAGCAAGGAGGTCAGTGAGGGAAAAAAGAGGAAAAAGAAAGAAAACGGAAAGAAACAGAAAAAAAAACACAGGAGGAGGGAGACGTAAGACGGAGAGGGAGGGGGGCGGGAAGTAGCGCCAGCTAGGTTCCCGTGCACCCGAGGCAAGGAGGGAGAAAGCGGTCAATCCGCAGCACCAGTGCGTGGGCTGCCGTTGTAGCGGGAGAGAGGGCAAGTTCAATCGGGTGGCGGGGGGCACAATAGAGAAGGGGCCCAGAATGAAGACAGAAGAGCGGCAACTTTTAGAAAGACACACAGTGTCACAGTACACATATACAAGGCACGGCCCGCTCCGGCAACCCTGTGGTCCAGCTACGGTGCGAAAAAAATAAAAAAATATATAGTTCCAAAAAAGAATATATGCATGGGATTCGCAAAGCAGGTGCGCCCATGGGCTTAGATTTAGGGAGTCGAGTTAAATAGCCTCCTTGTGGTCCAGTTTTTGAACGTTTAACAGACAACTGACATCAAGTCAGCACGTGCGTATTTAAAGAAGGGCAATAGGTCACTCAGAATGACCACTTCAGTGGCCAGTGGCAGGGTCCAGGAAACTGAATTTATTGTTTTCCGCTCGCCCCCTTGAGGCGCATGCGGAGGGGTGGGCAAGCAGTGAACAAGCGTCTCAATTTTAGAGTACAGAGCATGTATTCACGTTTACCACGCACTTTCACGGCAAATCCCGGAGGCACGTCAGCCACCCCGGACTCTCATTAATTCCGTTAGTGTAGGTTCCAAATTTATGGATGAAAAAAGATTCTCTCTGCTCGCGTGCACGGGTGTGTTGGAAACCAGAAAGCAAGAGCACAACGCTCGCGTGTTCAAAAGAGTGATCTGGCAGCCGAACGTGCCTGGAGAAGGGTAAATTGGGGAGACTTTTCACATGTGCGCGGTGATTGTTAAACCGCAGGCGGAAAGGAGTCTCTGTTTGGCCGATATATTCCTGCTTACACACCTCGCATCGAATTTTGTGCACGACGTTACTGGAATCGCAGTCAAGATTTTCGGTAATTTTGTATACGAAGGGCGAGTTCGATGCTTCAGCCGTGTCTGCTGTTGTCATGTGACGCAGTAGCTTCCGCAGTTTCAGCTTACGCTGGCTCCAGCCAACCTAGGCAATTAGATAAAGACACAGTTGAGACTCTTTTAAATCTAGTACTGAAATATAATCACTTTGAGTTCGAGGACAAGCATTATTTGCAAATCAGTGGAACCGCCATGGGAACGAAGATGGCGCCAAATTATGCAAATATCTTTATGGCATCTTTAGAAATACCCTTCCTCGCAAACTCGGCCGTAAAACCAATATTTTATAAGCGATTCCTGGATGACATTTTCTTTGTGTGGGCCGACGGTGAACAAAGTCTCTTAGACTTCATTTCCAATTTCAATTCTCTGCACCCGTCAATCAGCTTTACGTACAACTTCTCCCAAAATAGTATTCCCTTCCTCGACGTCACTCTGTCACTGAGTGGCGGTCGCATTTCCACGTCCCTATACAGAAAGCCGACAGATCGTCAGCAATATTTGCATTTTTATAGTAGTCACCCCCATCACTGCAAAACAGGCATTCCCTACTCCCAGGCCCACAGATACAGAAGAGTCTGTTCCGAATCTGCGCAATTTGAGCGACACGCGGAGGAACTGAAATCTGCTCTCATACGCCAAAAATATCCTCCAAAAATAGTAGACGATGCCATTGAACGCGCCCGCAGTTTAGATCGAGCACAGATAATGGGAGAAAAGGTTAGCAATACCAATACACAATCAGATCCAAACTTGGTCCTCACATACACCACCGGTGCTCCGCGGGTCAATGCCATTCTCACCCGCCATTTTAATATCATGAAACAGAGCATCCGACTCGCTACTATCTTCAAGCAGCCGCCTCGGGTTGTGTATAGAAGAAACAAAAATTTAAGGGATTTGTTGGTCAGGGCGAGGACACAGAAGTCAAACACGCCCAAGGGCTGTCGACCGTGTGGGAAACCTCGTTGCAAGGTATGCCGTCACATGACAACAGCAGACACGGCTGAAGCATCGAACTCGCCCTTCGTATACAAAATTACCGAAAATCTTGACTGTGATTCCAGTAACGTCGTGTACAAAATTCGATGCGAGGTGTGTAAGCAGGAATATATCGGCCAAACAGAGACTCCTTTCCGCCTGCGGTTTAACAATCACCGCGCACATGTGAAAAGTCTCCCCAATTTACCCTTCTCCAGGCAAGTTCGGCTGCCAGATCACTCTTTTGAACACGTGAGCGTTGTGCTCTTGCAGTCTGGTTTCCAACACACCCGTGCACGCGAGCAGAGAGAATCTTTTTTCATCCATAAATTTGGAACCTACACTAAAGGAATTAATGAGAGTCCGGGGCGGCTGACGTGCCTCCGGGATTTGCCGTGAAAGTGCGTGGTAAACGCGAATACATGCTCTGTACTCTAAAATTGAGACGCTTGTTCACTGCTTGCCCACCCCTCCGCATGCGCCTCAAGGGGGCGAGCGGAAAACAATAAATTCAGTTTCCTGGACCCTGCCACTGGCCACTGAAGTGGTCATTCTGAGTGACCTATTGCCCTTCTTTAAATACGCACGTGCTGACTTGATGTCAGTTGTCTGTTAAACGTTCAAAAACTGGACCACAAGGAGGCTATTTAACTCGACTCCCTAAATCTAAGCCCATGGGCGCACCTGCTTTGCGAATCCCATGCATATATTCTTTTTTGGAACTATATATTTTTTTATTTTTTTCGCACCGTAGCTGGACCACAGGGTTGCCGGAGCGGGCCGTGCCTTGTATATGTGTACTGTGACACTGTGTGTCTTTCTAAAAGTTGCCGCTCTTCTGTCTTCATTCTGGGCCCCTTCTCTATTGTGCCCCCCGCCACCCGATTGAACTTGCCCTCTCTCCCGCTACAACGGCAGCCCACGCACTGGTGCTGCGGATTGACCGCTTTCTCCCTCCTTGCCTCGGGTGCACGGGAACCTAGCTGGCGCTACTTCCCGCCCCCCTCCCTCTCCGTCTTACGTCTCCCTCCTCCTGTGTTTTTTTTTCTGTTTCTTTCCGTTTTCTTTCTTTTTCCTCTTTTTTCCCTCACTGACCTCCTTGCTCTACATACATGTGACTCCGCGTTCCTCTTGCCCTGCATAGCTGCCAAAGGCCGCTGTAAATCTGCCAAGGCGCTGAAAATCAATCACTGTCACAAGTGTTCCTCTCGGTTTGATGTATGTAAGAACGACCGGGCACCCGGTCTGGTGTCTTCACTACCAGGGCCGAACTGCCATTTTTTTGTAAACCCTGATGAAGATCGGTCCACCGATCGAAACTGTCGAAATTAAATACTTGTTCTGTTTACCTTGTAGCACCACTCAAGTTCTTTATATATATATATATATATATATATATATATATATATATATATATATATATATATATATATATATATATATATATATATACACCTCTATGTCTCTATTTTGTAGCTGTTTTCCCGCGTACCTGAGTGGTCGAATGGTTAGTGCAGTGGCCTGCTCTGCTGAGGTAACACGGTTCGAAGCCATACATCAGACCAGCCTGGGTAACTGAGTATGTGCCAAACTGTACCTGCGTGCCGCTATGCAGCGAGCCTCTTTCATGCTGACAAGGGGCACTATAGATTCGGTACAGCGTAGGTAAATCTTTCCGAAGAAATTCTTTGAAGCCAAATTGGATCACTGAGTATGTCCCAATAGTTCTCGGCACCTCTCAAACAAACGTCTTTGACGCCAAGTTTTGTAGCTAGGTATGTGCGACTGAGAATGTGCCGTTCTACAATGACGAAAAAGATCCTTTATATTTCTCCGATACTGAGCGCAATCGAAACCGTGCCACGAGGTTTAGTCAACGACAGCAACCCGACGATTCAGCAGGTTGTGCCTCAAATGCGCCGGGTATGTGCCCCTTTCAATTAAACACTTACGCACCAAAGCTTTCGCGAGCTACGGAGGTATAGCCCCGGAGCCGAAGAGTGTGAACCTGCTTCTTGCGGGCTCCCAAGATTATGTCTCGGCGTGCCGGAAATTTCCATGTAACTTTGGCATGTATGAACCATCTTATGTCGGAACAAGTGAGGACCCTGCGGGTAAATGTTTACGACTGTGACTGCAATAGTAAGCACTATATTATCGACTTTTGCCGATCACGTAGGAACCGCAATGTGAACCGCTGGTTGAGCTCGTGGCAAAGGAATTCCCTCTGTGAATTGTACTGTGGGCAGTCGCATAAACTATTTCTTCAGTGGCCCAACAGGCTCAGCGGACGAAGTCAAATCCACGTCATAAACAGTGACCGCCGGTGATAGTGTTCCTGGTCGGTTTCTCTTTAGCAGACAACCGTATCATATTTCATTTGCATGTAAGGCTCTCGTGTCGTTACGGCAACATTGTACAGTACCCCCCTCCAATAACCAAAAAAATGTGAAAAAAGTTTATGTTCTATCACCTCGACTGCGCTCAACTTTGTCCTCAAAGGCAACCCTACCTCTCGTGAGAAACATTTTATAAATACTTATGTAGCCTACTACCTTGGTTATATTATGCTAAAAGACTACTCTACTATAATTACGCGCTTCCGAAACTTTTCCTCATTTTTGCAGCTGATATACTTTCTTCAATGGGGATCAAAAGACTCATTGATTGTTGCGGCACATATTTTTATCTAAAGTTGATCGAAACTTAGTAAAGATAACTAACTTTTCTAGCAACTGTGCGATGGTCACGAAAATTGTATTTTTTTTATCGCAGGGCTCTTCCACTTTGTGAAGAAGGACGAACAGCGAAGATGTGTATGTGGGTTCCTTAGTGGCAAACTGCCCCTCCGCTGCGGATTGGTCAGGAATTGCACTATCTTTGGGATGGGCCCACGTTTGGAGAGCGCTTAAAGCCTGCTTCACCTCCGCCTGGTGTCGGGCCGATCTTGAAGATTGTGCAATACCGGTATTGCACTATCTTCAAGATCGGCCCACGTATGGGGAGTACTTAACGCCTGCTTGGCCTCCGTTGCGGGTCGGCCCGGTATGGCACTGTCTTTGGGATCGGTCAACGTATGGAGAGGGCTTAAAGCTCTTTTCATCTCCGCCGCAGGCCGGCCCGCTATTGCACTATCTTCGGGATCGGCCCACGTATGGGGTGTACCTAACGCCCTCTTCACCTCCGCCGCACACCGGCCCGGTATTGTACAATCTTACGGATCGGCCCACGTATGGGGAGTACTTAACGCCATCTTCAGCTCCGCCGCTGGTCGGCCCGGAATTGCACTTTCTTACGGACCGACCCACGAATGGGGAGTACTTGACGCCCTCTTCAGCTCCGCCACCGGCCGGCTCGGTATTGCACTACCTTCGGGATCGACCGACGTATGGGGTGTACCTAATGCCCTCTTCACCTCCGCCGCACACCGGCCCGGTATTGCACAATCTTCCGGATCGGCCCACGTATGGGGAGTACTTAACGCTATCTTCAGCTCCGCCGCTGGTCGGCCCGGAATTGCACTTTCTTATGGACCGGCCCACGAATGGGGAGTACTTAACGCCGTCTTCAGCTCCGCCGCAAGCCATATAGCCGTATCGGCCAACGTATGAGGAGCACTTGACGCCGTCTTCCGCTCCGCCGCGGGTCGGCTCGGTATTTTACTATCGACCGGATCGGCCCACGTCTGGGGAGTATTGACGCCGTCTTCAGCTCAGCCGCCGGCTGGCCTGTTATTGCAATATCTTCGGGATCTGCCCACGTGTGCAGATTGCTTAACACCTGCTTCCGCTCAGCCTCTGGTCGGCCCGGCATTTCACTACCTTCGGGACCGGCCCACGTATGGGGAGTACTTAACGCCGTCTACAGCTCCGCCGCAAGCCGGCCCGGTATTTCCCTTTCTTCGGGATCGGCCAACGTATGGAGAGTGCTCAAAACCTGTTTCGCCTCCGCCGCGGGTCGGTCCGGTATTGCACTATCTTCAAGATCGGCCCACATATGGGGAGTACTTAACGCCTGCTTGACCTCCGTTGCGAGTCGGCCCGGCATTGCAGTATCTTTGGTATCGGCCCACGTATAGGGAGTTTTGTATCTACGCATGGACACGATCCAGGAGGAACTAGCACTCACCAGTTTGGCTGTAACTCGCTCTAAAATTGGTCATATTTTCCATGTAAGTTAATTGTTAATAATTAATTATTATTTGATTAATTAAGCACGACTACGAATGCGGAAGTGGTGGCACGAGCGGGTTCTCATGGTAGCGCCAAGGGGCACGAACGAACCACCCCTTTTTAGAGGCTAGTCCTTTTAGACGCTTGAGGCAAAATCTTGAGGGCGAATTTTCAGGTTTTCGAGGCACTTATCACAGGCTGAAAGAGGACGTCGCCATATACATGCACACACAGAAAGAAAGGAGTCTACGTAGGTTATGGTTGCAACATTGTATGCCTCTTTCCGGGCAAATGTGTTAGGGCACATGTAGCTCCCTTCGATGAGTACGAGAAGGAACTCTGGCGCCACGATCATTCAGCCTCCGTGGGGACGACGGTTGTTACATGTATTTGTCTTCTCTTAGGGTTTGTGGTTTTAGCCGTTCTTGTGGCTTCATTTAAAACGCTGTACATGGCCTCATTTTCCCAATTTTCAAAGCAATTGAAAGTTTTTAATGCAGAATACCCTACACGCATATTCGCTACTTAAAGTAACGGTTCAGCCTGTTGAAATGACCAAATATAAAAACTCACAAGCGTCTCGACACACTTGCTTGCCGGTAATAAATTCATAAGGGCGTTCTAGGGCACAAGGTATGGCGCCTGTCATTGCATGCGTCCGTGGCGTAATGATTACAATATCGGACTTCTGTGCTAGTTGCCTATGTTCGAATAAACACGACGGACAGCTTTACTAACGTTTATCTAATAATTTATAACTGTATATTGCTAAATATGATGAGTTTACGAAGTCACGAAGGCGCTCGTAGTCAGAACGACAAAGTGCAGGCAAGTTCATGTACTAACCATAATTACTATGCCTGCTGAACCGCCCCACTTCCAGCTAGCACCTTGCAAGCAGGGCGCTAGCTCACAGACACTAGCGCCTGAGTTCCCTCAAGTAATTAAAGTGTGAAACTTCGTGAAAAGAACATGCTGGCGTAGCTATGTTGATTTGTGGGAGCAGTGAAGTTTCCAGTTAATAATTCGCTGCACGAATAATAGGCTTGCAGCACTTTATTCTTGAATAATACCACAGCGATGAAGGTCGAACCTTTAAGATGGAGTCATGTGACTACGCCATCGCCAAGACAACGGCCGCGGTTAAAATGCCCAGATGACGAGGCAATATAAATTTCTCATACTGCACCATTCTCGGCAACCAAGAAAAAGAGCTTTTCTTGCATCGTGAGGGCGAGCGCCTAGGAAACGTTTTGTTTAAGGCAATAATTAGTGTGGAATGGTGGCATTCATATGTTAGATAGGTTGTTATTATCAAATTATTTTGGCATGACTGCCACTGGAGGAAAACAGTGGGAAGGCCCAAAACAGTTGATGGAAACACGTTCCCTATGACTCTTCGTAAGGCTTTCAGTGTGTTGTTAGGAGCACAATATCTTGCGATTACATGCTTCTGATGATTCAGCTTTGCCAAAATCAAAATAAACTGCGTGTGTAAGCTCACTTGGGCAGGCAGACATTTCTACTACAATTTCTACAATCTTGAGATAATCTTCATGCTCAGAGACTGGAATGCCTTTTTATTTACACATTGGTGTAGCGCAAGTATTCCTCAGGTTGAATAGCCTTACGCAAGAGCGCTATGTCGTCTTCTGCTAGCTTTTAATCTGTGCTGACGAATGAGGCGTCCCTCTGTTTACCCATTTGTTTGCTCATTGGTCATCTTGCGCACGTGTGAAGAAAGAACTAAGGCAAGGGCTAACACCAAATAACGCAACTAAATAGGTTGATAGCATAAGCGTTAAAGTAAAAGGGTTCCTAAATTACATTCTACCGTCTTTTTAAATCATATCGCGCTTTGTTTCTACGCAATAACATTGCATATGTATAACATCCAAATTGGGACCATGAAATTCTTGAGATAAAAAGCCAACATTTGCAGCCATGACGGCAGGAGCTATCACGATTCTGCCGTCTGAAAAAATTGAAAAAAGGCAACGATTGCTTCAACTGAATATGAATAGTGCATAAATTCAAGGAACGAAATTAACGGTAATCTCTGATCGTTTAATTTGCGTTGGCTTGCTGTAAAGCAGAACGTGAGCTTCAATTCTGTCGCCATTGAAGATGTGAAATTCCCGTGACGGAAACCGGCATCTATGCAAAATGTGTAGTCGACGATGATTTATTGCAGTATATGGACGTCTCCTAAGACCACCACAAGGCTGAACCTGTGAAAGCCAGCGCAGTGGCAGCAAGCTCAGCCCGCGTACATCAATCATGCGTATTATGTGTAGGGATCTCAGTGGGTATGAAACCTTAGGAATAACGTCATCACTACGGCTGGCGAAGCGCTCGAATTTCTGTTTGTTGACGTCGTGTGCACACTTTCTAGGAAAGAACATAATGGCAGATGTCAGAACATGCATAGCAAGTGTTGAGTGCGAACGACCTCATCAATACTTGTGATTGGTAAGGTGCAGCTCGAATTCTAAGCTGAGTTGTACGTTTAGCCAATTGTACTTGGATAACAAACATGGAGAGACGAGAATAAATGTAATCTTAATTCGTATTCCTTCATGTATATGCATCCTAAGGTGATGTGGCTAATTATGAAAGTGGTCCCCATTTATCAGCCATGGCCGAACAAGGAATGTCGCCGTGACGAGCGGTTCGACTTGACTAACATGTCTTCGCCGGTGCAGACATTGCTGTCTTTGGTAACGTTTATGTACGGGTTATGGACTGGATCCCAAGGGAAGGGAAGCGTAGCAGGGGGCTGCAGAAAGTTAGGTGGGCGGATGAGATTAAGAAGTGTGCAGGGACCACATGGCAACAATTAGTATATGACCGGGATTTGGTGGAGAAGTATGGGAGAGGCCTTTGCCCTGCTGTGGGCGTAACCAGGCTGATGATGATGATGATTATGATGATGATGATGATGATGTACGTGTAGCTCATTTGGCCTCGCTGTCAATTGAGGGGCAAATTAAGATGGTGCGTACACAACTCTGAGAGAAGTAAGAAATTTAAAGATAGTGTTTGTTGAGTCGAGATAGCGAGGAACGAAATATCAACACTGCTTTTAATATTTTTATCGATGGTGATACAAGCGGAAAAAAGCCTACATGTGGGAGTGGGCGTTCTTAATAATATGAGTCTTTCTTTTCCAAAAAGCAGTTAGGAATATATACGGCTTGAATTTTTGAAAGGCGACCAATAAGAAAACATCAAGACATAGAAATCAGTAAAAGAAATAAATATAGATACATGCACTGATTAAGTTAAGATTGCTAATAAACACACTTACAAAGCCCTGTATATACTATTTCACCTTAACAGGTGCATAATTCATTGCCTAAGATTTTATCGAAAGATCTGTTCCTCTGTTTTAGGTGGTTTTCTTTTTTGGAAAGATATAACAATTGTTCTGCCGCATCCAGCGGGAATAAGAGAAACAGAACGTACTGGTTTCATTTTTATCAGAAAATCCCGAACGTAGTAGTATTTGTTTGTCTTTTTTTCAGTTAACGATAGGTCACACCAATTCCAATGAATAATAAGGGCAAAAAAGTGGCCAAAAATTGCCATTTCTACTTTACCGCTAACATACTCCAGCATCCTTGGCACAATATTTCCACCAAGTTACCAGCTCCTCTATGCGCTAAAGGCATGGCACTGCAGTATCGAATATACAGGTGGCGTAGCCTATTCCTAATTAAATAATCATCGGTTTTCTTGAGTCAGTATGATTCCATATATTTAACAAGAAGTGCATCGTGTCTGTATTTTCGTTGCATCAGTGCAAGTGTCTTATTTTTGATGTGGCGAGACAGGTAGGAGGAGGAGGAGGAGGAGAATCTTCATTATTGCAGAAATCGTTGCGCGGTTTATTCCTGGGTGGTTCCCTCTGACAGGGCTCCACTGGCGATCGCGGCTCGCCGGGCCTGGTCGAGGGTCGCCAGTTGGCTTCCCAGGTCCAGTTCGGAGAGTCTCGCCTCCCAAGACCACGTAGTGAGTGTGTGTGTTGTGACTCGTGGCGAAATCGCGTCGCCCGGACGGTCAGTGCATTCGTGTGTTATGTGCGCGAGTGTCGCTGTGTGGTTGCTACACCAGGGACATGTTCGGGACGTATAACTGTCTGGGTAGATTGCGTGTAGACGAGACAAGTGTGGGTATGTGTTAGTTTGCAGGCGGCGCCAGTCCCTTGCCTGGAGTTTATTGAGAGCTTTGTGTGGGGGAGCGTATTGCGTTCTTCCGAGCCGTTGGTCCTGTAGTATTTGTTGACCTGTCGTTAATAACTCGTGGGTCGCTCGTCGGTCTGTCGGGGGCTGAAGAACGGTGGCGTCTGCCGCTCGGCTAGTGAGACCTCGAGCTGCGCAGTCCGCCTCTTCGTTGCCCCGCAGGCCTTCGCGCCCGGGGCACCAGACGATACCATGGGTCCATTGTAGTGTGCGACCCAGGATTCGAATGGCCTGTATAGGGAGTGTTCCTTTCAGGTATAAACGACAAGCCGCTTGTGAGTCAGTAAGGACACGGGCGGACCTTCCCTTCCTCTCGGCGTCGCGAAGTGCGAGAGCGATTGCTGCTGCTTCTGCTGCTGCGCTGCATGTGGCGCGGATGGAGGCTGAGGCTACCAGGTTCCCCTGATTGACAACGGCGATTGTGTATTTGAGCCCGCAACGTGGCGACGAGGGATACGGGCTAGCGTCCGTGTAGTACGTATCCGGGTCTCTGAAAGAACGTTTGTGCAACATGCGGGCACGCGCTGCTCTTCTCTCCTGATTGTGGGTGGGGTGCATGTTCTTGGGGATAGGGTCTACTACAATGTTCTCTCTAATGTGGTTAGGCAAGAGTTGTGTTTCTTCTTTGCAGTACTGAGGTGTCAGCGGGTACCCTAGCCGTTGAAGAAGGTGTCTTCCCTGTTGAGTCTTGTTGAGGCGCTCCCTCTGCGCTATGAGCGTGGCACTTGCTAGCTCCTCAAAGGTGTTGTATACGCCTAGCGCTAGTAATTTCTTTGTGCTTGTGCTTGACGGTAGCTGTAAGGCCGCTTTGTACGCGGTTCTTATAAGAGTGTCCATGCGTTCTGTCTCGCTTTTGCGCTTGACTTGATACGGTAGCGCGTACGTGACACGGCTGGTGACGAGGGCTTGTACCAGTCTTAAGGTTTCGTCCTCTGTGAAACCATCTTTGCTGCGCGCTACTCTGGCGATGAGTGATGGCGATGATGAGGCCATCAAGTATCTCCTTCGGAGCTCCCGGATATTGAACGCATCATTCGCGAAGCTGGACAGAGCCCCTCCGGACAAGCAAACGGGCTGGAAATAAGTACTGCTTAAATAGACAACAAATCTGTGTTAAGTACTGAAATATATATATATATATATATATATATATATATATATATATATATATATGTATGTGTGTGTGTGTGTAGGCTTGTGACTACTAGACCACACTATGCCCTCTATAAACTCCGCACATTTAAAATATATAGAATGACAAGCCCCAGCGCGTCTCTGAAAAAGGTATCTTGCAGCCCTTGAAGTATATGTCTGAACTGCTATAAGCCAGACCACGAAAGTACAAAATCAATCGTCGTTATTCTAGTGCGTAGCGTATAATCAATTAGTTCAAATATTTCAAGCGCACGTGCCCCCACCACGAGTACTATACGATAATCTTCCCTACGTACACTTATGAACTATTATCGTAAGTGCGCATGTAACAGAGTCGGAATTGTGCGGCCAGCTACTTTGCTCGGAACTCTGTGCGTAAAACGAATACAGAGAAACATGGACAAATACTCCATCAGAAAATTCACTTCTTCAAATGGCGTCTTTATTGCTACATTTTGCGAAGTGTCGAAACACAATCATGGAAAGTTATGTTCAGCAGGTATTGAGTACTGATTCCTTTTATGCAAGCACCCAAACAAGCACTGCGTAAAAGGATTTTCCGGCGCAAAACTCGAAGCAGGGTAATTCCACGCGCAACATACCACAATCCAAAACCCACCATCACCGATGCTGTTTAAAAAAAATTGAACTGTTTGGTGAATGAGGCTTCGCCCAAGTATTTTGCACGAGCCCACATAACCCACATGTCGGGAGCAACGGCCCGTGAAACTGTTTTGGACTTCAATTGATGTTCTCTCACCTCCTGTTGTTCTTCGTGACATATAAGCTTTTAAAACTTTCTTTGACGAACCAAAAGGAGGTTTAAAGGGGTGGAGACATCAAAATTTTCGTTCATGCGTTTGTTGATTCAAACGTTGCGTCATGCTTCAGGGAGCACGATACACACAGCGGGATTCATATATATCCGATAAATAATTTAATAATAGCATTATTATACCGAGCGATTTCGGTTTCGCTTTCTGGGCTCCGGGGGATGCTATGACGTCACAGAGGAGGAAACGCAACATGGCTTGCTCACGTGGGTCACAAAAAATAGTGACGTAAAGCTATGCTGCGTCGTCTGCTCGCGCATACGCGTGCTCTGCTAGCAGAGGTCAACAATTTGCTGATTCGAAGTGCATGTCACGATTATTATAATTATTGCGAAGAGCAACAACAACGGTGAGAAATTATTGCGGCTTGTGAGAGCCGGTGATTCATTCCGAGGCGCCGTTTGACTTTGAGTGAACCGGAAAATGCCTAGCGACGATATCGGCGGCGCTGAACGATGAGAGGCGGTGAAGCTGCCGTCGGTGTCAGATTGACCACTCCTCGGTCGCTGATTGGCCGCTTCGCCGTACGGCTGCCGCTCAAATGGGTCCCGGGCCCGTCCTCTCTACGGCAAGGAAATCTCGCCGTTCGCGAGCAAAACCGCCGTCGCACGGGCGCCCGCGAACGGCAAACGGCGTGCGGCGAGTTTCCGTGCCGGCAACGTGGACGGGCCCTCACATCGAGAAAGGCCAAGCGAACGAGAGACCGTTCCGAGCTGCCGAACTATGCGACTATGCGAGGAGAGAAGCGGACAACACGAACGCCGCATATCCTGGTCCCTTTCGGAGTCGGCCGGTTAGTGTTACACTCACGCACGGCAAGTCGCCGCACGCAGTTTGCCATTCGCGGGCCGCCGTGCGGCGTTCGTGTTGTCCACTTCTCTCCTCTTGTGTCCGTGTCTGCACGCTTTCTTTGCATTAAGAAAGGATTTCTATATGCCTGTAGCTCGGTCATAGTGGAGGCTATGCTCGGTCGCTCGGCTCAGCAGGCTCCGTAATCGGCATTTCATCGCTACTCATCATACGTCACGTTTTTGTGCTAGTGTGCTATGACGTCAATATTTTCGTTCCTCCTCTGTGACGTAATAACTGCCGCGCTAGCGATGGGTCTCCACTACGAGAAGGAGTTTTTAACGACTTTTTGGAGCTGAATTAAAATTATTTTGAAATGTTTGCAGAGTCCAATACCTCGTTCTGGGTGTCCTTGCATACGGAAGCAGCCTACAACATGCTTTTTATAGTCTCAAAATTTGGTGTCCCAACCCCTTTAAGGTAATTATTCTCAATCAAGCGGAAAGCTAGGTAAACTGGCAAATCTTATTTTAAAATCCTCTACGAGCATTGTTCTTTTACGTCAAAGTTGAAAAGATTTATAGATTGTCCGCGTTTGTACGGCTCAGTAAGAAGGCAGGAACTGGTGCGTTACCAGAAATTTCTTTCATAACTGTTGCTAACGTTTGAGTCACTCTAACTCTTAAATATTTTTGTTTTATTACATCCATTATGCCAAAAATAATTTGAGACTGCGAAATCAAGTACGTTCCCAGAATATTGCTTCCGACTTTTAAAGAACTGACTTGTTGGCGATGTTTAGACCTTAATGAAGCATTAAGGTTGTCCGAATAAAAAGTAATCGAAATAGCTAATTATGCGCTACAACATTTCCTCTTGTAATCTAGAAATATTGAGTCGAGTAAGTTTTGTCTGAGGAGAAAAAAATTATTTGATGTGGACAATCAATGTCACCGGTTGGCACTGTGCCTTCACTGTAAAACGAGTCCAGGAGACATTTCAGTTTTTGCCATGCTAATGAACTCGCATGGCAAAAAATATGGGCGCATACTTTTTAAATGCCGTAAATGTTGTTAATGTGTCCGTTAACACCATTCGAATGTTCATGCTCTAGTACCTACGTTTTACGATAAATTATCTGTATGATGAAAGTGAATCATGAGTGCTTCGAGGTGGTCGTCAAGACCACATTGTTATGCCACAGGCTATATTGTGCATGGCGTTGATTCGTTGATTTGAAAGTACTACAGAACAGTAGATTACGAGGCACGCAAGAGCCTGCCCCATCCGTACTGTGCGCCTAACGAGACATCTGAAGCAAATATAAAAATTTTACGTTCTCTTTCTATAGCCTAATGGCACTGTCCGTGGGTCTCGCGATAAGGCGCTGTTTTCATTATGGTGTGAAGTAGCAGAGAAAAAAGTCACCATGTGATTATCCTTCCTCTCATTCTGATTGCACTGCTATAGCACATATTTAGGCTAATTTTGCCACTATCTGCCATTGCTAAAAGGTGCCGTCTATGCATTGTTCCTCTGCCAGATGTCCACAAGCGCCCCAAATGAGAATGGCTAAGGTGATGAACATATGCCCATTACGATGTATTTATAGCCATGTCAAGCGAAACAGCTAGCGTTCAGTTAGCATATAGCCACAACGCATAGGTGTGGCAAAAAATAAGCGAGAAGGGAATACATGTTCTGCAACGAAGACGAATGTCGGGAGCGCCAACCGTAAGATTTGGTTTGGGCTTCAATTTATGATCTCTCACCTCCTGCTCGAAATGAATTTGCTTGATCACAAGTTGAAATGTTGGTATGTGTAATGAGCTACCTCACCTATTTTTTACGGAGGACATTAATGCTTAATTTATGTCTGATCTTCTCAAAAAGCGACTCTATGCGAAACTTGGAAAAATTTTTTCTAAAAGCAGTTATTTCATAGGCGAAAATAATTTTTAGCATTAACCTGAGCAACTGCAAAAATAGTTTGGAAATATTGACGCAAAAATCTTAAATATGTTTTCCAGAAAAATGCCTTTCTTTGTGTTCGCATGAACGAACACAATAAAAACCATATACGTGGAGCAATAAATAGTGGAGCAAAGGAGCTGTGAGACTAATGAGTAAATATAACGTGCACAGCATGTACAGCGCCGCATGACAAGGTATTAAGCCAGATTTCCAACACCATAATAGACAGTGGAGATGGACAGTAGGCTAAAAAGCAAATTTGATGTGTCTGTATTCAACAGCAACAACAGTAAAGAAGTACAGTAAAAACTAGCCAACAAGCGTTCTTTAAACAAACTCTCTTCAAACGAAAGTAAAAACGGAGCTTAGTGATCTTATTTACCTTCTCTGAAGAAATTTTCTTCGTACGAAAGCAAAAACGTTTTTAACATCTGATTATATAAAGTAAAATTACATGGGATATAATAACGCGTATATAAAATATAAAAAATTTCTGAAAAATAAACACGTATTTCTGTATGAGTTACTTGTTTTCTTCTATGTTTTCTGCACAGTCGGGTTCTTGTAGGGTCATTGGAACACTAATCCGTGAGCTTGCTGCTTGAGTTGGAGCTGGACTAGCAGCCAGAGCGTCTGTTAATGCTGAAGCCCATCGAATTACGACATAAAGTTATGCACAGGATGCGAGTGACCGATAAGAAGCGGAACGACTTATGATGCCAAAAGTTGATACGTGCTGTGTTGAACTGCAGAAACACCCGGAAGGAAGTCCTGATATTCAACTTTGTGATAACATGGGTCCCCCACTTTCGCAGGATACGAATGTGCAACCTGATTCGCATGATTTAAGATCGAACGCTCCAAGCGAGAACCCAAAGCTGAGAGAGACACCATAATTGTTTTTAGTTGCACGCATTGTGCACTACTGTGAGCTCTGAGAAAGAGGACGGTAAGCGGACGTCGAAGTTTTAAACCTGTCCATGATAGAAAGCACGTCGGCGCAAAAAAAACAAGAAAGGTTCGGCGCAGGTTATCGATTCAACGCAGTTGAAATCATAACGATTTTTCAGGTTTTCAGGGCACCTATAACAGGTTCAAAGACCCCGTCGTAATAAACACGCACACGAAGACAAAAAGGACTCTGCGTAGGTTATGGTTTCAAAATTGTACGCCTCCTTACGCGTAAGTGTATAAGGAACACAAAGTTCCCTTGAATGAGTACGAGAAGGGACACTGGCGCCGCGATCAATCGGCCACCGTGGGAATTATGGTTATTACATGTATTTGTCTTGTCTTCATGTTTGTTGCTTTAACCGTTTTTGTGGCTTCTTTTATTACGCATTACATGCCCTCACTTTTTCTAAATTTCGAAGCAATTCATAGTTTTCGAAATGCGGAATACCCTAGGCGCATAATTGCTATTTAATGCAACGTTTCAGCCTGATGAAATGACTAAATATAGAAAGTGAGAAGCTTCCCAAGACACTTGCTTGCCCGCAATAAATTCATAAGGGTGCTCTGAGGCACCAGGTACGGCAGTTGTCGTTGCATGCGTCCGTGGCGTAATGATTTCAAGATCTGTCTTCTGTACTAGTGGCCTTCGTTTGAATAAAGTCGACGGACCGTTTAATTAAAGTTTACCTAATTATTTATAACTCTGTATATTGCTAAAAATGATGGGCTTACGAAGGCACCAAGCCGCTCGAAGCCGGAAGGACGAAGTGCAGGCACATCCATTAACTGACCACAATTACCATGCTGGCTGAATAGCCCCATTTGCAGGAAACACCTAGCAAGCGGGGCGCTAGCTGACAGACACTAGCGTCTGAGCTCGATCTTGTAATTAAAGTGTGAAACTTCGTGACAAGAATGTGCTGGCGTAGCTATGTTGACTTGTGGGAGCAATGAAGTTTGCAGTTAATAATGAGCTGCACGAAGAATAGACTTGCAGCACTTTCTTCATGAATAATAGCACAGAGATGAAGGTCGAACTATTAACTTGGAGCCGCAGAACAATTGCGCTATCGGCAAGAAGACGGCCGCGGCCAAAATGCCCGAATTGCAAGCCAATATAAATTTCTCATGTTTCACCGTTCTCGGCAACCAAGAAAAAAGTTTCCTTGCTTCGTGAGGGCGAGTGCCTAGGAAACGTCTTGATTCAGGCGGTGAATTTGTTTGGAATGGTGGCATTCTTAGTTTAGAGAGCAGGTTATTATCAAATTAATTTGGCGTGAGTGCGGCCGTAGGAAAACCACGGGAAGGCCCAAGACAGTTATAGGAAACACGTTCCCTGTCAGTCTCCGTAACACTTTCAGTGTGTTGTTACGAGCACTGAATCTTGCGATTGCATGCTTGTGTTGATTGAGCGTTGCCAAAATCATAATAATCTGAGTGTGTAACTTTACTTGGGCAGCCAGTCATTTCTCCGACAATTTGTACAATCTTGAGATAATCTTCACCCTCAGAGACTGGAACAGCTTTTAATTTACACACTGGTGTAGCGCGAATATTCCTCAAGTTGAATAACCTTAAGCAGGAGCACGACGTTGTCTTCTACTACGTTTTAATTTGTGCTGACGAATGAAGCATTCCTCTGCTTACCCAATTATTTGCTCAATGGTCATCTTGCGCTATTGTGAAGAAACAACCAAGGCAAGGACTAACACCAAACAACGAAACTAAATAGGTTGAGTCCGTAGTTGTTGAAGTAAAAGGGTTCCTAAATTTATTTCTACAGCGCTTTTAAACCATATCGTGCATTCTTTCGATGCAATGACATTGCATATGTATAACATGCAAATTGGAACCTTGAAATTCTTTACATAAAAAGGCAACATTTGCAGACATGACGGCAGGAGCTATCACGATTCTGCCGCCTGAAAAAAATTGAAAAAAGGAACGATTGCTTCAACTGAATAAAAATAGTGCATAAATTCAGGGAAAGAAACCAATGGCAACCTCTGATCATTTAATTTGCGTTGGATTGCTGTAAAGCAGAACGTGAGCTTCAATTCTTTCGCCATTGAAGATGTCAAATTCCGGCGACGGAAACTGGCATCTATGCCAAATGCGTTGTCGACGATGATTTATTCCGGTGTTTGGACGTCTCCTAAGACCACCACAAGGCTGAACCTGTGAAAGCCAGCGCAGCGGCAGCAAGCTCAGCCCGGGTACATCAATCATGCGTATTATGTGTAGGGATCTCAATGGGTATGAAACCTTATATATGACGTCATTGCTGTTCTCCGCGAAGCGCTGGAATTTTTGTTTGTTGACATCGTGCGCGCAATTTCTAGGAAAGAACATAACGGCAGATGTCAGAGCATGCATAGCAACTGTTCAGTGCGAACGACCCCATCAATACTTGTCATTGGTAAGGTGCAGCTGGCCTTGTAAACTGCGTTGCACGTTTAGCACAAGGTACTTGGATAACAAACATGGAGAGTGGAGAATTAATGCAATCAAAATTCAGTTTCATTCCTGTATATGCA
This sequence comes from Dermacentor variabilis, assembly GCF_050947875.1. Taxonomy (NCBI): domain Eukaryota; kingdom Metazoa; phylum Arthropoda; class Arachnida; order Ixodida; family Ixodidae; genus Dermacentor; species Dermacentor variabilis. Next base: position 88,683,696 of record NC_134577.1, on the reverse strand, counting down.
TCCTAAGGTGATGTGGCTAAATATGGAAGTGGGGAATAAATGGGGACCATTTATTACCCATGGGCGAACAAAAATGTCACCGTGACGAGTGTTCGACTTGACTAACATGTCTTCGTCGGTGCAGATATTGCTATCTTTGTTAGCGTTTACGTACGCGTAGCTCATTTTGCCTCGCTATCAATGGAGCAGCAAATTAAGATGGTGCGTATACGACTGTGAGTGAAGTCGGAATGTTAAAGGTGGTGCGTGGTTGACCAGTTGGCATAGCGAGGAAGCAGGTATCGGCACTGCTGTCTCAATTTTTATGAATGGTCATATAACAGCAAAAAACCTACATTTTGGAGTGGGCGTTGTTATTACCATGAGTCTATCTTTTCCACAAAGCAGTTAGGAACATCTACGGCTTGGATTTTTAAAAGACGACCAATAAGAAAACATAGAGATATGGGAATGAGTAAAAGAAATAACCACAGATACATGCCCTCATTGGGTTCAGATTGCTAATAAATACACATAAACAGCCTGTATTTACTATTTCGCCTTAACAGGTGTATAATTAATTGCCTAAGATTTTGCAGAACTATCTGTTCCTCTATTTTAGTTGGGTTTTTTTCCGGAAAAATACAACAATATTTCTGCCCCATCCGGTGTGAATAAGAGAAACAGAACATACTGGTTTCATATGTATCAGAAAATCCCAAACGTGGTAGTATTTCATTCTGTCTTTTTTTTTTCAGTTAGCGATAGGTTGAAACCAATTCCACTGATCAATAAGGACAAGTGGCCAAAAAAGACCTTTTGTACTTTAACGCTATCATATTCCAGCATTCTGGGCACAATATTTCCACTGATTGCCCAGCTCGTGTATGCGCTAAAGGCATAGCATGGCAGTATCGAATATACAGTTGGCGTAGCCTATTCTTATTAAACTAATCCTCGGTTATCTTGTGTCCGTATAATTAGATATATTTAACAATAAGTGCATCGTGTCTTCATTTTCTTGCATCATTGCAAGTGTCTTATTTGTGATGTGGCGAGACAGGTAACGCAACATTCGCGAAGCTGGGCAGAATTCCTCCTGACAAGCAAATGGGCTGGAAATAAGTACTGCTTAAAAAGACAACAAATCCCTGTTAAATACTGAAAGAAATCTGTACATATCTGTAGGTGTTTGACTTCTAGAGCACACTATGCCCTATAGAAACTTCGCAGTTTTAAAATATATCGAATGACAAGCCCAAGCCCGTATCTAAAGAAAGTATTTTTAAGCCCTTGTAGTTTGTCTAAAACGCGAGAAGCCAGGCCACAAAAGTGCGAAATCAATCATCGCTCTTCTACTATGGAGTGTATAATCAATGAGTTCAAATATTTGTGTAAAAAGTGCAACAAGGGTGCAATAATACTGGAAGAAGCTATTAACAGGCGAAGCGGTTTGGCATCCTCCATAAATTTCACCTGGAGCGAGTGCGATGCTCTCAGTGTGCTTGAGACATCAAGGGACATTGCTGGCAACGTCTTTGCAATAAATCAAAGGTTCGTTTATGCCCTTCGCACCTGCGGCAAAGGTTTGGCATCTGGTCGCATCATGTGTGCTGTGCTCAATCTACCGCCACCGCCAACAAAGTTTGCATCGTACAACGCGAGGCTTCTTTGCGCATCTACGACCGCTGTGAGTAATAGTATAGCAAAAGCTGCCGAAGAACTGAAGAAAGAGGCCTTCGCCTCTGATGGAGAGCTGGAAACTGCGGTCACAGTGGATGGGACGTGGATGAAGCGGGTTTATTCTTCACTACATGGCGTCGTAGCAGCGATATCGGCCGACACTGGAAAAGTGCTCGACTTTGAAGTAGAGTCCAAGTTTTGCCACATGTGTGCCCGCAATCTTCACACAGATGACAACTTGAATGAATGTAAAGTTACCTGCGATGGGCCATCTGGTGGAATGGAATCTGCTGGAGCAGTAAAAATCTTTGGGCGCTCTGTTGAAAAGCCCCAACTAATGTACACAAGTTACATTGGTGATGGAGACAGTAAGGCGTACATTTCGGTAAGAGACTCGCAGCCAAACGAGAAGGCCATAGAAAAACATGAATGTGTAGGACATGTCCAGAAGCGAATGGGCACAAGGCTCAGGAACATCAAGAAGAATGAGAAGGGGAAAAAGCTTGCCGTTGGTCTACCACTTTCCGGGAAAGGGCGCCTCACAGAAAAGGACATTGACTCCCTTCAGGTTTACTATGGCGAAGCTATTCGGGGAAATACAGACAGTCTGGATAATATGAGACGAGCGGTGTGGGCAATATACTTTCATAAGTTATCCACAGATACCAAGCCCCACCATGGACTCTGCCCAAAGGGACCCTCTTCATGGTGTGGGTACAACCGCAGCCTTGTTGAGGGAAGACTTGAGACCTACTCCCACAAAAGCTACCTTCCTGAGGCCGTGATGGACGTCATCAAGCCAGTGTGCAAGGCGTTGTCAGATCCAGCTCTTCTGAGCAAATGTCTTCACGGACGAACAAAGAACACCAATGAGTCGCTGAACCAACTCATCTGGTGTCGTAGCGCTAAGACAACATTTGTCAGTGCTGACACCTTGAGGACAGCAGCTAACGATGCTGTAGCCTACTACAATGATGGTAACTCTGCAAGAAAAGCTGTTCTAGAGGCTCTTGGAATTGTTCCAGGTGTGTTTTGTGATGTTGCCCTCGACAGAATGGACAAAGAGCGCGTTGACAGGGCAGAATTGTATGACTCTGCCGAGAGCAAGGAAACACGACGGGTAAAAAGGAACTCTAAGAAGAGTTTTGGAGACACCTGCAAGAATGTCAGCCGTGAAATGTATTCTCCTGGGGCATTTTGAGCATGCATGAGAAGTATGCAAACATAAAGCTTCATTTTTCTCAAATTGTGTTTTTTGCAAGTTCCTCAAATTCAATGTACCTTTTCTCAGAAAGTATTCATCTCATTTCAGTGAAACTTTGCCCACATGTACATTAGCCAGTCCTAAATATTCGGAACTAAAAACATTGCAGATGATGTGAATGATAACACTGGAAAAAAATTACACTTCAAGACACCCCCCTTGTGCCTCTGTGCATGCAGCGGTATTATTTTTTAGGGAACAAATTCCTAAAAGAATGTGGCATGTCTTTAGTTCAGCTATAACCTATGGGTATGTAGAACAACACTGCCTAATATCACCACATTCCTTTGAGTGGTTACAGAGAAAAGGTACATTGAATAATTAAACACACCTGACACTTTGGGAATGGGCCAAATGACAGGTAAACAATCTAAGCTCACAAAAAGGATTCCATATTGTACGCAGGGGCATCTGTTGTGAGCGTACGAAATTTGATGTAAATATCTGCACTTGTTTCTAAAATAATACGTTAAATGTAACATGTAACATATACCGTTTACCCTACCATACCTCCTTAAAGATATTGATCCAAAATATGTCTTTCTTTATTTTCGCATGAGAGAGCACAGGAAAAACCATATAAACCTGGGGCAAGAAATAGCGGACCAAGCGAGTCGCGAGTAAAATCACTATATATAACGTGCGCAGGATGTACAGCACCGCACAACAGGGTGTTGGAGCTAATGTTCAACATAGAGACACACCATAATGGACAGTGTAGATGGATAGTCGGCTAGAAAGAAAATTTGGTGTGTCTGCATTCACCCGCAACAACAGTAAACAACTACAGCAAAAAACGAGCTCACCTGCTTTCTTTAAACCAACTCTCTTCAAAGGAAAGTAAAAACAGAGGTTAGCGATTTTATTTAAACTTTCTGTAAACGCACTTTCCTGGAACGAAAGCAGAAACGTTTTCACGTCTGGTTACAAAAACTAAAATTGCATAGGATGTTAATGAAATGGATGGAAAATAGGAGAAAGCTATAAAAAAGTAAACAGGTATTTCTGTATGAGTTCCTTGTTTTCTAATAAGTAATCGGCATAGCCGGGTTGTTGTAGGGTCACTGGAACATCAATCTGCGCACTTGCTGTTTGAGTTACAGCTGGGCTAGCAGCCAGCGCGTTTGGTAATACTGAAGCCGTCAAATTAGGACACAATCTAAAGCACAAGATGCGAGTGACCGATAAGAAGCGGAACGACTTATGGTGAAAGAAGTTAGTACATGCTGTGTTCCACTGCAGAAAGTGCCCTAAAGAAGTCCTGATATTCAACTTGGTGATAACTTTTCGCAGTATACAGCTTTGCACCCTGATTGGCATGATTGCTGTTCGAACACCCCTAGCGATAACCCAACGCTAAGAGAAACACCACAATTATTCCTAGGTGCGCGTATTGTGCACTACTGTCAGCTTCGAGAAAGAGGACGGTAAGCGGACGTCGAAGTTTTAAACGTGTCTATGACAGAGAGCAAGTCATCGCAAAAAAAGTAAAGAACAAAAGCTCGGCGGAGGTTATTGATTCAACGCAGTTGAAAACATAACGATTTTTCAGGATTTCAGGGCACTTATCACAGGTTCAAAGAGAACATCGTCATAAACACGTACACACCGACAAAAAAGGACTCTGCGCAGATTCTAGTTTCAAAATTGTATGCCACTTGTCTGGACGTGCGTAAGATTAACAGAGTTCCCTTCGATGAGTACGAGAGAAAGCTCTGGCACGCGATCATTCTGCCACCAAGGGAATGACGGTCATTACATGTATTTGTCTTTTTTGCATATTTGTGGCTTTTTACGTTTTTGTGGCTTCATTCATTGTGCCCTACACGCCTTCATTTTTCTAAATTTCGAATCAGTTCATAGTTCTATATTTGCAGAATACACTACACGCATATTCGCTGCTTAAAGCAACGGTTCAGCCTGTTGAAATGACCAAACATAAAAAGTGACAAGCGGCCCAACACACTTGCTTGCCCGCAATAAATTCATAAGGGTGCTCAATGGCACGAGTTATGGCGGTTGCCGTTGCATGCGTCCGTGACGTGATGATTTCAATATCGGTCTTCTGCGCTAGTGGCCTTTGTTCGAATAAAGCCGACGGACAGATTTCTAAACGTTTACGCAATTATTTATAACTCTGCATTTTTTCTAAAAAAATATGGATTCACGGAGTCACCAAGCCGCTCGAAGCCGGAACGACGAAGTTCAGGCAAATCCATGTACTAAGCATAATTACCATGCTGGCTGAACTGCCCAACTTGCAGCTAGCGCCTTGAAAGCGGATCGCTGGCTGGCGGACACTAGTGCCTGAGTTCCCTCTAGTAATTAAAGTGTGAAACTTAGTGAAAAGAACATGCTGGCGTAGCTATGTTGATTTGTGAGAGCAGTAATGTTGGCAGGTAATAATTCGTTGAACGAAGAATAGGCTTGCAGCAATTTATTCGTCAATAATAGGACATCGATGAAGGTCGAACGTTTAACATGGAGCTACCTAACAATTATGCGATCGGCAAGACGACGGCCGAAGCCAATAGCGCAAATGACAAGGCAATATAAATTTCTCATATTGCAACTTTCTTGGCAACCAAGAAAAAAGCTTTTCTTCCCTCATGAGGGCGAGTGCCTACGAAACGTTTTGCTTCAGGCAATAATTCGTAAGGAATTCTGGCATTCTTAGTTTACACAGCTGGTTATTATGAAATTAATTTGGCGTGAGTACCACTGTACGAAAACCGCGGGATGGCCTAAAACAGTTAATGGAAACACGTTCCCTACGAGTGTCTGCAAGACTTTCAGTGTGTTGTTACTAGCACAAAATCTTGCGATTTCACGCTTGTGATGATTGAGCGTTCCCAAAATCAAAATAATCTGCACGTATAACCTTATTAGGGCAGGCAGTCATTTCTCTGACAATTTCTACAATTTTGACATAATCTTCGCGCTCAGAGACTGGAATACCATTTTGTTTACACATTGGTGCAGCTCAAGTATTCCACAAGTTGAATAGCCTTAAGCAGAAGCACTACGTCGTCTTCTACTACCTTTTAATTTGTGCTGACGAGTGAAGCATTCCTCTGCTTACCCAATTATTTGCTCAATGGTCATCTTGCGCTATTGTGAAGAAACAATTAAGGCAAGGACTAACACCAAACAACGAAACTAAATAGGTTGAGTCCATAGTTGTTGAAGTAAAATGGTTCCTAAATTAATTTCTACAGCGCTTTTAAATCATATTGCGCATTGTTTCGATGCAATGACATTGCATATGTATAACATGCACATTGGAACCTTGAAATTCTTTAGATAAAAAGGCAACATTTGCAGACATGATGGCAGGAGCTATCACGATTCTGCCGCCTGAAAAAAATTGAAAGAAAGGAACGATTGCTTCAACTGAATAAAAATAGTGCATAAATTCAGGGAAAGAAACCAATGGCAACCTCTGATCATTTAATTTGCGTTGGCTTGCTGTAAAGCAGAACGTGAGCTTCAATTCTTTCGCCATTGAAGATGTCAAATTCCGGCGACGGAAACCGGCATCTATGCAAAATGTGTAGTCGACGATGATTTATTGCAGTATATGGACGTCTTCTAAGACCACCGCAAGGCTGAATATGCGAAAGCCAGTGCAGCGGCAGCAAGCTCAGCCCGCGTACGTCAATCATGCGTATTATGTGCAGGGATCTCAATCGGTATGAAACCTTATGAATAATGTCATCGCTGCACTGCTCGAAGCGCTAGAGTTTCTGTTTGTCGACATCGTGCGCACACTTTCTAGGAAAGAACATAACGGCAGATGTCAGAGCATGCATAGCAAGTGTTGAGTGCAAACGACCCCATCAATACTTGTCATTGGTAAGGTGCAGCTCAAATTCCAAGCTGTGTTGTGCGTTTAGCCAATGGTACTTGGATAACAAGCATAGATAGTGGCGAATAAATGTAATCTAAATTCGTATTCATTCACGTATATGCATCTTAAGGTGATGTGGCTAAAGATGGAAGTGGTCGCCATTAATGAGCCATCGGCGAACAAGGAATTTCATCGTGAGGAGCGATTCGACTTGACTAACATGTCTTCGCCGGTGCAGATATTGCTGTCTTTGGTAACGTTTATGTACGTGTAGCTCATTTTGCCTCGCTATCAATGGAGGAGCAAATTAAGATGGTGCGTACACGATTGTGAGGGAAGTCGGAATGTTAAAGCTGGTGCGTGGTTGTTCAGTTAGGATAGTGAGAAAGTAGGTATCGGCACAGCTGTCGCTATTTTTATAAATGGTCATAGAACTGGAAAAAGACTACATGTGGGAGTAGGCGTTGTTAATAAAATGAGTCTATCTTTTCCAGAAAGCAGTTAGCAATATATAAGGCTTGAATTTTTGAAACACGACCAAAAAGAATATATAAAGCCATGGGAATGTGTAAAAGAAGTAAGTATAGATACATGCGCTGATTAAGTTAAGATTGCTAATAAACACACCTATGAAGCTCTCTATTTACTATTTCACCTTAACAGGTGTCTAATTTATTGCCTAAGATTTTGCAGAAAGAACTGTTCCTCTGTTTTAGTTGCCTTTTTTCGAAAGATATAACAATAGTTCCGCCCCATCCAGTCTGAATGATAGAAACAGAACGTACCGGTTTCATATGTATCAGAAAATCCCGAACGTGGTAGTATTTCTTTGCGTCTTTTTTCATTTGATGATAGTTTGTATGTATGTGTGATGGTTTGTATGATGAGAACTTGAAGTCACCGTCACCGATGCTTTTGGAAAAATATTGAACTGGCTGGTGAATGAGGTTTCGCCAAAAGCATTTTGCACGAGCCCACATAACCCACATGGGAGCGCCGGCCGGTCATACTTATGTTGGACTCCAATTGAAGTTCTCCAAACTCCTACTGCTCTTGGTGACATGTGAGCTTTTACATATTTCTGTGACGAAGCAAAAATAGGTTTAAGGTAATTTTTTTCAATAAAGCGGGAAACTAAGTTCACTAACAAATATTATTTTAGAATCATCTACGGGCGTTGTTCTTTTACGTCAAAGTTGAAAAGATTTATACATTGTCCGCGTTTATATGGCCCAGTAAGAAAGCAGAAAATAGTGCGTTACAAGAAATTTCTTACATAACTGTTGCTAACGTTTGAGTCCCACTAACTCATATATATTTTTGTTTTATTGTACGCTTTATGCTAAGAATGATTTGGGACTGCGAAATCAAGCACTTTTTCAGAATATTGCTTCCGGCTTTTGAAAGAACTGACTTGTTGGCGATGTTTAGATCGTAATAAAGCATCAAGGATCTCCGCACAAAAATAAGTGTAATTACTAGTTATGCGCTACAACATTTTGTCTTATAATCTGGAAATTTTAAGTCGAGTAAATTTCGTTTGAGGAGAAAAAATGATTTGAAGTCGACAATCAATGGCACCGGTTGGCACTATGCCTTCACTGTAAAACAAGTCCGGGAGGCATTTCAGTTCTTGCCAGGATTATGAACTCGAGTGGCAAAAAATATATGCGCATGCTTTTTAAACGCAGTAAATGTTGGTAAAGTACCCATTACCATCGTTTGAATGTTGATGCTCTGGTACCTACGTTTTACGATGAATTATTTGTATGATGAAAATGGAACCATGAATGCTTCGAGGGGGTCGTCAAGACAACATAGGTAGGCCCCAGGCTATATTGTGCATGGCGTAGATCCGTTGATTTGAAGATACTACAGAACAGCAGATTACGAGGCACGCAAGAGCCTGTACCATCGGTACTCTGCCCCTAACGGGACATATGAAGCAAATATCAAGAAATTTAAAGTTCTCTTTCTATAGCCTGCTGCGAGTGTCCGTGGGTCTCATAGGGTGCTGTTTTCATTATGGTGTGAAGTAGCAGAGAGAAAAGTCACCATGTGATTATCCTTCCTCTCTTTCTGATTACACTCCTTACACTCCAAATTACACTCCTATGACTAAAAGGTCCAATCTATGCCTTGTTCCTCTGCCAGATGTCCACAAACCCCCCAAATGAGAATGGATAAAGTGATGAACATATGCCTGTTACGATGTATTTAGACCCATGTCAAGTGAAACAGCTAGCATTCACTTGGCTTATAGCCACAGGGCATATGTGTGGCAGAAAATAAGCGGGCAGGGAATACATTTTCTGCAACGAAGACGAATGTCGGGAGCGGCGGCCGCTCAGAATTGTTTTGGGCTGCAGTTTATGTTCTCCCAGCTCCTACTCGAAATGAAGTTTCTTGATGACAAGCTGAAAGCTTGGTATGTATAATGAGCTACCTCAAGTATTTTTCCGGATGACCTTAATGCCTAATTTAGGTCTGATCTTCTCAAAAAGTGACTTTACGCCAAATTTTCAAGCACTATTTCCTAAAAACACTAGATTGCATAGACGAAAATAATTTTTGGCATCAACTTGAGCAACTTCAAGAATTGTATAGAAATATTGAGCCATAAATTTAATGGATTTTTATCCAAAAGATGCCTTTCTTTGTACTGGCATGAGAGAACACATGCAAAACTATATAAACGTAGGGAAACAGTGGACCGAATGAGGCGTGAGAAAAACGAGTACTTATACCGTCCACAACATCTACAGCGCCACTTGGCAAAGCATTGAACCTATTCTCCCACATAAAGACACACCATAATATACAGTGGAGATTTACAGTAGGCTAGAAAAAAATTTGACGTGTCTGTATTGAACAGCAACAACAGTAATCAACTACATTAGATGTGAAGTAACCATCTTTCCATAAACTCCCTTCAAACGAAAGTAAGAACAGAGATTAGCGAGTTTATTTGGGCTTTCTCTAAACAAACTTTCTTCGAATGAAAGCAAAAACTTTTTTAACATCTGGTTATAAAAACTAAAATCACATAGGATGTTAATAAGCTGCATAGAAAACTGCATGTTAACTCTAAAAAAGTTAACATGTATTTCTGTACGAGTTCCTTGTTTTCTTCGATGTAGTCAGCATAGCCGGGTTCTCGTAGAGTCGTCGGCATATCAATCCGTGCGCTTGGTGTTTGAGTTGGAACTGGGATAGCAGGCAGAGCATCTGTTATGCTGAAGCCCTCAAATTAGAGCAAAGTAATGCACAACATGCGAGTCACTGATAAGAAGTAGAACGACTTATGATGCCAAAATTTCATACGTGCTGTGTTGAACGGCAGAAACAACCGGAAAGAAGTTCTGATATTCAACTTGGTGATAATGTCGGTCCTCCGTTTTCGCAGGATACCGATGTGCAACCTGATTCGCATGATTTCAGTTCGAACACTCCAAGCAAGAAGACAACGCTAAGAGAAAAACTACAGTTGCGTACATTGTGCACTAGTGTCAGCTTCGAGAACGGGGACGGTAACCTGACGTCCAATTTTTCAACGTGTTCATGAAAAAGAGCACGTCGCCGTAGGAAAGAAAAGAAAAGAAAAGCTCGGCGCAGCTTATGGTTTCAACGCAGTAGGCCATTTGCCGTATGAACCAGTCTCCAAGTGTGCAAAAACCATTGAGTTTCCTGCAATGATTTCTAGAGGCAACTCAGCCGCTGCGCTTTTTCAGCCACCATTTCTTGTGGCTTCCTTCATTAGGCGTTATCTTACTTCGTTGTCTTACATTTCAAGGTGATTTATACTTTTTAACTGGGGAGGACATTGCGAACACGCATAATTCTACTAATCGGAAAGGTTCCACCTGTGTGGAGCTGCCGAGAAATTTTAAGGTTGTTCTATGCCGCTTTTCGTTGCATGCGTTCGCGGCATATTGATTTGAATATGCGGCTTCGGTGCTAGAGATCCTATGTTAGAATTCTGCGGTAGGCCAATTTTATTAACATTTGTGTAAATAGCCAAAACACAGTATTTTGTTCAAAAGCATGGGGTTATCCAAACACGAAGCCGCTTGAAGCCAGAAGGTCGACGTTTAGGCAAAACCGTTTAAAAACCATCATTACCATGACGGCTGAACTGCACTACTTGTAGTTTTTGTAGAGACTAGCATAGGAGTTCCCTCCATTAATTAATGTATGAACTCTATGGCAAAAACATGCTGGTGGGATTATGTGGATTCGAGATAGCAGCGCAGTTTGCAGGAATTACTTCTCTGGACAACGAACAGGCATGCTGCACTTAATTTGTGAATAGGCGCACGGCGATGAAAGTGGAGCCCTTAACATAGTCCGCCTAACAACTACGCCGTCTGCAAGATGGTGCACGCGGCCAATCCGGCCAGAAGACTGCACATTATAAAAATCTCATATTGCACCGCTCTTGGATATGAAGAACAAAATATTTTCTTCCTACGTGAGGGCGAGTGCGTGATGCCATGTTTCAGTATTTATTTATTTATTTATTTATTTATTTATTCACATTTCCTGCAGCGCCATGAAGGTACAATTTCAGGGGGATACAAGCATACAACATTTAAATATAGTCATTCAGCATGCGACATAGGCTCAACCTCTGGTAAAAAAGAAAAAAGAAACATGGGAAGGATCGTCCAATGTGAAATCACATCAGTCAATGCAAGGAAATTAGGAAAGCGAAATACGAATAGCGGATAACAGTAGCTCAGTGCATTAAGTACATCAAATTTTCCGACAATAGTGCGCGTAACTTTACCTCTGACTGGAGTTCTATTACAGAGTGGGGCAGCTTGTTCCACTTATGGATGGCGTGTGGAAAAAAAGAGCGTTTGAAGGCATCAGTACGACACTTCGTTCCACGGATCTTGCATTCGTGGTCGCATCTTCTCGATAGAAAATGTGGTAGGTGCAAATTATATTGTAGAGTAAATGGCAGTTTTATTCAAGGTCAACGTAAGCAGAATGCTGGTATTCTTGGCTTGAGAGCAGATTATTGAGATTATTATCAGATTCAGTTGCGGGTGTGCTGTCGTATCATAACTTCCAGAAGGCCTAAGACAGGTAATAGAAACACGCGGTCTACGAGTCTCAGTAACAAGTTGAGGGCGCTGTTATGAGCGCCGAATCGAGTGGTTACGCCTTTGTGATGTTTGAGCGTCAAAACATCAGTATAATCCATGTGTGTAAATTTATTTGGGCCGTCAGTCATCTCTCCAGCAATTTCAACAATCTTGAGATAGTCTTCATCTACACAGACTGTGGACACATTTTATATACCCATTACTTACGCGCAAGTACTGCTCAAGTTTAGTAACTTGAGTCAAAAGCACTTCGTCGTTTCGTAGAAGCTTTTTAATTTGTGTTTATTGAGAAGCGTTCCACTGCTTAGTAATTCATTTGCGCATAGGTCACCTTTCGCTAGCTTGAAGAAACAACTCGGACAACGAAAAACGCCGGCTAACAAGAGGGAATAGGCTAAGTACATACCTGATGCACTAAAGGTCTCTCAGGTTAATTTCTTTGTGCACCTTTCTTAAATCATCTGGTTCTGTGTTTCGAATAACGACGTTCTATGTAGTTACCCTCCAAGCTGAAACACTCAAATCCCTGAGTTTAAAAAGGCAACAGTGGCAGCCACAGCCGCAGGCACTTTCATGAATCTGCCATCTCCATAAATTGCGAGAAGGCAACATATGTTTCATCTAAATGAGAAGATTACTCAATCAACTCAGCAAACGAATCAACGGCAGTCTCAGATTGTTACATTGAATTAGGTTGCTCTAAGGGGAACGTGACCTTCAATTCTATCGTCTTGGAAGATTTCTGACTCAGGTGGTGGAAACCGGCTTCTACGCACGGATGCGTAGTCGAAGAAGATGTAGTCAATCTTATGCACGTGTCCTAAGACCACCAGACAACAAAATCTGGAAAAGCTATCGCGGTAGCAGTAGGCCCAGCTGGGTACGAAAAATTATGCGTGTTATAGTGGGGATCCAAATGCGAATGAACCTTATGAATACCGTCAGCACTGTTGTTCAGCAAAGCGCTTGTATTTTGCTTTATTTTCATCGCGCTTCATCATCTCTTTTATGAAAACAGTCTGCCGGTCGTCAGAGCACAGAAAGCAAGTGTTGAGCCCGAACGACCTCATACTTCCTGCATTGTTCAAGAGACCGCTCAAAAATTGTGAGCTGCGTTGTACAATTAGCAAAGTGGAATTGAAATAATTGATACGAGAGGTACCCTCTGCGTCGAAGAGAGGACGCTTGAAATATTTAAATTCATTATTATTATTATAAGTGGATACGAAGTTGACGTACATAAATACGGAGGAAGTCAGCCTTTATCAACCGTGGGCGAACGAAGAACGTCGCTGAGGCCAATGTTTAGATTTCAGTAACTTGCATTCGTCGCTGCATTCTTAGCTGCATTCTTTGCTAGTTCCCGTCCGTGCAGCTCAGTCTTACTTACAAACAATACGACTACGGTGATGTAAGTACGAACGGTAAAGGTTGTGAGTGTTTGTTTAGTTGGAATCTCAAGGAAATAGCTATTGACATTGCTGTCTGTGTTTAAAGAAAGGTGACATAAGTGAAAAATTCTACGCTTGTAAGGAGACGTTAATAATACGGTGACCTTAAGTTTTCCAGAAAGCAAGTAGGAATATATATGGCTTGGATTTCAAAAACGAGCAACAAAACACCACAAAAAATAGAAATGTACAAATAATTGTAGCAGAAATAAACTTTGCATAGAAGTGCTGTTAAAGATTCGATGCCTAATTGAAAACACCGTTTAAATTCATAACTTTTTTATTGCCTTATCATATATGTAATTCATTGGCTAACATTGCGTAAAAAATGTGTTCGTATGGTTTAGTCGTTTTTCAAAGATATAACAACATTTGTTCTTCACCCACTGTCGATAATAGAAACAGAATGCACCGGTTTCATACGTAGCACAATATCGCCAATGTGTAATCCTTGTGTGTTTCTTCAGTTAATGATAGTTTCAAAGAAATTACAACGGTTAATAATGGTCAAGCACCAAATGCGAGCAAATGTCGTATGTTGTATTTTAATTCTCAAATATCCCTGCGTCGTTGGTACATTGTCTATGCTAAGTCACCGGCTTGTATGCGCGCTGGAAATGGGACTGGGCCGTATCGTCTATAGATCAGTCGTAGGCTCTTGATTTAGTCCTGGGTTATTTTACGTAGGTATCATGATATATTTAACAAGAGATGCATTTAGTGTCTGCGTTTTCGATGCTTCAATTGAAGTATCTTATAGCTTTAGATACGAGATATACCTATCGCAACAACAACGACGATGGTCATAGTGCCTGAAGTCAAGCAAATGGTGGCTAATAAATCATTAAACAAAGGATATTTTATTGCGATAGCAACTATATGGACACAGGAGGAGCTTTTTTTGCCGCCGAACCAGGCGTCGTGGTCACTGTCGCCATAATGTTCCGTAAAACGTCCAAGGGTGATAACACCGTCGCCGCGCGCCGTATGCAGCATGTGCGAGTGAAAGTGTGGGAAGGCAGCTGAAAATAAACGTGCTGTTTTCCGTTGTCCGAAAGACAGTGGGCGATAGAATGGTTGGAGGGGTGAGGGGACGGCGTTCTACTCCGGCAACTGCGTACTTTGCATGGCTGCCCGCGTCCTATGCTGAAAGCGATCTACAGACGGCTCATACCTTTGTGTGCGCCAAGTTCTCGCCACTCAGTTTGCATTGGAGTGGCAGGCAGCGACTAGGTCACTTTTCTCCCTGCTGCTGCCGCGCTTCGTCACGCCAGCGTTTTGATAACGAATGTGCGCGGTCATCCGGTTTCATGTGTTTCTGTTTATCTGTGGGCGCTGACACAGGGTGCGGGAGATAAACATTTATGGTAGAACCAGTACTCTGTGTTGGTCGTGCCTAAGTCTCCCATGAGGGGACGTCAAGGGCTTGCATCTCCACTGCCTCACGGGCTTGCTGGGTCGCCCAGGTTTGGTCGCCGAGGGCGGAGCTCTGCAGAGCCTCATGCAACCTCGACGAGAGGGTCGTGGTGTGAATGTGCGTGCACTGTGCTGGGCACTCCCACAGCATACGCGGAAGCGTAGCGGAGTGAATGCCACAGCACCGGCAGTTGGGGGTAGTGTAAACGCCTGGGAATATAAGGTGGGGGCGGGTGGGGGTAGCGTATGTGTTTGTTTGTAGCAGACGCAGGGTTGTAGCCTGCGCCCGGCTGTACGTACTTTGGGTGAGGTGGGTTGAAGGTTCGGCGACTGAGGTAAAAGGTCTTAACGAGATCGTTATAAGCGGTCAGATTGTCCCTGGTGTCTAACTCGTCTCCAGTGACTCCGGCGCGGTTGACTAGGTCTCACGCGATGTAGTGGGCGAGCTCGTTGACCTTCGGGAGGCGTCCGTGGACAGGGCCCGCATGGGCCGGGATCCATGTCAGGGAGGCCATGCCGTCTTTGTGTCGTGCCTGGCAGAGGATGCGAAGAACTTGGCGAGAAATACGGCCTTTGCTGAAGTTAGTGACGGCTTACACAATGCTTGTTAATTTAGTTAGCGAATGTTGCCAAGTTTATATGGCGGAGAAAACTATTATACTTACTGCGTATAGCTTTCTACTGATTTGCTATTGCAATCGTTGCTACTCCTTTCCAGCGAAACTGCGGTTTTTATGTTAAATAATCATTGAAATTATTGCAGGTGTCCAGCATTATGAGCCATGCACTACGCTATGCCAGCTAGAAATACGCGAATTTTCAAATATTACACATCGTAAGCGCGAGCCCCTCTGTAAATAAAAAACGCATTTTTCGGCCAAAGAAGCATATGCGAAATGGCAGAAGCTGGTAGAAAACAAGAACTCAGAGGCCTGCGGGGCCCACGCCGTACCATTCGAAGTGTAAGCTAGAGGAGCGGCTCCACAGGTCATTTTTGGCACCACTCACTACATGGTCTCCGCGGAGAAGTCTCTTCACGTGGTTCTTACGAGAAAGATCAGAACTGTAAATCCGGCGTCGACGGTGAGCGGTGGCATGTGCAGCGGCTCGTTCTGCTCTCTGCAAAGCGGCCCGATGAGCCCGATGTTGTGTTGTCGTCGCTGTGCGCGTAGCTTTACGATTCGTTCCTTCATCAGCGGTTCATACCTTGCGAGGCGGCGCCATAACGTGTACCGAAAACTAAGCACAGATATTTGGACTACGTGGTGGATATGCCACATTCCTTGACCCGTGTCACGATACGTTGCTGTTGCTGATGATGATGATCGGTTATTAGCGCCCCTTTGAAACGAGGTGGAGAAAATAGGCACCTAGCCTGTTTCAGTCAACAAGGTCTAGCTACATGCAGCATGCTAGTGCTATATGAAATCGCTGCATGTCAGCACACCTGGTGGAATGTTACAGAATACCAACGTAAATTTTCTACGTGTCCACGCTCCACTACGCGCCTGTCATCGCACGTCAAATGGCACGATACGATGCTAATGATGACGATTTAATGGCATTCACTTTGAAACAGGACGGTGACAGTGACATAGCCTGCTTGAAATATTCAGGTATGCCGTAAATGTTTTCCATTACATCAGTATTTAGAGACCTCCATAATCTATTTCTTCCCCAAAACTTCTCTGTCTACCTTGCACTGCTACATATCCAACTGCTACATGGCGTGCCACCTGGTGTAATAATATTCAACAGTAGCGGAAAGGGCGCGCGCACAGATACTGCGTGGCCCGCATCTAACATCACAAGGCGAGTGGCAAGAATGATGATAATGATACGTTATTTTCATCCCCTTTGCCTCGCGGCGGTGCCAAACTCACATAGCCAGCTTCATTTATTGAGGTACGCAATATATATTTTATCTATTTTTCCTGCATCCAGCTCCTTAAACTTTTTCTTCCTCAAATCTTCATTAATGGCCTTGTACCGCTACCTCTGCAACTGCTACATGGCATTCTACCTTGTTTCTTAACACGGAACTGCAATGCAAATATGCGCGTACCAACGCCACGCGGCACGCACGTGAGATCGCGTCCATCCTCGCGCGCCAGGACGCGTTTATAGGACATTTTTCTGCGGAGTGCTCACAAGCGCTAGCGTGGCCGAGTGGTAGTGTATCTGACTCTCGCAAAGTTGGCCGAGGCTCCCCGATCGCGGCGTGAACTTGATTCTTTTTTTCTCTTATTCCTGGCAATAGCTTCTGCGGAAACCGGACATCGGCGGGCGGCGAACCCAATTGCCAATTGAAACAGCTATTAGAATGAGCCCACAACAGCTCGCACTGAGTAAAGCGAAAATCAGGCATCCACCCGTTCGTAGCAATTGCTACAAAGGAAACCCATACGGGTTCCTCTAAAGAAAAGCCTAATTGTTGAAGAAAAATTCGTCCTGGTCCCGGACGTAGTAGTTCTGCGGAAACCCGCAAGGGTTTCCGCAAGGGTTTCCGTAGCAATTGCTACGAACGGGTGGATGTCTGCTTTTCCCTTTTTTTCATTACTTCACTCCACCTTGCGGGTTTCCGCAGAACTACCACGTCAAAGAGCTTGCACTGTAAAAGTAAAATGGATCAACATCGTTCTCTTGTGAAACGTGAGATGAATAATTTAACTTTTAACGTTACAACGTTAGTCCAACTAGCCCGTAAGTTCACCCCTTCTAATTTGGGGCTTCATAGGCGAACACGGTTTAAATTGCAGCTTTTCACAATGTCAGATACTGGCGAATTTAGCCGCATTCTGTCATACGTAAAGGCAGAATAATAACACGCTCATCTTTTCTTTGCTGCTTCACACAAGCACGAAAACAGCGCTTGATCTGGCCCACGAACACTGACAGCAGACTTGAGTTAAACATTGCAACAGCGCAAACACGTGCATCCACAAAGTCACAAGGACGAGGTACAAATCATTCCTTGTTATTTTATGGATGCATGTGTTTGCGCTGTTACAATTTTTAAGTCAAGTACAAACCAACTCGCCCAGAAAGAAGTTTTAATGACAGCAGGCTGGAAATTTCTTGACATTTGCCTCCTAGCCTGTGGTAAGTATTGATGATTCAGGATCTTGCGTAACTCCTAATGGGCTGATCGTAACTAGTTACAATATGTTGAATCATCGCCCTGCGCAATATCTCGTGCCGGATAACTATATTTTCCTGACGACGACTTTGAAGCATCCATGGTTTACTCTCCTCACACAAATGTATTATGGGAAAACGTAGGTACGGGGCCATGAGCAGTGAAACAATATATTATGCCCATATTTTTCGCCTAAACAGTTTTCATAAGCACGACATGAATTCAAGTTTCGCCTGCATGGTTTGTGAAGCGAAGGCACAGTTCGTGAGTGCCTGCCGCTGAGATGGGTTGTGGACTTTAAATTTATTTTCTCGCCAACAACAAAATTTACTCGTATAAGCTATCTACACTACAAGATAAAAAGCGAGAACGCAAAATGAGCTAGGTGACGAATTTTTATCTGGAGGGTTCTAATTCTTAATTTAGATCTGAACATTGCCAAAAAGCTACTTTTTGGCAAAATCGGCAGCAATTTTTCGAAAAAGCACTGGAAAAGGAGAAATTATAGTTACTGGAAAGTGAGTAACAGTCATCATCATCATCATCAGCCTAGTTACGCCCACTGCAGGGCAAAGGCCTCTCCCATACTTCTCCAACTACCCCGGTCATGTACTAATTGTGGCCATGTTGTCCCTGCAAACGTCTTAATGTCATCCGCCCACCTAACTTTCTGCCGCCCCCTGCTACGCATCCCTTCCCTTGGAATCCAGTCCGTAACCCTTAGTGACCATCGGTTATCTTCCCTCCTCATTCCATGTCCGGCCCATGCCCATTTCTTTTTCTTGATTTCAACTAAGATGTCGTTTACCCGCGTTTGTTGCCTCACCCAATCTGCTCTTTTCTTATCCCTTAATGTCACACCCATCATTCTTCTTTCCATAGCTCGTTGCGTCGTCCTCAATTTCAGCAGAACCCTTTTCGTAAGTCTCCAGGTTTCTGCCCCATATGTGAGTACTGGTAACACACAGCTGTTATACACTTTCCTTTTGAGGGATAGTGGCATCCTGCTGTTCATGATTTGAGAATGCCTGCCAAACGCACCCCAGCCCATTCTTATTCTTCTGGTTATTTCAGTCTCATGATCCGGATCCGTGGTCACTACCTGCCCTAAGTAGATGTAGTCCCTTACCCCTACCAGTGCTTCGCTACCTATCGTAAACTGCTGTTCTCTTCCGAGCCTGTTAAACATTACTTTAGTTTTCTGCAGATTAATTTTCAGACCCACCCTTCTGCTTTGCCTCTCCAGGTCAGTGAGCATGCATTGCAATTGGTGTCCTGAGTTACTAAGCAAGGCAATATCATCAGCGAATCGCAAGTTGCTAAGGTATTCTCCATCAACTTTTATCCCCAATTCTTCCCACACCAGGCCTCTGAATACCTCCTGTAAACATGCTGTGAATAGCATTGGAGATATCGTATCTCCCTGTCTGACGCCTTTCTTTATAGGGATTTTCTTGCTTTCTTTGTGGAGGACTACGGTGGCTGTAGAGCCGCTATAGATATCCTCCAGTATCTTTACATATGGCTCATCTACACCCTGATTCCGTAATGCCTCCATGACTGCTGAGGTTTCGATTGAATCAAACGCTTTCTCGTAATCAATGAAAGCTATATATAACGGTTGGTTATATTCTGCACATTTCTCTATCACTTGATTGATAGTGTGATTATGGTCTATTGTTGAGTAGCCTTTACGGAATCCTGCCTGGTCCTTTGGTTGACAGAAGTCTAAGGTGTTCCTGATTCTATTTGCGATTACCTTAGTAAATACTTTGTAGGCAACGGACAGTAAGCTGATCGGTCTATAATTTTTCAAGTCTTTGGCGTCCCCTTTCTTATGGATTAGGATTATGTTAGCGTTCTTCCAAGATTCCGGTACGCTCGAGGTTATGAGGCATTGCGTATACAGGGTGGCCAGTTTCTCTAGAACAATCTGACCACCATCCTTCAACAAATCTGCTGTTACCTGATCCTCCCCAGCTGCCTTCCCCCTTTGCATAGCTCCTAAGGCTTTCTTTACTTCTTCTGGCGTTACCTGTGGGATTTCGAATTCCTCTAGGCTATTCTCTCTTCCACTATCGTCGTGGGTGCCACTGGTACTGTATAAATCTCTATAGAACTCCTCAGCCACTTGAACTATCTCATCGATATTAGTAACGATATTGCCGGCTTTGTCTCTTGACGCACACATCTGATTCTTGCCTATTCCTAGTTTCTTCTTCACTGTTTTTAGGCTTCCTTCGTTCCTGAGAGCCTGTTCAATTCTATCCATATTATACTTCCTGATGTCCGCTGTCTTACGCTTGTTGATTAACTTAGAAAGTTTTGCCAGTTCTATTCTAGCTGTAGGGTTAGAGGCTTTCATACATTGGGGTTTCTTGATCAGATCTTTCGCCTCCTGCGATAGCTTACTGGTTTCCTGTCTAACGGAGTTAGCACCGACTTCTATTGCGCACTCCTTAATGGTTCCCATGAGATAGTCGTTCATTGCTTCAACACTAAGGTCCTCTTCCTGAGTTAAAGCCGAATACCTGTTCTGTAGCTTGATCCGGAATTCCTCTAGTTTCCCTCTTACCGCTAACTCATTGATTGGCTTCTTGTGTACCAGTTTCTTCCGTTCCCTCCTCAAGTCTAGGCTAATTCGAGTTCTTACCATCCTATGGTCACTGCAGCGTACCTTGCCGAGTACGTCTACATCTTGTATGATGCCAGGGTTCGCGCAGAGTATGAAGTCGATTTCATTTCTAGTCTCACCATTCGGGCTCCTCCACGTCCACTTTCGACTAACCCGCTTGCGGAAAAAGGTGTTCATTATCCGCATATTATTCTGTTCTGCAAACTCTACTAATAATTCTCCTCTGCTATTCCTAGAGCCTATGCCATATTCCCCCACTGGCTTGTCTCCAGCCTGCTTCTTGCCTACCCTGGCATTGAAGTCGCCCATCAGTATAGTGTATTTTGTTTTGACTTTACCCATCGCCGATTCCACGTCTTCATAAAAGCTTTCGACTTCCTGGTCATCATGACTGCATGTAGGGGCATAGACATGTACCACCTTCAATTTGTACCTCTTATTAAGTTTCACAACAAGACCTGCCACCCTCTCGTTAATGCTATAGAATTCCTGTATGTTACCAGCTATTTCCTTATTAATCAGGAATCCGACTCCTAGTTCTCGTCTCTCCGCTAAGCCCCGGTAACACAGTACATGCCCGCTTTTTAGCACTGTATATGCTTCTTTTGTCCTCCTAACCTCACTGAGCCCTATTATATCCCATTTACTACCCTCTAATTCCTCCAATAATACTGCTAGACTCGCCTCACTAGATAGCGTTCTAACGTTAAACGTTGCCAGGTTCAGATTCCAATGGCGGCCTGTCCGGAGCCAGGTATTCTTAGCACCCTCTGCAGCGTTACAGATCTGACCGCCGCCGTGGTCAGTTGCTTCGCGGCTGCTGGAGAGTGAGGGCCGGGGTTTGATTGTTGTGTTCATATAGGATGTTGTGGCCAAGTACTGCACCAGGGTGGCCAATCCTGCTCTGGTGAGAGAGTGCGTTACCGGTTCTGGTCACCGGGATCAGGCCGCACTCCAGGCCTGTTTGTGCAATTTCTCAACACACCGTTTCTTTTTTCTTTTTTTTTGTATTTCCCGGAGGAGAATTGCGCGGCACCGGGATTTGAATCACGGTCCCCTTGCACTGGAGACGGATACTCTACCGTCCCCGCAGGAGTTAAATTAAAAATTGAATTATGGTGTTTTGCGTGACAAAACCACTTTCTGATTATGCACGCCGTAGTGGAGGACTCCGAAAATTTCGACCACCTGGGGTTCTTTAACGTGCACATAATTCTAAGTACACGGGTGTTTTCGCATTTCGCCCCCATCGAAATGCGGCCGCCGTGGCCGGGGTCCGATCCCGCGACCTCGTGCTCAGCAGTCTAACACCATGACCACTGAGCAACCACTGCGGGACCCGCAGGAGTTGTACGCCTCATTTAACCTACAGTGGTGCCCTATTTGATCAGTCAAGGTGGACCAATCTGAGCTCGGTTATACCGCATGGATGGCACTCGGCTAGAGAACCTGGTATTTATGACCTGCACATGTGTGGCCACACATAATTGAGGATATATAATTTTTTTCTAGGAGGGTTTCCGTACAGTGATAAAAGGAAGGAAAATACATTAAAAGAAAAAAAAGGAAAAAAAAAGGAACATAACATGTGATTTGAACTCGTGATCCTTCAATGTTGCCCGGAAAGGTAGCTCAGTCGGTTGGTTCGTCAAGCCAACGGTTACTTTCAAGCGCCAAAGCTCCTGCTCCGAGCCTCATACTTCTGTGGAAAGGGACTGATGATGTCCGCGGCAGTCGATTTGAATTGAATGTATTGAATCTCTTAAAAGATGAGGGGGGAAATATGCGCTCACCGAGAGGGCATCTTCAGCACGAGACCACCGCGAGGCACCTTACTGAGATGTAGAGAGCTTCGCGGCCGGAACGAAATCTCTCCTCTCCGCCGGCCCAGGGTGGAAAACGCGCTTTCCGATCGCTCAAGGTTGCGCGGATATTGTATAGCTCTAGCGTCTAGGAAAAAGCTTAAACAGGTGCGGGGGCGGCACGCATAGCGTGGGAAGCTAGCCGCCGGAATAGCTATCTCAAGTACTGCTGCTGGCGAGGGCGAAATACCTTCGTGTAATTATAATAACCCTAATAGGACTTCTTTCAAAGAAAGAAAAAAAGAGAAGAAAAAGAAAAGGGAAACGGCTCAGAAGGCTATACTACGAGAGCTATGACTGATACTTTTCTATATATATGTATTCATCTCATCTATGGGATCGCATGCGCGCGCTGTTGGTTTTAAAGCGCAACCGTGGTAGGGAAACGGAAGGCGATATAAGCATGCGTGTCCATGATACGCACACGACAAACTGCCTTACAATATTCAGAATTGATATATATATACACACACAAAAGCCAATATAGGCTGCTCGACACTATCTCGCGCGTTTTTATAGCGAAGTACATCAGAACCGACTCGTCGTTCCACAACAACCATTTCCTGAGTGATCGCCAGATATATGCCGAATAACTTCCTGTCATTCAATAAGAATGTCTCTCTTTCATGCAGCCTACCAATTCGCGCTGTTTCGGTTTAGACAAAACAATTTATCATTCGAGGCGCACTTGCCAAGTTTGCCTCCAATTAAAACTGCCTGCGATGCCTATAGTGCAGCTCTTATCTCGCCCAACAAACACAGTTCTATATACGTGCATCCGGTGCAATGCTTTCCGTTGTATCAGCAATTTCAATGTCATGGCCGATCATGTAAGCAAAAGTAGCTGTTTACTATTTACAATATCCAGAATTGATCAAACGTGAAGTTGTCACCGGCATTCTGAGTGGTTGGAAGGCATAATTTCTTTGAAAAATGGCCGCCAGAGGAGCAGCGTGAACTCGAGCGGCTTTCTAGACTAGGAAAACTGCCTTAAAATATTTAGACTTGAGGGGAAGCTTCGTTAACAAACTATAACACGGCAATCAGCACTCGTATACGACGAGAGAAATTATTGAGACGTGGGAAATTCCCTTGAAATAAATCTGGTTTGCGAGACAAATGCTTGTATGTATTGAATCTCTTAAAAGATGAGGGGGGAAATATGCGCTCACCGAGAGGGCATCTTCAGCACGAGACCACCGCGAGGCACCTTACTGAGATGTAGAGAGCTTCGCGGCCGGAACGAAATCTCCCCTCTCCGCCGGCCCAGGGTGGAAAACGCGCTTTCCGATCGCTCAAGGTTGCGCGGATATTGTATAGCTCTAGCATCTAGGAAAAAGCTTAAACAGGTGCGGAGGCGGCACGCATAGCGTGGGAAGCTAGCCGCCGGAATAGCTATCTCAAGTACTCCTGCTGGCGAGGGCGAAATACCTTCGTGTAATTATAATAACCCTAATAGGACTTCTTTCAAAGAAAGAAAAAAAAGAGAAGAAAAAGAAAAGGGAAACGGCTCAGAAGGCTATACTACGAGAGCTATCACTGATACTTTTCTATATATATGTATTCATCTCATCTATGGGATCGCATGCGCGCGCTGTTGGTTTTAAAGCGCAACCGTGGTAGGGAAACGGAAGGCGATATAAGCATGCGTGTCCATGATACGCACACGACAAACTGCCTTACAATATTCAGAATTGATATATATATACACACACAAAAGCCAATATAGGCTGCTCGACACTATCTCGCGCGTTTTTATAGCGAAGTACATCAGAACCGACTCGTCGTTCCACAACAACCATTTCCTGAGTGATCGCCAGATATATGCCGAATAACTTCCTGTCATTCAATAAGAATGCCTCTCTTTCATGCAGCCTACCAATTCGCGCTGTTTCGGTTTAGACAAAACAATTTATCATTCGAGGCGCACTTGCCAAGTTTGCCTCCAATTAAAACTGCCTGCGATGCCTATAGTGCAGCTCTTATCTCGCTCAACATACACAGTTCTATATACGTGCATCCGGTGCAATGCTTTCCGTTGTATCAGCAATTTCAATGTCATGGCCGATCATGTAAGCAAAAGTAGCTGTTTACTATTTACAATATCCAGAATTGATCAAACGTGAAGTTGTCACCGGCATTCTGAGTGGTTGGAAGGCATAATTTCTTTGAAAAATGGCCGCCAGAGGAGCAGCGTGAACTCGAGCGGCTTTATAGACTAGGAAAACTGCCTTAAAATATTTAGACTTGAGGGTAAGCTTCGTTAACAAACTATAACACGGCAATCAGCACTCGTATACGACGAGAGAAATTATTGAGACGTGGGAAATTCCCTTGAAATAAATCTGGTTTGCGAGACAAATGCTTGTATGTATTGAATCTCTTAAAAGATGAGGGGGGAAATATGCGCTCACCGAGAGGGCATCTTCAGCACGAGACCACCGCGAGGCACCTTACTGAGATGTAGAGAGCTTCGCGGCCGGAACGAAATCTCTCCTCTCCGCCGGCCCAGGGTGGAAAACGCGCTTTCCGATCGCTCAAGGTTGCGCGGATATTGTATAGCTCTAGCGTCTAGGAAAAAGCTTAAACAGGTGTGGGGGCGGCACGCATAGCGTGGGAAGCTAGCCGCCGGAATAGCTATCTCAAGTACTGCTGCTGGCGAGGGCGAAATAGCTTCGTGTAATTATAATAACCCTAATAGGACTTCTTTCAAAGAAAGAAAAAAAGAGAAGAAAAAGAAAAGGGAAACGGCTCAGAAGGCTATACTACGAGAGCTATGACTGATACTTTTCTATATATATGTATTCATCTCATCAATGGGATCGCATGCGCGCGCTGTTGGTTTTAAAGCGCAACCGTGGTAGGGAAACGGAAGGCGATATAAGCATGCGTGTCCATGATACGCACACGACAAACTGCCTTACAATATTCAGAATTGATATATATATACAGACACAAAAGCCAATATAGGCTGCTCGACACTATCTCGCGCGTTTTTATAGCGAAGTACATCAGAACCGACTCGTCGTTCCACAACAACCATTTCCTGAGTGATCGCCAGATATATGCCGAATAACTTCCTGTCATTCAATAAGAATGTCTCTCTTTCATGCAGCCTACCAATTCGCGCTGTTTCGGTTTAGGCAAAACAATTTATCATTCGAGGCGCACTTGCCAAGTTTGCCTCCAATTAAAACTGCCTGCGATGCCTATAGTGCAGCTCTTATCTCGCTCAACATACGCAGTTCTATATACGTGCATCCGGTGCAATGCTTTCCGTTGTATCAGCAATTTCAATGTCATGGCCGATCATGTAAGCAAAAGTAGCTGTTTACTATTTACAATATCCAGAATTGATCAAACGTGAAGTTGTCACCGGCATTCTGAGTGGTTGGAAGGCATAATTTCTTTGAAAAATGGCCGCCAGAGGAGCAGCGTGAACTCGAGCGGCTTTATAGACTAGGAAAACTGCCTTAAAATATTTAGACTTGAGGGGAAGCTTCGTTAACAAACTATAACACGGCAATCAGCACTCGTATACGACGAGAGAAATTATTGAGACGTGGGAAATTCCCTTGAAATAAATCTGGTTTGCGAGACAAATGCTTGTATGTATTGAATCTCTTAAAAGATGAGGGGGGAAATATGCGCTCACCGAGAGGGCATCTTCAGCACGAGACCACCGCGAGGCACCTTACTGAGATGTAGAGAGCTTCGCGGCCGGAACGAAATCTCCCCTCTCCGCCGGCCCAGGGTGGAAAACGCGCTTTCCGATCGCTCAAGGTTGCGCGGATATTGTATAGCTCTAGCATCTAGGAAAAAGCTTAAACAGGTGCGGAGGCGGCACGCATAGCGTGGGAAGCTAGCCGCCGGAATAGCTATCTCAAGTACTCCTGCTGGCGAGGGCGAAATACCTTCGTGTAATTATAATAACCCTAATAGGACTTCTTTCAAAGAAAGAAAAAAAAGAGAAGAAAAAGAAAAGGGAAACGGCTCAGAAGGCTATACTACGAGAGCTATCACTGATACTTTTCTATATATATGTATTCATCTCATCTATGGGATCGCATGCGCGCGCTGTTGGTTTTAAAGCGCAACCGTGGTAGGGAAACGGAAGGCGATATAAGCATGCGTGTCCATGATACGCACACGACAAACTGCCTTACAATATTCAGAATTGATATATATATACACACACAAAAGCCAATATAGGCTGCTCGACACTATCTCGCGCGTTTTTATAGCGAAGTACATCAGAACCGACTCGTCGTTCCACAACAACCATTTCCTGAGTGATCGCCAGATATATGCCGAATAACTTCCTGTCATTCAATAAGAATGCCTCTCTTTCATGCAGCCTACCAATTCGCGCTGTTTCGGTTTAGACAAAACAATTTATCATTCGAGGCGCACTTGCCAAGTTTGCCTCCAATTAAAACTGCCTGCGATGCCTATAGTGCAGCTCTTATCTCGCTCAACATACACAGTTCTATATACGTGCATCCGGTGCAATGCTTTCCGTTGTATCAGCAATTTCAATGTCATGGCCGATCATGTAAGCAAAAGTAGCTGTTTACTATTTACAATATCCAGAATTGATCAAACGTGAAGTTGTCACCGGCATTCTGAGTGGTTGGAAGGCATAATTTCTTTGAAAAATGGCCGCCAGAGGAGCAGCGTGAACTCGAGCGGCTTTATAGACTAGGAAAACTGCCTTAAAATATTTAGACTTGAGGGTAAGCTTCGTTAACAAACTATAACACGGCAATCAGCACTCGTATACGACGAGAGAAATTATTGAGACGTGGGAAATTCCCTTGAAATAAATCTGGTTTGCGAGACAAATGCTTGTATGTATTGAATCTCTTAAAAGATGAGGGGGGAAATATGCGCTCACCGAGAGGGCATCTTCAGCACGAGACCACCGCGAGGCACCTTACTGAGATGTAGAGAGCTTCGCGGCCGGAACGAAATCTCTCCTCTCCGCCGGCCCAGGGTGGAAAACGCGCTTTCCGATCGCTCAAGGTTGCGCGGATATTGTATAGCTCTAGCGTCTAGGAAAAAGCTTAAACAGGTGTGGGGGCGGCACGCATAGCGTGGGAAGCTAGCCGCCGGAATAGCTATCTCAAGTACTGCTGCTGGCGAGGGCGAAATACCTTCGTGTAATTATAATAACCCTAATAGGACTTCTTTCAAAGAAAGAAAAAAAGAGAAGAAAAAGAAAAGGGAAACGGCTCAGAAGGCTATACTACGAGAGCTATGACTGATACTTTTCTATATATATGTATTCATCTCATCAATGGGATCGCATGCGCGCGCTGTTGGTTTTAAAGCGCAACCGTGGTAGGGAAACGGAAGGCGATATAAGCATGCGTGTCCATGATACGCACACGACAAACTGCCTTACAATATTCAGAATTGATATATATATACAGACACAAAAGCCAATATAGGCTGCTCGACACTAT
Source organism: Dermacentor variabilis (assembly GCF_050947875.1). Taxonomy (NCBI): domain Eukaryota; kingdom Metazoa; phylum Arthropoda; class Arachnida; order Ixodida; family Ixodidae; genus Dermacentor; species Dermacentor variabilis. The sequence goes on along the minus strand of NC_134577.1, from coordinate 88,655,835 downwards.
CTCGCGCGTTTTTATAGCGAAGTACATCAGAACCGACTCGTCGTTCCACAACAACCATTTCCTGAGTGATCGCCAGATATATGCCGAATAACTTCCTGTCATTCAATAAGAATGTCTCTCTTTCATGCAGCCTACCAATTCGCGCTGTTTCGGTTTAGGCAAAACAATTTATCATTCGAGGCGCACTTGCCAAGTTTGCCTCCAATTAAAACTGCCTGCGATGCCTATAGTGCAGCTCTTATCTCGCTCAACATACGCAGTTCTATATACGTGCATCCGGTGCAATGCTTTCCGTTGTATCAGCAATTTCAATGTCATGGCCGATCATGTAAGCAAAAGTAGCTGTTTACTATTTACAATATCCAGAATTGATCAAACGTGAAGTTGTCACCGGCATTCTGAGTGGTTGGAAGGCATAATTTCTTTGAAAAATGGCCGCCAGAGGAGCAGCGTGAACTCGAGCGGCTTTATAGACTAGGAAAAACTGCCTTAAAATATTTAGACTTGAGGAGAAGCTTCGTTAACAAACTATAACACGGCAATCAGCACTCGTATACGACGAGAGAAATTATTGAGACGTGGGAAATTCCCTTGAAATAAATCTGGTTTGCGAGACAAATGCTTGTATGTATTGAATCTCTTAAAAGATGAGGGGGGAAATATGCGCTCACCGAGAGGGCATCTTCAGCACGAGACCACCGCGAGGCACCTTACTGAGATGTAGAGAGCTTCGCGGCCGGAACGAAATCTCTCCTCTCCGCCGGCCCAGGGTGGAAAACGCGCTTTCCGATCGCTCAAGGTTGCGCGGATATTGTATAGCTCTAGCGTATAGGAAAAAGCTTAAACAGGTGTGGGGGCGGCACGCATAGCGTGGGAAGCTAGCCGCCGGAATAGCTATCTCAAGTACTGCTGCTGGCGAGGGCGAAATACCTTCGTGTAATTATAATAACCCAAATAGGACTTCTTTCAAAGAAAGAAAAAAAGAGAAGAAAAAGAAAAGGGAAACGGCTCAGAAGGCTATACTACGAGAGCTATGACTGATACTTTTCTATATATATGTATTCATCTCATCTATGGGATCGCATGCGCGCGCTGTTGGTTTTAAAGCGCAACCGTGGTAGGGAAACAGAAGGCGATATAAGCATGCGTGTCCATGATACGCACACGACAAACTGCCTTACAATATTCAGAATTGATATATATATACACACACAAAAGCCAATATAGGCTGCTCGACACTCTCTCGCGCGTTTTTATAGCGAAGTACATCAGAACCGACTCGTCGTTCCACAACAACCATTTCCTGAGTGATCGCCAGATATATGCCGAATAACTTCCTGTCATTCAATAAGAATGTCTCTCTTTCATGCAGCCTACCAATTCGCGCTGTTTCGGTTTAGACAAAACAATTTATCATTCGAGGCGCACTTGCCAAGTTTGCCTCCAATTAAAACTGCCTGCGATGCCTATAGTGCAGCTCTTATCTCGCCCAACATACACAGTTCTATATACGTGCATCCGGTGCAATGCTTTCCGTTGTATCAGCAATTTCAATGTCATGGCCGATCATGTAAGCAAAAGTAGCTGTTTACTATTTACAATATCCAGAATTGATCAAACGTGAAGTTGTCACCGGCATTCTGAGTGGTTGGAAGGCATAATTTCTTTGAAAAATGGCCGCCAGAGGAGCAGCGTGAACTCGAGCGGCTTTATAGACTAGGAAAACTGCCTTAAAATATTTAGACTTGAGGGGAAGCTTCGTTAACAAACTATAACACGGCAATCAGCACTCGTATACGACGAGAGAAATTATGGAGACGTGGGAAATTCCCTTGAAATAAATCTGGTTTGCGAGACAAATGCTTGTATGTATTGAATCTCTTAAAAGATGAGGGGGGAAATATGCGCTCACCGAGAGGGCATCTTCAGCACGAGACCACCGCGAGGCACCTTACTGAGATGTAGAGAGCTTCGCGGCCGGAACGAAATCTCCCCTCTCCGCCGGCCCAGGGTGGAAAACGCGCTTTCCGATCGCTCAAGGTTGCGCGGATATTGTATAGCTCTAGCATCTAGGAAAAAGCTTAAACAGGTGCGGAGGCGGCACGCATAGCGTGGGAAGCTAGCCGCCGGAATAGCTATCTCAAGTACTCCTGCTGGCGAGGGCGAAATACCTTCGTGTAATTATAATAACCCTAATAGGACTTCTTTCAAAGAAAGAAAAAAAGAGAAGAAAAAGAAAAGGGAAACGGCTCAGAAGGCTATACTACGAGAGCTATCACTGATACTTTTCTATATATATGTATTCATCTCATCTATGGGATCGCATGCGCGCGCTGTTGGTTTTAAAGCGCAACCGTGGTAGGGAAACGGAAGGCGATATAAGCATGCGTGTCCATGATACGCACACGACAAACTGCCTTACAATATTCAGAATTGATATATATATACACACACAAAAGCCAATATAGGCTGCTCGACACTATCTCGCGCGTTTTTATAGCGAAGTACATCAGAACCGACTCGTCGTTCCACAACAACCATTTCCTGAGTGATCGCCAGATATATGCCGAATAACTTCCTGTCATTCAATAAGAATGTCTCTCTTTCATGCAGCCTACCAATTCGCGCTGTTTCGGTTTAGACAAAACAATTTATCATTCGAGGCGCACTTGCCAAGTTTGCCTCCAATTAAAACTGTCTGCGATGCCTATAGTGCAGCTCTTATCTCGCTCAACATACACAGTTCTATATACGTGCATCCGGTGCAATGCTTTCCGTTGTATCAGCAATTTCAATGTCATGGCCGATCATGTAAGCAAAAGTAGCTGTTTACTATTTACAATATCCAGAATTGATCAAACGTGAAGTTGTCACCGGCATTCTGAGTGGTTGGAAGGCATAATTTCTTTGAAAAATGGCCGCCAGAGGAGCAGCGTGAACTCGAGCGGCTTTATAGACTAGGAAAACTGCCTTAAAATATTTAGACTTGAGGGGAAGCTTCGTTAACAAACTATAACACGGCAATCAGCACTCGTATACGACGAGAGAAATTATTGAGACTTGGGAAATTCCCTTGAAATAAATCTGGTTTGCGAGACAAATGCTTGTATGTATTGAATCTCTTAAAAGATGAGGGGGGAAATATGCGCTCACCGAGAGGGCATCTTCAGCACGAGACCACCGCGAGGCACCTTACTGAGATGTAGAGAGCTTCGCGGCCGGAACGAAATCTCCCCTCTCCGCCGGCCCAGGGTGGAAAACGCGCTTTCCGATCGCTCAAGGTTGCGCGGATATTGTATAGCTCTAGCGTCTAGGAAAAAGCTTAAACAGGTGCGGGGGCGGCACGCATAGCGTGGGAAGCTAGCCGCCGGAATAGCTATCTCATGTACTGCTGCTGGCGAGGGCGAAATACCTTCGTGTAATTATAATAACCCTAATAGGACTTCTTTCAAAGAAAGAAAGAAAGAAAGAAAAAGAACAGGGAAACGGCTCAGAAGGCTATACTACGAGAGCTATGACTGATACTTTTCTATATATATGTATTCATCTCATCTATGGGATCGCATGCGCGCGCTGTTGGTTTTAAAGCGCAACCGTGGTAGGGAAACGGAAGGCGATATAAGCATGCGTGTCCATGATACGCACACGACGAACTGCCTTACAATATTCAGAATTGATATATATATACACACACAAAAGCCAATATAGGCTGCTCGACACTATCTCGCGCGTTTTTATAGCGAAGTACATCAGAACCGACTCGTCGTTCCACAACAACCATTTCCTGAGTGATCGCCAGATATATGCCGAATAACTTCCTGTCATTCAATAAGAATGTCTCTCTTTCATGCAGCCTACCAATTCGCGCTGTTTCGGTTTAGACAAAACAATTTATCATTCGAGGCGCACTTGCCAAGTTTGCCTCCAATTAAAACTGCCTGCGATGCCTATAGTGCAGCTCTTATCTCGCTCAACATACACAGTTCTATATACGTGCATCCGGTGCAATGCTTTCCGTTGTATCAGCAATTTCAATGACATGGCCGATCATGTAAGCAAAAGTAGCTGTTTACTATTTACAATATCCAGAATTGATCAAACGTGAAGTTGTCACCGGCCTTCTGAGTGGTTGGAAGGCATAATTTCTTTGAAAAATGGCCGCCAGAGGAGCAGCGTGAACTCGAGCGGCTTTATAGACTAGGAAAACTGCCTTAAAATATTTAGACTTGAGGGGAAGCTTCGTTAACAAACTATAACACGGCAATCAGCACTCGTATACGACGAGAGAAATTATTGAGACGTGGGAAATTCCCTTGAAATAAATCTGGTTTGCAAGACAAATGCTTGTATGTATTGAATCTCTTAAAAGATGAGGGGGGAAATATGCGCTCACCGAGAGGGCATCTTCAGCACGAGACCACCGCGAGGCACCTTACTGAGATGTAGAGAGCTTCGCGGCCGGAACGAAATCTCCCCTCTCCGCCGGCCCAGCGTGGAAAACACGCTTTCCAATCGCTCAAGGTTGCGCGGATATTGTATAGCTCTAGCGTCTAGGAAAAAGCTTAAACAGGTGCGGGGGCGGCACGCATAGCGTGGGAAGCTAGCCGCCGGAATAGCTATCTCAAGTACTGCTGCTGGCGAGGGCGAAATACCTTCGTGTAATTATAATAACCCTAATAGGACTTCTTTCAAAGAAAGAAAAAGAAGAGAAGAAAAAGAAAAGGGAAACGGCTCAGAAGGCTATACTACGAGAGCTATGACTGATATTTTTCTATATATATGTATTCATCTCATCTATGGGATCGCATGCGCGCGCTGTTGGTTTTAAAGCGCAACCGTGGTAGGGAGACGGAAGGCGATATAAGCATGCGTGTCCATGATACGCACACGACAAACTGCCTTACAATATTCAGAATTGATATATATATACACACACAAAAGCCAATATAGGCTGCTCGACACTATCTCGCGCGTTTTTATAGCGAAGTACATCAGAACCGACTCGTCGTTCCACAACAACCATTTCCTGAGTGATCGCCAGATATATGCCGAATAACTTCCTGTCATTCAATAAGAATGTCTCTCTTTCATGCAGCCTACCAATTCGCGCTGTTTCGGTTTAGACAAAACAATTTATCATTCGAGGCGCACTTGCCAAGTTTGCCTCCAATTAAAACTGCCTGCGATGCCTATAGTGCAGCTCTTATCTCGCTCAACATACAGAGTTCTATATACGTGCATCCGGTGCAATGCTTTCCGTTGTATCAGCAATTTCAATGTCATGGCCGATCATGTAAGCAAAAGTATCTGTTTACTATTTACAATATCCAGAATTGATCAAAGGTGAAGTTGTCACCGGCATTCTGAGTTGTTGGAAGACATAATTTCACCCGCCGTGGTTGCTCAGTGGCTATGGTGTTGGGCTGCTGAGCACGAGGTCGCGGGATCGAATCCCGGCCACGGCGGCCGCATTTCGATGGGGGCGAAATGCGAAAACACCCGTGTGCTTAGATTTAGGTGCACGTTAAAGAACCCCAGGTGGTCAAAATTTCCGGAGTCCTCCACTACGGCGTGCCTCATAATCAGAAAGTGGTTTTGGCACGTAAAACCCCAAATATTATATATATTATAAGACATAATTTCTTTGAAAAATGGCCGCCAGAGGAGCAGCGTGAACTCGAGCGGCTTTATAGACTAGGAAAACTGCCTTAAAATATTTAGACTTGAGGGGAAGCTTCGTTAACAAACGGCAATCAGCACTCAATCAGCACTCAATCAGCACTAACAAACGGCAATCAGCACTCGTATACGACGAGAGAAATTATTGAGACGTGGGAAATTCCCTTGAAATAAATCTGGTTTGCGAGACAAATGCTTGTATGTATTGAATCTCTTAAAAGATGAGGGGGGAAATATGCGCTCACCGAGAGGGCATCTTCAGCACGAGACCACCGCGAGGCACCTTACTGAGATGTAGAGAGCTTCGCGGCCGGAACGAAATCTCCCCTCTCCGCCGGCCCAGGGTGGAAAACGCGCTTTCCGATCGCTCAAGGTTGCGCGGATATTGTATAGCTCTAGCGTCTAGGAAAAAGCTTAAACAGGTGCGGGGGCGGCACGCATAGCGTGGGAAGCTAGCCGCCGGAATAGCTATCTCAAGTACTGCTGCTGGCGAGGGCGAAATACCTTCGTGTAATTATAATAACCCTAATAGGACTTCTTTCAAAGAAAGAAAAAAAGAGAAGAAAAAGAAAAGGGAAACGGCTCAGAAGGCTATACTACGAGAGCTATGACTGATACTTTTCTATATATATGTATTCATCTCATCTATGGGATCGCATGCGCGCGCTGTTGGTTTTAAAGCGCAACCGTGGTAGGGAAACGGAAGGCGATATAAGCATGCGTGTCCATGATACGCACACGACAAACTGCCTTACAATATTCAGAATTGATATATATATACACACACAAAAGCCAATATAGGCTGCTCGACACTATCTCGCGCGTTTTTATAGCGAAGTACATCAGAACCGACTCGTCGTTCCACAACAACCATTTCCTGAGTGATCGCCAGATATATGCCGAATAACTTCCTGTCATTCAATAAGAATGCCTCTCTTTCATGCAGCCTACCAATTCGCGCTGTTTCGGTTTAGACAAAACAATTTATCATTCGAGGCGCACTTGCCAAGTTTGCCTCCAATTAAAACTGCCTGCGATGCCTATAGTGCAGCTCTTATCTCGCTCAACATACACAGTTCTATATACGTGCATCCGGTGCAATGCTTTCCGTTGTATCAGCAATTTCAATGTCATGGCCGATCATGTAAGCAAAAGTAGCTGTTTACTATTTACAATATCCAGAATTGATCAAACGTGAAGTTGTCACCGGCATTCTGAGTGGTTGGAAGGCATAATTTCTTTGAAAAATGGCCGCCAGAGGAGCAGCGTGAACTCGAGCGGCTTTATAGACTAGGAAAACTGCCTTAAAATATTTAGACTTGAGGGGAAGCTTCGTTAACAAACTATAACACGGCAATCAGCACTCGTATACGACGAGAGAAATTATTGAGACGTGGGAAATTCCCTTGAATTAAATCTGGTTTGCGAGACAAATGCTTGTATGTATTGAATCTCTTAAAAGATGAGGGGGGAAATATGCGCTATGGTGGCTTAAACGTAAATTTTTTTGCGAGAGATTTCTGGAAACACAATTATTGTAATGAGCCAAATAAACGCGGAAAGTTCATAAATGTGTTCAACTATGATGTCACATGAAAGAACCACTCCAGTAGAATATTGCAAAATAAGATTGGTCATTGTACCCAGTATTGCACTGAACTGCAAAAAAATTCTTCCAACCAACATTTGCTTCCCCGCGGAAACTTCAAAGAGCGCTTAAGTCGCGAAAAATTTTGCTCGATAGAAATACTTTGATGGAACCTAATTCACACAATCACCAAATAGCTCAAATTTTTGCTGACATTTGGTGACGGTCACACTCGCGGTCTGGGACGTTTCGTGTAGAATAGCCGCACTTAAAGTTTGCGCCTTTACACTGCATTTTGGGGTTACTCCGACTCACGGGATCCATGCCCAATATTTGCGGCAGAACGTTTTGCATACAAAATCTTCTACACTCTAGAAAAGGTAATACAAAAATTATGCACTAAAAGCAGTAATGTTTGTGATTGGGTACCGTCCGATTGGGTATTTGTTCTACGCACACCGATCCCAGAGAAAGCGTGGCATGCAGTACTGGCTCACCATTTCGGAATCTACTACATGCCCACTTACGATACTCATTTAGAAATGTGCCTAGCGAAGTTTATTACTTATTATTCGTACAAGGCACATCCTTGCTTAAAAGTTAAGCCCATTTGTCTGACATTCCACAAGATAGCGAGGGTGATCAATTATTCTTTTACAGCGTAAGCTGTTATGGGCTCATTCCAATAGTCGTTTCGGTTACCAACTGGGTCCGCCGCCGCCGGTGTCCAGTGTCCGCAGCGGCTATCATAAGGAATGTGAAAAAAAGAACACAGGTCACGCCGTGATTTAATCTCGGCCCACTTTATGGGAGTCAGCAACTCTACCACTGAGCCAGGCCAGCGCTTGTTAGCATTCCGCGGAAAGATGTCCTCTGAGCGCGTCCTGGCGCCCTGGGATACACGCGATGTCACATGCGGGCCGTGTAACGTTGATGCGCCAACATTTTTCATTGGAGTTGCATGCTATAAAACAAGGTAGAAAGACATCTAGCAGTTGCACAGGTAGCGGCACAAGACCGTTAAAACAGGTTACAGGGAAAAAAATTCAGTAGGTGCATGCAGGAATGCTACAAGAAAATATATATATTGTGTACCTCAATAAATCAAGCTGGCCAAGTAACTATGCCAACACCGTGTTTCGAAGGAAATGAAAATACTCATCGTAATCATTATTAGCATCTTATCACGGCACTTGCCTTGTGGTGTTAGATGCGGGCCGTGTAGTGTCTATGCGTGCGCCATTTGCATTACAGTTGCATATTATTACACCAGGTGCCACGCCATGTAGCAGTTGCATACGTAGCAGTACAAGGTAGATAGAGAGGTCTTGGGGAAGAGATGGTCTATGGAGATGTATACACCGTTTCTTCATGGACGCCACCATATTGCGTACGATGTGGTGCCATCTATGGGCAGTCGCCATGCTGGCTTGAGCGAGCATGCAGTTGTCTGTCAAGTATACGCTCGGCACTGGTTTCTGGTGTTTATTTTCGTGCTCGTGTGGTCTGTTTATTGTGACGTGGCGTATTCTACGTGGAAGACGGTTCTGTGAGACGTACTGAAGGGGTTTAAGTCGGCATGTCCGGACTTTCGGCCATGGCGAGGTGGTTCCAGCACGCAGCGTGATGTGCGCGCGCGTTTTTGAGCCTATAATCAGCCTCCGAGATCTATTGTGTATTCCTCAAAATTTTATTCACTAATGTGACCTTACAGCAGTATTCTCCTTTAGTTCTAAGCTGCGGTTTAGGAACAATGAAACATACGCGACAACTGTAACAGCGTGGGTACCATTCTGTTACGCTTTCAGAAACGTACAAACGGTTAGCTGCACATTCCCCGCAGGGGCGTCTGCGTCAGCAAGCGTTTGGTGTGTTGCGACACCACGGACCCGAGCACATGAGGGTTGGACCCTCCCGCGTGTAGCCGTGCGCGGCTTAGCCGTGTCTGGGGAAAGGGGGATCCTGGGGGTTGAGCTGATGCTGGGTGTTTGGACCTTTAAGGCCCCCCGGCGGAGGCAACACACCCCTTTGGCCTCTGCTTCGCATAGACGGCACCCCCGGACTGACCCACCCGGGGGAAATCGGTAGTTGCCTTTTCCTGTCTCTCTCCCTCTCCAATCTTCGTCTTTCTCTTACTTTTCATCTTTCCTGTCTCCTCCTAGCTTCCGCTTACTTCCAATTTTCCAGGCAGCAAGGGTTAACCTTGTGTGAATAGCCAACCTAGGTTATTTCATATTTGGTTATAGTGGTAATGTACAGCTGGCGTTTGCAGGCCGTGTTTCACAGGTGCTGCAGCGTCCCCTTGTAGGACTCCATGGTGGGTGGCTGGCGTTACTGCCGAAATCTCCCATATCTTTATGGCTAGCTCCTTCCCTCCACTACCTGATCGCTCCCTGAAGAGGGGGCGCACCGATGATGTTTTAGAAATTTTCTCCCGTCAAAATGAAACTTTTCCTCGCTTCCACGTAGTCCACTCAGAAACACCAAACAAACCCGTACGAACAATGTCACCATTTCTCGTGTCCAAGTCTCTGACCCAAGTTCTTGGTACAGGTTACAAAGTATCCAGAATGGCAAGCGGTGATCTCCTCTTGGAGCTCTGCAACCTTAAACAATATGAAAACCTACCCAACCTAGTATCATTTGGCGACGCCAAAGTGACAGTAACCCCGCATCGCACTATGAATACCACCCGTGGCGTAGTCTCCGATGATGATCTCTTGGAGCTGACTGAGGCTGAGCTCTTGGAGGGCTTCAGTGAGCAGAACGTCATCAACGTTAAGCGAATTAAGATGAGGCGTGACAACAAGGAAATACAGACCAAACATCTGATACTCACTTTTGGCACAAGTGTCCTGCCCGAGTCCATCGAGGCCGGGTATATCAAGCTCCGTGTTCGGCCATATATCCCTAATCCCCTGCGTTGCTTCAAATGTCAGCGTTTCGGTCACAGCTCACAGAGCTGCCGAGGCCGCCAAACCTGCGCTAAATGCAGTGCTAATGAGCACACTTCTGAATCTTGTGAAAACTCTCTCCGCTGCGTAAACTGTGAAGGCGAGCACGCTGCATACTCGCGGTCGTGCCCATCTTGGAAGAAAGAGAAGGAAATAGTTACGATTAAAGTAAAAGAAAACATAAGTTTCAAAGAGGCACGCAGGCGGGTATCTTTCCTGCCAAAGAACACCTTTGCCGAAGTGGCGCGTCAGGGGGCAGCGCCACAACGGTCTCCGGCGGCTGTCCGACCCACACCCAGTGAGCCGGCAGTGACGCCATCCGCCCCCCTGGCGGATGCAGCTAGTGCTGCTCCGTCAACCCAGAATGAGGGATCATTGACGCCGAAGGTGGCCGCCGCCGAGGCTGTCCCAACCTCCCCGGCCCCTTCAAGCGCTGGCAACAGCCGGCGCAGCCAAATCCCGCAGGGTGCCCCATCGACCTCTGGGCTGGTGGGCGCAGGGGTCTTGCCCTCCAAGGCAGGACTCTCTCTTGTAACTTCTCGCTCGCAAGAGCACGTGTCCGGCGCCTCACAAGAGGCAATGGACACAACACCTATCCTCAAGGCGCACCAAGCGCCTAAGGAGCAGCGAGGCTCCCTCGAACGCTTCAAAAAGGGCAGAACTCCCGTTACAGGGCCTCGAAAGAGCTCTGTAACCTAAGACATCACCACCGTTTCCGTAAACACAGCACCAATTCTTTCTTTAATATGGATACACAAATCATTCAATGGAATGTCAGAGGTCTTCTTAGGAATCTCGATGATCTACAAGAACTCATCTACCAACACAATCCAAAAGTGCTGTGTTTACAGGAAACACACTTAAAACCAAAACACACAAATTTTCTTCGACAACACGTTACTTTTCGCAAAGACCGCGATGATGCTCTCGCATCATCGGGTGGCGTTGCCATTGTAATTCAAAAAAGCATAGCGTGTCAACGTTTGCAGCTACGAACGGCCCTCGAAGCAGTGGCGGTTCGAGTTGTCCTGCTAAACAAACTCATCACTATTTGTTCACTTTACATACCCCCACATTACAAACTAAACAAACCTGAATTTCAGTCCTTCATAGATGAATTGCCAGAACCTTATGTTGTTCTTGGCGATTTCAATGCGCACAGCTCCCTGTGGGGCGACTCTCGTACAGACGCGCGAGGTCGTCTCGTTGAACAGTTCCCTTTTTCTTCAGGTGCGTGCCTTCTTAATAAAAAAGAACCCACATATTACTCTCTTGCAAACAGAACCTTTTCGTCAATAGATATTAGTATAGTTTCCGCGTCTATACTGCCCGAACTGGAATGGGAAGTTATGAGCAATCCTTACGGGAGCGATCACTTCCCCGTACTGCTAAGAACATCCAAAGAAAATGAATTTCCTCCACAAGCTCCTAGGTGGAAGATAGATACAGCCGACTGGGAGAAATTTCGAAATCTATCTAGCATCTCATGGGCTGATATGTCTTCTCTAGAAATTGATGCCGCTGTGGAGTATTTTACAGCGTTCATAATAGATGCCGCATCTAAATGCATATCCGAAGGAAGTGGTTTGGCATGTAGAGGGCGTGTCCCGTGGTGGAACGACGAATGTAGGATTGCTCGTCAGAAACAGAACAAAGCGTGGGGGTTGCTACGCGATTCCCCCACTGCAGAGAATCTTATTAACTTTAAGAAAGTCAAATCTCGAGGCAGGAGAACCCGCAGGCAGGCCAGAAGAGAAAGCTGGCAGAAGTATTTATCGAGTATTAACTCGTTTAGAGATGAGGCCAAAGCCTGGAACAGGGTGAATAGGATTAGAGGGCGCCAAACATATTCACTCCCCCTGGTAAATACACAGGGCGATACACTGAAAGACCAGGCAGACTCACTTGGGGAGTATTTTGAGAGCGTGTCAAGTCTAACAAATTATTCGCAATCCTTTCTAAAATACAAACAAATAGAAGAATGTAAGCCACTCATAGGAAAATGTCGAAAGAATGAACCATGCAACTGTCCATTTAGTATTGCCGAGTTCAGAGCTGCCTTGAGATCATGCAAGAGCTCCGCACCGGGTTCTGACAGAATTATGTATGAAATGATCAAAAACCTCCACAATGACACAGAAGTTACACTACTCAAAATTTTCAACACTATTTGGGCTGCGGGATACTTTCCAACTGCATGGAAAGAAGCAATTGTGGTCCCTGTTTTGAAGCAGGGGAAAGACCCATCCATGGCGGCAAGCTATCGCCCAATAGCTCTTACGAGCTGCCTGTGTAAGGTTTTTGAAAAAATGATTAATCGCAGACTCATACACTTCCTTGAACTCAATAATATACTTGATCCCTATCAGTGTGGCTTCAGAGAAGGCCGGTCGACAACAGATCACCTTGTACGCATTGAAGGATATATTCGGGACGCATTTGTACATAAGCAGTTTTTCATGTCAATATTCCTTGACATGGAGAAGGCATATGACACAACATGGCGCTACGGCATCTTGCGAGACTTGTCGGAAATGGGCATCTGTGGCAATATGCTGAAAATAATTGACAGCTATTTGTTGAATCGAATCTTCCGAGTGAAAATCGGCAACATATTGTCGCGACCTTTCACACAAGAAACAGGTGTACCACAGGGAGGCGTGCTGAGTTGTACGCTCTTCATCGTGAAGATGAACTCGCTTCGTGCTTCGCTACCACCTGCCATTCTTTATTCTGTCTACGTTGACGACATTCAAATCGGCTTCAAATCCTGTAACCTCTCAGTATGCGAGAGACAGGTGCAACAGGGCTTGAACAAGATTTCCAAGTGGGCAGACAAAAACGGATTTAAAATCAACCCCCACAAAAGCTCTTGCGTTCTTTTTACAAGAAAGAGAGGCCTGTTTCCGGATCCTTCCTTAGAACTGTGTGGACACCAAATACCTGTCAACAAAGAGCACAAATTTCTGGGTATTATACTTGATTACAGACTCACTTTCATTCCACACATTAAATATCTGAAAGAAAAATGTCTAAGAACAATGAACTTAATAAAACTTCTATCCCAGACTACATGGGGTAGTGACAGGAAGTGTTTAATGAACCTATACAAGAGCCTAATTCGGTCTCGATTGGATTATGGTGCTGTAGTATATAACTCTGCCGCCCCGAGCGCGCTAAAGATGCTAGACCCTGTTCACCATCTAGGTATCCGCTTAGCCACGGGCGCTTTCAGAACAAACCCGATTCAAAGCTTATATGCCGAATCGAATGAATGGTCTCTCCACCTACAGAGATCATACATTAGCTTTACATATTTCCTTAATGTACGCTCCAATCCTGAACATCCATGTTTTCATACCGTTACCGATATGACGTGCGCTACACTTTTCAGCAATCGCCCCTCCATAAGACAGCCTTTCTCGCTGCGTGTGAAGATCAGCGATGAAATGCGTGTCCCACTCCTCGAGCATCGCTTAAAGCACCTAACCAAGCTCTTACCTTCTTGGGAATGGCAGGTGATACAATGTGACATATCCTCTATAAATATTACAAAGCACGCTCCTGAGGCCGAAATTAGAATGCATTTCCTAGAACTGCAGTACAAACACTCCTGCGCAGCGTTCTACACAGACGCTTCGAAGTCAAATGCCGGGGTATCCTATGCAGCCGTCGGCCAATCATTTTCGGAATCCGATGTACTGCATCCGGAAACAAGTATTTTTACGGCCGAGGCCTACGCATTACTCTCTGCTGTGAAGCATATAAGAAGAACAAAACTTCCAAAAGCAGCGATCTATACAGACTCTCTAAGCGTCGTGAAGGCCCTAATGTCACTCTACAAACATAAAAATCCCGTATTCAATGAACTGTATTCGGTATTGTGTAAAGCGTACTCATCTAACCAGAACATCATAATATGCTGGGTCCCTGGCCATAGGGGAATCGAAGGTAACGTTCTCGCGGACGAGATGGCCACGTCAATCACATCGCAAGCTGTTAACCCTACCGCTGATGTGCCTGTCACAGATCTGAGGCCTTTCTTACGAAATAAACTGCGACATCACTGGCAGTGCACGTGGGACGCGCAAACAAATAACAAACTGCACGTTATAAAGCCCCAGTTAGGTTTCCGGCCCTCCCCAACAAAATCTCGGCGAACAGATGTCCTATTCTGTCGCCTCAGAATAGGACACACATTTGGCACCCAGAGTTACCTGCTTACTGAAAGTGAACCTCCAACCTGTGGCAGATGCAGTGAGAGGCTTACCGTCCTCCACGTGCTCCTGGAGTGTCGGGAAGCCGAAACAGAGAGAAAGAAGCATTTTCCGCTTGCTTACCATTATAACATCCCTCTACACCCGGCTATGTTTCTCGGCAAGGAACCGCTTTTTGACACCAAGGCAATCCTCAACTATTTAAATGATGTCGTACTACACGTTATATGCCCATTAAATTCGTAGAGCATCCTCGCTCCAGAGGATGCCACTGCGATAACAGTTTTGCATAGCACATGCCTCCAGGCCCTTGTTCTTGAAGGGCTCTAAGGAGGCAATAGTGCTCTCGCATATCTTATAACCATATATATTTTTACACATTGTATCATTCTTTTTAAATGCACCTTAAATGTTCATAGTACACGTCATAAGACATCGCCATAATCTTAATGTACAGATTTTGCGCACTTTAGCGCGAACATTTTTAAGGCCCCTCTACAGCCACAACACACCAACTTCATCGAACTCATGATTTCATTGCAAACTCATTACCATGGACATGGCGCTCTTTGGCCATAACTGGCCCTTGCGCCATCAAAAACCACATATCATCATCGGTTAGCTGCACATTATATTAAGTGACTGCTTGGTTCAGTGGACGTGGTTCCCACCAACGAATAAAATAATTTTGGTTAGTAATAACGCATACTTTCCAGTGTGGATCACACTTGTCTAGCAAAGCGACCGTTGACGAACGCCGCGAGCATCCGAAGCAGTGGTAGATGATGGATGTTCGATATATTTCCTCTATATAGCGCATGGTACAAGCCTGCGATATCAGCGCTTATAGACCTGTAAACACTTTGCGGCAGGACCTTGCGAGGTCTTCTTGCGGCATTAGCCCGTTTTCTCTCCCTCTTCTCTTTTGAGGAAGATGATGATAAATAAATTTTCTTTCCGATTTTGTTCGTCCCGTTCTGTACGACGCAGTCACCCGTGTTACGCAAATTTTGCCCTCACAAATAGCCATCGCACTCTTTTTATGCGATCCCTCTCTGATATTACGGTTTTACAGGGCATAAAAAGCAAGTCTGAAGCACATAGCTTATATACGTATCATGCTGATTCACCATCCTTAGTGATCGCTGTGCTGAGCAGCGCCATCGGCCTGATACAGGAGGCTAGCGTCTACATATCATAGCGATTGGAAGTCAACTATACTTGAAATGCCTGAGAACGATGCCGGTGTATCAGAATTATTTGATAGCGCCTGGCGCTTAGATGTGTCGGAGTTGCCTTAGGAAGGCCGGACACGACTATACGCTCCTATAATTTAGTTTCTACGCTAAGCGATCAAATAGTGAGCATATTTTCAATTTCCTGGCAATACACAGACGCCAGTTCTCTTCGTTGAATTAAAACCAGTACACCCAAAATAGTTCACAACACATACGCACACCGCAGCTCACGATGCGCGTGACATGTTTGCGACCCCAAGAGATATTTCCACATACTGTGGTTACCGACGCGCCGAAAGGCTACGCACTATTTCTCCGACGACCCTTTATGAAGAGATATTTCGTAAATTTCACAAAGTACGAGCAGTAGGACGCTTCCCAATAAACACAATAAAATGCTCCTTGAAAATGACGAAGTGCTCTTGACTCAAGCACTACTCGCGCTTAAGGAATGGGTAAGTAAAACGTGCCTAAAGTGTGGCAACGGGAACATTTACTCAAAACTTTTTTAAATTGTTGGAGAGATGACTATCCACCGAAATAAGATTACACACTTACACACATGGAATATGGCAATTTTTGCAGCGCTCAAACGTCCCAAGGTCGTAATCGCTCGATTGTACGCTCATAACAGCGCCCTCAAACTGTTACTGAGACTCGTAGACCACGTATTTCTATGACCTGTCTTGGGCCTTCTGGCGGTTTTGATACGACAGCCAACACGCTACTGAATCTGATAATAATCTTATTAATCTCCTCTCTACGCCAAGAATACCAGAATTACACTTAACTTGACTCACTATAACTCAGCCACATCCACTCGCGCTCACGCAGGAAGAAAATTTTTGTTCTTCGTGACCATGAGCGGTGCAATATGAGATTCTTTAATGCAGTCTTCTGGTTCCATTGGCCGCGTCCGCCATCTCGTTAACGACGTAGTTGTGACGCGGCCAATCTTACACGGCTCCTTTTTCATCACTGTGCGCCTATTAAAGAATGAAGTGCAACATGCCTATTGGTTGTCCAGCAATAAAACATAAACTTTGCCACTGATTGCTACAAGAACAGCCTGATCATGGCAGTTATATAAATCAATTATTTAGTACTAATTGAAATAAGGTAATGGTTACATAACATGCATTAAACGCAGCAGTTGTACTATGGCGCGACCCGCAGCTTGGATTTAAGGACATATCTACCGCTCGAGGTCTGAGACGTCGAGCCGCCGCAGATTATGTGGCCGCATCGTATCTGCCAAATTGGGACACTACAACACAAATGCGTCAACAATAATCACAATGGGCGTGGGGCGATCAACTGACCACGTTCAGAGACCTCACCGAACACTACAGACTCCAAAGACGCACATTTCCACCACCACATGATAACCTAAACAGGAATGAGGCCGCAACTTTACGCTTGCTTCAGACACACACCTACCCTTTCCCCGCGGTCCTACGTCACTGCTACCCGGGTTTATATCCAACAGATGCCTGTAAAGCTTGCGGACAGACAGCAACGCTGCGACATATTCTCTGGGAATGTGCCGGCAACCACGGCAATTAGACCACCTCCGTTCGCGACGGGTCCGTAATCGCGGCCGTTACCACAGTACGGAAAGCCTCGAGCTCGCTTCTTCCCAACGCCGCCCCGGCTGCGGGGGCCGCCGGGGACCTTCTCCATCGGCGTCGCCGCCGCTGGGAGGCGGCTCTCATAAGTTCAGAGTTGGCAGTCCAGATCTGGGCCGTCCGGCAAGCCAAAGGTGCCGCCCGAGTCCATGGACTTCGAGCCGCAACCTGAGGCCACCACAACGAAATTGCCGGACCATTCATTGATAAAGTTTCTTCTCTCTCTCTATACCGCTCGACGCCGACACCATCCATCCGACCACCGAAAGCGTGGCTGCTTTCGGCGCCGGCCCCCAGAAGGCACTGGCACTGCCCCAGGGGCAGCGCCAGCAGCAGCGCCAGCGGCCCGTTACGCCGGTTTCTGTTTGGATGTTGTGGCGAATGGACGTGCTTTTCGGGGCTCCTTGGCGGCGACAAAATCATAAGTTTTTGTGCATGCTTTGAACTTGCTCCTGCTTTTTATTTGCTGATTTTTTTGCCGTTAAATAGTTATTGGGTGGCTTTCTTTTTCTTTTTCTCCGTTTTTTGTCTTTCGTATTTCCGGTGCGCGGGTGTGTTTCGTGTACATTTGTCTTGCAGGATGGTTAGATCATCCTTTCGTGCCACGTGCTCCAACGCGTGCAGCTGGGTGGGACGTTGAGTGTTTGTAGTCTTCAAATGGTAGCTTGGAAGTGGCAAGAGAAATAGCTATTAGTGGTTTTACTGTGCGTGTTTTGGTAGGAAGGTGAGAGCGTGGCCGCATGGTTGAGCGCGTGCAAGAGCGTGTCATAGCTTCGGTCTCCGCGGCGTTGATTGTTTTCGAAACAGTGGTGAGAGTGGCTTTGCGACAATTTGAGGATTTGGATCCTGTGCGTATCAGTCTTTGCTAAAAGGCACGCGCTCTCCATTGATATAGCATTACAGTATTATAGCATTTGCATCAGTAGTAGCATTATTAGAGTGTTGTGGTATTTGCAAAGGCCGTGCAATATATGGCGAGAAAGACGGGAAAGCAAGCACTTCGCAAGGGGTCCCTCAAGGCAGATGACGAGACGGATGAGAATGGAGAGGGCAGCGAATCAACAGGCACACAATGTGATGTCGATGCTAGGCTGCAGAAACTGCAGGCTTTCCAGGAAAAGCTTCTTAAACAGGTGCAAGTGCTCAAAAATGAGCTAAACAGGGAGTGTGACGCGCGGAAGGTAGTTGAAAAGAGACTTGAAGCAGCCTAGGAAAAGCTGAACAGGGCCGCCATTGTGAACGAGAATGTGCGTGATAATGGAACGCAGACCCCCGACACGACAGGTGAGTGAGTGTCAGCGAAATACGCGGAATGCATGCAGCGTGATGATGGGTTAGCTGGAAAGAGCGGCACCTACCTTGAGGTCGCCACGCGGAAAATGTAGGGACCCCCAGGAGGCAATGGCCCTTGTCGAGGTCGAATCACGCGGAAAAGAACAAAGGGAAGCAGGGCGCGGGAGGAGAGAGAAAAGGGTGATTATCGCTGGCGACTCAAATCTGGCTGGGTGCTCAAAAGCAATTGTGGAGAGGGTGAAAGGCGACAAAAGAGTGGCGGTAGGGACATTTCCAGGGCGGACACTGGGTTCTGTCATGAAGCGAGCATAAGAAAAGCTCACGGAAAATGCCCACGTGTGCAACCTTTCATAGTAGCAGGTGGGCTAACTGACGTCCTAAACAGGAAAGGGCCAGGACTTGCCCAGCGCTTGGCGAAGGGGGTGGACGACTTTCGCGAGCTATCCGCTTAGGTGCAGATGGTAGGTTGCACAGTGCCGGAGGCGCCTGTACGTGACAGTTACGTACAAAGAGCCGTAGTGGCTGCCAATGAGGCAATATCGAAAATGAGCTGAGAGAAAGGCATCAAGGTTGTCGAAGTAAACAGGGAAGTGAGAAGTTGTGGAGGTTTTAAACGAGACGAGATCCGCTTCAGTTACAGGCTGCCACGAGAAGTGGGCTGGCGATTTGGTGGTTGCGCTGTTGCTTTTTAGGGGGCCCGCGGGCTCTCAGGAGGTCAAAGTAGATAGTAATAAAGAAGGTCCCTTAGGGGAACATCAGAAGACCATCGCCGTCGATAGCAGAAAAAGGAGGAAAGCAAGAAAAACAGCTCGCCATGCAATAGGCTACATAAACATGCAGGGCGACAGAAGAAAGGAAAAGTGGGCCGAGATTGAGGAGAAGTTACATAGAGAACAAATAGAGGTGTATGCGGTTACAAAAATGCACCTTAGAGACTCAGAAGAGCCGCCAGTTATTGAGAAATATATTTGGGAAGGGTGCAACGGAAGTAAGTCAGAGAGAAAGGGAGTGGTAGTTGGAATGATCATCCATGAGGGAGCGAAATGAAAAAGAGTAAATTTACAATGTCAAGAGCGTCTTTGGTTATCAGGTACAATAAGTGGGGAAGAAACTTAGCTGGGCGTTACGTATTTGTGGACAGGAAAAGATTGCACAGAGAAGAATAAAGAGTTAGTGGAATGCATAAGCGCTGATATTACGGGTTCCGGGAATGGTGCTGAAATTGTCCTATTAGGTAGCATGAATTCCCACATACAGAATTTAGATGACTGTACTGACAATAACAGGAAGTCAATGCTAGACCTTTGTGAGCAACATAACCTCGTTATCGTGAATACAGGGCCTAAGTGTGAAGGACAGATCACGTGGGAAGTGGGAAATCGGCAATCGACAATTGATTACTGTCTTATGATAGAAGGAATTCACGATAAGCTGAGAAAAATGGTCATCGATGAGGAAGGGTTTAGCAGCGTAGGGACTGTCCATAAACGCATCATTATGAAAATGGGTTATGTAGTTGGGAAAGAGAGCAAGTGCAAAAAAATGGCCAGTCCAAATTTAAACGCTGAACAAATAGCAAATATAGTCACTAGAGATAAGGTAGAACTTGGCAAATGGACAGGTAAAGAGTGAAAATATGGTGAGCTATCTAAGTGTAATAACGAAAGAAATACGGAAAGAGAAACAACATTTTCGTTTGAACAGAAAAAAAGAAAGCGACAAGCTAGTGGAACAAGGAGATACAAGAAGCGATCGCCGAACGACAGAAAGCATCTCGAGAGCACAGGCCGGCAAAGAAGGCGCACTTGCCGCAGGATGAAGTAACCAGTAAATGGGAAATATACCGGGAGAAAAAGTCTATGGTACAAATACTGCTGCAAGCAAAATTAAAAGGTGAAAGTGAACGTTGGTTGTCAGAAATACGTGAGAAAAACAAGGCCGCACCTAGAATATTTTGGAACCACATAAAATTATTAGGCAGGAAGTCAACAACAATACAACAACATATCCTAGACGAAGATTAAAACAGACTGGATGGAGAAGCGGCAATAAATTACATTCGAAAAGTAACAGCCGAATCTTTATAAGGCAATACCGAGGTTGTACTTAAAGAAAAAAAAGAGCATCAGAGAGACCCAAGTGGAAAAGGAGCTGGTGCTGACAAATTTAAACTGGATGAAAACGGAAGAGAAAATTCCTAAGAGCACAGCCACAGGGCTAGACGAGGTTCCCGTTAGGCTGACAAATGAACTAGGACCAAAAAAGTAAGGAAGCTCTTGTAAAAGCAGTGGAAAAACTTAAAAAAGGACGAATACATCTGCATCTTATTATTATTATTATTATTATTAGAGTATTATTATTTTCTGTCAAACACTGCTGCCTCGTAAGTACAAATAGAAAGTTTTGAGTTGTCAAGCCTACCCGGCATACCGCACACAGCAGCTTCCCGCGCTCAAATCTCGCCGTGGATTCGAACTCGCACCGCGTGCGTTTCGATGAGCTGTTGAAGCGCCACTTAGAAGAGTTTGAATATGGACAAAACGAAACAAAGTTCTAACATATGTCTCTCTAGATTTTTTATATTTATTTATTTAAGATATAGGGCACATGCTGTTTAGAACAAACTCATGGCAAACAATGTTTGAGTTTAGTTTCTTTGGCCCCTCGGCCCCTCCGGTTTATATCCATTGTCAGCTGGCCTGCGGCCTTTAAACGATATTCCTTGCATATTGCGGCTCAATGTTGAGGGCACTGAACCTGGTTGAATGGGGTTTAAATGGAGGGGCAATATTTCGTTTTGTAGAGTATTGCTGCTGGGGATAAAGCGAGAAATAGGCTGCTCCTCGTCGGCAAAAGGAGCTGGACAAGCAAGTCACGATATGCAAGAAAACGAACGGCTTGCATGATTACTAGCACAGTCTCGCTTGGTTGACCAGTGAGAAACAGCATAATTAACAACCTAACAAATACAATTGACAGCCGCCAAAACATTGGTCAATTAGACATGTTAAAGATGAGTCAGACTGGTTATTCTTTCGTGTTTGTCCGCTTGTAAACGTGTTGTGCAAAGCTTCGTTTATTCGATACTGTGCCCCATTTTCACCAGAAAAAGAAAGAAAGAAAAGCGGCGTGTTTCTGTTGACGTGGCACGCGCAAGTCAAACGGATTTACGGGCAAGCCGCGCGTGTCCCATTCACACATATATCGCTCAATAAAGCACTCCGGCGGTATCGACATACCGGCCGCACCACTGGTGGTAACGGCTATAGTGGTACCCGGTGGTAAGAAACCGAAAGGACCTAGAACCTGAGGGCACTATAAGAATATATTTCATGGTTTCATACCTGCTTACTGCATAACTGTACAAAGTACATGCATCTTTGGTATAGCACAAGTCTCTACTAACAATGCAAAAATAAACGAATTAAAATTAATTGGTAAACTAAGAAACCAAGGTGAGCCTTCAATAATTCACGAACAGGTAGGTTCACACTCAACTGTCTCATGAAACAGTATGCTGGCTGTGCCAAGAATCTTAATTAGTCGAGCAATTAAGGGTGGTGACCGTCATGTGCAATGCCTTAGGGAAATGCATGCAGAAGTAGGACAATAGCTGTTGCTCTGTCTTTCCTCATGCCCTATCAACTGATTAATCACTTATTTATTTATTTATGTTTATTTTTCACATACTGCAGCCCAATTGGGCTATCGCAGGAGGGGGTTTGTACATTGCATATAACAAAATATTTTTGTGCACAAATCAACTTCAACGCCTTAAGAAACATGATAACTTCAAAATAAAAGATAGAGTCAGTATAATAAAGACAGCATAAATCAAGTTAATTTATACAAAAATTTCTCTAAAGGCCTAGTTTCACTGGGGAGTAAGTTCCATTTTTCAGTTGTGTGAGGAAAGCTATACTTAAACAGGTTAGTATGTGGTTGAAATGGTGCAAGGTTAAGTTCGTGGCTATTCCTAGTAGGTTTCAATTTATCAGGAGACAGATAGTTGTCCTTTAATGAGTAGTGTGGGGTGTCATTTGAATTATGGAACAATTTAAGGCATTCATGCTCATGCCGCTTGCACAGAGGTAGTAAACCGAGGTGTTATTTATTTATGTCATTTTTCCAAAAATTGGAGAGTTGGAATTTCCCCTCACAAGGCACTATTGGCAATCAAATCACCTACAGTGCTTGTCGAATGGGTGCCGCAGTGCTACGGTTTACCTGCAAAGACGGGGCCAAACCCCTGCTTAGAAAATGGGAGAGAGGCCGAATGAACTCTCTCGAGCCCCGGCTCACTTTAAGCACTGACTGTGTTGAGCGGTGTACTATATATTGTTCTACCACACAGTACAACGAGGTATGATAATGAATAATACAGTAACAATATGTATATAATAATAATAATAATAATAATAATAATAATAATACTAATAATAATAATAATAATAATAATAATAATAATAATAATAATAATAATAATAATAACGATTCAGATCTGCTACCATATGTGCATCTCCTTCCAATAATGGTTCCATTCACAGTCTCAACTCAACAGCATAACACAACATATTAACTTATTGCGCTAGAGTCGGAGAGTGTGTTGGTTACATATACTACATTTTGTTACATTTACATATACTGGATTAGTGAGGGCATATGAACACACTTAGTGCTGCTTTTCAACTGAGATTATTCAATTCATTGAGCAACCTGACTTTAAACCTTCACAGGTGACTGTTCAAGTGAATGCACATACATTTGCCCACATCTACTGTTTGTTCTATATTGATTTCTCTTTTACGAGTAATCACGGTGGACTATAAGGGATATTACAATTAAACATTGAAGGCCATAATTATGAAAATAATATGGCCTTTGAAAACAAAAAGCATAGACAGGCCATCAAAATGACAGCAAAAATAAGTTAATTGTTTGTTTAAAAATAAGCCTAATAAACTTATTAAATCACCCATGACATGCCTCTTAATTGGCTCTTGAAAGCTGAGCCCCAAGATTGGTATGCTGTGTATATCACTGACAGTGAGCACCAGAGTAGCAATACCAGAGTAAGACGGGAATCACCCACTGCAATCACCTCTGAAAATTTAATCAATGAAGTTAGCTCTTCTGAATCACTTTTCCAACAGCGGAGTAACACTGTACCATTCTGGAACTAGGCATTTGTGTTTCTCTGACATGACCCAAATACCTCAAATGGATCCCGGCACATATGGAAGAAGTAACCATGAATGGCCCTCCCAAACTCAACGAGAAGGCCCACTGAGCCGCGCGAGTACTAACCCACCGCGCCTGGGACAGTGACGGCCCAACATCCCGTAACCTCCGGGGAAAGGGGAAGGACTGCGAGGAGGCGACGACAACGAAGAAGCGATACGAGACAACAGGGACAGACTGGTCGCGTACCACGACATACTGACACACTATACGAAACAAAGAGAAACATACCCACAACCCCGCAAACAACTCGACAGGTTTCAAGAAACAGATTGGAGAGGGTTGCAAACCAGAACATTCCGAAACCCAGTACATTTAAACAGAGTAAATTCAACACAATACCCAGACACGAGCTGCAAGCTCTACAAGCAGGAACACGCAGACATGGCACAGATCTCATGGAAGTGCACACAGATCAGATCGATATATGTAGGGGACAAGATAGAACCGGACCTTCTCGAGGCGCGATAGCTAAGCGCTCTGACTAGCTCGGAACTACACGACCAACTATGGGCTATCCAGTGGGCCCGGGTAGCGGTGGAAAGGTTATGCCTAACCACACATAATGCCCGGGTGGCCTGAGCCCGGACTGGAAACCTTGCAGATCCTTTTCTCATTAAAGTTATTTCCGTACGTCCCTCCCTGGTTCAAAAAAATTTACCTTCCTAAACGCCATGTGCATCTTTACAGGCACGACTTATAGAGATACACTGGCAATTTAATCTCTCCACCATGGATGCTAAAAAGTCTCAAGAAGCAAAATGCTACTCGCTGATAGATGCTTCATTTCAAAGAACATTTGCCCTTTTTACACACAATGCTTCGTTTAAGGTCACATTCAGAGCAAGTGAAAAGCACAATTAGGCCTATAATTCCCTGCCGGTAATAATACTTGGTACAAATTTGCTGTGAAACAGTATTGCATGATGCTAAACTGACTCTCTACAAGTGCAGATTACTCTTTTCATTCAGGCAGCAGTGACATTTCTTTCCATTCATATTGTTACGTAGGAAGACACCGACGAAAAGCTATTTACAAGTATATTTACAAGGCAATACGCCGCAGTTGGCCAAGAGGCAACAGCCCGCGCTAGCTTCCAATCGTCGTCGTCGTCGTCTTCTTATTGCTCGGCTCTTCGTCATTGGAAATACTATCCCGTAGCACAACCCCCGGTGGCAAAAGCGCCGTCCCGGAGCGACTAAAGGCCGGACTCTGAAGCAGTGTAGTAGCTCTTGAGCCTACTGACGTGCACGACATCACTAGATGCCAGAGTAGATGACGAGGTTGAGCTCACAGGAGCAATTTCGTACGTCACAGGCGTCACCTGGCGCAGCACGCGGTAGGGCCCTGTGTATCGCGAAAGGAGCTTTTCTGAAAGTCCGACGTGACGAGAGGGCGACCACAGGAGCACGAGTGCACCAGGCGAAAACTGTACGTCACGGTGGCGGGCGTTGTACTGACGCTGCTGCGTTGTTTGCGAGTCCATCAGTCGAGCACGGGCAAGCTGGCGTGCATGGTCGGCGAGGGCCATGGCGTCGCGCGCATACTCGGTTGTTAAGGTCGCAGCAGGAGGCAGTACCGTGTCAAGGGGCAAGGTCGGTTCTCGACCGTAGAGTAGATAAAATGGAGAAAATCCGGCGGTGTCGTGCCGGGAAGAATTATAAGCAAATGGGACGTAAGGAAGGGCAACGTCCCAGTCGTGGTGGTCCTTCGAAACGTACTTGGACAGCATGTCGGTAAGAGTACGGTTTAACCGCTCTGTCAGGCCATTGGTTTGAGGATGGTATGAGGTAGTCAGCTTGTGTTGAATAGAGCAGGAACGCACAATGTCGGCAATAACATTCCAGAGGAAGTTACGACCACGGTCAGTAAGCAGCTGTCGCGGGGCGCCATGCACTAAGATAATGTCACGCAAGAGAAAGTCCGCGACGTCAGTGGCGCAACTGGTAGGGAGAGCTCGCGTGATAGCGTATCGGGTGGCGTAATCAGTTGCGACGGCTACCCATTTGTTCCCAGAGGATGACGTGGGAAAGGGACCGAGGAGGTCTAATCCAACACGAAAGAACGGTTTCACAGGGACGGTGATCGGCTGTAAATAACCGGAAGGTAGCACCTGAGGTGTTTTCCGACGCTGGCACGGATCACAGGCAGCAACATAGCGTCGGACGGAGCGAGCGAGACCAGGTCAATAGAAGCGGCAGCGGACGCGATCGTACGTGCGGGTTACCCCAAGATGTCCTGCAGTGGGTGCGTCATGCATCTCAAAGAGCACAGTCTGTCGTAGATGTTTCGGCACGACAAGATGAAGACCAAGGCATCAGGGAGGAATTTCCTTCGGTACAGAATGCCGCCCTGGAGGACAGATCGGCGAACGGATGCGTCGGTAGGTGTAGAGCGCAGACGCTCGATGAGTACTCGCAGTGATAGGTCTCGGTACTGCTCATCGGCGATGTTAGCGAAGGCAGACACAGAGAAAATGCCGTCGGCGGTACTACTGTCGGCGTCGTCAGGCTCGTCTACCGGGTAGCGAGACAGGCAGTCAGCGTCCTTGTGTAGTCGGCCGGATTTGTAGGTGACAGAGAACGAATATTCTTGGAGGCGTAAGGCCCAGCGACCAAGTCTTCCTGTAGGGTCTTTCAATGAGCATAACCAACAAAGCGCGTGATGGTCTGTAATAACGGAAAAGGGTCGGCTATATCAGTATGGGTGGAACATATCTGGTGGAAGTGGACGTTCCCTGTACCTCGTCACGGAGCTTCGCAGTGGACGGTACGTCGAGCCTTCCTTCATGGCTCCCGGCGACGACAACCCGCCTCCGCCGGCTCCGACACCTGCTGCCACTTCGACGACCTACATCACCCTCTCCGCTCCCCGTGATCCTGGCGTATTCTCGGCAAAAGATGGGGAAGACGTCGAGGACTGGATCAGCCTGTACGCACACGTCAGCCGCAATAACCGGTGGCAGCCTACTATCATGCTCGCCAACGTAGTCTTTTACCTCGGTGGCACACCTCGAATTTGGTATCGGACGCATGAAGAGCTGACCAGTTGGGATTCGCTTAAGCAAAAGCTTCGAGACTTGTTCGGAAACCCCTACGGTCGCCAACTTGACGCGCAGAAGGCACTTTCCGGTCGTGTGCAGACGTCAACGGAGCCCTACGTCACGTACATTCAGGACGTCTTGGCTCTATGCCGCAAAGTTGGCGCACACATGACTGAGTCCGACAAGGTCTCCCACATCCTCAAAGGTATTGCCGATGACGCCTTCAACTTGCTCGTATTTAACAACGTGGCGACGGTGGATGCAGTTATAAAAGAGTGCCGCCGCCTGGAAGTCGCTAAAAGCCGACGTATCGACCCACAGTTTGCCCGTCTGCCCAACACCCCAGCGACATCTTCCTGTGCCGACGCTCTTCGTCCCAACAACGCTGGCGATGTTACCAGGATTATCCGGCGTGAGATCGAGGCCGCCTATCCGGCTGCGTTCGACTCCAGCCCCTCCAATGCACCTGCAGTCACTGTTTCCCCGATCCTTTGTTTCCTTTGTTTTCCCTTTGTTTTTTGTGGCCATTATCTGGCTTTCGAGCACCCCCTGGATGGGCTGTATTATTCTTGCATCTTTCTGACAACAAACATTTGCTTGTGAGTACTTCTTGCTACCTTTATTATTGATTTTTTTTCTTGATACTCAGATCCCCGTCTTTGCAATGTGGCCTCTGGCTGTTTATGTTCTTAGGAATGCAGACTTGTATAATGTTAACATATCTGAAAAGAAGCAGTATACACACTGAATACTAGAATGATAGAAAGCCACAGCTGTAAAATTAATGGTCAATCTCGGGAAGGGTCACCTGAATTGGCCACAATGAATAATTTACTGAAGCTATAAAAGCTGCTTTTCTGAATAAATTTTCCAAGACAAATACGGCAATATGCATGTGATGTTTGACGAGACTCCTCAATTACCTGAAACATATTTGCTTTGAGATTTAGTCCCAGGTGCCACAACCACACTTAATGCAGAAGCTTACAGTGAAGCAATACAGTGACAGCCACACACCTCTACCACGTGGAATAAAAAAAAATCCCAGACGGTAGCACACTACTCACCAAGTTAAAAAAACAAACACATTTTGTCATTTATTGAACTTGCTCTTTATCTTTAACAGTTCAATTCAGAACAAGTTACTGCAGAGTGTATTAATGTTTATGTCGGTTTCCATATTACATGCCCCTCTGTGGCAACAATATGCTGCACATATGCAATCAGTCATGCATGCCCTCCTACAAAGAGTGCCTTTTCTGAATGGAAACTGAGTGAATCATGTGACATGTGGCTCATTTGTAGTTGCAGGTAAACTTGATGGCTGATAGCACTAAGGGCAGGTAGTAGTAGTATAAATTTTATTTCTCTTACTGGTTCGGGTGGGCGGTCGGTGCGTCCCTCAGTCCAGGGCTCCACTGATCTCTGTGGTTTGCTGGGCTTGATTGAGAAGAGCTCTCTGGCTCTCAGCATCTCCACTAGCAAGCCAAACATCCCAGTGCCTCTTACTTGGCACTTGCGCCGTAAGGGGCGAATTGGAATTTGGAGGCTGTATAATTTACACGTTCATGTAACGTGGGCAAGAGTTGGCAGCTCCCCGCACCAAGAACACATACTTTCATAGAATGCAGGGTGTATCTTACTGAGTATTTGCAGATGTATGTATGTGTTAGTCTGTACACAGCACCAATCCCTGGCCTGTTCTTCCATAAGGTTGGAGTGCGGGCGGCTGTATTTTTCTCACTTTTTCCTGGTTTTTGAAGGTGTCGTGTGGATCAATGGGGGCTCCTTGAAAGGACTGACTAGTGCTCGGATGCTTATTGCTCGAGCAGTTCGGTCCACCCTCTCATTTTCCTCGAGTCCAGAGTGTGCCGGGCACCAAATTACCACCTGGTGCAATTCTGTGAATTTTGTGTGGGACGGTACCCGTCATGCACGAACAGCATGCTGCCTTAGAGTCCATGATGGCCAATGCAGATTGTTTCTTTTGCTTCTGCATCTCGAAAGGCCAGCGCTATGGCTGCTGCCTCCACGGTGCAGGTTAAAGGGTTCCGAATGGAGGTTGTTATCCCTGTGGACCGATTGAAGGCCACTATTTTGAATTTGTCTGTTGCCACTCTATACGCATCTGTGTAGTATATCTCTGGATTTCTTTCGCATTTCTTTTGTAAAGCCTTTGATTGCGCTTTTCTTCTGCTTTGGTGGTGTACCGGGCTCATATTCTTTGGGATTCATGAAACTAGAATTTTCTCTCTTGCTTGTCTGGGTAGCAAAACTGTTTTTTCTCAGCCATACTGCGCTATCAGGGGATATCCCACCTTTTGTAACAGAGCCTTTCCTTGTTTTGTAGAATTCAGATGTTCTCTCTGAGGCGTGACCACATGCCGTGCCATGTCCTTCATATGTGTTGTGAATACCAAGGGCCTCCACCTTTTTGGCACTTGTGTTTTTGGGAGCCCTAGCTGCCCGGATGATGGCGCTCACTTTAGACATTTCAGCCTTATTTAGTTTTTGAAAGGGCAGGCTATAGGTCACCCTGCTAATAATGAATGCTCGCACAAGTCTGACTGCCTCCGCTTCTTTGAAGCCGCTTTGTCTTTTTGTGACTCCCTGGATCATTTGTGCCACATTCCTTGTTCTTTGTTTTAATGTTTCTAGCATGTGTGATGCCCTGCTGTTGTCTGGGTACAAAAACTCAGAATACATTAAGGTATGTGGACACCAAGGGCAAGAAACAAGGGGAAAAATTGAGATGGGCTAGGTGGTTTCTTTTGATGCAGTGAAACGTAACTAAAGTCCAAGTATGCATTCACACGACATCTGCACATGAACACGTTACTAAAATACATCAAAGCCTGACCAAGCAAACAAATTCGCAGGCCTCTTTGAATTTATTCCATTTATCCTTCTCAGCACTGGTCAAACGTGCAATACATGACTATGAAAACGCAGTTAGTGTCGGTATAGAGAAAGAAAATTGTAGGCAGTAACTGTCTGAAACTGTGATTTCTAATGCACAAACTTTTCTTCATAGAAAATTTGATACAAGGAAGTGCTGGTACAGATTTCCCAGTGAAAATGCATGCAGTTTGAAGCTTATATCACAAAACTGAAAAAAATGAACATAATTGCGTGCACACACTGTGTGCCTCCATTTAACACAGAAACAGGCTGGCTGTTCGCATTGTTCATGCTGCATAACAGTAATTTGCCGCCTTAAAAATAATGTTGCTGTAACACAAATCGCTCCCATTTGAAAAAGACAACAATCATTCCTATCGCAACTACGGAAATTTCTGTTGTACGACAGAAGTTCCTGATGTTTCTGTAGTTGCGTCAGACATTTCTGACATTACGACAGAAATTCTGATGTCCTAACAGAATCATCTTGTCGTGAAGACCAAGTGTTCTGAAGTCGCAACAGAAACGTTCTGTCGGGCAGCAAGAGTTCTGAAGTCGCAACAACTTTCTATCGCAACAGCGATTCTGACGTCGCAACAGGAACTCTCTGTCGGGACTACACATTCTCAGTCATGGCGCTCGAAACGTGCCACTTTCTGTCGGAGCGATATAATTTCTGACGCCGCAACAGAAGTGCTTTCATTCGCGACGCTTTAAAATTGTATGTCAATTTCGCATCGATGGTGTACCCTGCACTTTTCTCTCTTGCGCGGTATTCAATCGTGCTTCTCTGAAGCCGTAATGCTGATAGCACAGACACCGGTATTAAAGTGGACGTGGCCAATTGTTATAATTGTGCCGTGACGACGAAGCACCATAAACGCCCTACCGGCCTCCTCCTAATCGGCCGCTGATGAAAATCATACCATCTACGGGAATGGCTGCGTATCCGTTTTGTGTTATTTGGTAAGATCTGGCACACAGGCCTGTGGACTTACACGTGCCGTTACACTCACACAGTTAACTTCCCAGAAATATTGAATAAGCTTTTACAAAACGAAAAAGAAGTTTTGGGTTGTTCCACAAAGTTGCGTGAAAAGCTGTCTCGCTCGGGTCTCATTATTCTGGTACAGCGCTGCCGAGAGAAGCCCATATGCCGTCCGAATGAATAATCATCCACGAATGTTTATGTAGCTATTTTGCATTGAACACAGAATTATATGCGCGCTCAAAAGTGTAGAGCGAGAGACAACTGGGTCGAAATTAGCAGTAATTCAACCTAACAGTATCCCCGGTCACCGCTGTCTATTTCTGTATTTCTTATTTAATGTGGATTTCCTACAGCAAAATCGATGTTCTAGCACTACACAATGTACCTGTCGATTGTAAGAACACCTTTACTTTTCTAGAGATGCGGCAGTTGACGCGGTGAAATGAAAGCGCATCTTGGCTCTTAAAATGTAAGTGTAAACATAAACGCAAAGTGTTTATATCGCTAAAATATTCTCAAGAAAGCATATTTGGGAAGAAGAAGAAGAGGCTTGTTCGAAGGGCCACGTTTGCGATGAGCTCCGCTGGAAACAGCGCATCGGCCCTTGGCCGAGGATCACACCCACCGTCATCTACCGATTCCGGTAATTATAAAGTCGTTCTTCCTCGTCTACCGACTGGCAACACCGTCCTCAATTCAGTTTTCCTGCATGCTGACCTGGCAGGGCGGCAGTATCGAGCCCCGGACTTTCGCGATGCTCTCCTTTCAGTGCTAAATGCAACTGAAATACTCGGCGCTGGACAATACCAGATGAGCCATTTGTGGTTGGCGGCATATGTTAATAGCATCGTGAAACAGAAACTTGTCGACACTACACCGCTGTAAGGCACTACACTACAGGGGCACTACACGGCTGTAACCATGCGCTGCTCACAACTGCTATTCTTCCAGGCCGCACTGTCATGGGGCGTCCTTTCCTGGCTTCCTGGCTCTTTTCCTACGAGCTTCGTTGGTCCACCGCTGCTTATGCCGTTCCTGCCGCAATCCCAGCCGTGTTTGGACGCAACTGCTCCCTATATCTGGCAAGGCGGATTGGGAACGTATACCGGCGACGCAAGCGCATCAAAGTATAAATTGGAGCCAGCCACCAGCATCGTCGGGCACGACACCGCTGTAACCACGCGCTGCTCACAACTGCTATTCTTCCAGGTCAGTTACTTGAACCGTGCCGCATGTGCCAAAACTAGCAATTGCTGTCTTATTGCGGTGTCGTGCCCATTGGAGCTGTCTAGTGTTAAAAAAGCTGATATTGACTTGTTTGCAGTGTGTATCTTCTTCCCTCGTTAACTTGCTTCTCATGTTATCGGGTGATGTCGAGTCGAATTCGGGCCCAATGAGCAAGACTGAGTCCGCTGCTTTCGAATCCGCACTGGAGGCAATTGAAAAATTGGAATCTGGGTTGAAGTCAGTTCTGCTTGAATTTAAGGGCATCAAGGATGAACAAGCCGCTACTAACGACGAAATAAAAAACTTTTAGCGAGAGTCACTGCACTTGAAGCTAGTGGAACCGTAACTGCTACCACTGAAGCGGTTCCCCCTCAGAATACCCTGCAAGATATTTTAAGCCAGCTACAGCGAATAACAAACAGATGTGACGATGCAGAAAACAGATTAAGACGATCAAACTTATTATTTTTCGGGATCGAGGATGACGAAAAAGAAGATTGGGCCACGTCTGAAGAAAAGATTAAGAAGTTTTGCGAAGAAAAACTCGAACTTCCCACAACCAGTATGCAGTACGAACGGGTTCATCGCCTAGGAAAATATTCTACTGAAAAAAAACGGCCCATAATCGCAAAACTGTGTTCATTTAAGGACAAGCAAAGTATCCTGTCCGCAGCACGTAAACTTAGGGGGACAACATTTTCAATTGGTGAAGACTTCGCGCCATCAACACGTGTTGCTAGAAGAAAGCTGGTAGCTTTTGCCAGGCCACTTGAAAAGCCATTTAAGTTGGTGCTCGACAAGCTATATATAGACAAACAAGTATATGTCTATGACACCGCTAGCGACTCAGTAATACAATCTATCAGATAGCTAGACTCTCGCAAAATGATCAGCTGCCTTTCTCGCCGCAAGCCGCTCTCTCGTTCTCAGTGGCCTACACTAACATCCGAAGTTTGCTACCTAAACGCGATACACTTTGTGGTTTTTTAGACGATAGTGACTCTGACATAATAGTACTAACTGAGACATGGTTGAATCCAGATATCAACGACAATGAGATCCTGCCAAGAAATAATCTTTACAAAATTTATAGAAACGATCGCATTGATAGGCGCGGTGGGGGTGTACTTATCGCCATTAAGAAAACCCTTCATTCATATTTTATCGATTCAGGGTCATCTCTCGAGATTGTGTGGGCTGCTTTTTATGTGTCCTCCAGTGCTGTACTTATTGGCGCCTGTTACCGGGCCCCAGATTGCAACCATTCCTTTTTGAATGACTTGCGGGACAGTGTCACTAAAGCGCTCCAGCTGTGTCCATCCAACCACGTTTATCTTCTTGGTGATTTCAATTTTCCGCTTATCGACTGGGAACATATGTCATCTTCATGTCACGCGTCTCTGGAACTAATCAATCTAACGTTAGATTTCAACCTGTTCCAAATAGTGAAGGCCCCTACACGGACTTCCAATATCTTGGACTTGGTTTTCACAAACGCTCCTGACACTATTACTTCCATTTCAAATATGAGCGGCTTTAGTGATCATAACCTCATCCAACTAGCTGTTAGCATCCCGAAGCCCGTGTCTGGCACAATAACTAAACAAATTCGCGATTATAACAGAGCAAATTACGATGAAATTAACTCCCAATTAGAAGAATTTTTTTGCCAAGTGCTACTACCTTCATTTCATTGTCGGTCCGTAAACGACAACTGGGTGCTCTTCAGAGACAAATTAACAGCATTAGTAGACCCTTACGTCCCGATAATCTCCATAACTAACGACAAATCCAGCCCTTGGTTCAACAAGACTCTTCGCAAACTAAAGAATAGAAAGAAGCGTTCTTATAGCAGGGCTAAACGCGTACGCACTGCTGAGGCTTGGCAGACATACAAAGACAGTTTAAGCAATTACTGCTCAGCGATATCTTCCGCCAAAGATAAATATTACTCTCAAGACCTACCATCGCTGCTAACTTCCAATCCTAAAAAATTTTGGCAAACCATATCTCCGACAAGAGATACTAACACCATAACTCTGCACGGAACAGAAAACATACCTATTTCTAGCGCCGATTGCCCCACCGTATTCAACACGTTTTTTTCATCTGTTTTCACTCAGGAGGACGTTTCCAATGTTCCAACTTTTCCTGAACTTGATGCCGCATACATGGAACCAATCGATATCACTGTTGAAGGCGTTAAATTACTCATTAGTAACCTCAAAATATCTACTTCCGCCGGTATTGACAACATTAATTCTAAGATTTTAAAGAACACCATTACTGCCTCAAGCAAGATCTTATGCCATATTTTTCAACAATCCCTAGCATCTGGAAAGTTACCCACCGATTGGTTAATAGGAAAAATAATACCAATTCACAAATCTGGAGATGTTCATACACCTGACAACTATCGGCCCATATCTTTAACCTGCATATGTTGCAAAATGCTCGAGCACATAATCACTTCCCACGTGTACAGCCACCTAGAAGCTCACAATTTCTTTTTTTCTAATCAGCATGGTTTTAGGAAGGGATTTTCTTGTGACACGCAATTGTTCGAACTAACGACTGACTTGCACTTTAACATGGACTGCAACCTTCAAACTGACTGTACCTTTCTTGACTTTTCTAAAGCTTTTGACCGAGTGCCCCACTGTCGCCTAATATCTAAATTATCTGCCTTACGACTTGACTCTTTAACATTATCCTGGATTCGTAATTTTCTTTCTTTTCGAGAACAGTTTACTGTTGTCAACAATTTCTCTTCCCCGCCTTCGTCCTCGGCCCCTTGTTCTTCTTAATCTACATTAACGACTTACTCACCCAGATTACTTCCTGCATGCTCCTTTTTGCCGATGACTGTATAATCTACCGTCCTATTCACACGACTGACGATCACTTGAAACTTCAAGCAGATCTTAACCTTATCGCTAACTGGTGTAACAAATGGCTCATGACACTAAACTTTACAAAGTGCGAGGTGATGTGCTTCAGCCGAAAATGTGTAAATTCTAAATATTCGTATCATCTTAATAACACTATGCTTTCCCACACTTCATCATATAAGTACCTTGGTGTTGTTCTTACAAAGAATCTTTCATGGGCCCCACACGTCACTTCTACATGCGCCAAAGCATCACGTTCTCTGGGCTATCTACGACGCAATTTGCGAAATGCCCGCCAAACATTCGAAAACTCGCTTTCCAAACATTAATTTTGCCACAGTTAGAATTCGCCTCCCCAATTTGGTCCCCTCATCAAAATTACCTAATAAATATGACTGAAATGATACAAAACAGAGCGGCCCGGTTCATATCGCGTAACTACAGTATAAACTCGAGCATTACACAAATTAAACTAGACCTACTGTTGCCGCCATTAGATATCCGCCGTAACATCGCTCTTCTGTGCTTATTCCACAAATATATTTACACTAATAAACGAACCCGGTTGCAACTACAAATACCCCACTCTTTTTCACGCAGATTACATAATCAGTTCAGTTTCATGCACATATACGGTAAAACAAATGCATTTAATTCATCGGCACTACCACGTGCCATCCGTCTCTGGAATGACCTCCCTGATAACATAGCCTCCATATCTAATCCCGACACGTTCCGCTCTCAGTTACTCATGCTTTTCCCATTTAATACCGTTCACGAGTGACCAATCTAGTGTATGTTATCGTGCATTTTTGCCATGTTGTATATCATTTTCATAAACGGTATTCCTTTGCTCTGTTAACAGTAACAAGTGTTCGTGTGCCTTCAGATATTGCTTTGTATTCCTAGTGCCTTCAATATTGTGTAACATGGTAATCTTTTTATAGCACTGTTCCTATTAGAAATTTGTACTTTTTATACCTCTTACTGTTCAATGTGCCCCCCTTACTTTATGCCCTTCCATAGGGCCTGTAAGGTTCTCTTGAATAAATAAATGAATAAAGTCGAGTTGTTGGTGAAAGGCCTCAAGTGCCTTGTCATTGACCCGGAAAGCAAGAATATCAAGATGAAGCTTCTTTGGCTTCCCCCACACCTCGAACAGAGACGGATTGTTGAAGCGCTAGAGCCATATGGCACAGTGCAGTCCATCACGAGAGAAATGTGGCGGTGTGACGGCATGGAGGGCTGGCAAATGACTAACCGAGACGTGGCGTTCACATTGAAAGATGGCGTTTCTGCCGGTAATCTGCCACATCTGTTGAGCATATATGGCCACCAGTGCCTTATCTTGGTACCTGGCCGACCACCACTTTGCCTCCGGTGAAACAGAGTTGGGCATATCCGGCGACAATGTCGAACACCACGCTGCAGTAACTGTCACCGCTACGGTCACCCTGCAGATGCATGCGTCGGAACTTACGCTGCCAAGCTTCGTGGAAATAGACCAGCTGAGGCTGATACCATCACCGATCATCTCATGGACGTGAGCGAAGTTGTGGATGCAACTGGAGAAACACTCCCTGAGACTCATCGACATGAACAGATTAAACCGTCATCGGCTGACATTAGCCTCAGCCAGAAGCGTGCGAGCGAGGAGGAGACTAAGGCACCTGACGACAAACCAACTGTGTCTTGGGCAGAATCTCCACCAGTT
This sequence comes from Dermacentor variabilis, assembly GCF_050947875.1. Lineage (NCBI taxonomy): Eukaryota > Metazoa > Arthropoda > Arachnida > Ixodida > Ixodidae > Dermacentor > Dermacentor variabilis. The sequence goes on along the minus strand of NC_134577.1, from coordinate 88,619,229 downwards.
CAAGATCGCCCACTGTCAGTGGAATCTGGATCGATGTGCGAGGCCGCCAAGAAGCGTCCAGTGCCATCCGACAATCCATCGCCCTCGGCAAAGGAGGCTCGCGTTCCCAAGGTGTCAAAGTTGACAAAACCGCTCCGGGTTACACCTACACCTGCTGCTGTCCCTTGTGTTAACGTGCACCAAAAAGTCCATAGTGCATCACCTCATCAAGAAGGGAGTGGTGCACCTCTGGAGCAGCGTTTAGACGCTGCACCTACATAGGTAATCATGGCGGGCGCTCTTCCCTTCCATTTTGGCACTTTAAATGTCCGTGGCTTACGAAGTAAGCGACGGCAAGTACAGCTTCTTCATTTGTTACGCAATAGAAAATTAGATAGTGCTGCTATCCAAGAAACAAAGATTGAATCCGACGAAAACACAGACGTAGCTCTATCTCCATTCATGTCTGACTATAATGTTTGTGTCAGCCATGCAGTAGGCGTTTCCGCAGGCTGTATGTTATTTGTTAACAAACATTTACAGTGTGATTTCCTACATTTGTTTACAGATAGGGAAGGGCGCCTAATCTGCTGCGATATTGATATCAGTGGCACGAGCTTTAGATTTGTGTGTGTTTATGTCCCCGAACAAGTTACGTGAACGCGAGTGTTTCTTCTTATCTCTAGAAAATCATTTCTGTACTGATCGTGCATTGGTCCTCTTTCGAGACTTTAATTGTGTATGTAACGCGCAAGATCGTACGTCACTGAAGCTGAGACATGATCCAAGTAGTGATGCGTTGCAACGCCTGATACGTGATTATCAGCTTGTGGACATTGCGGAAAATGAAAAGGCGGGATGTCGATATACGCACTTCCAGGGTACCTCGCATGCAAGGCTTGACCGAATTTACGTTTCACTTAGCGCGCTACCTCTTATTCATGGCTACACTGTGCATCCTATATTCTTTAGTGACCATTGCCTAGTCTCAGCATCTTTTGGCAGCCGTCGGTACCAAAGTCGGCGTATGTGCTGAGAGCTGTGGAAGTTTAATAACCAGTTACTTTCGCGTGAGTGTTTCTTAAATCGTATTACTGAGCTTATAGCTCATGTGTCTTGCCGCAAAGACTTGCCACTCTTTGCTTTGTGGGAATTATTCAAACAGGGAGCTAAAATGATAGCTATCGAAGAATCATCAATATTAGCCTTTGAAAAAAAGAATAATTACAAAGCATTGTATAGACTTTTGAGTGAGTTGCATGAGCTTGAATGCATACATCCGGGTCAATATATTGATGATATTCATAAGGTCAAGGCACAGTTACAAACTCTGAACGCAGAGAAATACAGAGGTGCACTAGTGCGGGCGCGAGAGCAGCGTTTCCTGGAGCTACAGCCTTGCAGTAGGGCCCTTGGTGATGAGCGCCGACACGCGCTGTCTAAACAAATGCTAGAAATAGAGTATGGTGGAATCATTGTTAACGAGCCCACTCTAATAACTAAAGCATTTTGAACATTACCAAAAAGTATTCCGAGACCATATGCCATTGGATGCAGATGCTGCCAAAAAAATTGTATCGTTGCTTCCCCAGTTAAATCAGGATGAGTAAGATTATACAAACGAAAACATTGATGTCAATGAGGTAACTTCATGCATCTATTCGTTAGCAAAGGGCAAAACGCCCGGCCCGGATGGCCTTACTGCCGAATTTTATCAGTGTTTTCGTTCCCTCTTATCGCCATTATTACTTCAGGTGTACCGATAGGCCTTGGAAGTAGGGTACCTAACCGCCACAATGTACGAAGGACACACCGTCCTTATAGCCAAAACCGATGATGAACAGAAATTGCAAAAAGTTGACGGATATCGTCCTATCTCCTTATGCAATGTGGATTATAAAATTTTTGCTAAGGTATTAGCTAACCGTTTTCAAGTTGTAGTAAGATCTGTGGTCGGTGATCATCAAACATGTGGCATCAGGGGACGGTCCATTCAGATGAACATTCATGTTGCGAGATCGGTGCTAGAGTGTGTAGCTGAGGGGATTGGACAGGTGGCAACGGTACAGCTAGATCTGGCTAAGGCGTTCGATAGGGTGAATCACTCATTCCTGTTTCCTTTACTAGAGCATATAAATATCGGATCTCTGCTCCTTAGAGGCGTGAGGATATGTTATGCTAATGGCTCAACGCGGCTTATAGTGAATGGCTCTCTCTCCGATCCGATTAGGCTTTTATCATCAGTAAGACAAGGATGCCCCTTGTCACCGCTTCTGTTCTGCTTGTATTTAGAGCCACTTTGTATGGTCATTCTTAAAGAACAAAATTTCCAAGGGTTTAAATTACTGACTAATGAGGTTCGGGTTCTTGCGTATGCAGACGACGTGGCCTTTTTCTGTACCGATAAAAAGAGTGTAAACACTGCTCTTGCAATTACAGAAGAATTTTGTGCTGCTTCTGGTGCAAGCGTTAGCTTTGAAAAAAGTTCAGGTTTTTGGTTTGGATTATGGGTCACAATGCCATCACATTACGCAGGAATTCAATGGAAAGAAGATCTGCGTTATTTAGGTGTGCCTCTCTCACAATATAGAAATAGCAACGCTCATTGGTCGGGAGAAGTTGGCAAAATTCAATGTAAAGCGAATTCATGGCGAGGGCGCAATTTGTCAGTGTTCTTTCGTGCTGAAGTGTGTAACGTTTTCTTAGCTTCCCGTCTTATGTATGTGCTCCAAGTACTGCACTGTTCAAGACTTCGCCTTCAGGCCCTGCATCGCATATTTGCAACATTCATTTAGAGTTCGAGATGTGAATGGATGCGGCGCGACAATCTGTTTCTCCCTCTTGAACATGGTGGTCTAGGATTACTACACCTCTTCGTCAGGCAAATTGTTTCTCGCCTGTTTTTCTTTCGAGACAGTGACCATCCGTTCTTGCGTGAAATGTTGCAACTGCGTTTAGTTCATTATGTTCCTAACATAGTAGTGTCATCAAATGTCAAAGATGTGCCACAGGCTCCTTGGGGCTTTCTCAAGGAGGTTGTTGATACATTGCTTTTCTTGAAAGTTAGATTCAGCCTGGAGTACGTGTTCACAGCGAGCCGAAAAGCAATTTCTGCGGCACTGGTGCACTCTATTTTCTCAGATCCTTTGTATCGTGCACCTTATTTAAATCGACCTTATCAGGATGTACTTAAACGCGTCCGAAAAATGTGTGTGCCTCCTGGAGTAAAAACTTTTTTCTTTAAATTACATTCGGAAACACTCCCTGTTAAAGCTTGGGTGAATTCGAGGGGTTACTTTGTGCCGTGGTCCACAAACTGTCGGCTCTGTCCACGTGCCGAGACCATAGATCACTGTTTCATAGACTGTAGGGACGCTGTATTTTTTGGGGACATTCTCCAACGGACACTTAAAAAGGACATTGACATGACTCCATACTCAATTAGGTTTCTACCGTTTAAGGTTACAGGTGGTCCTCGCTATGACATGTTCATTGTACTTGGTTTATATAGCCTGTGGAGAAGTAGACTCTGTGATCGCCATGCCGAAAGCCCACGAACTATAAAATCCTTATTTCGCGAAAGTGCTGCGTATGTAAGAAGTGTGTACGCCGTGCAGGACCCTCCGCCAGACTGGATGCACTTGTTGGATGCATGTGTGTGTTTGCCTGAGTTTTAAGTGTGTAGTTTTGTCCACTTTGTAATACACCTTCAGTTTTCTTTTCCATGTAATAAAGAAAAAAAAATTGGCATGGTGCAGTGGTAAGATGCTGGGCTCAGGACCCGCCGGTCCGAAGTTCGAATCTCCTGCAGGGTTTTCTTCCCCTTATTATTTTCTTTTTTCTAGTAGCAAATTTACATAGCCTTAAAGAGGTCTCAGTCAATTTTTAATTGAATATTGATCAAGAACTAGAGAACGTCACACTACAGACAACAGAACGACAGACTAAAATTTCCTGTTGTGTTATTCGAGTAGGCTTTCACAACCTATATCGACACTTAAAGCGAAATGGTTATCAAACACACCTGATGAGAAAACTCCAACACTCTTTCACCCGCCGTGGTCGCTATAAGCGTCCTTGGAGTTGTGCTTAGTATCAAGCACGAGGTCGCAGGGTCAGATCATGGTTCTGACACGTAAAACACGACAAATTGAAAAAGAGCAAAAAAAAGAAAAGTTCAAACGTCTCTTTTTGTGCGGCACTGGCTTCTTGAGTTTTCTTGAGAGGACCGATAAGTCTCAACACCGCGACATAAAAGGCGTGAGCATCATGCGCATAGCGCAATGCGTCCACGCTGTACTCACCACCGCAGCTTGAAAAGGCCGCGTGAAACATGAGGCAACTGAGCAAGCCGTGATCCGAAACGCGCCGTTTCCAAAGCAGTCGTAACCGTACGCAGTCCGATTTTGTGAGGACTGTGGGTGAGGTTTCACTAGCCGCTGTCATATTGTGGAGCAGTAGGGAATGCCCGAGCATGGCCGCGCGAACCACATAAGTGTATTGTAGTACACAGATCACGTCAAAGCGATGGCTACGCGGTGGCCGATCACCGCCGTGCTGCGTAGTGGGGCAGGTAGCTTTCTTGTGAGGTTCCACACTACACGAAACACTCTCCCACGGCCACCAAAATTACCTCGTAAGCACGCATATAGACACACACGCAGAACTACGATGAGCAATACAGGTGCCGTCACCGGCGCCGATGACAGTGGCTCTTTGCGGGCCTTGCCTTCAGTTTCACTTTTAGTTGACGGGAAGACGAACAGAAGTTCTGCGGCCGAAGCCATTGAAGTTTTGCATGGTCCCGCTTCCGAAGACAGCTCGTCAGATGCCGACAGGGGGTTCTGGCAGCGCGACAGGACATTGTGGCCTACAAGACGAACAAATCGTCTATTATATCGCCCTAAATACGTTGGCTTGCACTCCGGAAATGTATAAATTTGCAGAAAGAAAAGAAAGAAAAAGAACCGCTTGCACAATATATCTCTGCTTTATCGTTTCCTTCTCACAGATGTGTAAAAGAAAAGAAAATAACGCATAAAATAAGAAACAAAACTCCGTTTACGCTAAAGGGAGGCCTGTATCTTCTAAACTCCCTCTTAAAAAGGATGTAGAATTGAGGTTCTTTCTCCTTCTTTCATGAAATGGAGGACGCCGAACATTTCAACACCACTGTAAGGGAGCACAGTTTTCAAGCACGTAGTCTCAAGGGAGGTCACATCCCTTAAAATGCCTTTTTCGGCTCATTTCCGTTTACAGTGTACGGCAAGTCGACTTTTCCATGGAAGTGGAGGGACTGCGGGACACCGATCTCTCCTGCACACTGTTGCAGAGGTTATCGTCGTTCCTACCGCGCGAGTATACCGGCAACGTGCCCACAAAACCGCGCCCTTTCAAGCAATGTCGCGACAAGTTAAGGCCATACCGTAGCGCTTGTCTTCAGCTCTCCACATGGCACCAAACTTGATCCACAGGATTGGCGCCCTTGTAGACGCTACCGTGCGCTCAACGCACTCACCGTCCCTGATCAATTTCTACTCCCTCACATCATGACTTCGCATCCAATCGAGCTGGAATATCAATATTCAGCAAGATATATTGGTGAAGGCCTACAATCAAATCATCGTTGATCAAGTGGACATGCCAAAGACTGCAAATGCGATACCATGCTGGCTTTTCGAGTAGGTCCGCATGCCGGTCGGCTAGAGAGACGCCGCTAAGTCCATCGAGAGGTTTATCAGTTTGGTCGCCAGGGGACTCATCTTCCTCTTTGTATACCTGGATGACCTCCTGGCGGTTAATATTTGCCCTGAGCAACATAGCAACCAATGGCGCTTCCTACTATTTCGGCTCCAGGAACACGCCATGCTCACCAACGCGGCAAAGAGTGCTTTTGGTGCTCACGACATCGACATACTCGGGCACCGCGTAAGTCCCGAAAGAATCAGACAATATGCTAAGAAAATTGAAGCCTGGTGCGTGTTCCCTAGTTCAATGTTCCTGCGAAAGCTCCGTAAATTACTTGGGCTACTCAACTTCCAGACTAATTTTCTTTCAACATTGTCCGAAGTATTATACCACTAGCTGAGCTTCCCAACACCACTAAACCTCCGTCCGTTCCACTGTCCTGCAGGTCTTACGCCGAAAAGTCCTCCCAAGGGGCCAAACACGCATTGGTAGATGCTACCATGTTGTTGAATCCCCGACGTGTTACGCCGATGCGTATTATCACCGATGCATTTATTGAGGTTGTCGGCGCCGTTTTACAACAGTTCCAGCACAATTCATGATACCCACTCGAGTTTTTTTTTCTTTTACCAGGAGCTGAGGCCTGCAGAAACGGGCGACAGCAAGTTCGGTCGCGAACTACTTGCGCTATACTTGGGTGTTCGGCATGTTTGACATCTGCTGGAAAGAACAAGCTTTCACGCCTTCGCGGATCACAAGTCATTGACGTTCTGTTTTTGCGGTAATCGCAATACTTATACCACACGAGAGATATGAATCCTCATTTTAATCTCCAAATTCACCGTGGCCCTACGATACATTGAAGGCACATTCAAATCAGCCACAGATGCCTACTCTCGTATCGACGCTATATCCACGGCCCCCCTTCGAAGAAATTGCCATGTCGCAGCGTTTAGACTTCGCGCTTCAGCACTTCCGGTCCTCTGCTACGCCATTACAGCTGCCCGACGTGCCTATCACTTGTGGTGTCTCAAAGGGTTCAACATGCCCCTTTTTTTCATACCGTCTCCATCATCAAGTATTTGGAAAGCTACACGGCGCAACTCACCTCGGAGTTCATGCCACACACCGCCTATTTACTTCCCGCATTGGATCGCCGAATTTGAACTCTCCTTATGCCGTTGGGCTAACGAATGCTTTCCCTCTCAACGCTCCAAGGCGACACCACACACGAAGTAGCCAATTTTGTCCACCATGACGCCCGGTTCGATCACATTATTATCGACACCTTTGGCCCGCCACCACCTAACCCTAGGTGCCGACTACATAGTCACTTATGTAGACCATTATACCCACTGGCTTGAAGCATTTCCTCTCACTGACATAACGGCACTTACAGTGGATGCCGCGTTTGTCAGTGACAGGATCTCGTGCTGTGGATACTCCAGCACTGTTACAGATGACCGCCGCCAACAGTTCCACTATGATTTCTTTCGTGAACTCACGTGCCTGCTGGGCATACGCCATGTCCATCTACAGCGTAACACAAATAGGCAAATGGAATGGCTAAATGCCTTCGCCGTTAACTTAACGCCGTCTCGATGGCCCGCCAGGCTCCCTCTTCCTGGCCTATGACACGACGTTGCAGTCACCCGGTGAATTTTTCGTACCAGCAACTGTTGGCACGCACGATCCAAACAGCTATGTTCAGCAGCTCCGCTTTCTGTTTGCACCTTTGCGTCGTTGCCCTACAAGGTTTGCATCCTCAGGTATTGTTTTTGTCAGCTTAGATGGGCCCACAGTGAGGCGATCCTTCGAAGGTACTCGAACGGACAGAAAAGACTGTTACCACCGACCTCAACGGACGTGAAGAAGTCGTGGCCATTGATAGGGTGAAAACAGCCTACGCAGCGACCTCCCCTTCATTATGCGCTTTCAACTAATTTTCACCCCCCGAACGACGGATCTATACGCAATCGCCTGGTGTAAACGGCTGTTTCTTGGGCACCGCTGCACCGCTGCTCTTCTAAAATGGAAGAGCCCTCTAGCATTCACAGTTATCTTCCTCGGCTGCCTTTTATATACGGCGCGCTTCGACGCGTCTGTGTCTTGTCTCGTGCTGCGAGCTGTACGATTAACCCTTTAAAGCCCAAGTAAAATATAACAGGCGAATTTTGTTGAATTTTTGTATCTGATGATCTTTGGACACTCCTAATACATTGGCAAACTTACATGAGCTGCGGATTATTTACTGAGACGCTAGGATAACATACTTTAACAATACGCTAGGCATTTATGGGAGCAAAACATGATTCAGTTTAATGAATGTGTGTTCCATATCTTAGAGCTTCGTAAAACCGAAAGGCTTGGAGCGAAGACCTAAAGGAAATTTTGCGCAAAACTGTTTTCTGGGCAATACTCTTTATTAGGGAGGTGTTTTTTACTATTCGATTGGTAACATTACTTCAACAGGTAGCATGTTACTTTCAAATGCGCGCGCGATGGAAATATATTATTGATACCCACCAGACGTGAAATCGTATGATGAATTCAGGTATTCAAGGTTACAACATTCATCATTTCTTTCTGTGGTAGTTAAAACATTCGGCAGACTGGTGGCATCTCAGCCAAGCAGAGTCAATTTTTCATTACGATTCTGTTGTATAAGTTGCCGGGTGAAATATTCGTTATGAATTTCTTACCTTTCAAGATATGGACTCTACATCTGGTTCTCCGATCTTTGTTGCCCCACTTTTATTGCGTAACTTATCTTCGATTGGCAGAAGAATACACATTGCCTTTATTGTTTTTTCGTTCCTCCCACCTGTAGTCGCATTTTAATAAAATTATGCATAAATTGGTCTTTCTTTTTATATGATGTTCTTGTAATATCAAATTCGCTTATTTATTTAGCTTAATTTTCTGTAATGCTGCCCGCTATTTCATTGACGGAGATGACAAGAGCATCGTTATTTTTTTGGCAACAACAAAGCAATCAGGAGGAATGAGAGCGATGTCCATGTTATTCATATATGTATTAATGCGATAGCCTTAAGGACCTCGTGTCGCAGAAAATTTGACGCAGGTGTCGGCATACCGTGTCCAGCATCTGACATCGCTACGAGGAATAGAATTTCCAACCAAATTCCGAACCGCGCATACCCAACCACTCTTCTAGCACAAAAGTTCATCACACCTTGTCTTACATTATTTAGAAAGTTATTGCTGGGAATATGTGAACGGCAGCCCACAGACAAATTTAATGAAAAGAAGAACACCCACAGCGCATATGCTTTATGTTCTCTTCTCAGACTGAATTAATAAATGTGCTAAACAATCACAGGAGATCGACCCATAAAGAGGCCCCGTTTCTACCAGAAAGCTTGCCTTTGTGCTTAGCGTTCACCACCAGCATTTTCTTGTAAACGTTACGGTCACAAAAGCTGCAGATGCTGGGAAACATGCAAAGCAGTAAGGATTCTTTGAATGCTCTCGCGTTCCACTCTTAGTAGCGAGGTTTACGTACCCTACAATTTTTTTCTGCAACCATCTCTGAAGGTATTGTAACCACCAAAAGTATTTTCATGAAGTAGGCGTAACAGAAAAACATCTTATGTGCTTCCAGAACAACCACGCCCGTCTACCGTACACCTCGGTCTAGGCGTACTCTATGAAGTACACCTGCATTCCTTTTCTTGCGAGACTATAAAGACGCATTGTATAGCCAATGTCATACATGCATCGTTCGCGCCATTTATTTCATAAAAATGCATAAGCTTCAGCTTCGAGAAGCATATACTATGTTTGGCAAAAATAAAGAAGGCGTATGTGCAGCAGTACCTCGGATGTTTAGTACTTCTTCATATTTGGCGATCAGTAGGTCAAATACATCATGCAGCAGACAAAAAACCTACAAAATGGTCTGCTTGCTTGGATCCTTCTTAGCAAAACGTCGTACTAAGGTAAACACTGTTTCTTCTTTAAGTACTTACTTTCGAAAGTCTACTGTACATTGAAAAGTACGCTGCACAATAATATGTTGTAATGGAAGAAGAATAAGAAGATAGTACGTCGACTCCTACCATCGGTCCGAACAGTTCTCATGTCTTTCGCTCACTGATTCCCACAATGTTGTAGTGGACCTAACTTCAGTCCCTATATCGGTAAAATAGTCTACAAATAAAATAGCTTAGCGATGCGTGGTAGTGGACTCACGGAGTGTCAAGCAACTGCACTCTAATTTCAAAGGGGAAAGGCGGTGGCTTCATCATCATCATCATCAGCCTGGTTACGCCCACTGCAGGGCAAAAGCCTCTCCCATACTTCTCCAACAACCCCGGTCATGTACTAATTGTGGCCATGCCGTCCCTGCAAACTTCTTAATCTCATCCGCCCACCTAACTTTCTGCCGCCCCCTGCTACGCTTCCCTTCCCTTGGGATCCAGTCCGTAACCCTTAATGACCAACGGTTATCTTCCCTCCTCATTACATGTCCTGCCCATGCCCATTTCTTTTTCTTGATTTCAACTAAGATGTCATTAACTCGCGTTTGTTCCCTCACCCAATCTGCTCTTTTCTTATCCCTTAACGTTACACCTATCATTTTTCTTTCCATAGCTCGTTGTGTCGTCCTCAATTTGAGTAGAACCCTTTTCGTAAGCCTCCAGGTTTCTGCCCCGTAGGTGAGTACTGGTAAGACACAGCTATTATATACTTTTCTCTTGAGGGTTAACGGCAACCTGCTGTTCATGATTTGGGACTGCCTGCCAAACGCACTCCAGCCCATTCTTATTCTTCTGATTATTTCCGTCTCATGATCCGGATCCGCCGTCACTACCTGCCCTAAGTAGATGTATTCCCTTACGACTTCCAGTGCTTCGCTGCCTATTGTAAATTGCTGTTCTCTCCCGAGACTGTTAAGCATTACTTTAGTTTTCTGCATATTAATTTTTAGACCCACTCTTCTGCTTTGCCTCTCCAGGTCAGTGAGCATGCATTGCAGTTGGTCCCCTGAGTTACTAAGCAAGGCAATATCATCAGCGAATCGCAAGTTACTAAGGTATTCTCCATTAACTTTTATCCCCAATTCTTCCCAATCCAGGTCTCTGAATACCTCCTGTAAACACGCGGCGTTGGCTTAACTGCCTGCAAGGCACATGCAGGAGCCGTCCTTCACTGCTTATGTCGTTAGTGAATGGGGGATCTCTCAACCTACTGCTTCGCTGCCTTCCAAAGCTTGGGCCAGTGGAAACGCTGGGGCAATCGATGCAGCATCCGAACAAAGCCAAGGTGGTCTGACGGGATGCCATCATGGATAGAGCGAAAGATTATCGGCCTCAAGGTCTGGGGCACCGGCTAACCACACGAATTGTTGTTACATAATAAATAATAATAATGAAAGCTGAGCCCTGTGGTGACGACTGAGTGAAGAAAGGAATGGTTCAAATGCTGGTCAACGGCAAGGTCATGATGTTGCTCATACTGCAAGGCGTCGGCACCAGGCAACTCACTAAGGATGGCAAAGAAGTACTACTACCAGTCATCATCGTTCATCTCGCATGGGGCTACGTACGTGTGTTCAGCATCGTTAGCAATTATATCAAAAGGCGCAAAATGTACGTTTCGACTATCATTGCAGCGCCGATGGATGGAAGCCGGTTTTTGGCGCTTCTGTAAGCTGTCTGGCGGCGTCATCTCCCTCTCATGTAACACTGCTGGTTATATGTTCATGATATGTGGAACAATGATATGTAGAACAGGCAGGGAGATACGATCTCTCCAATGCTATTCACAGCGTATTTACAGGAGATATTCAGAGACCTGGATTGGGAAGAATTGGGGATAAGAGTTAATGTAGTACACATTAGTAAATTGCGATTCGTTGATGATATTGCCTTGCTTAATACCTCAGGGGACAAATTGCAATGTATGCTCACTCACCTGGAGAGCAAAATAGGAGGGTGGGTCGAAAAATTAATCTGTAGGAAACTTAAGTAATGTTAACAGTTGCAGAAGAGAACAGCTGCTTACGATAGGTAGCGAAGCATTGGAAGTACTAAGGGAATACATCTACTTAGGGCAGGTAGTGACTACGGATCCGGATCATGGGCCTGAAATAATCAGAAGAGTAAGAATGGGCTGGGCTGCGTTTGGGAGGCACTCTCAGATCATGAACAGCAGGTTGTCATTACCCCTCAAGAGAAAAGTGTATAACAGCTATGTGTTACCAGTACTCACCTACGGGGCAGAAACCTGGAGGCTTACGAAAAGGGTTCTACTTAAATTGAGGACGACGCAACAAGCTATGGAAAGAAGACGGATGGGTCTAACGTTAAGGAATCGGAAAAGAGCACATAGGGATAGGGAACAAACGCGAGTTAATGGAATCTTGGTTGAAATTAAGAAAAAGAAAAGGGCATGGACAGGACATGTAATGAGGAGTGAAGATAGCCGATGGTCATTAAGGGTTACGCACTGGATTCCAAGAGAAGGTAAGCGTAGCAGGGGGTGGTAGGAAGTTACATCGGTGGATGAGATTAAGTTTTCAGGGCCAACATGGCCACAATTAGTACATGAGTGGGGTAGTTGGAGAAGTATGGCAGAGGCCTTTGCCCGGCAGTGGGCCTAACCAGGATGATGATGATGATGATGATGATGATGATGATGATGATGATGATGATGATGATGATGATGATGATGATGATGATGATGATGATGATGATGATGATGATGATAACAAAGTGACAAAAACGAAGACTACAAGAAGAAATGACGAGCGCCCATCCTGTCTTCTAGTCTGTGTCTGTGTCACTTTTTGCTGTTAACCAAGAATATGTTACCGTACCAACTCATTCAACTGTCGATCCTTTCACGATTTCTTGTTCCCACTGCATACCGACTACAAAGACATTAGCCTTAAAAGAACAAACGCACCTGTTTGAATCGTGTAAGCACGTGGCCAACGCGGCTCCATAGCGTTACCCAGCTTTTGTTCCGCATCGTGCAGATTAGTTATTTTCATAGTTCTTTTAGAAATCGCTATCGAAAATATCGAAAGTCGAGAAATCGCTATAGAGAAATCGAAAATATTGAAAATCGTGAAAGTATGAGACTGAAATAATGAGAAGGATAAGATTCGGCTCACGTGCGTTTGGCAGGCATTCTCAGATCATAGGTTGCCATTATCCCTCAAGAGAAAACTGTATAACCTCTGTCTTACCAGTACTCACGTACGGGGCAGAAACGTGGAGGCTTACGAAAAGGGTTCTAATTAAATTGAGGACGATGCAACGAGCTATGGAAATAAGAATGATAGGTGTAACATTAAGGGATAAGAAAAGATCAGATTGGGCGCGGGAACAAACGCGAGTTAATGACATCATAGGTGAAATCAAATTTACAATATACATAAGGTGACAATCTGCACGCAGCCACAAGCCCACGCGCGCCAAGTGAGAGTAGTCTGCCAAAGTTAAGGTCATGTGCTAGCTAGCGGATTATGCAATATTTACTTTTTTTGGTTTCTGCGTCCGTTCTGCTTGCATCTGCGACGAAAACGAGAATTGGGAAGGCAGACAATCCGATAGTGGTTGTGGGAGCCGGTTGCGTGACGGTTAGCGTGCCCAGCTCCCAAATGCAGAATGCTGCGTATACATTGACTTGAATCCCGGTGGTTTGTTTGTGAAAACAGCTTTCTTTGCCCTCTGTTGACGACAAAGCTCAGAATGCGGCGGCAGCCTGACGACAACAGTCGCCGTCAGCATAAAAGAATAAGCGGGCGTGCAAGGTTACACCTAAATCCGAAAGTATATACCGAGGAAATATAGCATTATTATTATTGAGAATTACTTCTTCTTGACCGAGTTGGTGTTTACATAACATGTTGCTTTTTAGCGCAAGAAACTCTGACAAAAAGAAGACACTAAGATGCGAAAGGAACAGAAAGACGAGCGATTATTATTATTATTATTATTATTATTATTATTATTATTATTATTATTATTATTATTATTATTATTATTATTATTATTATTATTATTATTATTATTATTATGATTTCTTTTGAAAACATAAATGCATTCGATAGGAAATGCAAAGCGAGTAGAAGGCTGGCAACTGCCACCGAAACGGGCAAAACGTCTGCCTACACTTCAAAAGGGAAGTGACAACAACACTGAAATGGAAGATAGAAAGGAGGGGAGGAAAGAGCAAAAAAAGGAGCAACAGGATGCATCTAAAAGAATGATGTAGAACACACAGTACAGATCACACACAGTAGGGCCGGCCACTGAAGGACACAGAAGTACAGAATGGTAAATAGAAGAAATAATATCTACGCTACAAAGGGGAATATGAGTTAACTCTGGAAAAGTAAGTAGAGGGCGATGCGCCTGATCACGTCGAAACGCACAACCACTTGGGTAGAGACATTCGTCGAATGTCGTACACAGCAGGCCAAGGAGATGATAGTCTCTCACTAGCGACATGCATTGGGCGCTGAAAGCGGGACACTTAAATATCAGGTGCGTTGTTTCTCGCATCAGCCACAAGACGTACACGATGGACTGGCAACACGTCCTTATCTGTATAAACGTTCGGGCACGTTCACGCAGCCAACCCCTAGCTTCAGTATTTGCGCTCTGGCGCGACGAGGCAAGCTTTGACCGCGAATACGGGGCGGCAACGTTCCATTTGCGACGCGCTGGACTCGATGCTGCTTGAGTAGGTGGCGAAGAATCAGCAGACGACCGTCATCAAGCTTGCACAAAATTTCAGGGCAGACACAGCTGTTATGAGCGCAAGTTGAAGCCAGTGGAAGAGCCTTTTCATTTCCGGCGATTCCTACGTGTGAAGGTATCCATTGAGCAATGAGAGATGCTCCACGTCGACAAAAAAGAAGTGAGGAATAACGAGCGGTGTTGTTGAGCGAGGCTGTAGACCTATAATTTCACCACCTACACGAACCCGCTCCTATACTAGTGACAAGCGGAAATGTATATCGACAGCATGTCAACTAGCGTGAAAACGATACTTTATTAATGTCGTTGCGCATTTGTGTTGTGTCTACCACGAGCGAGTAGTTTAAGAAATGTCACTGAAGCGAAAGCGGTGAGTGAAATCCACGAAAAGTACTTGAGGATAGCAATATTGAACGTCATCGCCGTGTTGAAGAAAACCTGCGACTTCAGTTGCTCAGGTCGCCAGAAAGGCTTGAGTGATAGCGTAGCACTGGGCATATTTCGTAACCACAGCGATAGACACCCACTTTGCGGGAATAAACATAAGAAGGGGCCCAGTGAGTTGGACGGCTTTTTCGAGCTCTGGCATAGTTTGAAAAATTAATGTGGCGAAATATGGCGCCAAAATAGTATATGTCAGCTTAATTTAGTCATCGTGGTCATTCTTACGCGAAACACCATGCTGGCCTGAAACCAGGACACTGTTGAGTTTCGGCGATGACAGTTTACATTGGGTGCCTGAGAATAAAAAGGAGCACATCAGAGGTATCCGAGGGACGCTTCTACGGTACAAAAGCACATCCCCCCGTCACCGAAAAGGACTAAAATGAGCTTGCGAATAGGGTCATCCTAAGATCGACTACTACGGCGCTTGTTGATCTTGTTCAGGATGACGTCGGCGTTTCGTTCAGCGTTTATTTCTGAGAAAATTGGTTCAAGTTACGTTTATTTGCATCTCAATGGCGGGCGTAATCAGTTAAAAATTGAAACCTTTGTATTAGGGGGTGCCTGAGTACTCTGTGTAGATAACGTATGACAACGACAGCAAGAATACATTAATTAAACATGTTCACTTGTTAATGCAGTATAGTAAAAAAGAAGTACCTCCAAAGTGTAGCTATGGAGGGCGCAAATAATGAATAAGTTGAAAAAATAGTCTTGAAGATCTGTAGTAAACTGGATAAACAGTTCGCGTCTTGACAGTTCACGGATAGACAGTTCAAGTCTTGTGGGCAATTAAGTCGGCCAGTTGGCTGTAACCGCTTAGAAATACCGCAAAGGACGCGTTGACGCCATGACGATACGGCATTGCACGCCAACAAGTAAAGACAGTTTAGTAGTGTGGTTTGCTTGGCCAAATGGGGCATGGTGAACGTTTAATGGGTACCAGCAAGTACGGACGCGAGCACAAGAAACGGACAGGACCACACTGGACTTTGAAGTTGAAACCGCTACTGCACTAGCATTAACACGCTGGCGGGATCCGTAGAGCAGGAACCACGTAGAAAGGAGCCAATTTTAATTTCTTTCTTTCTTGCTTTCTTTCTTTTCATCTTCCTTCGACTTTTCCACTGGTGCTGTTGCTGTCTTGCACGCCATGTCGGAGGGCAGTTCAGAGCATGCATATATATGGAAGGAGCGTGTAAAAGAGGAAAGGCGGAGCAAGAAACTCGCTTGGACCTTTCCATAGTGTTACATCTACATAGTGCACTCTGGAGCTGCCTGGGCTTCATCTCATTAGCCTCTTTACAGCTGTAATTAACCTAGACCTCCCCGCAAAACACATTGCAGAAACTTCAGCGCTTACCCTTATCCTAAATGCAAGTCCTCGAGAGAAGTACATAGAACGGTAGAGAAGGGACAAGGAGAAGAGGCGGATAATGGCCAAAACCGGGGTATTCGCGAAACCAGCGGATAACACCCTTGCCATTCTTCACTCGCAGTTCTCATGTAGGACGGTACAGGGAAAGGACAGGGGGGCAGGACGGGACGGGGAAAAGACGACGGGAGAAGATAACGAAACTCTACTACTATAGACACGACAGCGGTTGTGGGCAAACTGAATGCACGGTGCTATACGTTTCGGCTATTTCTAAAAAATAAACGCCATCCAAATTTGTGAAGTGGAAAACTGATGCAGGGCGTGCAGACGCAAAGCCGCAATTAATTAACGTAGGGTATAGGTGACACAACTGAAGCCGTCGCACGTCAGATCAACACTTATGCGCCCGCCGCGGTAGCGTGATGGCTATAGCATTGCTCGAGGTCGCGGGTTTGATCTCCGCCACGGGAACCAGATTTCTACGGGATCGAACTGCAAAAACAGTCGTGCACTTTGATTTCGGAGCACGTTAAAGAACACCACGGTATCATAGTTCATCTGGATTACGCAACTATGGCGTGCCTCATAATCGGATAGTGTGTTGGCACGTAGATCAGCATAATTCTGCCAACACATGTGCTACGACGCAATGTGCCATATGAAGCAATGACAATTCTGAACCCTCTCACAGGTTACAGATAATGGCGCACAACAAGGCATCAAGCAAATACGGCTCGCTGTATGTTGTGTACTACGCATACATCCAAACACCAGTAGTGCACGCAAGGTAACATTTGCAATCAACTCACCACTCTCGTATTGCACTGTATGCTGAAGAAATCATACATTCGCTGTCAGCATTAGCGCTAATTACCGTCAATCAAAACAAATACCATAGCAAGCTTCGCTTACATCGATTCACACAGTGCATGGGATGCGCATAATGTTTTACACTATGAATTTATATGGTCAGGAATGATGCTCAACAATGCAATATTTTTATTCGCAGTGAGCAAAAGCGCCCGTCGCGTCCACGGTGAATTCATTTAAACTGCTTCAATGCCATGGCGATCACATCATTGTGAACTTCCGTAGGATCGTAGTCGTCAAAAGGGGATATAAGTGACAGGGATATCTGGAGGTTGACGAACGGGAAGAAGGCAGAAGCTTGTAGAAGGCCTCAGGAAAATAAAAGGACTTTCTGAGCAGCGCTCTCAGTGCGCCGTGCTATGGTTTCAACGTCTATTAAAAATCCCCGTAAATATGAAGAGAGGCTGACAAAAATGCGGGCATTTTGGGAAAGGTGAAACCACTGGAAATCTCGGGATAGCATTAGCTTAAATATAAAAGTTGACGTTAAAAATAAAAAAAACCATAACATTCACAGGGTGGCCAAATTTTGGCGCAAATAAATTGGCCGTAGAAGCAGTTGAGTTGAAACCTGATGGTGCGAAATAAAGCTAGAATTTCGGCAGGTGTTGAAGAGAGGTCAAGTATGTACGTAGGTCCTGCCATATCCAGCTTTCCGGACACGTACGAACTAGCGCTCCAAGCGGCCCCGGCACGAAGCTAGCGCTTTTTTAATGTAACGAGCGGGTTTCTCGCGAATAACAACAGCTGCACGTTGATTATTGAAAAAGGTAGGCGACAGACATGTTCAGGAAGAGAATAGACAACAGCGAAATGCAGTGACCATTCTCTGGCAAGCAACAATTTTGTTGCCACATTGGTTAAAGATTCGGCAATGGAAGGCAAAGGAAACGACGAAAATTTGTACTCAATTTTCGAGACAAGAACGGAACCTGCGACAAAACTATGGCGTTTATCGTAAAAGTCGCTGCAGCGTATGTAGTCCGGAGACTCGGATTTCGATTGATCCTTATCTCGACTCTCTCCAGATAGCGTTCCCAAAAATTCTCAAAAGCGATTTTTGATACACCGTCGTGCAAGTTCACGAGATATGTATAAAAACCCCAGCATATCACATGCGGGAGCGTCGTAAGCCGTGGCTGAGTCATGTAGTCGCTCGCACCTATCGTTCTGTGTCATGCTGGCAGCAATTCGATGCCGCGCTGCGCGAGGCTTTTTTTAACGTCACATACGACCGAGTTGACAGCCTTCCACCAGGTGGCCGAAATACAAAACTAAATATTTGGTTTCAGTTTGGTTTTGTTTCGGAGGGATCTTCAATAGTTATGTAACTTCATAGCGTAGGAATGGTCTGGTTAGTTGCTAAGTCATCGTTTTTATCATCAGATTTTATTCCTTGGACAACATGACAACAAGCATGCGCATATATTTGTGTTACATTAAAAAAATATTATCGCGCCTTGTAGCATGGACATACTCAGGATTTCTAGACATTGCACCTTCACCATCCTGTGGAACTTTACGTCATTTCACATGGCAATTAAATGGACAAAATTTTAAACAATCTTATTTCTGTCCAATATCCGAGCATCAACAAGTTTCAGCTGTTTGCGCCATTAGGGTAGCCTTTTGTAACAAAATATGCATTTATGGCACTTAGTCGGGACATTAGTGGTGAGTTAAAGCAGTGTTTTAGTCGGGGATGGGCGATTATGTCACAGGAGAGGAGCAAATGGCCTTGCACCCACTCAGCGGAGGGCACATTGGCTTGAACAAGCGCTAAATTTAAACCGTAAAGCGATTTATTACAATTGAAGTTCTCAACGGTAATTGCAGAACGGATGTTATTCAGTCTGTTTGCACGCGCATGTTTTTGTGAGGCAGCAGGGAATGAGAAGAAGTGTATATTGACACGTGTACTTGTTTGTCTTTATCGGGCGACACGTTTCGCCGCCTAAAAAATGTTATCGCACCGCGCAGGACGCGCCTGCATGTATCGGAAGTTTCTGGAATGTTATCGATGCTTCTATACGCTGTCTCTGACCGAACCTTGTGTAGTCTGATCGCATGCGTGCGCGACGCGAATAATGTAGAACTTTGTAGAAGGCACGCTGGCCCCAGCGCTTACTCTGGAACATTCGACGACTGATGTATAAAAGCCGACGCGCTTCACCCGCTGATCAGATTTTCGACGATCGCCGACCGTGTTCGCCGCTATCGTTGTGCTGTAATTGTAGCCTGTTTTGTGGGCACAGGTTCGCCCAATAGAAGTTAGTTTTGTCGTTTTCAGTATTGCTACTCTGTTCTTGAACGTCACCACGTGACAATATGGAAGTTCACGCCTTGAGATCGCCTGCGTGTGTACTTTGCGTGTGCGCGCGTGTTCGCGTCTCAGTATTTGAATATGCATGCGCATTAGTGCGTGTATGCGTGGTCGACCATACGCGTGTTTGTATGTGCGTGCGGTTCCCTGTGCGTGCGTGCATTTTACGGCGTGTGTGCATGCGTGGGCGCGTGTAAATATGGATGCAGGTGAGCGTGTGTCGTATCTTTGTGTGTGTGAGTTCGTGTGCTTGCGTGCGTACATGTTTTTGCGTGTGTGCATGCATGGCGCGTCTAAATGGGAACGCGGGCGAGAATGTGTCGCATCTCTGAGTGTGTGTGTGTTCGTGAGAGAGTGTGGGAACGTGCCTGCGGGCCGATGTGCTTGCGTAGGTACATATTTTTGTGTGTGGGATCCATGCATGGGTGCGTGTAAATGTGAATGCGGCAGAGCGTGTGTCGCATCTCTCTGTGTGCGGGCGTTTGTGTGATGTGTGCGAACGTGCGTGCGTGCCTGTGTGCTTGCGTGCGTACATATATGGCGGCTGTGCATACGTGGGCGCACGTAAATGTGAATACAGGCGTGCATGTGTCGCACCTCTGTGTGCGTTTGTGTGACGTGTGCGAACGTGCGTACGTGCATGCGTGGGCGCGTGTAACTGAGAATTTGGGCGAGCAAGCGTCGCATCTCTGTGTGTGTGTGTGCGATTGCGTGAGTCTGTGCGAAAGTGCGTGCGTACATTTTCGGGTGTGTGTGCATACGTGGCCACGTGTAAATGTGAATGTGGGCCAGCATGTGTCGTATCTCTGTGTGCGTGCGTTTGTGTGAATGTGTGAACAAGCGTGCGTGCCTGTGTGCATCCGTGCGTACATTTTTGGGCGTGTTCGCATGCATTGGTGCCTGTAAATGTGAATTGGGTATGTGCCGTATCTCTGTGTGTGTGCGTTTGTGTGAGTGTGTGTGAACGTGCTTGCTTGCCAGTGTGTGTGCATTGGGCGTGCGTTCATGCGTGCGTAGGCGCTTGCAAATGTGAATGTGGGCGAGCATATTTCGTACCTATATGTGTGTACGTTTGTGTGAGTGTGTGAGCGTGTATGAACGTGCGTGCGTGCCTGTGTGTGTGTGTGCGTGCATGCGTACATTTTTCTTTGCGTTTGTGCATGCATGGACGCTTAAAAATGTGAATGTGGGCGAGCATATTTCGCATCTTAGTGTGTGTGTGTTTCTGTGTGTGCGTGTGCGAACGTGCGTATTTGCCTGTGTGCGTGCGCGCGTGGGTGGGAGCTTGAAAATGTGAATGTTGGGCGAGCATATTTCGCATCTCTGGGTGTGTGCGTTTGTGTGAGTGTGTGCGGACGTGCGTGTTCACGAGGTCGCGGGAACTCCATCCCGGCCACGGCGGCCGCGTTTCATTGGGGGCGAAATGCCAAAACACCCGTGTACTTAGATTGAGGTGCACGTAAAAGACCCTCAGGTGGTCGAAATTTTTGGAGTCCTCAACTACGGCGTGACTCATAATCAGAAAGTGGTTTTGACACGTAAAACGCCATGAAATAATAATAATAATAATAATAATAATAATAATAATAATTAATGAATCCTAACGTGCGTGCGCGCGGGCGTATATTTTTGGGGTTTGTGCATGCATGGGTGAGTTTAAATGTGAATGCGGGCGACCATGTGCTGTATGTCTGTGTGTGTGCGTTTGTGTGAGTGTGTGCGAACGTGGGTGGGTGCGTGCGCACATTTTTGAGCGTGTGTGCATTCTTGGGCGTGTGTAAATAAGAACAGGGCGATCATGTGTCGTATTTATGCGTGCGTGCGTTGGTGTGAGTGTTTGCGAACGTGCGTGTACGCCTGTGTGCGTGCGCGCGTACATTTTTGGGCCTGTGTGCTTGCACGGACGCGTGTAAATCTGATTGCCAGTGAGCATGTGCCGTATTTCTGGGTGTGTGCGTTTGCGTGAGTATGTGTAAACGTGCATGCGTGCCTCTGTGCATGCGTGCGTGCATTTTTGGGCGTGCGTGCGTGCGCGGGCTTTGAAAATGTGAATGTGGGCGAGCATATTTCGTATCTCTCAGTGTGTGCGTTTGTGTGAGTGTGTGGGATACGTGCGTGCGTACTTTCTTTTGCGTGTGTGCATGCATTGACGCGTGTAACCGTGAACGTGGGCGAGCATGAGTCGTATCTCTGTGTGTATGCGTTTGTATGAGTGCGTGTGAATGTGCGTGCGTGCCTGTGTGCGTGCGTGGGTGCATGAGTGGGCGCTTGAAAATGTGAATATAGATGAGCATGTCTCGTATTCTTGTATGCGTGCGTTTTTGTGAGTGCGTGTGAACGTGTGTGCGTGCCTGTCTGCGTGCGTGCGTACATTTGTGGGCGTGGGTGAATGGGGGGGGGGGGCACTTCAAGATGTGAATGTAGGTGAGCATGTGTCGTATCTCTGTGTGTTGGCGTTCATGCGAGTGTTTGTGAACGTGCGTGCGTGCCTCTGCGCGTGCGTGCGTACTTTTTGGGCGTGCGTGCATGCTTGGGACCTTGAATATGTCAATGGGGCCAGCATGTGTCGTATCTCTGTGTGTGTGCGTTTTTGTAAGCGCGTACGAATGTGCATGCGTGCGTACGTATTTGTGCGAGGGTGCATGCACGGACGCTTGTAAGTGTGAATGCGGGTGAGCATGTGTCGTGTCTATGTGAATGTGCGTTTGTGTGACTGTGTGGGAACATGCGTGTAAGCCTGCGTGCGTATATTTTTGTGCGGTTGTGCATGCTGGGCGCGTGCAAATATTAATGGAGCGATCGTGTGTCGTATCTCTGTGTGCGTGCGTTTGTGTGAGTGTGGGCCAACGTGCGTGCGTGTCTGTGTGCGCGCGTGCTTTCATTTTTGCATGCGCGCACACGTGTAAAGGTGAAAGCCGGTGATCATATGTCGTATCTATGTATGTGTGTGTTTGTGTGAATCTGTGCGAACATGCATTCATACGTGTGTACATGAGTGGGTACATTTTTGTGCGTGTGTGCATCCGTTGGCATGAGTAAATGTGGATGCGGGTGAGCATCTGTGGTATCTCTTTTTGTATGCGTTTGTGCGAGTGCGTGCGAACGTGCGTGTGTGCGTGCGTACATTGTCGTGCATGTGTGAATGCTGGAGTAGAGTTAGCGGAACAGAATATTATGCGGATAATCGATACCTTCTTCCGCAAGCGGGATAGCCGAAAGTGGACGTGGAGGAGCCCGTACGGCGAGACTAGAAATGAAATAGACTTCATACTCTGCGATAACCCTGGCATCATACAAGATATGGACGTGCTCAGCCAGGTGCGCTGCAGTGACCATAGGATGGAAAGAACTCGAATTAGCCTAGACCTGAGGAGGCAACGGAAGAAATTGGTACATAAGAAACCGATCAATGAGTTAGCAGCAAGAGGGAAAATGGAGGAATTCCAGATGAAGCTACAGAACAGGTATTCGGCTATAACTCAGGAAGAGGACCTTAGTGTTGAAGCAATGAACGACAATCTTGTGGGCATCAATAAGGAGTGTGCAATAGAAGTCGGTGGTAACTCCGTTAGACAGGATACCAGTAAGCTATCGCAGGAGACGAAAGATCTGATCAAGAAACGCCAATGTATGAAAGCCTCTAACCCTACAGCTAGAATAGAACCAGCAGAACTTTCGAAGTTAATCAACAAGCGTAAGACAGCGGACATAAGCAAGTATAATATGGACAGAATTGAACATGCTCTCAAGAACAGAGGAAGCCTAAAAGCAGTGAAGAAGAAACTAGGAACTTGCAAGAATCTGATGTATGCGTTAAGAGACAAAGCCGGCAATATCATTACTAATATGGATGAGATAGTTCAGGTGGCTGACGAGTTCTATAGAGATTTGTACACTGGCAGTGGCACCCACGACGATAATGCAAGAGAGAATAGTCTAGAGCAATTAGAAATCCCGCAGGTAACGCCGGAAGAAGTAATGAATGCATTGGGAGATATGCAAAGGGGGAAGGCCGCTGGGGAGGATCGGGTAACAGCAGATTTGTTCAAGAATGGTGGGCAGATTGTTCTAGAGAAACTGGCCACCCTGTATACACAATGCCTCATGACCTCGAGTGTACCGGAATCTTGGAAGAACGCTAACATAATCCTAATCCATACGAAAGGGGACGCCAAAGACTTGAAAAATTATATACCGATCAGCTTACTGTCAGTTGTCTACAAAATATTGACTAAGGTAATCGGAAATAGAATCAGGAACACCTTAGACTTCTGTTAAGCAAAGGACCAGGCAGGATTCCGTAAAGGCTACTCAACAATAGACCATATTCACACAATCAATGAGGTGATAGAGAAATGTGCGGAATATAACCAAACCTTATATATAGCTTTCATTGATTACGAGAAAGCGTTTGGTTCTGTCGAAACCTCAGCACTCATACCTAATCAGGGTGTAGGCGAGCCGTATGTAAAAATACTGAAAGATATCTATAGCGGCTCCATAGCCACCGTAGCCCTCCACAAAGAAAGCAACAAAATCCCAATAAAGAAAGGCGTCAGACAGGGAGATACGATCTGTCCAATGCTATTCACAGCATGTTTACAGGAGGTATTCAGAGACCTTGATTGGGAATAATTGGGGATAAAAGTTAATGGAGAATACCTTAGTAATTGCCATTCGCTGATGATATTGCCTTGCTTAGTAACTCAGGGGACCGATTGCAATGCATGCTCACTGTCCTGGAGAGGCAAAGCAGAGGAGTGGGTCTACAAATTAATCTGCAGAAAACTAAAGTAATGTTTAACAGACTCGGAAGAGAACAGCAATTTATAATAGGTAGCGAGGCACTGGAATTGGTAAGGAAATACATCTACTTAGGGCAGGTAGTGACGGCGGATCCGGATCATGAGAGGGAAATAATCAGAAGAATAGGAAAGGGCTGAGGTGCGTTTGGCAGGCATTCTCACATCATGAACAGCAAGTCGCCATTATCCCTCAAGATAAAAGTGTATAATAGCTGTGTCTTACCAGTACTCACCTACGGAACAGAAACCTGGAGGCTTGCCAAAAGGGTTCTACTTAAATTGAGCACGATGCAACGAGCTATGGAAAGAAGAATGATGGGCGTAACGTTAAGGGATAAGAAAAGAGCAGATTGGGTGAGGGAACAAACGCGAGTTAAAGACATCTTAGTTGAAATCAAGAAAAAGAAATGGGCATGGGCAGGACATGTAATGAGGAGAGAAGACAACCGATGGTCATTAAGGCTTATGGACTGGATTACAAGGGATGGGAAGCGTAGCAGGGGGAGGCAGAAAGTTAGGTGTGCGGATGAGATTGAGAAGTTTGCAGGGACGACATGGCCACAATTAGTACGTGACTGGGGTGGTTGGAGAAGTAAGGGAGAGGCCTTTGCCCTGCAGTGGGCTAATCATGATGCTGAAGATGTGCATGCTGGGCTCGTGTAATTATGAATGGGGCGATCACGTGTCCTATCTATTTTTGCGTGTGTTTGTGTGAGTGTATGCGAACGTGCGAGCGGGCATACAATTTCGGGCGTGTGTGCATGCGCGGGCGTGTGTGCATGCGCGGGCGCGTGTAAATGCGAAGGAGGGCGAGTATGTGTCGCATCTCATTCTGTGTGCGTTGGTATGAGTGGGTGGGAACGTACGTGCGTGCCTGTGTGCGTGCGTGCGTATATTTTTCGGCGTACGTGTGTGCGTGGGCGCGTGTAAATGTGAATGCGGGCGAGCATATTTTGTATCTCTCTTTGTGTGTGTTTGTGTGAGTGTGTGCGAACGTGCGTGCGTGCGTAGATATTTGTGCGAGTGTGCATGCGTAGCCTCGTGTAAAAGTGAATGCGAATAAGCATGTCTTATCTCTCTCTGTGTGCGTTTGTGTGAGGGGGGGAGGGGCAACGTACGTGTAAGCGTACATTCTGTACGTTTCTGCAAGCACCATCATCATCATAATCATCAGCATCATTATCAGCCTGGTTATGACCACTGCAGGGCAAAGGCCTCTCCCATACTTCTTCAACTATCCCTGCGATGTGCTATTTGTGGCCATGTTGTCCCTGCAAACTTCTTAATTTCATACATCCACCTAACTTCTTGCCGCCCCCTGCTACGCTTCCCTTCTCTTGAAATCCAGTCCGTAACTCTTAATTACCCTCGGTTATCTTCCCTCCTCATTACATGTCCTGCCCATGCCCTTTCCTTTTTCTTAATTTCAAATAAGATGCATTAACTCGCGTGTGTTCCCTCACCCAATGTGCTCTTTTCTGATCCCTTAACGTTGCACCCATCCCTCTTTCCATAGCTTGTTGCGTCGTCGTTAATTTAACTATAATCCTTTTCGTAAGCCTCCAGGTTTCTGCCCCGTAGGTGAGTACTGGTAAAACGCAGCTGTTGTACACTTTTCTCTCTAGGGATGATGGAAAACTGCTGTTCATGATCTCAGAATGCCTGCCAAACGCAGCCCAGCCCATTCATATTCTTCTGATTATTTCAGTCCTATGACCCGGATCCGTGGTCACTACCTGCCCTAAGTAGGTGTATTCCCTTATCACTTCCAATGCCTCGCTACCTATCGTAAACAGCTGTTCTCTTCCGAAACTGTTAAACATTACTTTAGTTTCCTAGAGATTAATTTTTCTGCCCACCTTCCTGCTTTGCCTCTACAGGTCAGTGAGCATGGATTGCAATTTGTCCCCTGAGTTGCCAAGGAAGGCAATATCACAGCGAATAGCAAGTTACTTAGGTATTCTCCATTAACTCTTATCCCAAATTCTTCCCAATCCAGGTCTCTGAATACCTCCTGTAAACACGCTGTGAATAGCATTGGTAAGAACGTATCTCATTGGCTGACGCCTTTCTTTCTTGGGATTTTCTTGCTTTCTTTATGGAGGACTATGATGGTTGTGGAGCCGCTACAAATATCTTTCAGTATTTTTACATACGACTCGTCTACCCCCTGATTTCATATTATATCCATGACTGCTGAAGTTTCGACTGAATCAAACGCTTTCTCGTAATCAATGAAAGGTATATATAAGGGTTGGTTATATTCCGCACATTTCTCTATCACCTGATTGATAGTATGAATATGGTCTATTGTTGAGTAGCGCTTACGGAATCCTGCCGGGTCCTTTGGTTGACAGAACTCTAGGGAATTCCTGATTCTATTTGCGATTACCATAGTAAATAATTTGTAGGCAACGGAAGGTAAGCTGATCGGTCTATAATTTTTCAAGTCTTAGGCGTCCCCTTTCTTATATATTTGGAATATGTTGGCGTTCTTCCAAGATTTCAGTAGGCTAGAGGTCATGAGGCATTGCGTTCACACGGTGGCCACTTTTTCTAGAACAATCTGCCCACCATCCTTCAACAATGTGCTGTTACCTGATCCTCCCCAGCTGCCTTCCCCCTTTGCATAGCTCCTAATGCGTTCTTTACTTCTTCCGGCGTCACTTGTGGGATGTCAGGGTCCTCTAGACTTTTCTCTCTTCAATTATCGTCGTGGTTGCCACTGGTACTGTATAAATCTGTATAGAACTCCTCGTGCTATAAAGTTTGTAAACAGGAAAAACGTGCCTCAGGAAGGCTGGCCAAAGTTTCGATAGGAGAACCTTCCTTCGTCAAAGGCAGCCTCGTCATCTTCGGCATGTTAGTTTTTAAAGGTTAGTGCAGTGACGTCACGTGCGGGTGTTGTCGGTGGTGGTTGGTTATAAAGGGAGACACTTCAGAGGTAATGAACGCTGCCTCCTGACGTCTGTGAGCGTCGCTCCCAAGATGAGGGGACAAGAGCGGGAGAGTGGGAAGGCGGGGAGAAAAGGAAAGAAAGGAGAAGAGAGATAAAACGAAACAAAAGGAGAGGAAGAAACTGTGGGGCGACACCAAGAGAGAGAAAATGGGGAGAAAGAACAGGAAAAAGGAAGGGGGCATGGGAGGGCATTGAAAAACGAGAGGTTAAGGAGTATTCAGGGGTGTCGTTGGCGGCATCTTTTTGTAGCATTAGAAGAGCCCGTGAGGCGAACAGTGCGCGAGGAGCACAAAACATAAAAAAGCATGAATTGAATGAGTAACTTGAGTAGCATAGTAGCAATGCGTCGAGTAATTTTTAAGTAGTTAAGATGGCGACAAAGAGTCTGGGGTGCAATGTATGGGGTACCTGAAAGGCAGCGGCATGGCCTTTCAAGGGATGTTAGCCCTAGTCGCTCAGCGTAGGTGTCGTTACGGCGGTATACAGAAATGGCGATACTCTCTCTGGCTGAGGCACCAAAAAAGGTATACTGACTTCTGGTACTTCGGAATGTGTTGGTGAGGGTGCTTCAAAAAACATTAAAAAAACAGACATTGAAGGAAAAGAGCTCTGCCACTTGAGCTATCTCAGTCATATTAGTAATAATGTTGCTGGCTTTGTCTCTTAACGCATACATCTGAGTCTTGGCTATTCGTAGTTTCTTCTTCACTGCTTTTAGGCTTCCTCCGCTCCTGAGAGCATGTTCAATTCTATCCATATTATACTTCCTTATGTCAGCTGCCTGAAGCTTGGAAAATTCTGCCAGTTCTATTCTAGCTCTAGGGTTAGAGGCGTTCATACATTGGAGTTTCTTAATCAGATCTTTCGTCTCCTGCGATAGCTTACTGGTATCCTGTGAATGCGAATGCGTAATGGGAATGCGGGTAAGCATGTGTCGTATCTCTGTGTGTGTGCTAACGTGCTTGCGTGCATGTGTGCGTGCGTGCATGCGTACATTTTTGCGTGTGTGCATACATGGGCGCGTGTAAATGTGAATGTGCGTGAACATGTGTCGTATCTCTGTGTGTGTGTCTTTTTGTGAATATGTTCGAACGTGCGTGCGTACATATTGCCACATGGTGTGGCACATCAAAAGGACTGAGGAGGAGTGGAACGAGGTTCTTCTCGGCATCGCGCGTCACCGCTTACGTTTTCGTAAACTGCGAGCACCTGTATCTTCATTCAGCGTGTATACTGCAGCAGGGTATACGCGACAATTTGGTGGAGGTGCGGGGTACGCTTAACATATGCAGTAGACCCCACTGGGCCGCAAGCACCTCGCCCCACAATTGGAGTTCACTCCAGTTCACCGCACAAACCGGCCAATCCGAGGCATCGCCCCAGAATTTCGAAACCTCCATGAAAAAGGGATGTCTGCGACCACTGTGACTTCTACGGAAACGGTGACATCGACATACCTAACGCTGCTGAACCCCCAAGTGCCGACGGCTTTTCATGGCAACACGTTTGAAGATGTGGAAGACGGGCTGGTGGAGTTCGAGCGCCTGGCGGTGTTTAACGGGTGGGGCAGCAACACCAAACTTAGGAACGTCTGCTTCAACCTCCAGGATGGTGCCCGCACATGGTTTATGAACCACGAAAGTGCCCTGTCGTCCTGGCATGAGTTCCAGCGAAAGCTACTGGAGACTTACTCGAGCCCCGATCGCCGGGAAAAAGCGGAGCGGGTCCATCAGTCACGCGTTAAAAAGCCCAACGAGAGCGTCACGATGTACGTGGAGGAGATGACGCGTCTCTTTCAGCTTGCCGATCCGAGCATGTCGGAAGAGAAGAAGGTTCATAATCTGATGAGAGGCGTAAAAATACAGCTTTTTGGCGGTCTTGTTCGCAATATGCCCAACACTGCTGCAGAGTTCCTCACCGAAGCCACCGCGATGGAGAAGACCCTTTAGCAACGTTCGAACGTGTACAACCGACAAGTAAATTCCGCCTGCACTCCGGATGCGCCAGTAAGCTTCGGGTGCGACGTCGCCTTGCTTGGCGAGCTGATTGGCTCCGTAGTTCGCGACGAGCTGCAGAAGCACCGCGGTACGTCGCCACCTCCAGTCAACTCCCTCGTCAGCGTCGTACGCATTGATGTACAGCAAGCACTGCAGGCATCTCTTTCCAGCGGTAAAGCACCACCTCTGCCAAGCGAGTCCCGGCGCAAGACTTACGCAGAAACATTACTGAGCCCTCCCCAAGCATTCGCACCTACTTATGTTTGCCGCCAGTCGCGTTGCAGTCAGCGCAAGCGGCTCCGCCAACTCCGCTACCGTACTTCGACGACCACCGAACACCCGCGAGGAAATCAGAGGTTTGGCGAGCACCCGATCGACGACCGCTGTGCTACCACTGCGGCGAAGCTGGTTATGTGTATCGGGAGTGCCCCTACCGACGACTCGGAGTGCTGTGTTTTTCTATCGATTCGCCTCTACCTAGGGTCGGCCAAAGGCCACGTGACATCGTAGAGTTCCTAAACAGCAGCGCAGGCCGGGCACGGAGCAGCGGCAGTCACGCTCACCCTCACCACTGCGATATTTCCCTGTTCGTGGTACCAACTTGAGGACGACGCGAGGGCGATCACCCAGTCCACGCCGGGAAAACTGACGTCAGCGACCTTCCGAGGCGGGGCCGCTGATACTCGACCCGCTGAAGACCTCTATCGTGCCGACCGCCGAACAACGAAAAGACGATGACACCAGAACCACTTCTCGCGAAAAAGATTCCACTGGACATACCTGTGTTGATCGATGGCAGAAAAAAGAGTGCACTTGTACATACCGGCGCCGTTTATTCTATTCTTAGTGGAAAACTGGCGAGCGTTCTGAAAAATGTTACGTTGCCCTGGAATGGTGCACCAGTTTGTACTGCAGGTGGCCCCGTCGTCAAACCGCTTGTACTCTATTTCTACTCTGCCGCAAGGCCAGAGTAGAAATTCGCGGTGCTTCTTTTCTCGCCACTTGTCTGGTTCTACGCGAGTGTTCACGTGAATAATTTTTTGGTATGGACTTTCTTCGGGGAATATGGCGCCATTATTGACCTCCGCGAGCGCTGCATCACTTTCTCGACACAAAGGCCAACAATACAGACCGACCCCATTGGACACAGATCCGCACTTCGCGTTTCCGACGACAGCATCACGATACCACCACGTGCGAGTGTTATGGCTCCGGTCAAGAACGACGAGATACAAGACGACGGCGAAGTCATTCTAGAAGGCAACATTTCTATGTTGCTGACCCAAGGTATTAGTGTAGCGCGAAGCTTCGTGGAACTTCGAGATAGCCAGACAACGGTCCTCGTTACCAACTTTACCTTTGAGCATTGGCACATTTTTCGTGGCACTGCCATCGCATACGCCGAACTATGAACGGACATCGTCGAGTGCTTTGCTTCTGAAGAGGACAAAGACGACGGTTCGCTCAGAGACATCGATGTAAACTCCGAGATTACGGAGCACCGAAAGAGCGCAAATCAGGAACTCTTGAACGAATTCCGTGCGTGCTTCGATCGGGCTACTAAGGTGGACCAGACGCCAATCACGAAGCACCGAATAACGACATCCGCCGACGCACGTCTCATCAAACAGCAGCCTTATCGTGTCTCGCAGAAAAAACGTAAGGCAATTCAAGCCCAAATCAAGGAGATGCTAGATGATGGTGTCATTCAGCCTTCGCACAGTCAGTGGTCCTCCCCGGTCGTTCTAGTCAAGAAAAAAGACGGAACGCTTCGTTCCTGTGTTGTTTATCGACGCCTCGATGATGTTACTAAGAAGCACTTGTGCCCGCTAACATGTATCGATGACGTTTTAGACAGGTTGTGGCAAGCTAAGTATTTTTCGTCTTTCGATCTAAAGAGCGGTTACTGCCAAATTGGGGTAGATGAACGAGTCAGCGAAAAAACTGCTTTCGTCACTTCAGATCGCCTGTACGAATTCAGAATCCTTCCTTTCGCTCTCTGTTTGGCACTAGCAACTTTCCAGCGAATGATGGACACCGTTCTCGCTGGTCTGAAGTGGCAAAGCTGCCTCGTCTAGCTCGACGACGTGGTTATTTTTTCTGCGACATGTGACGACCACCTCAAACGACTCAAGTTCTCGAAGCCATCCGTTCGGCTAACCTCACCATTAAGCCTCAGAAGTGTCACTTCGGCTACAAAGAGCTGATGTTTCTGAGACACGTGGGCAGCGCGGAAGGCATTAGCCCCGATCCCGCGAAAACTGCCGCTGTAGCCTCGGTTCCAACACCAACCGACAAGAAAGGTGTCCGACGCTTCCTGGGCTTTTGCGCATACTACCGACGTTTCATCGAAAATTTTTCGAAGATGGCGGAGCCGCTGACTCGCCTCACGAGGGACGATGTATCGTTCGTCTGGTCCTCAGAGCAAGAGACTGCTTTCACCGAGCTTCGACAGCGTCTGGTGTCAGCGCCAGTTTTGGCCCACTTTGACGAGGAGGCGGACACGGAAGTTCATACAGAGGCCAGTAACGTTGGTCTTCGTGCGGGGCCTGTACAACGACAGGAATGTATTGAAAGAGTGATCACCTACGCAAGTCGCCCACTATCGCGTGCAAGGACTGACTACACCACCCCGGAGAAAGAGTGCCTTGCTGTCGTATGGGTGCTGGCCAAATTTCGACCTTACCTGTGCGGCCGCCCATCAAAGTTGCAACCGATCATCATTCGTTATGCTGGCTTGCAAATCTCCGGAATCCTTCTGGACGACTGGCACGATGGAGTCTACGCTTGCAGGAGAACGACGTGACTATCGTGTACAAGTGCGGCCGCATACACGAAGACGCTGAGGCACTCTCGCGCGCCCCTGTCGACATTACCGACCAAGACATTGAGGACGACGGCGCCTTCCTTGGGGCCGTAAACGTTACTGAGCGTTACGTCTGCGCGCTGCCACACGGCAGCGCGCAGACGACGCACTAAGGTCTATATTAGAACATCTGGAAGGACGAAACCCATCAATACCCCGGCATATTGCTTGAGGATTGTCGTCTTTTCGTTTACGACATGGCGTCTTGTACAAGAAGAACTCTGATGCCACCAACAAGATCTACCTTTTGGTGGTTCCAGCAGACCTCCGTGCCGAAGTTTTGTTCGCGTGTCATGACGAACCTCCGTTCGACCATTTGGGTTTTACGCGAACGCGTGATAGAGTGCGCAAATCCTACTACTGGCCGAAACTTGCCGAGTGTGTTAAGCGGTATGCCCAAGCCAGCCGTGAATGCCAGCGCCGAAAGTCGCCAGCTGTGAAGCCTGCGAGATAGCTGAATCCAATTGACCCACCTCGCAAACCTTTCGACGAGGTCGGCATGGCTCTTCTGGGCCATCTTCTGTTATCTGTTTCTACTGTCATCTTCTGACAGCAGGTGGATAATCGTCGCCACGGACTATTTAACGTGGTATGCCCCACCGTACGTCATCACAGACCGAGGCAAAGCCTTTACAGCGCAGCACATTTTAAACTGAGCTGCACGACCCATCGCAGGACAACTGCCTATCATCCGCAGACAAAGGCTTGACCGAACGTCAGAACGAAACAATGACTGACATGCTGTCTATGTACGTATACGTACAGCACAAGACGCGGGACGAGATACTTCCTTAAATAACGTTTGCCTATAATACTTCTACGCAAGAAACAACACGCTTCACGCCGTTTTACCTCTTTACGGCCGTGAAGTGCAGACTATGTTAGAAGCAGTGCTGCTGCGCGACAACATCAATCATCTTGACCTCGCCCACGATGCCGAACTTTTCGTGCCACGCGCGGAACAAACCCGTCAGCTTGCCCGAGTACACATAAAGAAACAACAGAGCATCGATGAGCACCGCTACAATCTCAGCCATTGACAAGTCGAGTTCCGAGCTGGTGATCAAGTTTTGGTCTGGACTCCCGTGCGCCGAAGAGAACTATTCGAGAAGCCTTTCAGTCGCTGCTTCGGACCTTACGGAGTGTTGCAGCGAATTAGTGACGTGAATTACGAAGTCCTTCCTGACGGAAACCAGCCTTCCCAGCGTCGACAACCGCAATCTGAAATTGTGCACGTTCTGCGCTTGAAACCGTAATATAGCCCCCAATATTCGACGTTTTAAGCCGCTTCGATTAGTTTTTGTTGTTGCTCGTTCCTCAGTGCCTTGTGACTATATCGCACACCACAGTGATTGTGACTATAGCCTATGTGTTCGTCCTAGACCATCTCGGCGCTCTCACGTCAAGCCTATGTATGTTTTCCTTCTTTTTTTTTTGAAGAGGGTGTAATGCCACATGGTGTGGCACAGCAAGGTGATTGAAGAAGAGGTGAACGAGGTTCGCTTCGGCATCACGCGGCGCCGCTTGCGTTTTCGTAAAGTGCAACCGCCTGGATCGTCATTCAGCGTGGTATACTCCAGCAGGCTATACGCGACAATATTTGTGCGCGTGTGCGTGCGTGGGCTCGTGTAAGGGTCAATGCGGGTGAGCATTTTTCGCATGTCTGTGTGCGTTTGTGTGGGCAGAGGGAACGGGCATGCGTGCGTACATTTTTGTGTGTGGGTGCGTCCAAGGGCGCGTGTAAATGTGAATGCGGGCGAGCATGTGTCGTATCTCTGTGCGTTTGTGTCAGTGTGTGCGAACATGCGGGCGTGCGCGCACGCGTGTGTGTTTGTAAACGGTGCTAGCGAGCATTTTCCCGCTTACACCTTCATTCATCCGCTTACTATTGCGGATGAATAGGATATAGAGTTTATTTGAACCCATATTTAAATCTACGATATAAGAACGAAGGACATTGTATTTATAGCATTATCTCTTTCTAAAAGCGAAATCAATGCGAAAAAAAAAGAAAACGCGGCTCCCTTCCACTCTGTGAAGGAGTATGACCAGCGAAGCTGTGTATGTGGGCCCTTTAATGGCGAACTGCACCTCCGCCGCGGGTCGGCCCGGCATTTTACTATCTTCGGCATTTTGTTCTACGCGCGTAACGATAGTGGGGCAAGTGGCCCTGAAGAGGAACCTTTATTTCGGGTGCTCGTATCTATATATATGTAAAAGGAGAAACCGTTTTTCTCGGCAACCACTCCACCAAATTTGACTAGGTTTGTTGCACTTAAATGATAAACTTAAAATCTAGTGACTGTTGCTTTCAAATTTCTGATTTAGTTCATCATTTATTTATTAAGAATTCGCAAAAATTGCAAATGTTCAGAAAACCAAACCATCAAGCTTACAACTGTGTCTTTCGGCCATGAAAAATGATATCACAATTCTGTGCGATGCATCTAATAGTACATCTAAAGAGGCCAAAGTTCGTGTATTACACACGAATCTCGAAAAATTTAATGATACGGAAATACAACTTTTACAGAACCCTTGTACACAACGTAACGAATTCACGTAACATATAAATCTACATATCAAATTTCTTCGCTTCCAGTAATATAATAGATGCGATTTACAGAACCGCGATATCTCTTTTGATGCGGAGCTATTAATTTGTAAATTTGGTGCTTCTATCTTTATCCCACTTTCAAATTTTTGAAAAACTGTTTACCAAGATGCAGGACCTAAATACAAATGGCACTTCCGATAGTTTCTATAATTTACCTTTTTCTCTCCAATCGAGCAAAATTCATTAAAATCGGTCCAGGGGTTCACTCAGAAAAGCGTTTCGGCATTTTACATCTATTTGAATAGGCCACGTAGGAATTGGGCCCGAGCTAAAGTATCCTCTTAACGGCTTCGCCCTGAAAAATAGAGAAAAAACTGCTCGACTGTCAATATCGCCGCCCAGATTTCGTCATGATGACACCATCACCATCGGCTAGGCTCCGTGAGCAGCTACCAAGTTGTTCAGTTTTCTTATATTCCTTCCCTCGGCGACAGCGCATTGTCTTGATCCCCGCAACGTGCTAAATGTGCATCATCATTGTGTCATACATCGCTTCTGCGACCAAGCAAGCTTTCGGCGGCACACGTTCACTGCTATACTGACACTGAAACTTTAAACTGCTTGTCTTCGACAAAACAGTGTGAATAAAATCGAAAGCGGACTGGCCAGAAGGAACATGCTGACGAGGCCGTGCTATTGATGACAGCATTACAAAAGACTAGGAGCGGTCACGTTGACTTTGCAGGTTTGCAAAGATTGACTGACGGGCTAGGTGCTTCATTAACACAGAAAAAACAGCGCTTCATTTTTTGAGCCCCGTGTGTGTGTGAGTGGTTCCTCCTTTGTGTCTCGTCTTGAAGCGCTGTTCTTTCTTTGACTTTACAGATGTTCTTTTTCTGCGAGAGTTACGCCTTCCACGGGCGTTTACTTGGAAAATTTTCGTTCGCGTGGCTCTTACAGAAGCATGTTTAATCGAATTTTTTCGCTTCGTTGCATAATCTCGAGGACGGGCTCCAACCCCATTATTTTATTTATCCACGTAAGATCAATTCCAGAAAACATTATTAACGTAGCTTTGTTAATTACACGCACTTTCTAACTTACTCCGCATCCAGAGGTTACCAATCTCAACACTCAAATGATAAAATGATGTCATCAATACTTGTATTGGTTTAATAGTTTTTGGTGCAGGTAAAAACAGCCGGAATATTGGTGGTACTGCAGGCTTCTTAAAAGCAAGTGTGAAAGCTTGGGCAGGTTATCGTGGCGCAAATGAACTTCCTGAGCTTAAACATGTGTGCCAAAACATGCGCTTCTGCCTTTATAACCGATTGTGCTATATTATACAAGCACCTGATCACTACGGTACGTCACACAAGGTGTGCGAAAACATTGTGCGCGCTCCCGATTAGATTTCTGACAGGTGGTGGCATCAGGCTTGGTCTCCTGGTATCATCACGAATAAGAACAGCTGCCTGGGGGAAATCATTGGATACATTGTCAGCACTTTATAACATATGGATCAGCGCGGACATGGACGTTAGAACGAAAAGCATTGAAGTACTACGATGAAGGTTCGGCTACATGTCTTTTGTTTGTCTAATGTTAAGATCAAACGAAAAAATACTGTGATTTTGTGACAATTAATGCTGACTTGAAGTATGAGCTACGACACAGTGCACGTGGTTGTATCGACCCCTGGACTACAGGGCTACATTGAACCAAGAAACTCTGGTTTGATAAATGCCAGTAATTAGAAAGTGTTTCGCTCTTGAATTTTTGGTATGTCGACGCCGCTGTGCAGTCTTGGGTGCCCTTTTTACAACGAGCACTATGGTTCAGGTAATACTCAAAGCGACTGTATACTATTTTCTTTGGGGGGGGTGGAAGGGGGGAGCTTTTCTTAGCGTCTAACACCGTCCGAAAGTTATCGGTTAGCTCAAGACGCGCCTGCATGTGTTTGAATATCCAGTATGTTGTCACTGATTCAAACGCGAAAGAGTGTTGTCTTATCAGATTGCGCATATGAAGCGAATAATTCCGTACATTATCACGTTTGAGGACCCGAGATTGTGGTGCGATGTACCGGAATTCCAATCTGATGAACCGATGCCTTTATCTGTTGATCAGATTCAGAGGTAGTACTATTTTGCCCGTAGCCATCGTTGTGCTTTGAGTTTTTGCCAGTGCAGGCTCTACTTATAATGAGTTATATTCATGACTCACACTTTGGAAGTGTTTCGGTCTTCACATCACTACAACGTGGCAGTATATAGGTGGTAGGGCAATGGTTAACGTGCCCAAATACCAAATGTATAATGCTGCGAATACATGGGCTTGAATTCCGGTGGGTTGTTTGTGAAGACAGATTTCTGTGCTCTCTGGTGACGGCAAAGCTCGGAATGAGGTGGCAGCCTGACAACGGTCGCCGCCGGTAAGCATAACAGAATAAGCGGGTGTGCAAGGTCACTCCTAAAGCCGAAAGTATATTCAGAGGAAATACAGTACGCTCCTGTCGACAAAAAAAAATGTGAACTAGCGCTGTTGTTGAGTTCGGCTGAAGACTGATAGTCACCAAAGACACCACTGCACTCCTATTCCGGTGATCAGCGGAAATGTACGTCGACAGAATGTCAACTAGCATGTAATTGACACTTCATTGTGGTCGTTCCGTGTTTATGTTGTGTCTAGCAGGAGCTAGTAGTGAGCAGAAACAGAGGACACCGGAAAAAGCGGCGAGCGAAGACAGCGAAAAGTACTTGAGTTTAGCCATATTGAACGTCAACGCCGTGCTGAAGAAAGCCTGCGACTTAGGTTGTTCAGGTCGCCGGAAAGGCATGAGTGATAGCATACCGTTTGGCGTATTTGAGAATCCACTTTATTTCCAACACACTAGTTGGGGTCCCCCAGGCGAAAAGCTATCGCAGACAGCTTCACGGAGCCTGGGGCCTACAGAGAGCAACTGGCAGTGGATTTAACAAATTCGAACAATTGTAAATACATACAGTCATTATGAAGAAGAAATGAACTTGCTTGATACAGATACCGCATACATCCACGGTAGATACTATCAAAACGTGCATAAACACTGCAGGAAATGTAGCAACCAGGAGAAAAGACAAAAAAGTTCATTGTTTCATCAGGTTGTCACGCAGCTCCAAATTAAACGTGCTGAGGGGGTGGGGGCACTGAAATTAATGTGAGCTTTTAAGAGGTATAATGTTGATATGCAGTAATCCAGCCTATATCTACCGTAATTTGTACGTGTACGCGGCACTGGCATTAGC
The DNA here is from genome assembly GCF_050947875.1 of Dermacentor variabilis. Classification (NCBI taxonomy): domain Eukaryota; kingdom Metazoa; phylum Arthropoda; class Arachnida; order Ixodida; family Ixodidae; genus Dermacentor; species Dermacentor variabilis. The sequence continues at coordinate 88,581,338 of NC_134577.1, read as the reverse complement.
GTGTTACGCATGCTGTAGTCATACGGGGAATGTTCTCTATCGTTGGGGAGTTCATGTTTATACATATAAAGACATAGTTTATAGTCGTATAAATTAGATACTTTAAACATATTATGTTTAATGAATAGGGAACCAGTGGGTAGTAGGCCCCGGTGTCCATTAAAGTTCTCAAAGGTCCTTAGTACCTTCTTTCGGAGCCGCTCCAGTTCGTTATAGTTGGTGGTTGTTGTAGTACCCCAAACTAAAGTGCAATATGAAAGACGTGAGTAAAAATTAACATAGGATATTGCATTCTTTAGTCTAATTGGAATGAATTCCCTAAGTTTGTAGACACAACCAACTGCATTTCCTAATTCAATCGTGAGGTTATTAACGTGCATGTTCCAAGACACTGTTTCTGCGAAACAAACCGCCCAAAATTTTTAAGATGCAAAGCGCTTCAAGGCCATTCATTCCTTGACAGTTTATGGCGATTTCAAAGTCACTTTGTTGTTGAAAGGTTTAAAAATAACATATTAGTTTTTTTAATATTTAAGGTTAATCTGTTTGACTTCAACCAATATTCAAGGTTAATAAGGTAATTGTTTATCGTTTTGTTTAGGTGGGCTAAAACATTATCATCAGCATACATGACCAATTTGGGAGAATAGGCACATCACATAAGTGATTCATGTAAAAGTATAAACAATAAGGACCCTAAAATCGGCCCCTGAGGTAGTCCGTGTTTTACCACAGTAGTCGTAGATGACAAGCCATCGACTTTCACACAGTTTTCTACTGTAAAGATAATTCTTTATGAGATCATGGGCGACGCCACGTATGCCGTATTCATGCAGTTTTTACAGCAGAATACAATGAGTTATACAATCAAATACTTTCCTTAAATCAATGAACAATCCCACATTAAAAAGTCTGTTTGCAATATTGCTAAGAATTTTATTCTTGATTAGTAATAACGCCATTTCAGTAAATTTCCCTTTGTGGAAGCCTTATTGCGAATGACTCACAACGCGGTATTTAGTGAGAAACTTTTTGAGCCGTTTATGAAGGAGGAGGAGGGAATAACATTATTGTGTCCTGAGGAACCCCTCCCCACCCACTCGTGGTTTAGTGGTCGGCAGGGATCGCGGGCCGCACCGAGGTTGGGGCGGGAAGCCCGTGAGCCTCCGCCCTTTCGTGAGCCCTCTGGACGGCCCGGAGCTGGGTCTGGTGGTCGTCGCTTCGCAGCGCGTCCACCCAGTCTTCTTTTCTAGTGAACACGGTGCCGCTTAACGCGGAGCATTGCCAGATCTTGTGCGCTAGCGAGCAGTACGATTCGCCACAATCCGGACATTGCGGCTCTACTTCTGGTGAATAACGGCTCAGTCTGCCTCTCGAGGGGAACGACCCTGTCTGAAGCATTCTGAATATCTATGACTGTGGTCTAGTGAGTTTAGCGTGAGGGAATGGGAAGGTCCTCCTCGACAGCTGATAGTGCGTTGTTATTTCGTTGAAGGTGAGCAGCGGGTCTCGGTGCTCCCCTCCCTCCCCGCCACTTCGCTCGCCAAGATCGCCGCGGTGCGTGAGTCCTCGCGCGCGCGATTCGGGGTGCACGTCGGCCCCCATGTGGGCTGGAAACCATTTGACGATGTGATGACCCGCGACTTCCTCGCTGCTGAGGACGGCCGCCGCTTCCCGGGTATGAAGGACATTCTCAAAAACTTTGAACAAGGTGGGCAGAACAGATATCGGTCGGTAGTTTGCTATATTACTGACGGCTCTACCTTCGTGAGCAGGGGTTATACATGCCAGTTTAAGGTGGGAGGGAAATATACCGGTCTCTAACACTTGATTAAGTATGAATGGTAACCACAGCAATAGACACACACTTTGCGGAAATCAAGCAAAGGAGCCCAGTTAGTTGAACGGCCTGTTTGAGCGCTGGCCTAGTTAGATAAATGAATGTGGTGAAGTATCACGCACGAAATAGTATATGCCAACCCAAATTAATCAGCGTGGTCCGACTTGCGCGACACGCCATGGTCGCCCGGCTGCCACCAGATCATCATGGAGTTGCAACGATGAAAGTTTACATCGGGCGCTTGAGAATAAAAACAAGCACATCAGAGATGTTAGAGGGACGTTTCTACGTTAAAAGAGCACATCCCCCCTCAAGAAAAAACGCGAAAATAAGCTTGCGAATCGGGGCATCATAAGATCGAGCACTGCGGTCCTCCTTTATCTTGTTCAGGATTGCGCCAGCGTTTCATTCAGCGTTTATTTCTGAGAAAATGAGTTGAACTTACGTTTATTTTCATCACAATGGCGGGTGTAATCAGACAAAATTGAACGCATTTCGATAGAGGGTGCCCGAGTATTCTGTTTAGATTATGTACGAGAATGATAGCAAGAATACAACTTTGCTAAAGAATATAATCCGAAAGCAAGTTCACCTAATAATGCAGTGTAGCAAAAAGGAAGTACGCCACAGTATAGCTATGGAGGACGGAAATAATCAACAGGCTAAAAAACAGTGTTTTAGGTTTGTAGTAAACTGGACAGACCGTTCACGCCTTGGCAACTGGATAAGGTTGCTCCTGAAGGCAGAAAGTCTAGTCGGCAATTAAGTCGGACAGTTGGCTCTCGCCGCTTATCGCCCCTTAGAAATACCGCAAAGGATGCGATGACGCCACGACGACACGCCACTGTACGCCAACAAATAAAGAAAACTTGTTTAAAGTGAAGCTTTCTTTGCTTCTTCCTTCGACTTTTCTACTGGTGCTGTTGCTGCCTTGCACTCCATGTCGGAGGGTGGTTCAGAGCGGGCACATACATGGAAGGAGCGTGGAAATGAGGAAAGGCGGCGCAAGAAACTCGTTTGGACCTTTCCATAGTGTAACATCTGCATAGTGAACTCTAGAGCTCCCTGGGCGACGTCACATTCGCCTCTAGACAGCTGCAATCATGCGTGACACCTCTGAAAAATTTTGCAGAAACTGCAGCGCCTATTTTTATCCTAACATGCAAGTCCTGAAGCGAGGTAGATGGAATGGTAGAGAGGGGCAGCGAGAAGAGGCGTAGAAAGGGTAGAACCGGGGTATTCGCGAAACGAGTGAATAGCAGCCTTGCCATTCTTCGCTCGCAGTTCTCATACATGGGGAAAGGTCGGGAAAGGTAAAAGACGGCGAGAAAAGATAACGGAACTCTACTACTATAGACACGACAGCGGTTGCCGGGCAAACTGAAGGCACAGTACTCTACGTTTCTGCAATTTCTAAAGTTTAAACACCATGCGAATTTGTCAAGTCAATCTATGATGAAGGCACCTGCATTTGGGCATCAGCGGTCACTCGGTGCATGTACGTCCAAGGCTACAGAAGAGAACAACACGAGCATCTGGCTATCTTTTTCACAGAAGGCCTAGCTAACTCTACAGAAAAATGTACGTTAGTCGCTTTTACGGTAAAAGCGATGTCTGATTATCCAGTATACATTAATGGCCAGTCTATCTTCTACAAGAGAAATCATGGGTTTTCGGGTGTCATTGTTGACAGGGACCTCTCCTGAAGCCCTCAGGTTGCCCACTTGAAGAAGAAGCCCACATCTATTGTTTACGTCTTCGAATTCATCGCCGACAAAACGTAGTGATCGTCAGTAGACTCCATACTAGAGTTGTCATCATCATCATCATCATCATCATCATCATCATCATCATCATCCGATTTTATGTATACTGCAGCGCAAAGGCCTCTCGCTACAGTTGTACCGAGAACTCTTTTACCAGATTCCTACGCTACAGCTTTCCCATGCTAGCCAAATCTTCGATAACTTCCGAGTGCGCAAGTAAAGGCACTACGTGTTTCCTTCAGAAGTGTTAACTTTAATGAAATTGTGGAGCTCTACATGAGAATCCTACATTTTATTGTAACGCACGCGCCAGCGGGGTCCTGTTTTAATTTTCATCACCTGTCATTCTTTAACGAGCACCAATGTCTGAGTGCACAAACGATTCTGCATTTCGACCCCATCCAAGTGGCCGGCCAATACCGTACTGTCCTCTAGACGCTGCGATTATTTAAAGGGAAGCTGAAACGGTTTTCAATTTCCATGAATTGCGGGGATTGGGAAGAACAGACCTAATAAGTTACGGTTCTGAATTTTTTTTTCGTTTTGTTAATATAAGGGGCGGAAATCGCTTATTAAATCACCCCCGCGGACACGCCCCCATCGGTTCCCGAAGCGCCGGGTGAGGTGGTTGCCAGAGGAGAGAACCGGCGAGAGTGACGTCACTCGCGGGGACCGAGCTGCCGGACCGGCCTGCTGGCATGTGCTGGCATGCCTCTCTCCGTCCTGCGCTTCACTGAACGACGCTACGAGAGATTTGCCGCCGCCGCCGCCACTCACGTTTGTTTTCTTTTGCGATTTTCGTAAACTGTTCTTTCCTTCTGTGCTGCGTGAGTGCCTACAGCCAAGGGCGCCCAACATGCCCTCGTTCTGTGCAGCATTCGGCTGCGCAAACACAGGCGGGCGAGACGATGTGGTGTTTCACAGGTTCCCGAAGGACAAGAAGCTTGCAGCGCAGTGCGGTGAGGAGAGATAAGTTCGTGCCGACGAAATCAACTGTGCTGTGCTCGGACCAGTTCCGCGATAGCCGGATAGTCTTACGACAAATGTGGAAACGCGTTGTTGCTAGCGTTGCTATACTCCGTTCCATACGTCAGGTGCAACGCAGTGGAGGCTTGAGATACTTCTTGCAGTGGCTGCGTTCGCACTTAGAAAAAGTTCGGTGTTTCTTGATCCGATCTTTTAGAAAATTTTTCATATATAAGCTCAGTTCTGAATGAAAAAAAGGAATTTACCCATAGAAACAATCCGTGTACTTATACGGCTGCTAACACTTCTTTTAAATCAATTTTCTTTTCGGCATTTTTTAATTGCAGCCCGTCACGGCAGCTTCACGTGCATGCTCGCGTGAGCAAACGCTGCTGGCACGCTGCGAAGCATAGACGGAAACACGCGCAGTGATAAATTTTGGTGACCGGACTTCGTGCGTAGCTTCCACAGCGTTGTACCTGAGGTATGAAATGGAGTATAGGCTTGCCTAGTGACATTCGACGTACGGTTGCAGTTATCGTGTTTACCACACGGCGGTGCTAAAACTGCCTAATATCTTTATGTCAACACTAGCATGGAGCACGCATACCGATTCTTGATTGAGCCACAATCGCAAAGTCGTCGAACCATAGTATGAATATTGCACATATAATACCTCTGGCCATCTCTGGATGTGTATGATAAGCAACTTCCATGACTGTACCTCGCAGCAATGCTTGTGCGCGCTTTGAAACGTGGCACTTATGTTCGCGATCGTGTATCAACACTCAAAAAACCACGGGACTTTAGACAAGCAGCGGTAAGGTGCTTGACATCGCGGAATTGCACCCGTGTTTACAATCTAATGAGAAGTTAGTGCTTCGGCATTCTTTCAGCAGCAAGTTCCCAGTGACACTTTAGCGCATTTTTTATCCCGTCATTGGAACATGCAGCTACATGAAAAAAAAAAAAAAACATGCGTACCAGCTAAGATTTCCAACGCGCGAGAAGGTGCACACATAGCTCTCGCTTTTGGCACACTCACCATCGTCGTTGCCGCCGTTGCCGCCATCGTTTTCCGTATCGGCTGTCGGTTCGAACATGAACGGCGAAAATACAAGCTGTCCGAGACAGCGAGAACGTTCCATAATGCTTACAACTCAGCTATGAAGCCAGAACAGAACAGCGTGCTACGCTCTGAAACGGCGGCGCCGACCGGCGACTGCCGCGAATGACGTCACAGCGGCCCCGAACAATCACGGGCAACAGCGGCGTTCGCGCGATGCCCTGAGGCGCTGGTGCGCGTTTTCATGAAAAAACAGCCGCTCGCGCTTGTTTCCGCCCTTTTTGAACCAGATATTCGTGTTCAGGGGACTCAAAACTGTAGAATTCCGCAGAGAACTCATTTTTTTCTAAGAGTGTTTCAGCTTCCCTTTAATGCGGATTTATGTCGGCACGCCCTATATCACTTGGCCGCCTGAGAAATTTGCTAGGTGGCAATTTTTCAGAAATAGCAGAAACGTACAGCAGCGTACCTTGAATATAAATTCATACAGTTTGTTCCTAACTGCTGTCGCGTCTTGTAGTAGCGTTTCCGCGCCTTATGTTTCTTTTTGCGTTTCCTGCCATGCCCTCATGCATGCGAGCTGCGAACGAAGAGTGCCACGGCTGCTAATTACCAGTTTCTTGACTGCTTCGGTTCTGCCCATTCTCTGGCTGCTCTCGCTACCTCCTCTCTGCGATTATATCTACTCCGCTCGAGACTGGTGCATGTTAGTAGAAATACAAAAGCTGCAGTTTCCTGTATACTTTTGCTGGCGATTCTACACATTTACACAAATCTAGAGGGTACGGGGCAATGCCACAGACAGATATAAACGAGTTTTTCGCGTCGCCTCTTCTCTCTGCCGTGCTGCTGCCATGTATAAACACACTGTGAGCCACCGCTCGACGCGGTTTTCAAGGCAGCGACTACAAATAAGCACGGGGAAAGTTGAAGCAATAGGCAAAGAAAGCTCAGCCCTAAAAGCTGCGTAATATTGACTGTGGTACTATCGGCATTATACAGTCCACAAGAGTCTGCCTAAAGCCACTGCTTCCGTATATGAAGCGACACACTTATAGAAAAGCTGTGGGTTCATAGGAATTTCCGTTGGAAGAGAACATTTTTCAATATCTGCAGATTAATAAATGTCAATTTTATTGGACAGAACAAATGTTTCTGCAAAGATGCATTTTCAGAAAACTTTATTTGATTTGCATCCATTTCCACCGCCACATCCCGAGAAAGCATCCTAAGAAGGTATCCATCCTGATAAGGTATTAAAAGAAGGCATGTTACATTAGTTTTTATCTGTAAGAAAGAACCGAAGTTCGTGTCTTAGTTTGGTTGGCAAGAAATAGTAAAAAAAAAAGGATGTAGGCATGAAGGTTAATTTATTCCCCAAATGAGCATATACATCACAGTGGCTGACTGCGTAGCTACGGCTATATCGCTCTGGTCACCCGAAAAAAACGGGTCCTTATTCCGATTGGCATTCTCAGGATAAATCAAGCAATTTTTACTATCTACCTACCTAGGTTTCTCTGTTCACGCCAACGTGACACGTCGGGTATTCAGTGGTACGCGCATCAGGCTGATGTGCTGAGGGAAAAGGGCTTAGAGCTTAACATCAGACCAATATTCGTCATTGGGTGAATGCCACTGGGTTTGCACTACCCTTATGTACCTCTGTGACTCCAGCTGTAGTGAGTCGGTGCGTGCCCATAATCAATGAACCTCTATGACGCCGATTTCGGCGGCTGGTAGTGTGCTACTCGCAACGTGCTGCTCTTTAATGACAACAAAAACTATTTACGATTGCTTAGTTGCTACGCGCTACGCGCTATGGAACCCGCGCACTATAAACACAGACAACCTCATCTGCATATATGTGTTCATCATTTTAAAGTTTTACGGAATTTGGAGATTGCTTTTTCCATATAACATATTGCTAAGATGTGTTGTGTCGGATATTTTTGTGATTATGGACGTTATAAAATTATGCCATGTTACACTGAAGGTGTCAGTGCTACTAGGCGCGCTAAGGAGCGTTTTATGGGTGTCTTCCAAGGTTATAGAAGTTGACCGGCCACCAAACCAATCCCTAAGCGAGACAATTTTACAGGTGATGCAATGGTAAATTTTAGGTATGCAGGCTATTTAGGGGCTTAACGAAACATGCTAAACAGTTGTGTATTTAGCTGCCAGTCATGGCGGCGATTACATGTTTGGAGGCATTGGGGACATATATCATGGCGATGTGCACCTGAAATATCGATTGCGAAGTTTAATAAGTATATTTGAACTAAATTAATGAACAAGGTTTCTTTTTCCTCCTTAGGATGCATATACAAAGCGCGCACGCTTCTTGCCATCTTTAGCAGAGTAACTAAATCTGGGATGGTAATTCCCTACAGATAATTTTGGGGAGCACTTTGTGACTGATGTAAGACGTGGAATCAAAACTTATCGCGACTGGCTCTGTTTTAAAGAAAGTAAGTTATTGATATGTATTCAAACACCCTCAGAAAAAAAATATTATTGCGCACTAAGAAAGTGTTTCCAATGTTCCTGCTCATGAGTGTTCTTAATAATTGTTAGAGAACGGGATAAGTTGGACTAAAATCTGACGAAATCTCCTGTCTTTCACGCCTGTAGCATCGTCTCTACGAGTCGCAAATAGGTGTGCTTGGGACTTAGGCTAAGAAACTGCTTTAGAATAAGGACAACAGAATTTTAGACTGGAAACTTGAGACCATCGCCACAGCAGAAAAGCCTGCCTTCCTCCATGACCCCCAAAAAAAATCTGAACGTGTCCGCATCTGGACGAAGTGCATGTGCGTGTCTTTTGCCAAATTTGTGGCATGATGGATCAAGAATTCGTCCGAAATTGCCATACTGTAGACATCGTCTTTTAATGCCACGCTTTAGGGCTCCTGAGGAAGGACGTTTGGCGATAACTACCCATTCTGGGGGGCACGAGGAGCCGGATGCTGAATGTCGGCAATGCACCTTTTCGAGGTGGCTCCGCGCAACCGAGTTTCTCGCAAGAAAACAATATGATTTCTCTTCTACGTTCATCCTGCTCATCATGTATTGTTCTTGCGTATTCCGCTATTTTAGCAAAATTTAAAACGCAACTCAAACGTCGCCACTTTGACACGATTGCTGAAATTAGGTCCGTATCTGAGTGGTGCTTGACTGATACAGCAGAGAATTCGTCCAATAAATATTGGGAAAGTGGCTGGAGCGCTGCAAACGCTGTATTGCTGCGCAAGCGAATCATGTCTAAGCTTAGATTGTGTGCGTGCAGAAAAATCATGTTGTTTTTTTTCACAACAAAGCCAGTCTCGAAACTTTCTGACAACCCCTCGTATGTGTGGTAAATGGTTTGAAGCTGTCACAGCCTTCACGGAAATTCGAGAGCCATTCCACACTCTGGAGGTGGTCGACCAGCGACGCTATTTAGCACACGACACAGAGGTGACAAAGAATTCTCAACAAAGGCACCAACTCATTTATTGTCTTCATCACTCGCCGTGGTTGCTTAGCCGCTATGGTGTTAGGCTGCTAAGCACGATGTCGATGATGGTCGCCTTTTCATGGCGCCGAAATGCGAAAACACCCATGTATTTAGATTTAGGCACACGTTAAAGAACCCCACGTAGTCCGAATTTCCAGAGCCTCCCACTACAGCGTGCCTCATAATCATATCGTGGTTTTGGCACGTAAAACCCCATAAGTTTTTTTTTTCCTTGGTGGCCATCGTGATGAAAGGCGCGCACGCACAATTACTGTCATTCGCGTGAACGACGAGACCACCGCCCCGACGAGTCGGAGGCAACTAGACACAGGTGACGTTCCGACGTGAACGCCACAACGGGAGAGCGAAAGGAAGGAAACTAGATACGCAACTGCTTCGAACGTCAACAAACAGCGGATGGTGCAAACGCGGGTCGACCTTTCGGGCAAAGATCCCACCGTAGTACCTGGTCATAGGAGGCACTACGGTCTTTGGGTGCTTTTGGTGTGTCAAGGCTAGTACAAGGGCGCGTTGCAGGTCCCAGAGCCCACTGCCCGCAGTGTACAGGAGTATCACGCTTGCACGCTTTCTGCACTATCCTCAGGATAAGCCCATGGTTTTTGCACACGCGCACGATAAAAGTACGGCATCCTAGGCATAATGAGCTTTCCCGTAAAATTATCTATACTTGTCTATAACCTCGCATCTATATGTTCCAGCATGTTAAAAGCGCGTTTTGTGAAACTCGTACACAGCACCTTGGTTCTTCTGAATGAAAGAATAGTGTCACATAGTTGACATATCGAGAAAATCTACGGCATCTCATAGGGGACGAGCGAGCAAAGTAACGAACAATGTTAGGTAATAAGGAGCAGCTGCTCTAAAGTGTCGTCCGCAGCATTTTCATTGTCATTGGGGAAATTTACGGGACGCGAAGTTCACATTCTTTTACAAAAAGGCCATGTTCGCGGTAATGTGCGGCGAAAGTTTCTAGTCTCTTACGCAATTCTGAACATTCCGAATAATTACATCGCACACGTTTTCATCGTTATTTATTGCGGTATACCATGTTTACAGCACTCTTCATTAATGTCTTCGTTGAACTGAACAAGTAACCTTGGTCACAGTGGTGTTGCATACAGGGCAGATTAGAGATAATGTTTAGGCAAGGCTTCGGAGTGACTTATTTGTGCGAGCGTTCTCGAGTGTTAAAAGGAACCTTATGTCAACGGCCTCCATTATTGTTAGAGGGAGGCCGTTGTACCCATAACAAAGGCACAATTTCACCCGAAAGATGAATGATTGATTGCGACAGCAAATTGTTAGACCATGCATTTCTGCTGCAAGTTTGACAGTGCACAGTCCGAAGCTGGTGCCAGCCTCAGAATTCTATCCAAATCAATATGCCTTGCAAAGCCGCTAAGTATAGTTCTTACATTGACGTATGTATCATCTGTATCTGAGACATATGTCAGCGGCTCCGCAGCGGCGGTAGTGGTTCGATCCTCTCCAACGGGCACCCACAGGTTTATAATATTGATAAAATTAACGCCTCGGCCAGGCATCCGGCTTTCAAATGTGCGTTGCTTGGGAGAGGTTCGTATAGACCACTGTGCTTGCTGCGCAATAATCAAGACAAATAAAAAACTCAAGCAATCCAAAAGTAGTCTGTAGCCATCAACTTCCCAACAGGTGGATGTCTTTCTAAGCATCTGGAACTCCCTTATTTGTCGAGCAAGAGGCCAGGGTCACGTGTTTACTTATTTCCTCGCTAAATACCCGGCGACAGCACTAGTATGCCTTGCACAGCATCGGCATAGGCTCGACTATTTCAACGAGCTCTGGTAGAGACAAGGCGCACCCAGAGGCCATCGTGAATGTTTATAAGGGACCCTTTCAAAATGGCAATCCATATAACCAACTGAATGCAGGACGTGGTGCAGCACTACTCAAGAAGAAGAACCATTTCGTTTCTGGTGGCACCAGGATTCGAACCCAGTACTTTCCGCATTCGAGGCGCACACTCAACCATTTCACCACCGATGCAGTCTTTCCTAAGTAACCTAATTTTAGCGTATAGTAACTCGGCTTCACCGATAACTTCTTGTCTGCGCACTGTTCGCCACTTGTTTAAATAAACAATAGCTGTCATGCCAGGCCATGCTATTCGCTTAAAAGCAACCTAAAGGAAACTGCTGCAAACTAGGACAGAGTTTTAACAGGCTACCCAAGAAATTGGGAGCATCCGCCCACGTTGGCGCCGACGGTTACGTCAATTTCAGGCTGTGCGAATGAAATTGAATCACATTGGAATAGGTTGCTGTTTTGGCACCCCTGGTTTCTACGAGTTTCAAATACTGACTAAACTAGCACTGCGTTTCTCACAACCACCAAGAGCAGGAGGAGGCATGCTGTAGACTGCATGTGGATCTAGCCTTGCAAGACATGCCGACCACTGCTCCGCCCAGGTGCCTTCTTTGACGAAAGTACGTCACTGTTCAGAAGCGGGAACGAAGCGGATGAACAACATGGTGCGCTCCGCGAGGAGGAATAGGGTGCGACGGCGCAGCCGGTGATCATTTTCGCGCACCATGCTGTACGAGCTGGCCTACCTCCCGACACAACAACCTACAATTATTATATCAATTATTACTAACCCCTCGCTAAGTCTACATCACTTAAGCACTGCGGATCAGTCGGCACACCTGTTTCCTAAATGTCCGGGGCCTACCAGGAAAGACCGTGCGGTCACACCTGCATTTGGAGAGCCTACAAGATGGAGCGGGTCAAACAAAATGTCGCGTTTTGTAACAAGTTCAGGACACTGCAACAAACATTATTCAACCTCATCTAAAGTCTCATAAGTCTCAAATAACGGAGACGCAGCGGTGGTGCCTCCAGCGGGGATGGCCCTAACGAAAACGCCGCTAAAACCTATTCTGAGACAGCGTAGGATGCGGATAATTTTACTCTAAAAACGAACATATATAATTTCGACCGAAATAAAAGACATGAATTACTATTTTACTGTTTCTATAATCTTGTGACTTGTTGAGGTATGCATGTTATCTCAATGCTGGCTACTTTCTTTTTCATAAATTCGTCGAGTGCTGCAAACACTGCACTATTACATGACGCATGAAATAAAAGAGCACTTGAGAAGAAAGAGCAAGAATTTCAAGAACGCCTTGCTAAAAAACGTGTTTATGTTTTGATCGTTTTGATGATATTGCAGAGAGATATTTTTTTTTACGTTTGAGAGAGTAAAATTAGCACACTTACAGCAGACACAAATTGTACGCCTCCCTTCTCCGTCAACACAATTCACTGGACCACTGCACTCGCCCTCCCATAAATCAGAATATGGACGGCCTTCCGGTCGGTTATCTGAAAAACAATTTAATTCTAGAGTTAGCCAAAACGTACAACTTAAAGTTATGCAGGTTACTTTTACAGTTTCGTTTATTAGGGCAAGCAGCCGCTAGCGCCATCTGCAGTAGCGAGTTCAGAGTACTCGCCTCACTTCATGAAAAAATTATGTTAAAGGTTGACTACAGTGTCTCACCTTTTCATCCATTCAAAATCATTGTCTCACTTAACCTATAGGACGCTCTCTAAACAGATGTCGAGTACCACTTTACTCCAGAAACTCGTCTCCGTTGATGGGAAATTGGGTACTATTGCATTCTTGTCAATTCAATAGTTTATCCGCACATTTAATGTATCATAGATGTGTCATACATAATTTATCAGTATTGATCATTATCAGTATAGTATTATTGATCTGACTAAAATTAATATTGTAATATTATATTACGTCACCAACATTTCTTTATATTACTTTTTCTACAGTAAAATGGTCGGAAAAGCTCCTGTTCTCTTTCGTTTCACATGCTATATCATCATGGGCAAACTCCGCAATCCCATATCTCTAGCATAGTTCACATCACTTCATATTTATTCACCTTCAAATTCACCTTTATACGACTGGCTCTCAATTATGTCAGACTAATCTGCTCTTCAGCCTTTTTGGCGACGCGCAGGCGCTCACTAGAAACATATTACCAAAAACGTTGGATCTATCGATAAAATGAACGATTTCAAGCATTTTTAGCCAATATTGTCCAATCAGACCACTCTGTACGTTACATTATTAATGAAGTTCATTTCACCCAAACCAACGTTCCACCCAACCGTATCCATCATATCCCAACTGATAATCATCCACTAGTGGCATATCGTTGCTATGGTATGCTGAACGAGAGAAGGCTGTAATTGCCGAACAAATGCACGAAATGCTAGAGACTAATGGTATCAAGCCCTCTTATAGCTCGTGGAAGGCACCCGACGTCTTAGACCGCAAAAAATACGACAATCTGCGAGTTTGCGTGGACTACCGTATGCTAAATAAGCACACCACACCCTATTCATTAACGCAGAAAGTTGGGCTAGTTGGTGTTGATGCATTTGCTGGGACATAGTTACTAGCGTTAACAAGGCTAACAAAAAAAAAGTTTGAACAGGACAGAGCGCTAGCGCTCTGTCTTGTACGATCTTTTTCGCCCTTAGTCTCGTTAGCGCTAGTAACTATGTCACCGCAAATACCAGATTCATGACCGCTGCCACGTATTGGGGACGTCATTGACACCGTACAAAATTGAAAATTCATTGTGTCTTTAGATTTAAAAGCGGGGTATGGGCAAATCAACGTGACTGAGGAGGATAAGTGCAAGAAGGCCTTTCGTACACGATTTGGCTTGTATGAGTTCAATCGAACGCCTTCCGTACTCCGCACAGCCCTAAGTATGTTCCAGCGCACCATGAAAACAGTACTGCGTCCTCGAAAGATCGCGCCTGTGTTCTGTAACTTGACAACATCCTGGTTATCAGTACAACAAAAGAACATCCACGAAATGATGACAGACTATAATAATAATATTTGAGGTTTTACGGGCCACAACCACTTTCTGATTATGAGGCGCACCGTAGTGGAGGACTCCGGAAATTTCGACCACCTGGGGTTCTTTAACGTGCACCTAAATCTAAGCACACAGGTGTTTTCGCATTTCGTCCCCATCGAAATGCGGCCGCCGTAGCCGGGATTCGATCCCGCGACCTCGTGCTCAGCATCCCAACACTATAGCCACTGAGCAACCACGGCGGGTGATGACAGACTATTCGAGAAGATACACGACACTGGGTTTCGACTGAACTGCGATATGTGCCCGTTTGGATTGAGAGCCCAATCGTACCTCGATTACACCATATCTCCGGATGGTGTCCAGCCCCTTCCTGAAAGGATTGCAGCGGTAACGAACAATCTGTACCTACCTGTATTAAACAGCTCCAGGTATTCCTAGGAATTACATCATATTTGGGCAAGTTTGTCCCGAACTTTGCGTCTACTGCTGCCCCATTCCCGGACATACCTAAAGAGGAGCTCAATTTCAACGGAAACCTTCGCAGGATGCAGCTTACAGGGCGCTAAGAGACCGGCTGACAAACACCCTTGTTCTGTGTCGTTTCCATGAAGATTGGAAGACAGAAGTAGACTAATGCAAGTCAGGTTGGTGTCGGGGCAGTTCTGGTCCAGCGCGACTCAGACGGACGTGAGCACGTCGTCGCCTATGCAAGCCGGAAACTCTCGGACGTGGAGCGCCTTTACCACTCGTAGGAACTAGAGTGCCTGGCCGCCGTTTGGAGTGTAGAAGAGAGGATTCGTTACTACTTGTTTGGCCAACAATTCACTGCTGCAACGGATAACTCCGCTATTGGAAGGATGTTTGCTAAACAATACATCAACCACAAGTTGTCACGATGGATTGTTCGGCAGCAAGATTACATTTACAATATTCGACACCGTTGAGGAGCACAAAACCAAGTTGCGCACCCTCCATCGCGAAAACCGATTGAGGAAGGCTCCCTACAACACCGACAAGGCTGGATCGTGTTTGCCCAGCAATACGTTTTGAAGGCCCAACCTGTCGACAGAAACTTGGTGCCGATTATGAATTCCCTAACAGCTGGTGCGCGCAATTCCAGGTTTATTTTACGCGAAGGTACCTTATGTCGTCGTCAATGGGCCATTTAGTGACCTTCTGATAATTCCTAGCTCTTTACACTCACGCATTTTCGTGACATCCCTGATACACCCGAAGTGGAGCAGGTGGGATATCGAGCCATTTTCCGCAAGCCACAGGAGCACTTTTGATGGCCGAGAATGGAGAGAAATGTGCGTTCGTATCTAGGAGCTTGTGATGTGTGCCAACAACACAAACGGCGTCCCGGCTGTCAACCTGCATACCATACCCCATCACACCCCCTCTAACAATTTTCCACACTTTGGGTAAAGGTCACATGCGCCCTTTTCCAAAAATGGCAGCGGGTAACATTACACTCGCTGTGGACGATTTGTCAAAGTTCATAGAGGCTGCTGCAGTGCCTTCGCTTCCCGCCTGCTGCGTCATAAAATTTCTACAGGACCACTGTTCCTACGGCCTTCCTGAGAAGCTCATCCCCGACAAGTCGACCACATTGCGCAGCTTCGAACTCCGCGCTTATCTACAACTAGCTGGAGCTAAGCACCACTGCGGGTCAGCGTACCACCAGCAAATGAACAGTCTGACAGGAAGGTCGACCCAGACTACCCAAGCTCGACTCGGACTATATTGTAGAAACAAGCCAGGTGAAGCCGATTGGGACGGGCATCGTCGAGTGGCTGTTCACGCAGTTAACAAGTTAACAGGCAATAGAGAGCTCCACAGGCACCTACCCTTAGGAGGTTGTTTACGCCCAACTTCCAACGCTGGGCGCTATACTCAGCTTGGGACGTTCCTTGCACGTCAGGCCTTTTGCCTCAACATCCGAACAGAGGCGCGCAACAGGTCTGTGCACGCCTAATAGGGGCAAAGACGGTACTACGACCGCCGCCGCCCTTTGGCACCGGAATACAATATCGGCTATGAGGGGGGGGGGGGGGGGGGGGTTGCAGCGGAGTGCACCCGCATCTTGAAAGAAATAAGCTGCAAACTTCGAAGGGCCCTTCAATTTAAGCGCAGGTGTGGGCGAGAACACCTGGCGCGTGCGATCCGCTGCATCTGACTCACACGCAGACAAGAGAAAGCGAAATAACTTTCCCATGCGTGTGTCGCATATGCAGAACTGCGTCCGTCGGCAAACCTAAAGTGCTGCGGTGTGTGTTTCTTGCGGAGGCACACCAGTAGCAGTGTGACCGAGTATAACGAAGACTGAGCGGAGCTCGGGCTGGGGTGCTTGCTCGGTAAGCGCGAGGAAGCTGAAGAGGACGACGCAAACCAGAATAACAAACTCGTAGAACGAGTGTCGGCTTTGTGTCTCATTTACAATGTATATATCAGTCCATGTTTATTAGCTTCTTATGATGTGACTAACAAAACCGGGCCACTCATTAACACCCTTTTTTGTTTATTTGGTTGGCTGTGGCTTGGCACACTCATTTTCCCCAAGGCGTTCTTGGCCAGCAGAATAGGTGGATCTGCTATGAGAATTCCTCCAAAATTGGGACTACTTTGAACAGTTTCACGAAATAATTTAGCTGTAGAATGGTTGGTTTCAGCTTATACGTTCCCAATTTCACCGGATGCAAACCGTCTTTTCCGAAGCTATGAGACGGCAGAACATCCCATCTTTTTGTTTGCTTTTTCCTTCTGTGCTCTTAGCGCCAACGCGTCTCTCAGATTTGAAGAGCATCCTGTGCTTCTCTGACATAATTCTTCACTGTCACCATATATGCATTGTCGGTGCATATTGCATTAGGATGACCCGGCGTATCGCCATATCATTTTGTTCTCAATCAGTCAGCGTTTTTGTGTATGAAACTTCACAACTCCTCCTGACCTTTTTAGTGCCGATGCTTTAGTTGGCAAAGATGACAGCCCTAATAAAACGAGAAAGTTTACTGCTTGTCAAAAAGGGAGGCAGTGCAGTTCACACTTCTGGTTTAGGGGACAATAGATGGCCACCAAGACAGCGAGCGCGCAGAAAGTCCTTAAGCCAGTTTAGTGAGGAACATGTGCGAAAACTTTTCAAGTTGCCTGCTTTGGAAACATTGCCCTGTACTATCCCAGAAAGGCTCCTGGAGAATATGATGAAAAACTGGGAGATGGAGGAGTTAACATAATATGATGCAACACCTTGACTGTCTCACTACAGCTGTTTGCGATAGATAGTGCTGTGTAATGAAATCAGTCAAGCGCAATGTGAGTAGAACGGAAGTGACACATATGAAGGAAACCATCCCAGAGCTGAAAAATATAGCGCATATTTAAGGTCAAGCACATTTCTGAGAAAGAATAGCGAAAAATATTTCGAATAGGTCACTGTACATGAACTACCATCGATATATCACGCCAGAGAGCGGTCCGGCACCGCCCCTGCTTCTGAAAAGGCACCCCTTGAATAGGGAGCTAAGCCAACAAAAGGCGGCATTAGCTTGTGCCCAAAGGGAAAAGTGCCAACAGCTTTCTTTGCACACTGTCATGCGTCGCACAGGATTTGTACCACTTATTCCACTTTCCAGGCGCGCACGTAATGAGGTAAACTCAACGGATAATTCGACAGCATTTTTTCCAATTCACATGCTAACTTCGAAGCTTAGAAACACGAAACTGGACTTCCATGAGCATTCAATTCAACGCGAGAACGCGCAGTGTAGATTGGAATAGTTACCACTATAAACTTCTAACTGCATGCAATACCACCATTCTTACTTCGTTACTCGACATTCGCGCATTCGCACGAATCACTGTGACAAATTTCAAACAAGAGTGGCCTGAAATGGTTGTTGCGCTGCTTTTTATGGTGTGTTGCCATAGATTTTGTAGATTTTTTTCGGCCGATATCTGCCTAATTATCTCAATGTACTACGTGGCAATGTAGTCACAGCTGAAAGGTAAACTTACCACACTTGCTTTTGTGGAAATTTGTATCGCCATCGTTAAATAAACATAAGCGTTCTTGACCATGAGGGCATTCATTGTGCTGATTACACTGATTATTCCGCTCGTTATGTGCTGGAAGAGAACACAGCATTTACTCAATGACATGGTTTCATTGTCGTAAGTATTTATAATAAAAATGAAATTATTTGAATAAACGTTCCGGAAATCCACAACGTCGACAAAGTTTCATGTGTGACAAGTTTCACTTTACTGCATTCTAATGTGCCAGGTGCACTTATTGCAGTCCCTTCGGAAAGCAAACATCAGAACTTAAGAAAGTCGAAAGAACATCTGTTCAAACTGTCGCAACTATTTGGAAACTGCTGAGGTCTTGGTCTATCAGATGCGTTAATCCAGTGAATACGTAGTTGCGCTGCCGAGGTCGACTACAATGGTTCGGACCCGGCGGTGGCAACCACGTTTCGATGGGCCGTAGTTCGAAAGCTCGTCCATTTAGATTTAAGTGCACAGTAAATAATGCAAGGCTGTCAAAATTATTCCGGTGCCCCTGTGAAGGCGTGCCTCATAATTATATCATCGTTTTGGCATGCATGACCCCGGAATATAATTATTCATGTCTCGTTTTATGACGTTTGTGAAGCAGGTTAAAGCTATAGCGTATCTTGTCTGCTCCTCTTCCGTCTGTCTGTGTACGCGCCAGTTCCGCCTCAAATCTAGGGCTACATCAAAAGTTGCGTCAGCTGAAAACAAATGCATTGGTGCAAATTGCATTTGATAAGATGAGGCAACCATCCTCCAGCATCCATCATCATTGCTCAGCACTCAGTTTAAAAGTTATAAATTACCTTAAATCCCTCCTTTTATACAGAAAATTGGTGGAGGTTCAGTCTCCCAGGGCTATTGACGTCCGCATTTTTCGCCGCTAATCGTCGCAGGACTCTCTAACTGTTTCGCAAAAATATAAATAAGCCCCGCACCCTTTCGAACATTGGTCACTAAGAGGTTTCACCTATCAGACTGCCCAGCGCTGTGTCAGCAAAGAGCACCTGGAAAGTGCGGTCGCACACTCTGCAGGCGATCCATAGAGCAGGGCTGAGGCGAAGCAATTCAAACAAAAGCAGTGGTGAAATAGGAACTGCGAGAGAATTTACAACGAAATGAAGATTTCTACCCACTCGGCAGAAAATTGCTTCACGTGTACCTGTGGATGTGTGCTCATTCCCGTACTGCACCAATGAGTGCGAGATTTAGCGGGCACACTATTGCACCTCCGCTGATGCTATAGCAGAAAGAAAAATTCACCAAGAAAGCTAAGATACGCTGACGCGCTTTCATTCGCTACGAAAATGCCCTGCACCTTAGGTTGAACTGAAACATTTGTGGTAAGTAAGCGTTCTATTTCATCCTCTGACCCGGCTACGTTAAGGTTATGCTCATGATCAAGATTAAGTGAAATATTTTTTTACGAAAATTCCTGCATAAGGTGTTCTTGCGAATATTGCCTTTCACCCATAAAACCACATCACACTGAAAATAACCAATACGGAGCCACAGGGGTGGCTGTGCGGGCGAGTTTATATTCAATAACATTTTCATGAGTGACAAACTTGGTATGAGTGAAGCAAACAGGACACAGGAGTCGCTGAACTCCACACTGTTTACCTCGTGAAACCTTTGAAACCTTATATATTCAGTAAAAAACAACAAACAGCTCATTTTACTCCATGCTGGCCGACCAAGAAAGGTCAATTCTTTAGATTATTACCTGACTGTGCGGGAGATTACGCAGATTACTGCAAATCTTGCTAAGCCAGGATAAGACGAGAAGGGAGAATAAGCCGTGTCCCTCTACTGCGACATCTTATCAGCATCATCGCCACAGAAGACTGCGTGCAGCTCCAGAATGGAAGGACTGCGAGAGTTTATATGAACTGTCAGAGGAATACTCGTTGGAGAACTTAAGGGGTATAATAATGAGCCACCTACCATGTCACTGCTTCCCCATGTGGGCAGACTTTCACATTTTTAAAGATATGACTTAGTTAAATGTGGTTTAGTGGGGGCGCAAAACAGGCTAAGGCTATGTTATGCCAAACTCGAGGTGTTTAAAAATGCAATTTATGAATAAAAATGCTGTATTGATTTATAATCTGCGTAAAAAGCCAGTGTCATCTGAAAACTTACGCACGTGAGGTATTTTTATGAACCAGGAAGTGCAGAACCTTAGGGGAAATGGCAGGCCAGTGTCGACGTTAAAGAATACATCACCATGGTGCGTGATGGTTCAAATCGTTCAGTAAATACATGCCGATCATGTATCTGCCTCTCGCGCCACCTGATCTATCCCACGGCATATAGGGACACGTGTTCGTAAAGTGGAGCATCACCAATACTCTTTCAGACCACGTGGCGGTGTGCAGAACATGGAGAAGAACAAGAAGCAAGCGGCCCAATGGGAGGTGCTGCTGTCTAGCTGGCCCTGGAAGATAAGCTACGACTAATCCGATAAGCTGACCGTATGGTCCGTGCCAGTGGAGCCTTGGAATGAGGGCACCACTTTGTCGGACAAGCTCCATTCTTCGCTATCCCCATAAGCCCTCTGGGGGACTGGGGTAGGAGCGCGTCTAGCTTCTGTCTATATTAAATTTTTCTAAAACTGCTATTTATGTCTCTCTAATCTGTCTCTTTCTGTGCCTTTTTCATGCTCATCATTAACCAAATTCGGAGCTTATTGGTACTGTATTCTATGTGCGACTACGGCGGCCTTGTTTTTTCTAGCCTTGGTACTTGGGCTATTTTCCCTCTTTCCAGGGTTGGGCTCTCTGAAATGCACCCCTCGACCCAATTGTACCGTTGCCCTTTCAAGCTACTACGAGGCATAGGTCATATTAGCCGCGACTGTTCCCATAGTCTTTAAAACACAAACTGTTGCTAGGCAGACGCGGCCGCTGCGCGGTTTGTGTTACTATAGCGATGCTCCCTTAGAGGTATCCAATAACTGGAGCTAGGGCAGGTGCAGGAACATACGGGACCAATGAATATCGGGCCTACTGTGGAATGGCACTGCGAAGTCGCTTGTAAGATTCGCGAAGAGTGCTTCGATTTCGTGCGCCGCTGCGGTCAGTAGCAGCGGCGGTAGCATGAGAGCTTCTCTCTCTCTCTCTCTCAGTGCTGCTACTCCAGACTCGCCTCAGAAATGTACTATGAGGCATTGTCTAAAGACCTCCACAGCCAGTGTCCCTCAGGTCTAAAGCCCCCATGTGCTCTTCCAAAGGAAGCCGTTGGTGTTCAGCAAAGAGATTTCTGGCCGCTGGAACACCTGCGACAGTGTCCATTGAGGCTTATGGCTTTGCGTTTTGTTGCTCCAAACGTTAAAATGTTAGGGTGAATCGGAAGTGGGAAAGCCGACCTGAACTCTAGCCTAAGCAGCTGGCCAGAAGAGATCTCAATAGTGTCTTGTGCTACGTGATAGTGCCTTCACAGTAACAGTAGTCCGGGGTCCTTGAAACAAGCTTTATTAGGGCAAACTTATGTGCGGTCGGGAAAACTATGAAGCTCGTGAAGAACACAAACAAAATGCGATAACACCTTTTTTAGGGGCCCTCCATCAACAAGTAACACTACGCGACATTTTGCGTATGCTTGTGACACCATGGCATCATTGCAAGATACCATATGCACTAAATGTAACGCGAACTTCGCTGCTGATGAACGCTCAATCTCTTGTTGCGAATGTCTTGGCGCCTATCACTTAGGCTCATGAACAGGGATTACCGAATACATGTTCAAATCAAAAGCAGCAGAGCAAAAAAAATCTGCAACGCTGGCGGCTCAACTCAGAAAGAGAGCGATGATTCTACTATTGCCACCGTGCTATTGACATCAGCCGAAAACTTGAGGAACTGCTTCCTCTGAAGAATGGCGTTCAAGACATGGAAGAATCCCTGAACATGATGGCCAAGAAATACGACGCCATTGTTTCTGATGTTGCGAGTCACAATGGTGAAATTAAGAATCTGAAAAGTAGAGTGTCCAAACTTGAGGAAGTTGGTGCCAGCGCAGAAATAAGAAAGGTTTCTCGTGGGGTTAACGACCTGGAATACCACAGCAGGAAACTGAACATTGAGCTTCATGGCCTCCAGAATAAACACGACGAATGCTTAATGTCTGAGGTTAACGCTATCGCGTCAAAACTTCAGCTCGCACCTTTAACTGAGCAAAGCGCATCTGCGATGTACCAGCTGCCCTATAGCTCAAATAAGATGCCTGGAATCCTCGTAAGTTTCTCAAATCAATCGAGCAGGAATGAACGTCTTGATTAAGGTAAGGATTTGCCAACTGTTACGAACGGCGCGGGCATGATGGAAAATCTAACTACGCAAAACAGGGCCTTACTGAATTTGGCTAAAGCGTGGGCGCATAAGCACAATTTTTGCTATGCGCGGCACCGAGGGGGCAAACTTTTCATCCGAAAAGAAGAGCACGATCATGCACACTTGGCAAAATGGCCCAGTGACCTTGCCAAACTTGTTTCCTGAATTTCTGGTCGCTTTATTTGCATACGCCGACCATGTCTAGTGTTGATTTCGTGTTCCCCTTCTAAGTTGTTTAACTACTTTGGGCCTACTCACAGAAATGGTGTAAAATGCGTTAATTTGAATTTCAGTCTGCTTGCAATAAACATGATGAGCTCGACGCATTTTTAGCAGTCTAAGCGGCTCTTTCGAAGTTATCATGCGGCAAGAAACGTGGTACCACCAAAACTCGGCCGTTTGGCAACCTCTGAACTACAGTTGCTTCACGCAGTCGAAGACGATTACACGTGGCGTGAAGTTACTATTCTGGTTCGAAATGAATTAGTAGTGCAGCGTATAGAACATTCCTGTACTGTGACCGAACATCATGAGGCCCTTTCAGGCATATGCCCAAATTTATTCCTTAGTGTTGGTATAGGCCACCTGATGGTAACATTGAGCGTTTTCTTCTGTTCGTTTAAAACTTATTCACTTATATCTCTAATAATCACTATGAAGTTCTTTGGGTTGGCAACTCTAATATTGACCTACTTGCATTAACCCCCTTGTGTCGTGATATTAAGCCCTCATTAATTCTTGCGGTTTTCCAAATGTTATCTTGGTGCCGACAAGAGCGAGTGGCCACACAGCCACCTGTATTGATTTATATACTACCGATTTCCCTGAGTGTAATACAAAAGTTCGTGTCTGTTCTTTTGCTTTGAGTGATCACATGGCGATTGTTTGCAGTGTAAAATGTAAAATTAAAAGATCTTCCCCTTGTGAATCTTCCACCCGGCTAATTACCTCATTGCGAATGCAGAAATTTTGTGATGAACTGCGACATATTGACTGGAGTTAAATTTCTCAGTCAAACTGTGATGACTTCTGGTATGAAACTTTCTTGTACATATTATGTGTGCTCTACTACAAGCATTCTTCAACTCGCACTAAAACAAAGCGCTCCTCAAAAATAAGAAATCTATAGATCCCGGCAGAAGTATTCCAAGAAATAAAAGAAAAAACTGGCTGTATAACTAGTTTCACGTGACCCGCGAAATGGCAAACGTAAATGCGTTTAAGAGATACCGTAACAAACTTAATAAGCAGCTGCGACATGCTAAGATTCGCTATAATAATGAGTATTGCGAGTCCTGTTAGAGCGATAGAAGGAAAGTAAGGAAGAAGGTCAATTCGATACCGGTCGTTCGTCTGATACACTACTTCCTCTCAATAATATTCTTCTTAGTTCCTGTTATTATTGAGAAAGACAGCGTTAATATCAGCACTGAGATGTTACCCGGTGTTTCAATGATTATTTCACCAACATTAGGACGTTACCCACTATTAGCAGTGATTGCCTTCATAAAAGCCGCGCCTCATGACACCGTTTTTCTTCGGTCGACTGATGAAAGTGAACTTATCTGTATATTTTTCAATTTTATAAGACAGCAGCACGTGTGACATGGGCAACTTGCAGATGATACCTGCTAAATATCTTCTTTATGTAACTTCCCCAGTGTTAACGCATATTTATAACCTATCACTCGCTAGTGGTGTCTTTCCACGACAAATGCAAACTGCAACAGTCTCAGCTTTCTTCAAGAAAGGTGATAAAACAGCGATGTCCAACTAAAGGCTAATATCTATACTCCCGATCTTTTCGAAAGCTTTATAAAAAATAATCTTTAGCCATGTATATAACTTCCTTGAAAATAAAACCTCCTCAGTTACTCGTAATCTGCCTTTCGCAAACCCAGATAGACGCGACTTGCACTTCTTCTGCAGAAAGAATATATTTTACAAAGATTGAGGACCGCCCGCTTACTTTAGGGGTATTTATTGACTTTAGTAAAGCATTTAACTCCATCAATCAAAAAACTGTTATTAAACAAACTTACCTATTACGGTATCCACGGTGTCGCTTTAAAATTATTTCAGCCGCACTCGCAGCACAGATGCCAATTTGTGTTCATTAAGAACAAATCGTCCAAAATTATTTGTGTTATGACAGTTGTTCCCCAGGGCAGTATCCTTGGGTCACTTCTGTTTAATCTTTACGTCAAGGATATCGTTAATATTGATCCCGATGCCTTATGCATAATCTATGCCAACAACACTACTGTCCCGTTTTACGTAGTAGTTCTGCGGAAACCCGCAAGGTGAGGAGAAGTAACTAATTAAGGGAAATCAGACATCCACCCGTTCATAGCAATTGCTACAAAGGAAACCCAACGGGTTCTTCGAAAGAAAAGCATCAGAGTTGGAGTTCCTTTGTAGCAATTGCTACGAACGGGTGGATGTCTGATTTCCCTTTATTAATTACTGTCCTGTTTTCATCCAATAATGATCCGGAGCGAGTATAAGTGGCTAACTCTTGTTTGAAAAAATATATCTATGGTCTCTAGCAAATGGCCTTAAGATTAACGCTTATAAAAGAAGGGCAGTTCTATTTCAAGAGAAGAATAAGAAAATGTGTCTTTGTAGGGACGTGGTGTTAGGGCCTTCTCAAATTGAACTCGTTCCTTCTGTGAAAACACTTGGGATCTTTTTTTGATGAAAATATGAGGTGGAGCGATCACATTGATTTTCTTGCTGGCAAACCCTCCCAATTTACTGGACGCGTTTTGTCTCTTCGCTATATGCCTCGGAAGATTAAAACGTTAATTTATAATGCTTTGTTTGTGAGGCACCTTCATTATTGCTGCCTCATTAGGGGCGCCACATCTGTCACAAATATTAACCGTTTGCTTGTAACACAAAACAAAATTGTTCGCGTAATTTGTTATATGCCGTTCGACTCCCCATCTGAGCCTCTACTCAAGTAAATTCGCATAATTAAATTCAGTGCTATTTTTAACTACTGCCTTGCTCTCGGATACTTAAAAGAAACCAAACAGAACTGAAGCCTTGTTTCACCTCTGTCTAGATTAGAACACAACATCCCATGTTATAACACCAGGTCCCCGGGGTACTGGAATGTGCCGCATGTGCGTTCAACTTATGGTAACCAGGTGATTTTCTACACTCTCCCCACTTTGCTGAATAATATCAGATCTGCGTCCATCGATGTACCTAATTGTTCTCGCAGAGAACTGCATAATTTCTAATTCCCCAAGAATTGGGTCTGGCCATACACTTAATCTTATTTAAGAATGTTGTGTATATATATATATATATATATATATATATATATATATATATATATATATATATATATATATATATATATATATATATATATATCAATATTGGTTGTTTTTCGCTAGCTGTTTGATGTTCGAAGCAAATTTGTTTAAAGAGTACCTATGTGCTACGTGCCCTTACTATCTCCTTCCTTTCTCTTTTTTCCTTCTATCTATTTCCTTTTTTTTCTTTTTTTTTCTTTCTCGCTCTTCGCTGTCGGCTGCCTTTTGGACCTGTTGAAAACCAGGAAGCGGAGCCGAAGTAGAGAACGTCTTCTTTTATTCGACGTTTGTAAAAACAACTAAAAAAATGCCGGCGCGCGCTCGGCTCCACGCTCGTTTCTTACTTCTTCTTCTTCTCTTCTTTTTCGGAGCATAATATTCAACAGCTCGTGGCCAAACAATTTGCGCGTGCTTGTTTCTTTTCAAGACGGAGCTTGTCCGGCAGATTCTAGGTGGTACAGCGTCTGCAGAGGTCTCCACAACGTGTTGCCACTAGAAGTGCGCACTTTGCATGAGTCAACTTTGCCGTCGGCACCATGAGCACTTTGCTGTTCTCGTGGTGGAACCATTGCTGGCAGGTGTCTTCCTGATAGGCGGAGGTGCCGCAGTGGAAGCCGTCGCAGCCACCACTGCTGACGTGCTGCTGGTGCATGCGTCGGGTGTTATGTGACTGGCTTGCCCTGGCCCCGGCCCAGACAGCATTCCTAGCCCCCCCAGGGGTTAAAGGTGGTGGCTGCTGGGGTGAAGGTAATCCCTTTTCAACACCTGGCGAGATGTTGCGGGCGGCCATGGCTTCAGGCTGTCGTGGAAGTGGCATTCGCTCCATTTGGACAACGGGGGCCAGCATGTGGTTGTTGCGTTTTGGCCTTTTCAGCCCACTGCTGTGCCTCCCTGAAAGTGAGGACCCAGATCGAGTCTTTGATGTTGACGACGGGCGCCCGGCAGGCCCGCTCGAGTGTCACGGGGCGGAAGACGATGACATTGAAGACGACGATGAGGACGACGATGACAAGGAGCTGTGCCCCGACGACTTCTCTCCACCCGCCGGGTGGAGCACGCACGTGTCAGCAGTGTGGTCACCCCGACCAAAGCTGTCAATGCTCCCATGCCGCTGCTTCAAGTGATTTCGCAGAGCCTGTGGCTTTGTGACTTGGTTACATATTTCACGCACAACTAAATAGAAATCATCCCACGCTAGACAAAATCCGAAAAGTTGCATATCCTCTTTTCTTAATTTCATGGCATCGCTTTCTCTTTTCGCTGTCTCTGTCTCTGTATCGGCTTCTTTGTTTTCTGGACTCCTGAAGCAGATAGTTTCGGCCCAAGAATTCCATGACTGTCCTTCAGTAGCCGACACGCTATTAGTAGCCGCCATTTTGTGAAGATATTTCAATAGTTTGGTAGTAGAAGGGTATTTGTCTTCAACCAGTTGGAAGTGGTGTCGCAGAGTTGTAGCAAGGAGAAAGGGACTGCTGCAGGCACCAAAAGGAACCCTTGCCATGTGCAATTCTTCAATATTGGGAGACCCTTCTTCAAACCAGAAGTAACGAAACGCGTCTCGGTCTTGTTCAGCCAGCGATATTTGAAGAAACGATTTTTCGATGTCGGCGGAAATTCCAATCTTAAGCTGCGAAACTTCAGCAGTAAGTCGAGGATGTTGGGGTTCAAATTCGGCCCTGTCCGCAAGACGTCGTTAAGTGAAGGCGAGTCCGAAGCATGAGAAGAGGCGTCGAATACCACCCGTACTTTAGTCGTAGTTCTGTCGCGTCGCACTACTGCTCGGTGTGGCATATAGTACGTGATATGTTCACTCGTACTGCCCATTGTGACCTTCTCAGCGAAGTCTTTGTTATAGTAGCTCCTAATGACAGAGTCATATTCCTTCTGAAACTCTGGTTCTCGATGTAGCATTCTCTGCAATGACTCCAGCCTCTTTAACGCAACATCCCGGTTATCTTTAAGCTGGGAACAATTGCTGCGCCACGGCGGTTCAACTTGATAGCGACCATTGTTTCTAATAGTTGTTTCCACGAAGTTCTTCAGGACGTGTTCGTCATCTTTCGAAAGTCTGTCTTCGTTAGTCAGCCCCAGATGTTCTACTTCCCAGAAATACCTCAGTTGCTGGGAAACGTTGGCTTCCGTTAGGCATATATTCAAGTTCCTTATGGTTTTCCGCTTGTAGAACTCAGGTGAACTTCTCGTATCTCCATGAAGTGTCCATCCTATGATAGTTTCGATGGCTGTCAAGGAGTCGCTCAGTCGATGAATTCTTCCGCTGACAAGCTTCCAGTAATAGTCTGCACCTATAAGGACGCTTATTCCAGGCTCAGGTGAGACCTGAACTGTGTTGACGCCAGCCAAACGTAAGTTTTTGCTTTTCAACTTTGCAAGTACATTTGTCTGTGTTAATGCTGAGAAGTAATTGCATATTTCGGGAACTTCTATAGCCTCTCCTTCAAGTGAGTTTGAGTCGTACTGGCTATGCAGCGTGACTCGTACTCTCCGATAATATTTCTGCGGTGCGGAAACATTTCCAAATCCCGAGATGGTGAGCTGCTCTTCGGCTAACACAGTGGCTTCCAGCTTCCTAGACAATTCTTCCGTGATGAAACTGCGTTGACTGCCACCATCAATCAACATTCTTACAAAGCATTTGCTTCCAGTGCCCAGAGCCCAAACTTGGGCGGTCTGCAGAAGAACTCTGTACTTTAGCGAGTCCTTCGATGAGCTGGGAACAGTTGTCTGCATTTCTGTATTCTTCTGCTTCCATTTTGGGTCACACATCGTGGTGATATGTCGTCCCTTGCATTTCGCACAGCTTAGTCTCTTCCAGCTTCGGCATTCCTTAGCTTTGTGAAATTGTCTAGCGCAGCGGAAACAGCATCCTAATTTCCGTAGTTTCTGCTTTTTCTCGTCTAATGTTATTTCCGTCGGGCAGACATCCACCGAGTGATCTTTGTCTCCGCATAATATACAACTCTCTGGTGTCAGTTTCACGGTTAGCATAGATGCAGAACCTTGGAAATGCTCATTAGATTGTCGTTTTGCTGTTGAGGCTTGTTCTCTCTTGTCAGAAGTCATTATTATAGTCTGTTCCCGGCTTCTTACTTCAAGACTCAAGAAGTCTAGAAGAACAGACATTTCATTTAGCCTGTCACTAGTAAAGCCTGTATTTGTCGAAGACAAGATGCGCTGATTATAACCGAGTACCATTTCTTGCGGAAGATTTTGAATTATAGCAGTTTTCAGAAGCACTCCATATTCTTTTTCTTCGACGCCAAGGTTATGCAGGGATCTCACGCGAGTCTGCACTTCTTCATGCAAACTTTGAAGCCCTTCGAAATCTTCGCAAGAACGAACTTTACGTAGGTTTAGAAGGCGACGCGTGTGGTCGTTAACAATCAGTGACTTCTGACCGAATCTTTATTGAGAAGTTCTATAGCTGTGCTATAGCTCTCGTTAGTTGTCGACAGGCCGCTGATGACACCTTCCGCTTTACCCATCAAGTAGCTCCGAAGATATTTCACTTTGTCTACGTCGGTAATATATCGGTTCTGGTGAATAGTAGACTCAAATTGATCCCAAAATTCCGGGCATTTAATGGGGTCACCATGAAACTTCGGCACATCGAGCTTCGGAAGCTTAACGTGTGCGCGTGTTTGACGAAAGTCATCGTGAGATTCGTGCGTAGTCGTTGTTTGCTGATCGAATAAAATGCGTTCAGCGCGGAATTTCGCGAGGACGAGAGATTCTTGATACTGTGCGACGCTTTGAAGCTCATCCTCAAGGTTATCATCCGTAACATGCTCTTCTACTTGGTTATCAAGGTCCGTAAGCAATGTTTCCTTTATCTTCAATTGGTTAACATGATCGGTCAGCTCACCATATGGCGTTGGTTCCGTCTGCATAAGAGTTGTCATCTCGTTGATGATCCTGGTGACCGCCGCTCGAACGGTAGCACGCTTCCGTCGTAGTCTTTCCATGCCGTCACGTCGGGAATGGTAGGCCTCGTGATGACGTAGATCGTTCTTCGATTCTGTCGCAGCGTCGTCGCGTTGATCGCGTCGGTCGGTCGTCCTTTTCAGGTAGCTCGCTTCATCGTCAGGGGTTTTCAACTGTAGGTCTGAAATCCTGGTCACGGCACCATATGTTGAAAACCAGGAAGCTGAGCCGAAGTAGAGAACGTCTTCTTTTATTCGACGTTTGTAAAAACAATAAAAAAATGCCGGCGCGTACACGGCTCCACGCTCGTTTCTCACTTCTTCTTCCCTTCTTTTTTCGGAGCATAATATTCAACAGGACCTTCTGGTTATTAGGACTAGTTAACTTGCTTTCTTCTTGCAATTTTGTTCCTAATTCCTTGGCACTTTGTACACTTGTTTTCATGAATAAAGGTATTATTATTTTATTATTATCAATGTGGATTGCAGCAGGAGTATGAAAGATGATGATAGCGAAGAGAGCGTGAGAAGGAATGCGGAGGAGGACAGCATGGCGAAAGGGTGGGAAGAAAAGCGTAGTGCCGCACAATACGTGCTCCATCGAGGCTACTCACTACGAGTTGGCGCCGTACTACCATGCGCCGTCATCCGGTCTCCAATGACGTCAATACTAAGATATGCGGAGATCATGTCCACGCATACAATATATGCAAACAAAGCCCTGGCGTGGGCTCCTGACCCACTGCGCGTACGCTACTTAGTCCGTGGCACCACCGCTAAAGAATGCACTCCTCGAGGGTCACGCGTTCCCGTGTTCACGCTTTCTTTTTTCTTCTGAGCAATGAACGACGCAACTAGTGGAAGCGCTTTGTCTGCCGCTGCAGCGAAACGAGCTGCCCGAGCAGAGGCTCAGCGCCACCGCCAAGAAGACCCTGCCGTTGAGATACAAATTATTTGCCTGGGTAAATTGCGAATTCAAGCCACCTAAACAGCTGCGCTCAAATGTCCCATTAGGGAGTATTCTAAAAGTCCGTGAATTTTTCGTAATGGAGTGAAGAACATATTTCGATTTATTGCGCATGTAATGTCCCCCACTTCGAGTGGAGCTGTTCAAAGACCATGTTTAGCAATTTTCCAAAGGCAATGTGGAAAACATCCTTATATATATAAATATATATATATATATGTATATATATATATATATATATATATATATATATATATATATATATATATATATATATTGTCTTATTTGGAAGTTTGACTGTCTGGTTTAAGGAATTGCAGCATTTTAAAGAAGAATTCAATTTTTGTATTCTTACTGTTTACTTTTGTGTGCATGTTCGCTACCATATTGGAATAGGGAGCTCATCATTACCCAGCCTTCCCATACAGTGGCATGTAATAAACAACGACGATGGGTCTCTCAGTGTAAGAGTTTTGTGATGCAACGCACAGCAGCTATGGCCACCTCAGTTGATCACTTACATTGGAAACAATAAAGAAATTGAAACAAAAACTCAAAATGTCAAAACGAAGACAAACAAGAATAGAAGAAAGTAGCTTTTAACATGCGTACTTACGTCTATTAGCTGCGGCAACAGCAGCCGCCGGACTGACCGATTCGCCGCCGTAAACAACCGGTACGAGCACCAAGACAAGTAGCTTCAAAGCCAAATCTGTGTAAAAATATTGGAGTTTAAATCAAAGGGAGGCTGAGATATGTTAACCACATAGGTAACACTCTTTAACACGTTTGAATGCTGCAAGGTCCGCCATTAGCTGCTCCCTGTCATCCTTGGAAGGGAACTTTCATACGATGATGAGAAGTTAGAGACGCCTTTTTCGTGCTCCATCCAACACGGAAGTCTATACCTCTTCCTCTTCACAATCACACTATCCCTTCTGTTATTGACGAAGTCTTCAGGCCTGATTCACCCACTCGTCATCCACCTCGACCAGTCAGGATGCTGATGGTGATAATTCTCTCACTACTTTTTGCATTACCTCACAGACTTTGTCCTCCCGATTTCTTTCGTGACATGTTCCTTGAGGCCCACGTCTACTGCGAATAAAATTTTTTGGCCACTTCACGAACTTTCAGGGGATAATATAATGGTCTATGTCTCTAATCGTTTTCCCGCCATCTTGGATTGTTGGGAAGGTCATGGTGCAGAAGCTCAGGCATCGGGCTTGCTGTGCTAAAGATTTTGTGTTCAAACTGAAGCGTCGCAGCAACTTGGGTCACGGAATATAAAACACTGCGCATGGGCCACTCCTCAATAAAACTTTTTCACCGCTATCTTCGGTCGCTGCATATCTGCCGCTCTTCAAGAAACTACTTTGACACTAATGTGGCATGGACCACTGGGTAAGTGCAGCATTTGATGAACAGCTTTGACGCAACCTGGGTGTCTGAACATGTTGCACTTTGTGCAACAAAAAACACGCCCATACAATTTATCCGGTACGGGAACATTCGAACCCTCCTCATATTGGCCTCCAGCTCCACCACTGCAAAAGCTGGCGCCACCGTCGGCGTGACGTGCTAGGAGGGATCACGTGGACATAGCGGCCGCGTCGGCTGCTTCGGGCGGACCGAAGCGAGCTGGAAACGAGTTTAAATTCCCTCGTACGCTGCGGTCCTCATTTAGTGACGAAACTTTCCCGCTTCGAGTGTCTCCTTTACAACGCTTCCAAGCACTACAATAGGTAGTGGCTGTCTTTGAAGGCGCGCAACATGGTAGGCTGCTGCTCGGTTCCGCAGGGCCGGACGCACGTAACGGAGGCCGGTGTCAGCCTTATTCACATGTAGCCGCAGGACAAGAAGCTGCGTGAAGCTTGGCTCGCGAAACATAAAACCGGCAAACAGTCATCGGCTACAACTCGGGTATGCAGGAAGCACAGACGCGAGGAAGATTTCTGCTACGTTGCCCGGTCTGCGATGTTCTGAAAACGCGCACTGAGACGCTGGCCCGAGTCCGCTGCCCGACTAATGTCATTACGGTTTGGTCTATGAACTTGTCGATGCTATAGATACTCGCAAGTTCAGTGGTGTGGAAAGGCAGCGGTAAGAAGCACATTTAAAAAAAGCATGGCATATGGTCATGTTTGTGTTATGAATTAATGCACTGGATTACAAAAAAGGAGCAGCGGGAAATTGCATGCTGAGAACACCAATAAACATACAGTGCGACGCCACTCGATAAATAATATTGAAAGGACAAAGAATTTAGAAGAAAAAAAGATTGAATCGTCGCGACGGGACATCATAGTCCCCGTAGGCGTCGAAGTCTCTACAATGAAATTATTTTTGAACAGCTCTGATAGCGCCCACGCAACAATGGTTCTTGTGTACTGTCAAATGCTCATATTCTGCGGCCTAAAGCTCATGGCACGGTGCGAAAACGCGCGCGAGGAGAAAGCGAAACAGTGCGCGGACAAACATGCAGACGCGCAGTCGGTCGCTGCGAATCTGCGCGATCGCTGCATTGAGGCTTCGTTCTATTACGCTTCATTTAGTTATACAAACACTATAAGAACATATTTCACATAGTTTGCTCTCAGCGTTTCCCTACCTTTCACGCAAGAAGCCGGTTCGGGAGACTCCATCGCGGCGACCGCGCGCAGTGGCGTTCACTGTACGTATTCGGTAAGGAGATAGCGTCGGTAAACGATTGTGTGCTTTCAGTTTGCCTAACATTATTATTTAGACAGTAAGAAACTTCTCTCGTTTCGAAAGTACTTATAGAAATGTCCGGGAGAGCTCGCGCGTGGTGTTTTCAGTGAGCGCTGACAGCAAAACCTATGAGGAGCGCGCCGCATGATCCCTCATACTACGCCAGCCAGGCGCTTCCGATAGATGACGACTCCGTAACTCCTCGCCGCCAATATGTATGTTCCCACAATGTCGTCTAAATATTTATTCAAACACGCGGCATTCCGCAGACTTCGCTGTGGGGTCACTAGATGGCGTCGGGTGCTTCGAGGGATAAGCGAGAGACGATCCTGACTTCACACACGGCTTTTCAATACGTCCCTTCGGTGATATTTCCAATACCCTGAGATTCATGTCAGATGGGTACTGCGGCAATTTTTGCCTCCATCCTTTCCATGCAAACTGCCGTCTATGTTTTTCTCGTTTCCTTTTTTCTTTCCCTGTCGTGCAGGGTGTCTCGATTGCAGGGGCTACTGGCCTTGGTATCGAGGTGCACTTCTAATGATGGACTCACATGACAGCTACCAAGTACTGACAATTCCAAATAAGCTAGAACATAACATTGATGTCAGTATGACTAAACATGCGTTAAAAAACGACGTCAAGGAATTGTTACTGCGGCAGGGTCTGAGAGAGTAATTATTGCAGCATAAATATGTCAAAATTACTTTTTCTTATTTAAGTGCACGCATAAACGTTTAGGGTAATAGACTACATTTCAGTGTGTTATTGTAATTTACGTACACAACCTGTACTTTACTGTTTGTGGGCAGGTACAGGAAAAATCAAAAGGCCAGAAAATGGGAACATTTATTATTTCACCGTTTATATTAACAACCAACTATGACCCAATGATTTGTCAAATTCTATTGATGCAAGTTTGTGTGTAAACTCATGTACAATGTGTGAAAATATGTAACGTTATGTGCGTTCTCTCGCTGTGGATGAACTGCTACTAAATGATGTATAATACACGCGTATTTTGCGGCTACTTGGGTACCTGTCAGGCGCTGCGCGCCTTTTGCTTCTGCACCTTTCTTGAAATTGAATTCAAGACGAGAATAAACAATCGTTCATTCATTCAAAAAAGAAAAATCAATCAATGATGATTTGCTTTATAGTGCTCATTGCCATCCGCTTTGAAAAGAGCCAAATACAAGCCTTCTTGAGGTATTAAACATGAGTGTGAGTTTTTCTATTCGTATAACATTTTCTTAGCAATAAACTTTTATTCTTGAGTTAGTGCTGCTGGTGCGTCTCTTTGTCCATGTTTGATGTGTGCGCTGTAAGTCATAATGAGTTATTCAGTTTTTACTACATATAATGCTATTTAGTGATGTTGAAGTGACAAAAATTTTGCCTCAAAAGAACGCAATGCGGACTTTCTGAGTATGGTATGATATTTGCTGTAGTTTGGTGTTCTTTTTCTTATGCTCCTTTTATAATCCTGACCACCGCATCGCGTCACAAACGTCTTGAACTGGGGATTTTACTCACCAGCAGAGAAATTGTGCTCGTCACTAGTCATGTACGTATTACGCAATAGGTATGCGTATAATAACAGTCCTCATTCATCAATATATATATATATATATATATATATATATATATATATATATATATATATATATATATATATATATATATATATATATATATATATATATATATATATTAAAAGCAAGCAGCCTATAAATATGCCTGAGTGTCAGCTACAATTTTAGAATAGCGGGCTCTTCAACAGCCAAGCTTTCCATACTGTCACATTTATTAAACAAAAAGAACGGGCCTCAAAATAAACGGGTGATGCAGCACCCCGATCAAGAGGACGACACAGTTGAGCACTAACCTTTGGCACAAAGAAAAACAAATGAGAAACATTTTGATAGAGAAGATGATTTATTTGCATCTCCTTTTAAACGGGGCGGTGACAAATCCTTATCCTGCCTGCTTTGGTTATTCAAGTATCTGTACATGCTTTTCGTTCTGGCATTTTTATGTGTACTTCCTTCATCGTTTTCCGGGTTTGACCAGCTCACGCTTGCAGGCTCTCGATCCTAACTTCGTCTGCCACCTGTACTCTCCCACAGCGAAACAACCTTACTGTGGCGCATGTGGTTGGACGTTGCATTTACCAATGCCTAATTATTATTCATTCCCAATATTGATGGTCAACAGTGCAGCGTGCTATTTGTGCGGGTGTGGTGAGGCTCTCGAGCACCTTCTCTGTGCCCATATTTTGAAACTCAATGACGTGCTCTAGAAGCTAAACGCAACCTGTTGCATAATAAAGGGCTCTTTAAAGAAATGATCCTTGGACAATGGCCTATGGATTCTTGCTTACGAAAGACCACAACAGCCCTTCAGCACTTCGTGAAGAATACTGAATTGTACGAACACTTGTGACAGCCCAGATTTCTCTACGACCAATTCTTCAAATTCTCCAATTCACTAGCTGTAATATTTTGCATCATCATCGGCATCATCAGCCTGGTTGCGCCCACTGCAGGGCAAAGGCCTCTCCCATACATCTCCAACAACCCCGGTCAAGTACTAATTGTGGCCATGCCGTCCCTGCAAACTTCTTAATCTCATCCGACCACCTAACTTTCTGCCGCCCCCTGCTAAGCTTCCCTTCCCTTGGGATCCAGTCCGTAACCCTTAATGACCATCAGTTATCTTCCCTCCTCATTACATGTCCTCTCCATGCCCATTTCTTTTTCTCGATTTCAACTAAGATGTCATTAACTCGCGTTTGTTCCCTCACCCAATCTGCTCTTTTCTTATTCGTTAAGATTACACCCATCATTCTTCTTTCCATAGCTCGTTGCGTCGTCCTCAATTTGAGTAGAACCCTTTTCGTAAGCCTCCTGGCTTCTGCCCCGTAGGTGAGAACTGGTAAGACACAGCTATTATATACTTTTCTCTTGAGGGATAATGGCAACCTGCTGTTCATGATCTGAGAATGCCTGCCAAACGCACCCCAGCCCATTCTTATTCTTCTGATTATTTCCGTCTCATGATCCGGATCCGCCGTCACTACCTGCCCTAAGTAGATGTATTCCTCATGACTTCCAGTGCCTCACTGCCTATTGTAAATTGCTGTTCTCTTCCGAGACTGTTAAACATTACTTTAGTTTTCTGCAGATTAATTTTTAGACCCACTCTTCTGCTTTGCCTCTCCAGGTCAGTGAGCATGCATTGCAATTGGTCCCCTGAGTTACTAAGCAAGGCAATATCATCAGCCAATCGCAAGTTACAAAATATTCTCCATTAACTTTTATCCCCAATTCTTCCCAATCCAGGTCTCTGAATACCTCCTGTAAACACGCTGTGAATAGCATTGGAGAGATCCTATCTCCCTGCCTGACGCCTTTCTTTATTGGGACTTTGTTGCTTGCTTTGTGGAGGACTACGATGGCTGTGGAGCCGCTATAGATATCTTTCAGTATTTTTACATACGGCTCGTCTACACCCTGATTCCGTAATGCCTCCATGACTGCTGACGTTTCGACAGAAACAAACTCTTTCTCGTAATCAATGAAAGCTATACATAAGGGTTGGTTATATTCTGCACATTTCTCTATCGCCTCATTGATAGTGTGAATATGATCTCTTGTTGAATAGCCTTTACGGAATCCTGCCTGGTCCTTTGCTTGACAGAAGTCTAAGGTGTTCCTGATTCTATTTGCGATTACCTTAGTAAATAGTTTGTAGGCGACGGACAGGAAGCTGATCGGTCTATAATTTTTCAAGTCTTTGGCGTCCCCTTTCTTATGGATTAGGATTAGGTTAGCGTTCTTCGAAGATTCCGGTACGCTCGAGGCCATGAGGCATTGCGTATACAGGGTGGCCAGTTTCTCTAGAACAATCTGTCCGCCATCCTTCAACAAATCTGCTGTTACCTGATCCTCCCCAGCTGCCTTCCCCTTTGCATATCTCCCAAGACTTTCTTTACTTCTTCCGGCGTTACCTTTGGGATTTCGAAATCCTCTAGGCTATTTTCTCTTCCATTATCTCGTGGGTGCCACTGGTACTGTAGAAATCTCTATAGAACTCCTCAGCCACTTGAACTATCTCATCCATATTAGTAATGATATTGCCGGCTTTGTCTCTTAACGCATACATCTGATTCTTGCCAATTCCTAGTTTCTTCTTCACTATTTTTAGGCTTCCTCCGTTCCTGAGAGCCTGTTCAATTCTATCCATATTATACTTTCTTATGTGAGCTGTCTTACGCTTGTTGATTTACTTTGAAAGTTCTGCCAGTTCTATTCTAGCTGTAGGGTTAGAAGCTTTCATACATTGGCGTTTCTTGATCAGATCTTTCGTCTCCTGCGATAGTTTGCAGGTATCCTGCCTAACGGAGTTACCACCGACTTCCATTGCACACTCCTTAATGATGCCCACAAGATTGTCGTTCATTGCTTCAACACTAAGGTCCTCTTCGTGAGTTAAATTCGAATACCTGTTCTGTAGCTTGATCTGGAAGTCCCCTATTTTCTCTCTTACCGCTAACTCATTGATCGGCTTCTTATGTACCACTTTCTTCGGTTCCCTCCTAAGGTCCAGGCTAATTCGAGTTCTTACCATCCTGTGGTCACTGCAGCGCACATTGCCGAGCACGTCTACATCTTGTATGATGCCAGGGTTTGCATATCTTGCATATCCTGATATTTTGCATATCTCTCCTTATCCATCCTTCCCATTTTGCCGTTCCCAAGTATAGGGTAGCCAACTGGGAACGTGTTTGTTGAACGTACATACCATTCCCACTTCGTTTCTTTTCTCTCGTCTTCTTTAATATTTCTATACAAACCTTGCACCACTGCCACTCGCTGTAATGGATCCGTTCGTGTGAAACTCTTCCCCGGTTTTTTGTCACCAATACTCGAAACGTCTCTTGCTTATCTCAAGGTCCACGATGCGCCAACATTCACGATGCCATACAAAAGGAATTGAAAACACATCACCACAATGTATCGGCGCCTTGATAATAAGGCTTTGTTTAGTAGTACGCCCTCTTGTGGCACTCCCTTTCTCATTTGTGCGAGTAAGGAGTTTAAACAACGTGTCATTTTTAAGTACGCGCTGGCCCCGGTCCTACTACACGAAAGGGCTAACGAGGACACTGAACCCTAAACCAGGACTCACCCGTGGTTTGGAGCCTCGCCGAAGGCCTCTGCATGCTGCGTTGTATAATTACTGTAATATTGGTCGCCTGCTGTATCGAACCAATACAGTACGCGAAAGATTCTGGTACGCTTCCGCGACGGCGGCGCCCATCCCGCAGACCGCCTTATTTACAGAATTCGTACTCCGATGTTTCTTGTGTACACTGGAGGTCCCAGTGGCACACACCCGGTAGCCCCACAGTCACATACCTAGTATTTTAAACTACCAGTCTTCTCATTCGAAGCTTGTAAAAAGGGGAATTGCAAGAAACTGCCTGAGTGCTGCTCTTGATAAGTCCTGCCAGCATGAAATGCAACATAGCGTGTTCTTACAGTTGCAAAGACTGCACAGCACAGGATTTCAGTATGATATGGTCACCTCGGTGCTAGAAACACTTGCCAAGGAAGCGCGGGGCCCATCAGAGCTCCGCCCAAGCGTAGAGCCGCAACATCGTAGACCTGTTGCCATCCCGTATTACCACCAAATCTCCCACCGCCTCAAAAAGGTGGCGGAAAAATGTTAAGTACCGGTGGTTTTCACGGCGCCCAAAAAACTGGCGGGCATGTGCAACATGGTGTAGGGTAACAACAAAAGAAATGAATGTGGTATCAAGCACGCCGAGAGGTTCGTCCCATGCAGAATAGGGGTAGTGTACCAGATACCTTTCTCTTGTGGCAACAGCTACATAGGGCAGACGGGACGGTGCCTAAACGTCATACTGCAGGAGCACCGCGCAGGAGTAGAAGGATTGGCGGGGGGTGGCAAACTGGCTGACCATTGTCGCCACTGTCGTAATTGCATGCCTAGGTTCCGCGACACTAAAGTCTTGAAGATGTTTGCGTCACAACTGAGCCGAGAAATCTATGAAGCTTATTGTATAAAAATGCAATCTGGCAGCTGCGTAAGCAGCTTTTCAGTGTCATTGAGCGATAAAGAGTTCAAATATTTACAAGCAAATTTGTGGCACTCACGCCCGCATGCCAACGTCGAGTGATGGCTGTTTGATGATTAGCAAGTGTGATGTTACTTGTATAAATGTGGGATTTCCCGTAGTAAACCTTAGTTGAAGTTCCGCGCCTGTTTTGTGTGTTCCTTCTTTGTCCCTTGTTTTTGTGCAGTTACATGATGCATTCCAATAACGACCACCAACTAGCCCGCTTATCCCTGTTAAATACCCAGTAGACCCAATCAAACATCGCTGAAGTTCACAACCTCAGGATTGGGCTATCGAAAGAAGGTAGAACTATAGATAAGGCACAACTTAAAGGGGGAGTAAACAGATATATATATATATATATATATATATATATATATCCCTCAACTTTCCTTAGATCACCTCCTGTCGTTGATTATCTCTCAAGTGACAAAACATGTAGTATCGGTGTCTTCGAGTACAAAACAAAGCAATCTATAATGTTGTACGTGCTGTGATGTTGGGCACCTGGGCCCTGTCTACCTTAGCGCATCGCGCGCCGTGCAATGTTTGTTGCATAAGTTTTAATCATGGCATCCGCTTCATTCATGAGCTACTAGACATCCTGAAGTAGTACAGAGAGAGCACACGTTGTAGGTAATGAAGCGTCCCAGTGAAACATGGGTTAATTAAGAACAAACTGTAGCCGAATTCTCTAGGTAACTGCTGTTCCACGTAGGCTGATGCACGCGGTCTTTTTCTTCTTCTTCGTCGTTATTGCTCCCAGAAATTTCTCCACGTGCAGAAGTTCACTAAAAGTTTGGTTCCAACGGGTTGAAGTGTTGAACAGGCCCGCCTAAAGGTAGATCCACCCGGAAGTCTGAAGGTGTACGATCTTCTTTTGCCATACGTTCCTCTATGGAGCTCCTGTATTTGAATAGTGTTCCATAATTTCCGAGGTTTGCGGTATTCATATAGAAAGATGCGGTCGTCTATCTTAAATGCATTTAACAAGGTCGCTAACTTGCTGCTGGGAATTGGTTTAACTCTGAATGTATTCTGTTAAATCAACTCTGCCAGAATGTTCTTCGCAGTGTTTTTTTTTTCGTTCCCGCATGGGCAGTATGTAGCGGCTATGTGCTGCGATCTTGCCTAGTCTTATGGGGTACAGTTTTCAAGTTCGCCTTCCACAAAAAAATGAGACGGGCAGTGATGAGGTGGATCCTGACATGAATGTTTGTGATTTTTCTGGGATGTATCATTGCTTCTCCTTTAGTTTATGTTGTTTGTAGGTCTTTCTTCGTGAGAGGTCCTCTTACGATACACTTCTTCAAGTCAGCATTAGAGACGTCATACGTCTCGCAAAAATCTCCCAACCTTGGTGCGTGATATGCGATAGATATGCATTTTATGCGGTGGTTTGCGATGAAGTATCAAAGGTCGTTGTCGTGTAATATTCACCGCTGTAATACAAGCTCTCTCTTACCCTTCTTGAACGCTAAGACATTCTCTAAGCAATGACAGAAGCAAGTCCTCACTGTGAGACAATGCATCGGAAAGCATTGAGAAAGCTTCTGGCGGTCATATCTTAGACTAATTCGAGGTGAACAGCCCTGGTCATGGCACCCGTAAACAGTCAAGAACAAACACATTTTGATGTGAACGTGTAGCTTAACGTAGAGGGGACCGGCGAAGTGTAGTCCTGTCGCTCACATGGCTTCCGAAGTGGTCACTTTTTCATGTGGTAATGGGGCAGCTACTTTGTAGAGAGATCTGAAAGTGTAGCGTTAGAACACAATGCATCCTTCGATGACGTTGTTGACTAACTGCCGTCGTCGTAATATCCATCCATTTTCCCTTATTTGCATAAGGGTAGCCCGAAGTACTGCATGAAGTTGTTGGTGATGCCGTATGACACGAAGTTTGCAGTAGTAATAGTCATTTGGTGATATTGTTGGATGTATTTATTCATAGAACTTGCTGAATTTGAGACTTCCTACGACCTGCAGAACTTCATCCTTGTTTCAGAAACAAGTGACACCCAAAACGGCCAATATCCTAAATTCTCAGCTCAATTACCCTTACAAAACGTTTGCCCCCTCTGGGGCTTATCCTGCAAAAATAATCGCTGCCTGCCTTATTTGCGTTTTCTTTCTTGAAAACTGCGCTTGCTACTTTCCTGTCAAAAATGCAATGTCACGCTGATGATGCGCATGTCATTCCTGAACATACTGTTCCGTGCTCACAGCGTTAAAGGAAAAAAATGTGGACAAGAAACATGGCGATTATAGTTCGGTACAAGTTAAGATCCAAAGTATGCAAACTTTTTTACGAGTAATTAAAGACGCAGCACATTTTTTTGCAAATAAACGGAACTTTGAAGCTTTTTCACCTGATATAATTCACGAGCTTTTATTAGTTCTGCATTCAGAGTTCTGAAGGGCTGCAATTTTCACATCACCATAAATGCAAACTGCATTAACAGTGTAGCGGAGCAACACAGGTGTATGTATGGACCTCTAATACTGGTGGCCCAGCGCATGCAGAGTTTCAAGGTTTATTTCCACCGAGGGCGTTCCTCCGTACATACGGCGGAAGATTGGTGGAGCTGGGTGTTTGGGGTGGGGTGGCCTTTCATTCTCCTCCCAATTAGGTGAGCGGGGACCTGTTAACCAGAGCGAATAGGTTGTTATTTGTCTGGAAAAAGTTCTTCGTGTCAAAAATCAGGAGAGTTTTTCTTCCCAGTAAAACCTCCATATTTGATATCCGTTTAGCTTTGTATCTCCGCTACCATATAGGAAATAAAGCCTTTCCACCTGGCAATCGGTTAGTATTCCTGGTAATCCAGTACAGTGCAATAATTGAATGTGTCTGAAACTGTAGTGATGTTATGTCTTGAGCTAGCTATTGACGTACGTATTCTAACATTCATGCTGAGGTGAGACAGGCTAGCAGCTCAAGTCTTGCAAGGCTTGTCTCCTTCACTGCGCTACCTTTGACTTTCACAATGCTATCGTTGTGCTTTTGTCGTTCGAATTTGGTGCTGTGCAAATGCAGCAAACGGCGCAGTAGGCTGACTTAATGGCCTCAGTGAAAAAATGCAGCGCGTACTTGTCACCAGGTCCATGTGCGCCTTGCCGGTAAAACAATGCAACTTCATTATCGCAAAACTCTGCTTGTTTGTTGCACCCATTTTTTTCATTCGCTTAGAGCACCATGAGGAACTGCTCTTCCTAGAAAACGCATTTGCTAGAACGCTTCTGAAACAGATGTTCATACTTTTTGTAAAATGGGTCAGCATTCAGAAAGAATCGCATAGGATACAAGTAGGATGAAGAATGAAGCGCTGAGTACCCGTTCCTGACTGAACAATCTCCATCGCGTTTATGGGAGTGAATGACAGGTCATCAGTGTGGGGATTTCTTACCAATCAAACGACCTTCAGTAGTCCTGTAAATTGCCCGAGAAGTAACTCCGGAGGTCCCGTCAATTGCATGCGAACATAACGTAGGTTATTCGTAGACCACTTGTGTAGCTTCACAGGGGCGCTTGCGAAGTCCTCAGCCCTTCTCACCGCAGCATTGCCGCCTCTTCTACAGAGTCCACTCCGGTTCAAATTTCATCAACATATATCGTATCCCGCCATTTTGTAGCTTCGCGGTAAACTTACGACGCTTCCTCATAATGATGGCGGTTCGGCACTGTCATGAGCAGTGCAGTGTAACGCGGGCTCAGTGACACTCTAATGATACATGAGACACGGTCGCTAGACAAAGCTGACCGGCCGCGGGCGCTTTCACCCGCCATAGGTAACGCAAGGTGTCTCGATCTTTGATAGCGACTGCCATTGGCAAGAACGCTTTTTCCACGTTTCCTAATAAAGCAATACGACGCCTTCTCAACCGAAGTTGCAGCCCCACGAGATGAGCATAGCACTTCGTACCGGTGTACAAGCTGTGGTTCAGCGAGAGGTACTTTATCGATTGTGAGAAAACACAAAAACCACCCTTTCTTTGTCGTACGGTCCTCCCGCATTAGTGCGTGGTGTGGCTTGTTATGGACTGGGTCGTGTGCTTATCGTCAGCGACCATCTCGGCTACAGTGTCCTTGGCGTATTTGCGTACGGTGACGTCATATTCTTGGTGAAGCTGAGCGCGACAATGAAGCTTTCTAAGCAGTTAATTTAGATGCAGCTTTGAGTTTCAGTGCTCGTGAAGTTTGAGAATAGTCGGCTTCCATGGGAGTAAAAACTCGTAACGATGATTGTAGTGTGGTTCAACAGCCCAGAGAGCCCCCTACCTTCCGTGGAGCTACGTCGGAGGATCCTGAAACCTTGCTCGAAACCTTCGACAGGATCTCGACCTTCAATAACTGGACCTCTGAGGATAAGCTACGACACGTGTACTTCTCCTTGGAAGATGCCACGAGGAGTTGGTTCGAGAACCGGGAGTCCACCCTAGCAACGTGGGACCTGTTCCGTAGTAACTTCCTGAGGACTTTCACGAGCGTTGTCCGAAGAGAAAGGGCCGAAGTTTTGCTGGAAACCCGAGGCCAACTAACCAATGAGACAATCGCCATCTTCACAGAAGAGATTACCCGTCTTTTCCGGCATGCCGACACGGAAATGTCCGAAGCGAAAAAAGTATGTTTCTTGATGCGAGGTGGAAAGCAAGAACTTTTCGCCGGAATAATTCGAAAACCACGGAAGACCGTAGCTGAGTTCCTGACAGAAGCTACGACGATTGAGAAAACGACGATTGAGAATGCGCACTAGGCAATATAACCGCCAAGAGCTCACGCCTGAGCGCGCCATCCAAGCGCTGGGCTCCGTTGTTCTCCAAGAGATCATAAGGGACATTGTGCGCGAAGAACTGCGCAAGGTCATGCCTTCGTCGCAGCCTCAAGTAGCCTCGATTGCTGACATCGTGAAAGATGAGGTTCAGCGATCGCTGGGAGCTCCTCAGGTGCAACCTCATTTACCGCAGCCCCAGCCAGAAGCGATGCTAGCCGGTCGCTGTCAAAAGCGGAAGGCAATTACTCTACGACTGAAAAGGAATGCCTCGCCATCATTTGGGCTACAGCAATAT
Organism: Dermacentor variabilis; assembly: GCF_050947875.1. Classification (NCBI taxonomy): domain Eukaryota; kingdom Metazoa; phylum Arthropoda; class Arachnida; order Ixodida; family Ixodidae; genus Dermacentor; species Dermacentor variabilis. Next base: position 88,536,726 of record NC_134577.1, on the reverse strand, counting down.
TCTGCCCTTACCTCTATGTCAGGCCATTCAAAGTCGTCAGCGACCATCACGCGTTGTGTTGGCTAGCTAATTTAAAGGACCCTAAAAGACGGCTGGCGCGGTGGAGCTTCCGAGTGCAAGAATATGACGTCACCACAATATACAAGTCCGGAAGAAAACACTCTGACGCCGACTGCTTATCACGCGCCCCCATCGATCCCCCGCCGCAAGACGACGAGGACGACGACGCCTTTCTTGGTATAATAAGTGCGGAAGACTTCACTAAACAGCAGCGAGCAGACCCGGAGCTAAAAGGCCTCGTCCAGTATTTGGAAGGGAACACCGACGTTGTCCCTAGAGCATTTAAGCGCGCATTGTCTTCGTTCCCGCTACAACACAACCTTCTTGTGAAGAACTTCTCACCAGTCCGCGCCAGCTACCTTCTTGTTGCACCGTCCCCACTGCGTCCAGAAGTACTGCACGCATTACACGACGATCCCACCCGCTGGGCACCTCGGATTCTCCCGGACGCTGTCGAGGATACAGGAAAGGTATTACTGGCCGCGTCTGACCGCCGACGTCGCCTGTTACGTCGAGACATGCCGAGACTGTTAACGACGCAAGACACCACCGACAAGGCCCGCAGGGTTACTACAGCCGATCGAACCTCTTCGTCGACCTTTCCAGCAGATTGTGATGGATTTGTTCGGGCCGTTTCCGACGTCAACATCCGGGAATAAGTAGATCGTCGTGGCGATGGACTATCTCACCCGCTTCGCTGAAACTAAAGCTCTACCAAAAGGCAGCGCAGCCAAAGTGGCGAAATTTTTCGTCGAGAACATCCTGCTGCGACGTCGTGCCCCAGAAGTCCTCATCGCCGACAGAGGAACGGCTTTTACAGCAGAGCTCACCCAAGCCATTCTGCAATATAGCCAGACAAGCCACAGGAGGACAACTGCCTACCATCCGCAAATGAATGGTCTCACGGAGCGCCTGAACAAGACCCTCGCCGACATGCTAGCGATGTACGTCGACGTTGAGCACAAGACGTGGGACGCGGTCGTGCCGTATGTAACATTCGCTTACAACAGGGCGGTGCAAGAAACAACACAGATCACGCCGTTCAAGTTGGTTTGCGGCAGGAACCCGACGACGAAGTTTGACGCCATGCTGCCGCACGTCACTGACGAGGAGAATCTCGACGTCGCTACCTATCTCCAGCGCGCCGAAGAAGCCCTACAGCTCGCCCGCCTATGGATCAAGAACCAGCAGCGTACCGACAGCTGACACTAGAACCTCCGACGACGCTTCGTCGAGTACCAGCCCGGCGACCGTGTTTGGGTATGGACCCCGATTCACTGACGAGGACTGAGTGAGAAACTATTGCGACGCTATTTCGGACCCTACGAAGTCATCCGTCGTATTGGCGCAATGGACTATGAGGTCGTGCCAGACGGCACTTCCCATTCACAGCGGCGCCGCGCACGATCTGAAGTGGTCCACGTGGCGCGTCTTAAACCCTTTTACGGACGCTGATGAACTTTCCTTACTTTGTTGTTTTCTTTGCTGCGAGTGCTTCTTTATTACTTTCGTTTGTGTGCAGCATCGGGTCGATGCTCTTTATGAGGGGGGTATTGACACGTGTACTTCCTTGTCTTCATCGTGCGACACGTTTTACCGCATAACGAAAGTTAACGCACGGCGCAGGACGCGCCCGCATGTATCGGAAGTTTCTTGAATGTTATCGATGCTTCTGTCCGCTGTCTCTGACCGAACCTTGTGTACTCTGATCGCATGTGTGCGCGACGCGAATACTGTAGAACTTTGTGGAAGGCACGCGGGTCCCAGCGATTACTCTGGAACATTCGACGACTGATGTATAAAAGCCGACGCGCTTGACCCGCTGGTCAGATTTTCGACGATCGCCGACCGTGTTGGCCGCTATCGTTGAGGTATAAGTGTAGCCTGTTTTTGTGGGCACAGGTTCGACCAATAAAAGTTAGTTTTGTCTTTCACAGTATTGTTACTGTGTTCTTCAACATCACCACCACGTGACAATATCAATTAAACGTTATGCTACTATGTCTGTGCAACGCCCCAGCAACGTTGCAACCTATGATGGACTCTTCTTCGTGCGTTCAAGTGGTGAACATGCATTTGCTAATTAGAGGACGGTATCGTATTTTTCACTACATTGGAGACACATTGAGCGCTTATCAGCTGTTCTTCAAGTCCTTCGCAAGGATGGGTTCCAACTGAATTCATCGAAGTATCACTTCGATCACCGACAAGTTAGAATGCTGGGCCACCTTATTGACGTTTCCGATATTCAAACAAACCTGGAGAAAATTCGTGCTGTCCCGTCCTTTCCTATACCTTTGTAGGATGAAGTTTTGTAGGATGAAGCTCCTGATTCCGACCGTTCATGAGAGATTTCGTAGCAGCGGTCCGATCACTTGCTGATGTTCTTAAGATCGACGTGTCTTTTACGTGGGGCCCCAGTCAAGCTGCTGATTTTAACCACCTCACCACCATTTTCACTAAACCATCTATTCTGGGCCAGTTGGGCTTCCTATCTTCAAGGGAAATTCTTACCAATGCCAGTGCTCACGGGATCGGAGCCGTCGTAGCCTAACATCAACGACGACAAGATCATATTGTTACGTTGCAAAAGTTGCATACAAAGATGTATTTACAATATTCACGAGCGACACAACGATGCATAAAAATGACTGTCGAGACCGATTCCACCTGTGCACAGCAAAATTGTCTTCTTCTCACTGGCACCACTCTCCGCTGCTCCGAGGCATAACCCCCGCCTGTAAGGGCGCCGACTCGGCACTGCTATAACGGCGATACACTCGCGGCAAAGTAAGGCTTCAGCCGGGACATAGGCATGACGTCCTTGGGGACACGCGAGTCTACCGGAGCGATCTGGTGCTTCCCATCGCAAAACTGACGCAATATTGTGTAGGGTCGTGTATAGCGTGTCAGCATCTTTTGAGAGCAGCCGACGTGGCGACATGGTGCCTACAGGAGGACGACGGAGCCATGACAAATCGAACGTCCCGATGTCGGCTGTCGTACCGGATATTCTGCGCGGCCTGAGACTCAGCGAGCCGGGAGCCGGCAATCTGGCGTGCCGTGTGAGCCCGTGCGAAGATGTCTTAAACATATTCAGTGGGAGTGTTCGTCGAGGAAGGAAGCAGTGTGTCAAAGGGAATAGAAAGGTAGTGGCTGGACAAAAGGTAAAAGGCTGAAAAGCCAGCGATCTCGTGACGGAACGAATTATAGGCGCAAGTTACGAAGAGTAACTTGCTTTCCTAATCACTACGGTCGTCAGGAACGTACATAGAACGTACATTTCCGTAAGCGTGCGCTTGAGCCGCTCCGTCAGTCCGTTTTTCTGTGAGGGGAAGGCGGTGGAAAGCTTGTGCTTGGCAGAACAGGAGTGAAGTCAGTCTTCAACTACTCGTGACAACAAGGTGCGGCTGCGATCAGTGTGGAGCTGCCGGGATGCGCCGTTATGGAGCATAACGTAATGTAAAAGGAAATCTACCACCTCAGTTGCACAGCTTGTGCGCCAAGCTCGCTTGATCGCGTACAGGGTCACGTAATCAGTCGTGACAATAACGCACTTGTTGCCAGATTTGCAACTTATTGCCACCTATTGCCAGGTAAATGATCGAGATGATGGAGACCGACGCGAAAGAATGGTTCTGAAGGCACATCAATGGGGTCATGGCGTCCAGGGGGTCGCACAGCAGATTTTTTCCGGCACTGAAAGAGCGCACAGGCTGCAACGTGGCGGTGCACAAAACGATAGAGGCTTGGTCAGTACAAGCAGTGCCGTACGTGCTTCTATGTATGCGAAACGTCGAGGTGACCTGCAGTAGGGGCGTCATGCAACTGCTCGAGAACTGATGTCTGAAGATGGCGCGGTACAACGAGTAAAAATTCTGGTTCTTCAGGGCGTAAGCTGCGATAATAGAGAACGTCGTTGGGGAACACAAACACGCGCAGTGTTGGCTCCGAATGTCCAAAACTTAGACGAACAATGACAACACGTAAGGAGTCATCACGCCGTTCTTCACCGCCGATGTCGCGCAGGTCACAAATGGCCAGGACGCAAGGGTCGGTGTCATGCGCATCATATTCAGGGTTGTTGACAGGATGAGGAGAGAGGCAGTCGGCGTCCTTGAGCGAACGGGTGGGCTTGTATAAAACTGCAAACAAATATTCTTGGAGCCGTAGCGCCCATCTACCCAATCGTCCAGAGGGGGTCTTTAAGTGAGGAATAAATGAATGAAACCACGTTTATTCCACATCAAAGCGCGCATAAGTGAAGAGAGCCAGCACAAGGCGTGGTAATCGGTAACCACGGAAAATGTGCGGGCGTGCAATTAGTAACGGAAGTTGGCAACTGCTCAAACTAACGCCAGGCACTCCCCTTCCTGTAATTTAAGAATTCGTCTCGGCGGGTGACAGCAAGCGGCTGTAGTACGCAATGACACGCTCTGCGTTATGGTGCCATTGCGCAAGTACAGCCCCAATTCCATGGCTATCCGTGTGAAGTTCACTGGCGGTGGATGGACCATAATGGGCCAGCAACGGGGGAGCCGTGAGCAAGCGTACTAGGGCAGAGAACGCTTCGATTGGTTCAGTCGTAAGAAGAACAGGTGCAATCTTCTGGCTAATTTCGTCCGTGAGAGTCGGTGAAACGGAGGTTCCTTAGAGGGCGATGGACTGTCAGCGTCAAGAGCTGATATCTCACAATCGTTCACAGGTGAGATTCCGCCCGAAGGCTTGCCTCTGGGAAAGATTTGAGTCGGGCAGGTAAAATTAAGGAGAGGAAGCGAAGTGTGATTGCCTGTAACAGTGAGCATGGTATGGGGCAAGGCCAAATTTTCTTCAAACAGCATGTCATCGGTGGAACAGAGTACATAGACGCCATCAGGAATCGATGGGAATTGCAGTAGAGTGACGTACGTAGTGGCTTGGGGCGACAGGCGGATGCCTTCGGGAGAGCATAGCCGTGGTTGTGTGACTAGTGGATAGTAGCAGCCAGTTCAAGCTGGAATGGCAGTATACGCGCAATCAAAGATGACTAAATGGGACGATAAAATGTCTAAGCCGAGTATAACATCGTAAGGGCATTGTTACAAAACGGCAAACAAAACAATATTTAGGCGCCAACCAATGCCAATGCGAGTGGTGCACATACCAAGCACGGTAGGCGTCGCCAAATCGGCGACGCGGAGGCCGCGTAACACAGCGGATCTGGGAACTTTGTTCAGGCGTCGGCACAATTGGGCGCTAATCATGGAGACGTGCGCGCTAGTGTCACTAAGGGCTGGGACACTCATGCCGTCAACTAAAACGCACACCAAATTCTGTTTAGAAGGAAAATGATCAGACGGTTTTGCGGTCGACTTGTCAATGTAGCATCACCTTCCGGACCTGCATCGGTTAGTTTTCAGGAGACGGGCGTTGGGAGTACATCGCGCACCGTGGGCGACGAGCCTGCGGCGATATCGACGATGCTCGACGAGCAGGTGGCCAATGGGACTGGAGTAGTCGGAATGAGGGTGAGGGGCTGCTGCAAGGAGCTAGACCATGGGGGACAACTGGTGAATAGGGGTGGCAGAAGGAAGGCGACACTACGGTTGTTACAATGACGAGAAACGTGATACGCCGGCATTCAAAATAGATTCGCCGGTCGTCGGTGGGTCGCCACTTTCATAGCGTGCAGAATACCGCCGACCATTCGATGGACCTGGTGCATGAGACAGCTGTGAAGTGGCAGCGGCACATACAAAATGAACTCCAAGATTAACGAGTTCTTTGCGGACTATTGCCTGCACAAATGTTGATGTAGGCAAGTTGTTCGGCTCACTGGATCAGAAAAAAGTGCTGCAGGAGCCACGGTTTCAATTTATCCGTGTCAGCTGGTCAAGTATCCGTGTCAGGTCATCTGATAATGATGGCCGCGTTAGTCCTAGCCAGTCGGCCTGTCGTCACAAGGGGATGTCGCAGCTATGTTCGGTAGACGTGCGACCGGCGTTACAATGCGGCGGCTCTTGAACTGTTCAAAGCGCCGACGCTCTTTTATTATGTCATGTATACTCTCACAATTTTTGCAGATAAGCAGGTTGAAAGCATCGTCAGCGACCCCCTTCGGTACATGCCCAACCTTGTCTGACTCAGCCATATCGATGTCAGCCTTATGGCACAGAGCCAGCTCGTCCTGGATGTAAGAGACGTGTGATTCTGTGAACGTCTGGGCGCGGGTCACTGGCTCTTTCTTAGTGATGTTCTACCGCCCGGCGGAACGGCCAACCAGGTTCCTCAGCTTTTGTTTGAATGTGTCCCAGTGGTTAAGCTCTTCCTCGGGTTTATCATACCACACTTTTGCTGTGCTATGCTGGTAGAGCACCAAGTTAGCTTGCATAATTGTCGGATCTCATTTGTTGTGGAAACCTACACGTTCATACGTAGCGATAGAGTCTTCCACGTCGAGGTGGTCGGTGCCGCAGAACGTTACAGGATCCCGCGGCTGATCCAGCACAACCATCGGGGTTGTAGGCGCTAATGTGGACCGCGCAATATCGGGTCCTCTTTTGTTCGTCGTGTTGTCCCTTTCGAAGTGACGACCACTGCTGAGCTCCGTTGTTGTGTCACGTGGATACCGAGCAACTCTGACGGGTTTGTCACATATAAATATTTATTTAGAATATTTACAAAAGAGACAACGATGCATAACGAAAATGGCTGTCGAGACCGATTCCACTAGGTTTGTAAGAACTGTAAATCAAAATGTGTGCAGCGACAACCAATGCAGTTTTTGCTTCCAACTGCGGAAGGTTGCCACAATAAGGAAAAATGTGGAAGCGTGCTATTATAACACATTAGTCCTTTACCATAAAGTCGTCGTGGTAGAAATTTGCTCGAATGTTTTATAAAATGTTTCGTATCGACCGCAGCCTTGAATATGAACACAAATTCAAACGCAGCCTAGACGTTGAAAAATCAAGCCAAAAATTCTTTTTCCCATTTCTTCTTGAGGTAAAAGCGGAGGGAAGGTTATAGAACTATTTAGCAGCAAGGGCGCGAGAGACCGATATGTAAATTAGATGTTATGCTGTTGCCAGCAAAGCGGCACCCTATCCGGAACTATATGAGTGTCGGTCACTCAGTGTCACTCTATCAGTGTCAAACACGCATTTGTCTTTATCCGCTCATTCTCTTCAGCAATTGCAAAACAAAGCTGAAGAAGGAAAAATTAGGATCTTGCTGGCGAGGCAACGGGTGTATTCTTCACATATAGGCCGGAATTTCCAATGCCTGTAAGCTGATGTCATCTTATTTCTAATAATGAGGATGATAGTGTGAGCGTTGCCTGGGGCCTGCCGAAACTGCGTGGGGGACAACGCACCACAACATGTTTGAGGTTGTTGGTCGTATGCGATCACATATTCCGACAACGCTGCTCCTTTTTCCTCCTCTCTAGAGGCTGGCACGTGTTTCATTTTTAACTCAATTTCATTTATGATGACAAAATTATGTGACAGAGATAATTCAGGGAAAACTCCTGCGGCGTTGTCTGCCTCAGCATAGTTCCAGCGTCGTGCAGTGGTACAAGCTATTTTTTGGGACACCTGTGCCATAATAAATGTTTTCTCACGTCAGCCCGTGAAAGGACAGGAAAAAACAAAGTACGTCAGACTCCTTTCCTTAAAAAAGCTCAATAACATTTTAGGCCACGGGTTATCGTGTTACGTTGCGCTGCATTCTTATCCAGCGTTTCTCATTTCGGTCATGGTATTCAAAAAGAATATCACAATCGCGATGGGTGCAGTCAAAAGATTTTTATGTGTTTTGCACGTGGCACGCTCTAACAGAGAAAACTCTATCGCTTATGCAATAGTTCAAGACTTTGGACAAAAATTTATGAGAATCATCATGTATAAGGCTGCATAAATAATGACAACCCATACATACAGTACTCAAGCCAACCACTGTGGCAGTGCCTCATGCGCGAGATAGAAGCCTTGAATTTCATATGGTCGTTTTCTGACAGTTACAGGCGTTACAGTTACAGAGTCGGGCGTATCGAAGTATGATATCGCTGTAGTGGGCCGCAGCTCTTAGCAACAACTGACCATGCTTCTCCCGCAGCTGAGTGTGATCATGACAGAGTTATAACAGCTCGAGCACCCCAACATTGCAAGCGCAAAATAAAATAAGAAACTCACGCTTATTCAGGCCCGCTTCTGCGGGCTCTAGTTATATGCAACTTTTTCTGTTCGTGGTAATGAGTATTGAGTGCCGCTGATTCGTTTGCACAAGAAGCACTGGAGACAAAATCTGCCGGTTCCTTTCAGTCTTGTTATAATTGCCGCAAGAGAACAATCGGTGCGCAAGTTAAGAAATCAGCAGGTGCACCCGATAGCCTTCCGCTCACATTTCTTTTGTATCCAAAGCCTACATGGACTCCGTGGGTTCTCCGAGAAGAAAGTGAACCGAGCAGACCCAAATAAAGGCGCCCAACTGCCGTAAATGGCGTTGTTATTCCTAGGCAGAAAAGTAGCAAGGGAGGACACCCCGCTATCCTGTAGTTTGCGTCGGCAAAAGTGTACCCACCCAAGTGGACTTGCTGGGCACAAATTCTTTTCTGTGTAAAGCCAATATTGAATGGTGCTTTGCGGTCGTGTATAAACACCAGCGAAATACATTCTTATCGTCTCTCCATTACATGAGTTCTTGCATGAGCTGTGTCCTCTCACTGGTTGTTTCTATGACTGTCCGTTTTCCGGAAAGGGCCGTTCTTTATTTACTAAACAGCGTTCGGACACACATTACCAGCAGATTTGCCGTAAAATCAGGAAAAAACTTTTTTTCCAGTGCATATACATCTAGTTATGAAGGCCCCTTGGATATGATGTTCTCCTGTTTAACATACGTGGCAGCTTCAGCTCCTTGCCTGGGTGATCGTATTCAAATGGAAACGAACGAAAAGGAACATTCGTACATAGATTTATGCAAAGTTAAATAAAAGCACGTGTTATAATAAAACCGGAATTGTTTTACGGCGGCGTTTCTCATAGCGCTGCTGTTGCGATGGAAATGTTCTGCGAACCAATCAACCATGAATATTTGTGAAATCAATCCCTTATTTTATTAAACTCTTTTTTAAAATTAGCATCGTGTCTGCCTTAGCATGCTACCTATAAAATGAACCTTTAGATCATGAAAATTAAGGGAGCGGTTGGTGCGTATCGAGGGCGAGAAAATACAATAAACGTTGTTGCATCTCATGTACATAGCAAATGCATGGCAGCGTAATGTTTCGGTATGGCTGCCGAATTATGTATTCATTAAACTACTCAGGGTAGTAAACAAGACGAGATATTATATCCAAGATTTGCTAAAAATAAAAATGCGGGCAATAACACCAATACTCTACCTCAAAGATACGACTGTGCAAGCCACCACAGGATGAAATGCGATAATTTTGTCTTGTTCGTCTTGCGACATAAGACATTGCCTTGTTTTCGCGAAAAGTCAGTCCTAAGGCATACCAATCGCATTGTTTTTCTGTAAACTTCATTGTATATTACGGCTTTACAGGGCTAAAAGGCACTGCCCAAATGCAACGCTTACAAGTGTCACCCTGGTTCACCAACGGCAGTGATTGCTGTATTGAGCCACGTCATCGGTCTTATGCAGGAGGCTAGTCTGGACAAACCATAGTGATTTCAATTCTACCAGACTTAAAATGCGTGCAAACGATGCCTGCGTCTGAAGGAAATATTTTATGCGGATTGGATCCTAAATGCTTCGGGACAGCATGGCATTAGCAGTACATGAATGCGCCTATATTTTAGACCCCACACCCAGCGATCAGACAGAGTGAATATTTTCAAATTTACCGCGGCAATTCCCAGACGCCACTGCTCTTCTGTCGAATATAAATTGATACAGCCAGAATAGGGCTCAACACATACAAACATCACGGCTGATGTTACACGTCACATGTTTCTCCGCCAAGAGAAATTTCCGAATACTGCTACTGCTGTACCGACCGGCTTCCACGACGACCTTCTATGAACTGACATTACGCAACTTTCCTGTAGTGCGAGCTAAATCAGCTCCAACGGATTGCGTAGCATGCGATGGAAACAAATTGAAGCTGCGTAGCACCAGCAATCATCTGCCAGATAAGGAGAAAATATTGAGGCACGCCTTTCCCTCATAGCCAGGTGAAGAGGTGTGTAGCCCGCGCCTTGAGCAAATGGTTGGGAAAACCTGGTGCGCAAACACCGCTAATTCATCTAAGTTGCCGCAAACTGAGGCTAGCTTCAAATATGTTCCAAATCAGTGGGCTTTGACAACTCACCATATTTAGCGTGTCAACCGCAACATGGGTGCTAAATTTATCTGTTTATAAGTTAAGTAAATATTGTTAACGTTAAATATCGTGAACGTTAACTACATGTTTATCGTCTTTCCTCGTAAATGTTGGCTTCGTTTCGTTTGGTAACCTAGGCAGTGAGTTGTGCTCTTGCGTGATGCTCAACTTTTTAAAATTAAGTTTTTTATATATATATATATATATATATATATATATATATATATATATATATATATATATATATATATATATATATATATATATATATATATATATATATATATATATATATATATATATATATACGCACACACGCTGTAATTATTTCGTGCATCGTAAAATTGAGAGCACTTGAAAAATTTCCGCGGAAGATGACCCACAACAGAGCAAATCTCGTTGATGCATGTAGAACGGCGCACATAAGCAGAACCACCCTGCGGAAGGGCGGTCCTAGCCAATCAGTACGGGCAGATAAGACGCAAATATTTGTTACAAACGATGTAAAGCTGCATGCATGCATGCACACATACCGGGCTTCAGTCCAGTCATGTTTTGGTCCTCGTCGTGATGTTTGTGTGACCTGTAGGTGGTAAATTATAAAGAATGTGTTATAAGATTAGAAATACAATATGGCCAAAGGGAATTCTGAGAGCACTGTTTAAGGCAAACGTGGCACCTTTATCGGTTCTCAGTTCATGACCTTACCTGATCTCCGGTGGTCTTGACTTCGAAAGATTCGTATATACCAATAAACGTAGCTCTGCGAGTGCGGAATTCGAAGCAACAGCCTGCCTTATATATTCACCACCTCGATGGAGAAGAGAACAAGAAACATGGCTGAGTTTCAATTCTCAATAGAACGCTGTAATACATGTTGTTTTATTATGATTATTTTTTCATTTTACTGTACTCTCGCTCATCTTGTGGTATACGAAGCTTCGAACCTTCCTAGTATCCGAACATGACGTATAGCATTGACGACAGCGAAAACGGTTCACAAGATTCCTTTCCATAAATACACATTGTAGGAGACAGGTGGGGTCGAAACAAGTAGGGGCAAACAACTGAATTATAATGAGATTTTGCTAAAGGGACGTCAGAAGTTTTGTGTCAACGTTTATACGAGCACAGGAGGACAAAAGAATATGGAATCTGCGAAGGCGTGCGACACAGCGTTTTTGCGCCTTCCGACGAAGCACCTGCCTGGTGCCGAGACATGGCACTGCGCATGCGCATCCTTTCTCACGCGTGTACCTGCAACTACATCCACGCTTGCCGGCGGTGATTTCTGGTCTGAAAATTTTTTGCCTCAATATATCGCGAAACGTAAACACGTATACAGCTGCGCTTACATTGTTCATTAGGAGGTATCGTAATCATCGGGAATTTTTTTGCCTTCATCGCCTTTATCTTCTGTTTCTTCCACAAGAGAATCCAGCCATTTCTTGGCCCGTCCCCCATAGTTGGTAGGATCCTGGGGATAGCTGCGGCGAGCACCGGCATCGGCGAAGAGCATTGCCAACCAAAACGCTTGTTGAATGAGCCCAATAGCTTGCGCTGTAAATGCGGCCTTGTGGCAGATGAAAATATGAAACTTCTGGGACTTCACATGCCCGTGAACACAGAAATGAACGTTTTAGGCGTCAATGTAGACGAAAAATGCAACGCTTATTTCATACATAAAGTGTTCAAACAAACAGTTCAGCGTCTGCCGCGCTTGCTTATTAGCTACGGTGTTGGCCTGCTGTGCACGAGATCAGGGGACCGAATCCCGGATGTAGCCTGTTTCACATGATGCGATTTTCGTCGCACCGGAAGTGCGATTTCGGTCATTTGCGACGAAAATCGCAGTCACAGTGCCGACCCCCCGATTTTCTGCTGCAACCTGCCGGATGGTCGCACGGTCGCACTGTCGCACCGATCGCTGCGATTTTCCGTCGGAATAGCACGGAGATCTATTTCGCCAGTTTGTCTTGGGAAATAGCGTCTCGCTCAACAAGTGTAACGCGCGGAGACGTGGATTGCCAAATTTGGTACGTACGCAAAGGGAGAATAAAAAACTTGTTCTGCAGATTCCATGCTCCCATTTCTATGCGTTCGTTGAAGCGCTACGCAGCAAATGAAGTGCATTTTCACGTTACCTTCGCACGCGTTTGCCAGTTGGGTGTTTGATCCCTACAAGACGACATGGCGTTTTGGGGTGGTCACAATTTGCTTTTGTTGAGTACCATACAGAAATCGCGCGCATGGAACAGCTTAAATAAGGTCAACCTCGGCAAGGGCAAATGACAAGACAGCAAAGTACCCGAAGTTTCAACGTTGTGTTGAACGCGGTACCGTTCAGTTGCATCTTCTTGTCGGTTTTCAAGCGTGAGTTTCCAGATGCACTTTGAAAGGTTACCTTGCGTCACTTGCTTATTAAATTTTTTCTTCTACGACACCATTACCTCGGGCTTGAATGAACAGCGTCGTTACTTTGTTTTCTAATATTTCATGCACGTTGCATCCGTTCTCTCGAGAATATTTTTCCTTGCACAGAAACCAACACGTATTCAATATGTTCCTGAATTTGTATTCTTACTGCACCTGTATTAACATTTGCTCGGAATGGTAATTAGCTCTACAGTTAGTAAGTTAAGTAACTTATTCGCTTGCAGTAGTGGTACAGTGACAACGTACCGTCTTGCACCATCATGTAAAACTCACGCAACAATGCAAGAAGCCGACAAACAGCCTGTTCTTGTAGAGATGAAACACTACAAGACGACACATTAAAGGAAAGTAAATCAAAACTATGCAGTGAAGTCAGCCAGTTGCATCCCTTCCTGGGAATCTGAATGTTTTAAGTACATATGGTTCTTGCACATTCACAGCTGATCACGTGTGCAGAAACATCCATGTCGTACATGTTTCTCATAACAGTTTCTAATAAGTTTGTGATCACATATATTAGTGTGTAAACCCATATAAAGATATCCACTGTGATTACAACCTTTATAAGTAATGAAATACCATGCTACTTGCAAGAACATATTACCCACGTATTTTAAAAGAAATTTCTTCATTTTAACTATGCACCATATGCAGTTTCTTCAACAAAGGACCACAAACTGCATTTTTGCAAAGACAAACTTATTCGATGTTTTGCCTACGTAAAACAGAGGAGAAAAGGAACATCTGTAGACAACAAAGTTATTAAAGGGAAATTAGACATCCACCTGTTGGTAGCAATTGCTACGAAGGAAACTCATACGGGTTCCTCAAAAGAAAAGCCCCGCAGTTGAAGAAAAATTCGTCCTGGTCTTGGGACTCGAATCCGCGACCACCACCTTTCCCTGGCAGCTGCTCTACCACCTGAGCTAACCAGGCGACTAGCAGATTGCAGGGCGAAGTCGAATTTGTCAACAACTCGAAGCAAAGGCAAGAGTTTAACGGAATAGATATTCCCTTTATTAATTACTTCTCTCCGCCCTTGCGGGTTTCCGCAGAACTAATACGTTACACAACAAAATTGTTGTTCAATCTATTCATCTACCACTGTGGCTATAGCATTCTGCTGCTAACACAAGACAAGGGGTTCACTTGCCAACCATGGCAGTTGCATTTCAATCGGAGTCATAGGTAAACAAAAGCTTTTGCACTTGTATTTAGGTCACCATCATTTATTGAACCCTTAAACTTCCAAATACTATTGCCTATTGCATAGGCGGAGATGTATGGTGTTCTTCCAGGCAGGCAGGAACCAGGCAGTTGCAGGGAATGTACGCAAAGTAATTTCTTTATTCCATGGAAAGGTGACTGGCGAGCGCCAGCACAGCTGGGCCGCTGTCTGTGATAAGCTGGGAAGAAGTGCGCGGGCTACGCTCGGCGCCGCGGTATACAAGCCCTTATCAAAGGGGCGTGTCGCAGTATCACACGTGTCGGTTATCGGTAGACGTGCAGCCACTACACTCCCCCATTCTTATTGTAGTTCGGGCGCATGCATTGAATCAAAAAGTAGTTTATGGCACATAAGCGGTCCGGAGGGCGCCGCTGCCTTGCAGGGTAAACCCCCGTATTCTTAAACACGCCTTCACTTGAAGGTTCTCCTCGACTCAGCCAAGTCGAGGCGACGGGTCTTCGTTCACTCAAGGCGCCGTTGCATTTCATGAACACTACTCCACCTTTCTTCCGCCGAGGCACGCCTTGAAAATGCGCTCTCGACTTAAGTGAAGCGCACCGACCGAGAAAAGCGTTTGATATCGAGACTATTCTTAAATGTGCTTATCAAAAGTCTCATTATTTAAACAAATATGCGTTTCCGGTAATTTGTCTTCCTAATGAAACCACAACACGGCGCAATGCACAACTTTAGATCGGCAGCGCTGCCACTGTGAGCGTTCGGCTGATAAAGCAAGCAGGAGCTGTGTTTGAGGTCTGGCAACAATCGCACCCCAACAGCTGAGAGCATGGCGCATGGCTGAGAGGCAGGATAATTTGCGCCGACATTTGTCCGCTGCTCTTTTTTTCGTAGTGTTTCATTGGTGACTGATGTTGCGATTGTTAACCGCGGTTATGATGGGTGATTTTGTCCTTGTGCGTATGGTGACCGAGCCTGATTGACTTCTGAGGCCACAGATGGAACGGCCGATGTGCAGTTTTGTTTACCTTCAAGACCGAGTGGTGCTGAGGGTTTGCTGAAAGCAACAACAGGACAGAAAATATGGGTGAGTGAGCCATTTTCTCATGGAAGCTCATTATGTTAAAGCGGTTTTCGTGAGGTTGCCGCGGCGCTGTCGATACGCCGTTTGCGATGTGCCCAAGCATGATTGACTCCAGTTGCTCAGGCTGCGGGCGTTGGCACCTAAAACATATTCGAGGCAGCATAAGCTTGTGCAAAACATATTTTTTTTTTTGCTAATGGGAACTTGTGGCAGATTCGGCACGACAAGCTGCTGTTGGTTTTGCTTTTTTAAACAAAAATGTAGAAGGTACGGGTCGCCGCGTGTATCCAACGATCATTCCAGTATCGCGCATGAAATCTTTCAGTAGAGGAGAAGCAGTAATAGTATACCTGTGGCAGAATGCATATACGGTTGAGTGCATAGCTCCGGCAGGTAGAAAAAAACAAGCGCTTTCTGAGTCCTGTACTTTGATTTAGAAACCATGGTGGTCAGTCGGTTTACTCAAATTGTAGCACATATGGTCAACGAACGAGCACTGGTGCCTGCATTTCCAGTGCTACCTCACTTCACATATACGCTACGATATGTTTTAATCTTCCAAAAATCCACTTGTCAATATATAGTTCATCACCGGCATTTATTTTTCAGTGTGCTATGTGGTAGCAACTGCTGCACATTCCATAAACTGTGCTTTCAAGTTCACGTAATGGCCACATTTTTTTAGTTGTGCTACGTCTTTTCATTTTCGTTGCTTGGGTACACTGAATTCACTTAGCGCGCGAACGCCCTGTCTACATAATATATTTGGCATTCTGGTGCAGGGCGTAGGCCTTGGAAGGACCACCTGATGAAAAAAATCAACGTCAGTGCTGCACAGCAAGGCTTGTGGCAGACCTAAAAGCATCTATAGATATGGTGCCTGCCTGTTGGAATTGCACCATCTCGCTTCCCTGAAAGAACCTAGGTGCTTTGAAGTACTTGAATAACGTACCCGGTAATTAGCATGTGCTTATTTTCATAAACTTCGTGAAAATATTCGTTTTACTTGTCCCCACATTCAGAATATGGCGTGATGGACACCGTATTATTTCGAATCACAAACATGAAACAGCCATGCCATAATGAAATCAAATTAATATTTTATTCCTCTTCAGCTGTCACGTAATCTTTGTTTTAAATAGCATCAATATGATGGGCGAAGTCATCAGTTGCCCGTGGTGCGTTGCAGTTGCGACGGGAGCTTTTTGCTGCCCATAATTTGTGATGCAACATTTTCGTAGCATTTGTAACCAGCATTTCAGTATTTAGTGGCATGCTGAAGGTACTTTAGCATGAGCAAGTGTAGATTAAAAAATGTTCCATAGTTTGATGGTTGACCTCAGCTTTTCATTAATAACGGTAGTAATGCACTCAATACTGTATTTTTCAGCATTGTCATTGTGACAGTCTTCATCACCATTTGGCCTGTTTTGGGGATCTCGCAAGACAAGCTGCTGCCCTGGCTTTTGTACCTCGGTCAATTGCTGAAGTTCTGCAAGCCACAAGGATGCCAACTCTCATCCACACCCAATGGAAGAAACTCATTGTTCCGGCCCTCATAATTCACCTTAAGATGAAGCTGGAACCAGGGTAGAAACAGCATATATTCTACAAGGATTTGCCACTGCATGCCGTAGGGTGGCTACACCCGACAGGCTACTGTCTTGAACGGAGATGGTGTTTTATTCTATAATAATTTTTGTCAGCAGTACTACTCCTTCTGTTTATATCCTGAGAAGCAAACAAGCAAAGACACCAAGGACAACATAGGAGAAGTTACTTGTACTTACTAATTGAATTAAACAAATGACAAATGGCAATGAAAGTGGATGAAAAAAAAAACAACTTGCCATAGTTGGGGAACGATCCCACGTCTTCGCATTACGCGTGCGATGCTCTAACCAATTGAGCTACCGCGGCGCCATTTTCCCGTCCACTTTCTTCTGTATTTATATTTTACTACTAGAACTAACTACTACTACTACTACAAGAACTAGATCGTTCCCCACCCGCGGCAAGTTGTTTTTTCATCCACTTTCATTGCCCTTATTTATCATTTCTTTAATTCAATTAGTAAGTACAAGTAATATCCCCAATCTTGTCTTTGGTGACTTTGCTTGTTGGCTTCTCTTGATATGAATATTAAAAATCGCGCCCCTTGGTTAACCCCCTTTCTTCTCCTTTATTACTGCTTCTGTTTGTAGGATAAGTTTTCACGCTGTATTTGCATACTGTCAAAGTACAAAAAGACGAGAATAATATTAATTGATTCTTTTAGAAAAATACTCGCACTTGCATTTACCAGAAATTATTAAGGCGTAGATACTGTCCTAATAAATATGACTGAAGAAAAGACATCTGGATGAAAAATACAATGACTTCAGCTACAACGTGTTTATGAAGGCAAATCCATGCAGTCAAACTGCCTTTCGTGGTGATCTTTGAGCTAGTAGGATGTCAGAAAGGTGATAAAAATCTTAAGGAGAATATTTTGACGGCTCTTACAGTGTGGCAGGACATTAACTGGAGCTATCCTCCACTTGTACACTAATAGAAGCGCAGCGCAGTTGGAAAGGCAGTTGCTCTTCGTGCGTGTATTGGCAGCCTGATTCCTGCATAAGAGAAGGAGTTGGTAATAAACATACAATGATGTTAAAGAAGGTCCATAAAAACTAGCTTAGGTACTGTATTCGTTTCCTTTAGTTTACATTTCGTACTAATACATTCGCTTAGGACTTTTGTGTTTAGAGCGCGATTTTCTTTTGCATTAAGGAGCTCGTACTGTTCTTATTTATTTTTATTTGCAGGGGAATATTCTTCAGCTGGTCTACCCCTTGCGCAGCAGATCGACATGCAGCGATCTAACACTTTCACAATGAACCCTATAGAGAGCTGGAATGTTCGCAATAAAGACGTGCGAGATATATGTGCTACCACTTGCTAGCAATGTCTGGATTAGGAGCTGTCATGACACTGCTACACCTTTTTTTATCGGAATAAAAAAATGCGATGTAGAAAAATTCTACTCTGTTCTATTTTTATTGTGTCTCTTATATTCAAACAAAACATTACATTCACCTGTGTATATGTGAAGGTATAATTCTGAATGTCATTTCATGGTTGATCACTTCATCGTTGAGGTGGGATCTTCATAGGAATCATAAGCTAATTAAACTGAATGGTTTGAAGTGAGGATTACGTAATTATTGCTTATGACTTTAAATTGCACCAACTGCAGCTAGGGTCCGCGCAAAATTACAGTACATTTCTTATTTTCCTTAGCGCAACTAGCTGCATCAAATTAAAGAAAATTGGAAAAATTAAAGTGAATAGACCTGCTCGTTTATATAGATGCTCGCTTTGCTGGGGTGCGCTTCGTCGTCCTTCGATTAGCGCAGTCAGTGACGATCTACCCGAGTGCGAACAGCGCCGACAATTGCCTTGTCGGCGCTCTCGCAAGAAACGCACGCACACACGCAATACACGCCCTAATGACAGGAATCTTTATTGTTGATTTCTTTTTATAAGTTCAAAGTCCACCGCAGTTATGTATGGCGCCGTGCTTGAACTGATGCGGCTTTGTACGATCAGCCGCGAGAAACACGTGAATGCACTGACGCCGATAGTAGTTATGGAGCGCTGGCACGAAGAATACCCGTGTGCAGGTCACCAACTGGCTCATTCACGGAGTAAGACGACAATCACTGCACTATCTCGCAGTCTTCTTGACGGGATGGTCTATCTGTGTCGGCCCCGCAGTGGAATAATTCCAGTGCCGAAGCGCTGCAGAGGGCTGCACCAGTCCCTAAAACGTAGTCCTTGAAAATACGCAGCAAGGTTGACCTAAGGAAAGCTACGGAGGGAACTGGCGGCCATCGGAAAAAGCTGACGAGGCGAGTGGCAAATTACAAGGCAGCCATGTTTACGCACTAGCTTCACTCGTTGAGCGATCCAAGGTAGCTGCGGGGCTACCTTGAGATTGTCTAGTAATGCGCTCGAGCTTTCCTTCACTCAAGGCGCGTTTCAAGTGGAGGGCGATTTGTGAAATGAAAAACCGCCCTCAAGGAGCATTTCGAGTGGAGGGTCAAGTCGAGGTACGTTTGTGAATACGGGGGAAAACTGTTCTACCGTGGCTGGGAGAGAAGACGAAGCTTGCTGCACCGGGTCGCGGCGGTCGGGTCGCGGCTGCTCGGACTCCTCTTGCAGTTCAGGGATGTAAGGAATGTCCATATCCCTGGCTTGAATTGTGTTGTTCTGGTGGCGCTTCCAGGCAAACACACGTCGACCGCTTTCCACACGAATTCTGTATGAAACAGGTGCAGTCCGCCCTAACACAACCCCAGGCAACCACTTTGCACCGCGTCTGAAATTTCGCACAACACTTTCACACACAGAAACTCCACGTGCGCGCTGCGTGCGACGCACTGTCTGGACGAATTGCCGCGTCGAAACCTTCTGCTGCAGCGCCGGCTTGACTGCATCTAGACGGGTGCGGAGTCGACGCTGTAGCAGGAGACTGGCCGGCGCCTCGCCCGTGGTCGCATGTGGAGTGTTTCTGTAAGACAACAAAAACTCTCCCAACGTTATGCTTGAGCTCGCGGCAGTACTTTTCCGCAGTGCCGCTTTCAAAGTTTGGACAAATCCTTCAGCCTGTCCATTACTGCTCGAATGGTACGCTGGCGTCCTTACATGGCGCGTGCCAATGCTCTTAAGGTAGTTTGAAAACACAGCCCATATGAATTGCGGCCCATTGCCAGATACCACTACTTCAGGGTAACCAAACCTGCAGAAAATTTCGTGGAGACGGTTTACTGTGCTTTCTGCGGACGTGTCTCGCATTTGGCACACCTCAGGTCTCTTCGAGTGAGCGTCGGCCACAACCAGGAACCTGGCACCGTTGAAAGGTCCTGCAAAATATATGTGCAGACGTTCCCACGGTCTGCTCGGCCATGCCCACGAGTGCAAAGCAACCGGGCAAGGCATTGCGCGTTGAGTTAAACCGCGGTTGCAAGAACGCACTTGGGTCTCAATGAAGCCATCGATGCCTGGCCACCAGACGTAACTGCGTGCTAGTTCTTTCATCCGAACAATTCCAGGATGTCCCTGGTGCGATTCGTCGAGCATCTGCGACTGGTGTTTCGGAGGAATACCGATGCTAACAAAGGTGTGTGACGAAAAATACGAACACCATGAACAGAAAATGACGAGGAGCACCACCAACCGGGGCAGCATCATCAACGCTTCATGCAAGACGACGCTGAACGTACATTTGAGAGCGGAGCTCGCCCTAACTGCCCTAGCTGCCTTCACTGGGCAATAAACCTCATTTTTATTGGTGGAGGTGCTGGCATCAACTATCAAGAATCCATCTTTGAACTTCTTGCCCGTACGCCTCGACCCCGTTATGCCTGAAGGTGCAGCTACGCCCGCGCCGTCTGCGCCCCCTCCGTCTGTCATCACCTCCGGGGTGCTTTTCCAGAGGAATCTGATGGTCTTCAGCGGTATCGACAGCAGTGATCTACAAGACTGGTTATCTTTTTACGACTGCGTAAGCGTACGCAGCAAATCGGACGACGCCACTGAACACTACAATGTCATCTCCTGTCTTTTTAATGTGGCTAACCTGTGGTTTAAAAAGTCACCGATAATTAAGCTCTAGGGCTAGTGCGCCATTCGTGCGCAGCTCTATGCGTGTTTGGATTTTGGTTGTCAATATTTTGCATTGTGATTATATAGGCACACGGTTTATGTTAGCAAGAGAACGCTGTGAATGCGTAGCCGGCACGGGCAATCTGTCTCGCGCTGCACATAGCAAACAAAGCGAAGTGCGGCGCGACTGCCACGCTGATCGGGAAATCGTGAGCGGCAGCGCGTGGGTGGGCGCGATACACAGCAGCCTCTATGCAGCAGCGCTTTGTTTCTATAAAGACGACACGCGTTATTCTGGGGCCATATCGTAGCCATCGTCGCCACACAGTCCGTCTTCCGCGGCACTACGCTTTTCTTCGCACGCTTTTGTTTCATGAACGACCAGAGCGGGCCCTGCGTCTCGGGCAAATCGTACCACGAGTGTCAGCTGCGACAACACACAAGCGTGCGCCACATCTAGCACTACTCGTAGCCACTCGCCATCGCCCTTTGCAGGAACAGTGCTCCCCGTCACACACGCGAGTACTTTGGACTGACCTCAGCAACTGGTGCCGCGAGCGAGCGTAGCCGTCCCCAACAAAACACCCATCCTTCTATCACCTCACGCCACCCTGCCCCCACCCCCTCGTAAGCCCCTATGAGATCACCCACGCGGCTGCAGATGCCATGGCCGCCATCAACTCAGCTCATGCGCAGTTCCTCTTCCCTCCGCTCCTCCTCCCTTTTTCTCTATGCGCGCTCCACTTTCATCTGCCGCTGCCTGCGTGTTCGCTGGTTTACCAGGTATAACGCCGAGGCACGCCGACGCTTAGCGCAGAAACGGGTGCATAAGAGCTGCGCTCTAAAACTACGACGCAGATTTTTTACCTTCGTCGATATTCAAGCGCCCCCCCTCCCCCTCTTGTAGGAACGTTTGGGCGGCCCGCCATGCGAACGTTGTGCACCTAACAGCGCTTGTACGAGCGGGCACAGCAGCCGGGCGAGTCATTCACAATTTATATTAATGATGTTCTCACATCTAGACGCACGTGAATGTCTCCATGCCGGAAACCTACAAAATGGAGCACATTCTCAAAGACATTGACGATAACGCCTGTGAAGTGCTGCTTCAAAAAACCCGAGCCACGTAGCATAGCTCATCAAGTTTCGTGAGAGCTACGGCATGCTCATGAAACTGCGAACCTTGGCTCGTTGCCCAATTGAAGTGACGAGGCGCCATCTTGGAGCGGACAATATTTTGACCAGTCAGCACTGCTGGCGCAGGTAAAGGCGTTCATATGCGAGCATGTAGATCGGCAAATCTCATGGTGCAGTTTGCTCAGCAGCGGCCTTAGCGGCGTCCTGCTCCTTACCTATAACGCAATATGTGACAGCCGATCGAACAATAGATTGCCGACGCTAGAGTAATTGTGATCCAATGACCTCGACGGAATGAAGACCACGAGTCCACACCTGGTAGTTCAAGCTATTAAACAACTTGGACAACTGTGCCGGTGTGGATTTCGAGACGACGACATGACGACAGCAAGATTCAAGGAGGTTTATTTGCGAAAATATCAGCGGTCCGGCTTCTCTTTTGAGACGCCATCTCCACTCAAGGAATATTTTGAAAACTTGTTAGTAAGATAATGAAGCGGGAGTGACAACAATGGAACGACCACGATGGCATCAGCACCACAGGAAATACTCAGTGGCCTTGGCAGTTAGACAACTAGGGTCACTGGGTGGTGGTAAGAGGATAGATAGATAGATAGATAGATAGATAGATAGATAGATAGATAGATAGATAGATAGATAGATAGATAGATAGATAGATAGATAGATAGATAGATAGATAGATAGATAGACAGACAGACAGACAGACAGACAGATAGATAGATAGATAGATAGATAGATAGATAGATAGATAGATAGATAGATAGATAGATAGATAGATAGATAGATAGATAGATAGATAGATAGATAGATAGATAGATAGATAGATAGATAGATAGATAGATAGATAGATAGATAGATAGATAGATAGATAGATAGATAGATAGATAGATAGATAGATAGATGAAATGCGCTTCCCAACCAATGACCAGCGATGTCAATTACAGTCGTGCAATTGAAGCGCGACTACGTCTCGTGGGGCAAAACACTAGGTGGTGAAAGTTATGCATCCAATACGTCACTAATGGAAGCATTTGATAAAGTGGAGAGTGCTTCATTAGAGTAGAAGGGTTTTACATCACAGGCTGTTTGCTTCCATCCAGTTATAAATATGAATGCGAAACAGTGCAGGCTGGCGGAAGTTTTCTCGTCGCGACGCGGGCTGAGATATACCTTGATTGTGTTACCGTATTTAACACTGTTGTGTGGTCAAACCTTTCTAATTAAAAAGGTAACGGCAACGTGTGTATATATATATATATATATATATATATTGCTACGGAACAGTATTTGCGATCACGAAGAGGCGAGCAGTGTGAAGACGACGACGACGATTAGAGGCTAGCGCCGGCTGCTGTTGCCTCTTGGCCAAGTCCGGCGTATTGCAAGTATACTTGTATATAGCTTTTCGTCCGCGTCTTCCTACGTAAGATATCTGGTGGAGGTGGACGTGCCCTGCACCTCGTCACGTAGCTTCGCAGTTGACGGTACGCCGAGCCTTCCTTCATGGCTCCCGGCGACGACAACTCGACTCCGCCGGGTCCTGCATCTGTTGCCACTTCCACGGCCTACATCACTCTCCCCGCTTCAAGTGATCCTGGAGTATTCCCGGGCAAAGATGGGGAAGACGGCGATGACTAGATCAGCCTGTACGAACACGTCAGCGGCAGTAACAGGTTGGACCCTACAATCATGCTCGCCAACGTATTATTTTGCCTCGGTGCCACACCTCGAGTTTGGTTTCGGACGCACGAAGATGAGCTCACCCGTTGGGATTCACTTCAGCAAAAGCTTTGAGACTTTTTCGGCAACCCCTACCGTCACCAACTTGCCGCGCAGAAGGCGCTTTCCGGCCGTGTGCAGACGTCAACAGAGCCCTATGTCACGTACATTCAGGACGTCTTGGCTCTGTGCCGCAAAGTTGACGCACACATGACTGAGTCAGACAAGGTTTCCCACATACTCAACGGCATTGCCGATGAAGCTTTCAACTTGCTCGTTTTCAACAACGTGAAGACGATGGATGCAGTTTAAAGAGTGCCGCCACCTGGAACTCGCGAATAGCCGACGTATTGACCACCAGTTTGCCCGTCTGGCCAACACCCCAATAACATCGTCCTGTGCCGACGCTCCTCGTCCCAACAACACTCGCGATGTTACAAGGATCGTCCGGCGTGAAATCGAGGCCGCCCATCCGGCTGCCTTTGACTCCAGCCCCACCAACGCTCCTGCAGTCACGGCTTCCCTGATCCAGGCAGTTGTGCGCCAGGAATTCGAAAACATGGGTCTTCACACCATCTACTCGGTCCATCGCCGTGATACCCACCCGGCTTTTTAGATTCCGCCCCATCCCGCATCTTCTTACCCACCACGTTTCCGCAACCCGTCTGAATGGCGGACTGCTGACGACAAGCCCATTTGTTTTCACTGTCATTGCATCGGGCACATTTCTCGGAACTGTCGCAGTCATTGGAGTTCCCCGACCCAGTCTACTTATACTGCCTACTCTCGCCCCTCAGGTGGCCCTTCTCGTCCCTATGCCGCACGCTCCGATAATGCCACCACTGATTCGCCTGCGCCGAAGCGCCCCTATTCTCGTTCGCCTTCGCCTCAACGACGACAATGTCGCTTTCCCCATCCCCGTGGCTCCTATTCGCCGACTCCCTTCAGACGCCTCTCCCACCCGGAAAGCTAGATGATGCAGCGCCTCGAGGTGACGCTGCGTTGCTCCCTACGCCACCAAATCCTCTGCTGCCGTATATCTATATATCTATATATATATATATATATATATATATATATATATATATATATATATATATATATATATATATATATATATATATATATATACAGATATATTGTTAGGTGTGGAAAGACACAGACGAAAGATGTTATTTACACTGGAGCTAGGCAGCCAGGCTGACACTCGCTCGTGCCAAGGGCACCAACCAACTTCTTTGTCATTCTCGCGGCGGCTCGCCTCTTGAGCATCACTCATTGATATCGTAATATTACCCCCCGGAGGCAAAAGTACCGTCACGGTGCCGTTAAATATCCAAGGTGCACGGAGAGTTGTAGGGCTTGAGTCGGGCAACGTGGACAATGTCACTGGTTGTCACAGCGGAGGACGTAGTGGGCGTGGCTAGAACGATTTCATAGGTGACATCGGTCACTTTGCGTATCACGCGATATGGGCCTGTCTAACAGGAAATCATTTTCTCACAAACGCCGACTTTACGCGATGGTGACCAAAGCAATACGAGGGCGCCGGGCACAAAAGGGACATCACGGTGACGGAGGTCGTAGCGTTGTTTCTGCTTGTCTTGAGACACTTGTAGACGAGCGCGCGCAAGTTGGCGGGCATGGTCAGCATGGGCGATTGCATCATGGGCATAATGGCTAGTTGAAGCTGTGGCGGACGGAAGCACAGTGTCCAGTGGTAGCGTCGGTTCGCGGCCACACAAGAGGTAAAACGGGGAAAAGCCAGCAGTTTCGAGACGGGAAGAGTTGTATGCAAAGGTAATGCAACGTAGAGCCAGGTCCCAGTTACGTTGGTCGTCTCAACGTATTTGGACAGCATGTCTGTAAGGGAGCGGTTCAAACGCTCAGTGAGGCCGTGCGTTTGGGGGTGGTAGGAGGAGGTAAATTTATGCTGTATTGAGCAGGCACGCATGATGTCGTCAATGACTTTAGCCAAAAAGGTACGGCCGCGGTCTGTAAGCAATTGACGCGGAACACCATGCATCAAAATGATATCATGTAGCAGGAAGTCCGCAACATCAGTTGCACAACTGGTCGGAAGAACACGGGTTATGGCGTAGCGGGTCGCGTAGTCCGCCGCGACTGCAACCCACTTGTTTCCTGATGTAGATTCCGGAAATGGGCCCAGAAGGTCCAAGCCGACACGATGGAAGGGCTCGGCAAGGATGTCGAGCGGCTGCAGGTAACCAGCGGGGAGCTGGGAAGGCTTCTTGTGTCGTTGCCAAAGTTCAAAAGCGGTGACGTAACGTCGTACGGAACGGGCAAGGTCCGGCCAGAAAAAGCGGCGACGTACACGGTCATAGGTTCGAGATACGCCGAGGTGTCCTGCCGTTGGTGCGTCCTGAAGCTCTTCTAGAACGGTGGAGCAGAGGTGTTTAGGTACTACAAGCAGGAACTCAGAGCATCCCGGATGAAGGTTACGACGGTACAGAGTACCGTCGCGGAGGACAAAAAGGCGTAGAGCAGCATCGGCCGGAGAGTGTTCAAAACAGCCGATGAGTGCTCTGATGTAGGCGTCACGGCGTTGCTCTTCGGCGAAATGTAGCACCTCGGATACAGAGGATAAGCAAGAAGCACTGGATATATTGAAGGAGTCAGAGTCGTCAACTGGGTAACGCGACAAACTGTAAGCGTCTTGGTGCAGGCGGCCAGACTTGTACACCACGGAATATGAAAATTTCTGTAGCCTCAATGCCCATCGACCAAGCCGGACTGTAGGATCTTTTAGTGATGAGAGCCAGCAGATAGCATGATGGTCATTGACTACGGCAAAAGGGCGACCGTAAAGGTAAGGACGGAACTTCGCAACCGCCCAGACGACAGCAAGACATTCTCGTTCCGTAATGGAATAGTTGCGCTCCGATGGTGCTAGGAGGCGGCTCGCATAAGCAATAACGCGATCCTTGCCACGCTGACGCTGGGCTAAGACGGCACCTACGACATGACCACTGGCATCGGTACGTAATTCTGTAGGGGCATCAGGATCGAAGTGGCCGAGAATGGGTTGTGAGGTTAGAAGAGTGACGAGACGAGAGAAGGCGGCGGCTTTTGCAGTACCCCACGAGAATTGTACGCCTTTCTTCAAAAGATTAGTTAGGGGCCTAGCAATTGTCGCAAAATATGGAACAAAACGACGAAAGTGCGAGCACAGCCCTGCAAAACTTCGAACGTCTGCGGCTGTCTTCGGAACCGGAAACTCTCGGACAGCGCGAGTTTTGTCGGGATCAGGCTGTACTCCGGAAGCATCAACGAGAGGACCCAGAAGAGTAATTTGTCGGTGGCCAAAACGACATTTGGACGAGTTAAGTTGCAGCTTCGCCTTTCGAAATACATCTAGTATAGTGGTCAGACGCTCAAGGTCAGTGTCAAACGTTGTCGAGAAGACGATGACGTCGTCGAGGTAGCAGAGGCATGTGGACCATTTGAAACCTTGGAGCAAGGAGTCCATCATACGATCAAAGGTGGCAGGGGCGTTGCATAATCCAAACGGCATTACTTTAAATTGGTATAGGCCATCAGGTGTAATGAAAGCGGTTTTTTCTCTGTCCATATCGTCAACAGCACTCTGCCAATATCCCGAACGAAGATCAATAGACGAGAAATAGCTGGAACCGTGCAGGCAATCAAGGGCGTCGTCTATACGTGGAAGCGGGTAGACGTCCTTTTTTGTAATGCGGGTCAGGTGACGGTAGTCTAAACAGAAGCACCACGTGCCGTCCTTCTTTTTAACCAACACCACAGGTGACGCCCAGGGACTCGATGAAGGCTCAATGATGTTTTTACCGAGCATTTTGTTCACTTCATCTTGAATTACTCGGCGTTCCCACACAGAAACTCGGTACGGTCATCGGTGAATAGGCGCAGCATCGCCAGTAAGAATGCGATGCTTGACCGCGAGCGTCTGGGCTAAAGGGTGATCGTCGAAGTCGAAAATATCGTGGTAGGACGACAATACTTCGCAAAGATATTCAGCCTGCGTAGAGGACAGGTCCGTCGCAACCATTTTCTTTATGTTGAGATCGGCGCCCGAGGCTGGCGTGAGGGGCATCGTAAGGTCGCGAGAACCATCTGTCGATAATGCTACCACGTATTCGTCGCCGAGACAATGAACGGGGGCGAGGCATATAGCTTGCGGTAGAATTTGCTTTACCAATCCAAAGTTACAGACAGGCATGCGAGTGTGGTTCGCAGTAATAGTAAGTATACTGTAAGGCACGGTGACGTCGTACTCTATTGGGATGTCCGGCAGAGGAGTCACGAGGTACTCGCCATCAGGAACTGGTGGGAAAGGCAACAGTTCAATGTAGGCTATGGACTTTGGCGGCAGGCGAAGAAAGCCGGTGGAGCGTAAGCGGCAGTGGGGTGCGTCGGAAGGTTCTGCGAGCATCGGCAGCTCAAGGCGAAGGGGACTGGAAGAGCAGTCAATAAGAGCAGAATGGGCGGAGAGAAAATCGAGGCCGAGAATAAGGTCGTGGGGGCAATTGGCAATTACGGTGAAGAGGACAGGAGTGTGGCGGCCGGCGATGCTGACACGTGCCATACACATGCCGATTATAGGCACAGTACCGCCATCCGCAACGTGGAGGACGCGTGCCGGCGCTGGGGTGAGGAGCTTGTTCAGTCGTCGTCGGAAGGCAGCACTCATAATAGAAAGATGTGATCCTGTATCGATGAGTGCCGTGACAGGATAGCCGTCAACGTCAAGAAGGTTTCGGTTAGTAGGTAACGTGAGCAGAGGATTTGAGGGCAGGGTCGACAATGCAGCTTCACCTCCAGAAGCTGCAGTGCCTAGTTTTCCGTCTGGGTCCGAGAGGCGATAGGGAGCGAAGAAAAGCGGCGGGGTTGGGGCGAACCAGACTGGTAGCGTCGAGGTGAGGGCGAGCGGCTATAGCGAAGGTTTGGAGCAGGGGCATCAGCGGTAGTGGGTTCATGGCGGGTGGCATAGGGTACAGAAGGTCCAAAGGTGCGGGAATAAGCGGCGGTGTATGTCCGAGAAGGTGTTGGCCATCGGTTGCGGCAGTGACGTGCGACGTGGCCGATGCAACAGCAGCGGAAGCAGATCGGCCTATCATCAGGGGTACGCCATTCGGACGGGTTGCGGCGAGATGCGACAGAAGAGGACTGCCGGGAACGAGGAGGGCCGCTAGATAACTGGGGAACGCTGGATCGAGACATGGAACACACGGTGTTCAGACCCATGTTTTCAAATTCCTGTCTGACGACGGCCTGTGTCATCGCAATGGTGGTTGCTGGCGGATCGGGAGGCGTCGTGGCGAAGGCTGGCAAACAGGCGGCCTCGATTTCGCGGCCAACAATACGGGTGACGTTGTCACATGTGGTGGTCTGACGCGGTCGACCCTCACATGTCGACGTAGCAGCAGTGTTGGGTAGCCGCGCTATGTGGTATGAGATACGGCGGCTCTAAGCCTGTTCAAGGCGACGGCATTCTTTTATAATGGCGTCAATAGTCGAGAGGTTGCCGAAAACAAACAAATTGAAAGTGTCGTTGGCGATGCCTTTTAGCACATGTGCCACTTTATCTGCTTCGAACATATGATCGTCAGCTTTACGGCATAGAGCCAAGACGTCGAGGATCTAGGAAACGTATGGCTCTGTAGATGACTGGACACGGGACGCAAGAGCCTGTCTCGCGGCATCCTTGCGCCCAACGGGGTCGCCGAACAGTTGCCGTAGCTTTTCTTTGAAACTGTCCCAACTGGTTATTTCGTCATCATGCGTTTGGTGCCACACGCGTGGGGTGCCGCCGAGATAAAAGATGACATTGGCGAGCATAATGGTTGAGTCCCACCTGTTATTAGTGCTGGCATGTTCATATAGCTTGATCCAGTCGTCGACCTCCTGTCCCTTAAGGCCAGGGAACACACCTAGGTCACGATTTTGGGCAACCGTGACGATTGGAGCAGTCAGACAAGCCGAAGCCGTTGCAGGAGCGGGCTCGTCACCGGGAGGCATGGTGACAAGCTCGGTGTGCCGACCACTTCGGAGTTCCTTGGTAAGGCCGGGGATCGCTGACCTCCACCAGAAATGTTAAGTGTGGAAAGACACAGACGAAAGATGCTATTTACACGCTGTTTACACTGGAGCCAGGCAGCCAGGCTGATACTCGCTCGTACCAAGGGCACCGACCAACTTCTTTGTCATTCTCGCGGCGGCTCGTCTCTTGAGCATCGCTTAATGATATCGTAATAGTGTATATATATATATATATACACTATTCACGTGTCAACTACACGTGTCAATATATATATATATATATATATTGACACGTGTAGTTGTCTTCATCGGGCGACATGTTTCACCGCGTAGCAAATGTAATCGCAGGGCGCAGGACACGCTTGCATGTGTCGGAAGTTGCTGGAATGTTATCGATGATTGCTTCCACTGTCTGGGACCGAATCTTGCGTAATCTGATTGCATGTGTGCGCGACGCGAATAATGTAGAACTTTGTGGAAGGCGCGCAGGGCACAGCGATTAGTCTGGAACATTCGCCGATTGATGTATAAAAGCCGACGCGCTTGACCCGTTGATCAGATTTCGATGACCGCCGATTGTGTTGTCCGCTACCGTTGTTCTTTGAGTGCAGCCTGTTTTTGAGGGCAGAAGTTCGCCCAATAAAACGCTCGTCTCGTTAATCACAGTTTTGCTGCCTTCTTAACCGTCACTACCACGTGACATCTGGTGGAGGTGCTAGTGCGTTCATATACCGAACGCCCCCGCAAAGCTGCGATCCAAGCCCGAAGCCCGAGGACAAAACCAACATCGCCCAAGACCAGCGTGCTAGCCGCAGACTGCAAGGACTGCCCCTAGAGCACGGACTTCTACCTGAGATGACAAAGAATATCGTAGTCAAAACAACGCCAATGGCTGCCCCAGCGTCCCCCGTTATCCTAAAGCAACCTCGGGACCCACAAACCTTCCATGGAGCAGCTACTGAAGACCCGGAATCCTGACTGAAGACCTACGAACGAATCGCGACTTTGAACAACTGGGACTCCGCCGACAAGCTGCAGCATGTATATTTGCCTTACAAGACGCCGCCAGAACGTGGTTTGAGAACCGGGAGTCGACCTTGACAAAATGGGACCTGTTCCGTAGCAGCTTCCTGCGCACCTTTACGAGCATCATGCGCAAGGGCCGAAGCCATGCCGAACCTAAGGAGAACGTTGCCATATCCACGCAAGAAATGAACCGTCTGTTCCGGCACGCCGACCCTGATATGCCCGGGGAGAAGAAAGTCTGCCTTCTCATGCGTGGTGTGAAGGAAGAACTCTTCGGCGCAATGATACGAAGCCCACCGAACACCGTAGAAGAGTTTCTTCGCGAGGCCACCAGCATCGAGAAGACACTCGAAATGCGGAAACGGCCATTCAACTGTCGCACGGACTCTACCAATTACACAGGAATTCCGTCGCTGGCCTCCGACGATCTGCGCTAGACCATCAGAGCGGTCGTACGGGAAGAGCTGGAGAACTTGCACCCTAGGTCGCAGCCTCAAGAAGCCTCAATCACCGAAATCGTCAAAGACGAGCTTGAGCAATCGCTTGGACTTCCTAAGCTGCAACCTGAACCACCGCAGCACCAGCCGGTAGAGATGACGCATGCCCCCGTTGCCGGCCGTCAAGGCCCCCCTCCACGACCACGCCAAGGCCCTATAGCTCCGCAATTCCGTCGTCCACCGCCGCCACCGCCAGCCCGCCCGCCCGTCGCCCAGCGCCGCTACGCTAGGAAGACGGACATCTGGCGCGCTCCCGACGACCGCCTGCTCTGTTACCACTGCGGAGAAGCGGGTCACGTCTACCGCCGATGCCCATACCGGGAGAAGGTACTGCGAGAGTTCGCCGTTAATGCGCCGTGACCACAGCTTAGTGAACGACCTCGCGATATCACCGACTACCTCGCAACCACTCAGAGGAGTTCTCGTTGACCGTCCCGTTCGCCCTCACCAGGCCGCTACCTGGCGCCGCAGCGCTGACCATACACTCGCCCAACCTGGGGCCGGCCTGCGAGAAAATTAAACTAAAAGCCGCAACCGATGGAGGTGCGGTTGCTGTTCGTCGGACTGACGAAGATCCTCCGCCGCCGACGAAGACGCCAAAGAAAATAGCTCCATGACATAAGGACACGCTGCCGTCGCGACGAAGTCTGGAAGCCGTAGAAAGACGACCTGACGACGCCACGTATCAGTCACAGGCCAACGCGACGCAGCCGTGATCGGACGCCAAGACCTAACTGTAACGCAAGACAAAGAACCACCGACCTCGGCGTGCTTCTCGACGGCCACGCAGTCACCGCCTTAGTAAAGACAGGAGCCGATTACTCCGTCATGAGTGGACCCATCGCCGCCCAGTTGAAGAAAGTTAAGACTGCATGGGAGGCCCTCAAATTCGGACCGCTGGAGGACACCTCATCATGCCGACTGGAATCTGCACGTCAAGAATTACCGTTCAAGACCGGACTTACCCGTCCACCTTCGTTATCCTCCAACAATGTTCACGAGACGTCATTCTCGGAATGGACTTCCTGAACCAACACGGCGCAAACATCGACCTGAAGTCGAAGTCAGTAACACTGTCGGAAGATCGAGCGATACCGCCGGAGAACTCTCATAGTCACCATGCCTTAAGCGTGCTTGAAAGTCAAGTCAACTTCCCGCCTCGCTGTAGCATTGTCCTTTCCGTCGGCACCGAAACACCCGCTGACTTAGAGGGCGTCATCGAGGGTGACCAACATCTCTGCTCGACCGTGAAATTTGCGGTCGCAAGAGGGATCGCTCGACTCCACGGAGGGAAAGCGGAAGTGATGCTAACCAACTTCAGCCAAGAGCTCAAGCGCATCAACAAGGACACGACAATCGCGTACATCAAGGAAATTGTGGAAACGAGCAATACCTTTGTCCTCTCAGATTCTGCCGCATCTACCCTGCCAACCATAGTCCCCAAACCAGACTTCCAATCCAAGTCTCCCCATGAGCAAGCAGCAACAGCTCAAAAGTCTTCTCCGACGATACAAGGACTGCTTTCCGACGTCATCGAGGATTCCACAAACACCAGTTGCAAAGCATGGCATAATAACCGAAGAGTGCGGTCAACCACTCCGCCAGAGCCCTTATCGAGTTTCGCCTCGACAACGTGAAGTTATTAGGTAACAAGTCGACGAAATGCTCCGCGACGACATCATCCAGCCGTTGAAAAGCCCGTGGGCATCTACTGTTGTCCTGGTGAAGAAAAAGGACAGAACCCTAAGTTTCTGCGTCGATTATTGTCGACTGAACAAGATCATGAAGAAAGGCGTATACCCCCTACCACGCATAGACGACGCATTGGATCGGCTCTGCAACACTACATACTTCTCGTCGATGGACCTCAAGTCTGGCTAATGGCACATAGAAGTTGACGAGAGAGATCGCGAAAAGACCACCTTCATCACGCCATACGGCCTCTACGAGTTCAACGTCCTGCCATTCAGACTGTGCTCAGCGCCTGCAATGTTCCAGCGCGCCATGGACACGGTGTTAGCAGGATTGAAGTGACAGACGTGTCTTGGTTACTTGGATGACGTTGTCGTCTTCGCCGGAAATTTCGACAATCGCCTTAGGTGGCTTGCGGCAGTACTAGAGGCTATCAACTCATCAGGGCTCACTCTGAAGCCGGAGAAGTGCCGCTTCGCTTCTTCTTGAGCTTCTTTTCCTAGGCCACGTCATCAGCCAATCCGGTGTACACCCCGACCCGCAGAAAACAGCTGTCATCGCAAAGTTCCCGCAGTCCGTCGACAAGAAGACAGTGCGCAGATTCCTTGGCATGCGTGCCACCTACAGGCGCGTTGCCAAGGACTTTTCACGCATCGTTGAGCCGCTAACGCATCTAACCAAATCTGATGTCGAGTTCAAGTGGCAAACGCCACAGGCCGACGCATTCCAAGAACTAAAACGACGCATGCAGTCGCCACCGGTACTTACACATTTCGACGCAGACGCCGATACCGATATCCACACTGACGCCGGCAGCCTAGGCCTCGGTGCCGTACTAGTTCAGAGAAAAGATGGACATAAAAACGTGATTCACGTCTTTCGCTGCGAAACCTCAGCTCATTGGACTCCAGGAAACATTATTATTCGCCGTCCCGCGTCTCGGGACGGCCCAGGGAGCGAGGGGATTTGCACCTTGATCAATAAACGGCTAACTCACATCAGCCACTACCTAAAGCTGGCGAGTGGTAGAATCGAATATGTCATGGTTGAAGTCCTGCTCGACGTTCCGCAGGGGAATCAGCGCAGAAACAGCGTCTTCGTCCCCAATCTATATAGCAACACCAGAGACAGGCGCCAGCAGTTCAAGACCATTCTCAAGAAGACGACCAACTTGGCCGGCTTTCGACCCTTGGTCGTCGTCGGCGACGGCGTAACCCCGGATACCATACGGCATCTGGGGTTACGCATACCACACTACCAAGGGGCGCAACCTGTGGCAAGACACCAACGAGATGGACCTCACTCTGGTCACTGACAAGAATTTTCCTACGCGCATCGGCAACTCCGTCACCCGGGCCTCGACACCCGACCTCGCCTTCGTGAGGAACGTCAAGGACGTGGGTTGGGAGAACACCGCCATGGAGTTCGGCAGCCACCACTGTATTCTCGAGACCAACTTCAAGGTGTCTCGGAGTAGGATCAGGGAATTCACGTTCATCCATTGGGACCATTTTCGCAAGATTCTTGAAGAACCCGGGAGAGCGAGGGCACCCGCCACTCTCGAAGAATTGTGTGAAGGCATCCGGAACGACGCTTCCACGTCCGCCAAGAAAGTGGAAACAGATCTAGACGTCGAGCAGATGGACAGCAGGCTCGCCCACCTGATCGATGGCAAAACCGCCCTGCTCCTCCGATGGAAGGGTCAAAGGCTCAATCGCAGGCACCGAAAGAAGATTTCGGAGCTCAACAAGATCATCGATGACCACTGCAAGGCGCTATGCCAGCAGCAGTGGGACGAGCTCGGCAAATCCATCGACGGACAGATGCGCAACGGCAACTCCTGGGGTATGCTGAAGCACATTCTCGACGAAAGCGGCTCGAAGTCAAATCAAAGGCATACGTTGGCCCGGGCCCTTCACGAAGCCCCCAGGTCTCACACGGTCGACCAACCCGTCGCAAAACTCATACAGAAGTACCTGCCTGTTCCTCATGACGGAGATCCGTCGACCCAACTCCCGGACCACCGAGGCCCTCCACGCCCCGAGTTGGACGAAAACTTCTCCATTGCCGAGGTGAGACAGGCCATCTTCGCGCTCAACCCCAAGTCTGCGCCGGGTCCGGACGGAGTCACCAATAGAATGTTCAGAAACCTCGACGACACGTCGATTGTCTTTCTAACCGACATGATAAACGAGTCCTGGAAGTGCGGCATTGTACCTGCACAATGGACGACGGCCTGCACGGTGCTTATCCCTAAGCCCGGCAAGGCCCCGCACATCGAGAACTTGAGGCCGATTTCTCTGACCTCCTGCGTTGGCAAGGTCATGGAGCGCGTCATCCTCAAGAGGCTTGACGGATACCTCGGAGACAACGAGGTTTACACGTACAACATGATCGGCTTCCGTGCCGGACTCTCAACGCAGGATGCCATAAAACTAATCAAGCATCAGATTGTTGATGGCTGTTCCAGAGACGTCAAGGCTCTGCTTGGTCTGGACCTCGAGAAGGCTTTCGACAACTTGCTCCACACTTTCATCGTCAAGACCATTTCAGACCTGGGTCCCGGTTCCAGATTCCACAGCTACATCACTTATTTTCTAACTGACAGGAAGGCCAAGCTTCGCATTGGAGACTTTCGCTCTGAAGATGTGCCCTTCGGAGGGCAGGGCACTCGTCAGGGTGCCGTCATCACCCTAACACTATTTAACAGCTGTATGATTGGTCTTTCCGAGAGGTTGGCGCGTGTCGAGCACACTATCTACGTCGATGACATCACTATATGGTGCTCCGGCGGCTGCGAGGACTGAGTCAAAGAAGCCATGCAGGAGGCGATCGACGTGGTCGAGGAGTTTCTCCGCCCCACCGGACTTCGATGCTCCGTCGCCAAGTCGGAGCTCCTACTTTACAGAAAAGAAAAAGGAGGCAGACCCAAAGATTGGAAGCCAGTCTCCGAAAGCAGCATCAAACTTCGCACTTGTGACGGGGGGGTGATACCCAGGGTATCACGCCATGCCATGCGGCCATGCTGCCATGCTGCCATGATACGCCATGCTGCCGCACGTCATTGAAGAAGAGAATGTTGGCGTCGCTAGCTATCTCCAGCGCGCCGAAGAAGCCCGACAGCTCGCCCGCCTACGGATCAAGAACCAGCAGCGTACCGGCAGCCGACACTACAAGCTCCGACGAAGCTTCGTCGAGTACCAGCCCTGTGGCCGTGTTTGGATTTGGACCCCAATAAGTCGACGAGGACTCAATGAGAAACTATTGCGACCCTATTTCGGACCCTACAAGATCACCCGACGCGTTGGTGAACTGGACTATGAGGTCGTGCCAGACGGCTTTTCGCATTCACAGCGGCGCCGGGCACAAAATGAAGTGGTCCACGTAGTGCGTCTGAAGCCCTTTTACGCACGCTGACGAACTTCCTTATTTTGTTGTTTTCTTTACTACGAGTGCTTTTCTTTATTACTTTCGTTTGTTCGCAGCCTCGGGTCGACGCTTTTTAAGAGGGGGGTATTGACACGTGTACTTGTATTTATCGGGCGACACGTTTCACCGTCTAACAAATGGTATCGCACAGCGCAGGACGCGCCTGCATGTTTGAGATGTTTCTGGAATCTTCGGCTGTCCGTTGTCGCCGAAACTTGCGTGATCTGATTGCAAGTATGCGCGACGCGAATGGTGTATAACTTTGTGGAAGGCACGCGGGTCTGAGTGACGAGTCTGGAACATTCGACGATTGATGTATAAAAGGCGACGCGCTTGACCCGCTGATCAAATTTTCTACAATCGCCGACTGCGTTCGCCGCGGTCGCCGTTCTTTGAGTGTAGCCTGTTTTTGAGGGCACAAGTTCGCCCAATAGAACGCTAGTTTCGTCTTTCTCAGTTTGGCTGCTTTCTTCACAGTCACTACCTAGTGACAATATAATCGCACTCACAAATGATAACAATGATGATCTGGAACAAAATTTGTGAAATTCAAAGAAAGTTTGTGCCGATTAAACGCATTACAATTACAGAACTTTTGTGAGTACAGAACTTTTGCGAGTACAATTAAAACGGACGAAAAGATTTTTACGCCAATTATTGACAGCTAAAAGCACTTCGATCAACACATCCAATATGGCCGACCGTCGCAACAGACTCCTGATGCAAAGAGCAATAACGGTTGAGCACAGCCCGTGGTGAAAATATCATCGGGGCAAAAATAATTATTTCTTTTTATAAGTC
This sequence comes from Dermacentor variabilis, assembly GCF_050947875.1. NCBI lineage: Eukaryota > Metazoa > Arthropoda > Arachnida > Ixodida > Ixodidae > Dermacentor > Dermacentor variabilis. The sequence goes on along the minus strand of NC_134577.1, from coordinate 88,499,623 downwards.
TAAAAATATATCTTCAGACTTTGCTCATGCTCGAATTTTTTTTTCGCGTTGCATGTCGCTGTTGTCTATCTGTGGTCAAGAGTATACATTCGATTCGAAATCGAATATGAATGATTTCCCCTAATTCATTCGATAGCAAATGTCATTCCATTCGAATGACATCATATTTTCCCGTGCAAATCCCGATTAGTATGATTATATGCGAATGCCATTCTATTCGAATTACATTAAATCTTCCCGTGTGACAGGGGTATTAAACTTCTTTTGTACTGTTGTGGCCTTAGTGTATGCGATGTGACGATAGCTGGCTCAGCAGACTGCTTGGCACAAATAGCGTCGAATGGCTAAGACTGATGTTTTTCACCAAGGCGTTACCACCAGGAGACGTAGATGGCATTGCTGTGCCTCCGCCATTCGCCATTGCAGTTTGAATGGGCCCCTATAACAGCTTTGCTACCATGTGTACATGTCACGAAACTATGTCAAGACCTGGAGGACGGTCAACGTCTCACCCACTGGCTGACAGGTAAGCTTGTGCATCATACGTGTTACCCATACTTAATCGATAGGATATTCACCACAAACGATTATGTTCTTTTTCGGAGGTGTCGACTTTCCTAACTATGACTTATTACCATGGAGCTTCTTGAACGTTTCAGCGCCCTACAACAGTCGCCAATAATTTACCAGTTATTTCATACAGTAAAAGCTTCAAATTTATGCCTGCAGAAGCATTGGAGAAATTGCTAGGTTTTCTTGTTATTACTAGACATATTTCGTTGGCAATCACGCTACCTTCAGCGCATTTGGGCCCTGGCACCCAGAATAATTTGAACGTTGGCGAGAAAAGGTCGGTATGCTTCTATGACGACATTAGGCTTTTACAGCGCTCAAAGAACCTGTACGCATGGTAGCCTTTCATAGTTTTATGTGATCGATGTGTTTCAACGCCGATAATGAAGCCTTGCCCGTCGTAGGTATGTTTGATGACGCACGCAGAACACGTTCTTCGGAGAAATAGTGTCCAACTGCGTCATAACAAACGACAACGTGCGACTGATTCATCAGTGTGAAATTCCTGGGTACGGTTCTTGGAATCAAACTCTAGAATGTGCAGCAGGTCATGAACCTGTGGAAGAAGCTTTGATACTTTGCCAAATGTCACATTCAAGAAGCTTACACGGCGACGTTCGAGGTAGCATAGCTCGAACCTTTAATCAATGTTCAAGGAGTGTGACGTCGATTTCTATCTTATTTTCTTACACGTAGGGAGAAAGGCTGTTGCCGCAGGCTATTTCTAAAGAGGTTGAAATAAGTCATATCGTTTACAGTGGAATAAAGCTTCTTGACAGGCTGCACTGATTTTCTTAAAAATAGGCAAAGCTGAAACACAGCTGCCCAGATTGAGTGACCACTGATCCGAATTAGAGGCTTACTATAGGATGGACATGACAGCTTGTTGATACATATTGACTAATGGTGGGTGAGCGCAGGAAAACACGAGGTCAGAGGAAGGTACAATGGACACACTTCAGCAAACAGCGCAAAAAAACGTGTTCGTACCTACAAGCCGCACTAGTCACTATTGTGAAAAACATTGGACGCAACGGACCTGTGTGTCATATATGCATTTGTTGTCCTCGTGTTACCTGCGCTCAACCACCTTTCTGCAGTACTTGTTCTGAAGGCACCTTTAGCCGTGCAGATACGTAGGTAAAGAACAGGAACAAGCATGCTAGGGAACATAGCGCAGCCGAGTAGTACACTATGGCCGGTGGTCTAAACATGTGCATATGACGCTTTTGTAGGTTATATGAATACTTCCTATCGCTACGCTTTGTTGTGTTCGAGAAGCTTTTCAGAATGTTTATTGTTCTTAGGCATTTCTTCCTAAGATGCTTTCATCTGGAATGAGCGTGGGGGTATCGAATCTAGTACGATGATTAAGCTTCATGTTCTTTGACCGGCAATGGCGTCCGCGTAAGCACGAGCTTTTGCGTGCTGCGACACCACGGACCCAAGAACATGAGGCTTCGACCCTCCCTCGTGTAAGTGCGCGTGCCTTAGCAATGTCCGAGGAAAAGGAAACCCGGGGGTTGAGCCGATGCTGGGTGTTCAGAACACCCCTGGGCGAAGGCAATACATTCCTTCGGCGTCGGCTTTGCGTAGATGGCACGCCTGGATTGACCCACCAGCGAGAAATCGGCACTTGAGATTCCCTATCGTGCTCTTCAATATTAGACTTTTTTCTATTTCCTCATTTCCTAGCTTATCGTGGTTTCTTTATACATCCAATTTTCCCACGAACCGAGGGTTAACCTGGGATATTGTTTATCAAACTTTTGGTATATTCTATTAGTGTATTGGTAGCTACATAGATCTGACGTGCGATTTTTCCAGAAAGCAAGAGTTAACTTGGTGTATTGTTTATACAACCTTGGCTATATTATATTAGGTTATGGTCGCTACGTAGAACTGGTACATGGGATTCCTGTGGGTTTCGTAGCGTTCCCTTGTTGGGAGCATTGGTGCGTGGCTGGCATATCTGGCGGAACCAAATCACTTATTTGTGACATTGAGATCATTTCCGCAACTTTTTGATCAGCCTTTCATGAAGATAGGGCCCAGCGAAGAAACTCACTCTTTTTTCTGTGCGGTATTTACTGCGCCACGTCTATGCGCGTTTCTTCCTGTGCTTTCTCACCTGAAAATATGGAAGCACATTTAACGGATAAACATTGTTAATGTATCCGCCAGAATATTTACTTGCAATGTTTTTCAAGTTACTGTACAGTTTATGCTAAAAATTATTTTCGACTATAAAATAAAGTACTTTCAGTAAATAGTACTTTCAAATTTGGCGTAAAATCACTTTTTGAGATGATCCAACCTACATTTAGCATTAAGCTCGGACTCTAATTTCTTGATGCCGTAATTCCGAAATATTTCGCTTTCAAATTTGTCTTCGCTGAAGTGATCCTACGATGAATAAATTAAGATTCGGTATAGCACAACTTCTTGAGAAATGATACAAGGCACGGAAAGGGGGGAGCGCGTGTACGCCGTGACATATCACAAATAATTAAGAAAATAAAAACTGTTGAAATGTCAGCCTGCCGTGTACGTGGCCATAACAATCTTATCAACGTCGCACGTCGAAAAAGGTCTGGGTCATTGCGCACTGCTTCGTTAGAGGTTTCATTTAGCCGACCAATGCGCGTTAAAATGCTTCAACCAGCTTAGATTTGCACGACACCTTTGAACCCAATATAATTTCAGCTGTGTTTGGCGGATGCCTGCACAGATATGTCCAATTCTCCAACTCAAACAAGCAAAAATATGTCTTGCAATGCGCGTCACTTCAGTATGCAATACAAGAAACTGAACGGTGGGTCAAACTAACATATGTTGCGCAACTTTCGTGTCTGAGGCCAGTAACGGTTTCAACTACAACGAAACGAGTGCGCCAAGCAATGTGCCCAACATCATAATGAAACCTGCCGAACCAGAAGCGTGGTCGGCGAGGTTCAGACAACATGAACCACGGCTTTCGTAGCAGCGAGTGAACATTTCCAACTACAACCATGCCGAACGTTATTTGGCTCGAAGAAAGGCTGCAGGCGCTCGCACTTCTAACCAAATCGTGCGAAAAATACGAGTGACTTCTGATGAACGGTCGCTTTCCTCACAAAGGTGCAGGCACCAGGCATTTTTAAAGTTTGCCAGGCTGATCCTCTGCAGCCAAATCTTTCGCCAAGCCGCATTGCTTCTTCTGGATTGCATAACGAAAATTATTTTCCCTTAGCCTCCTCCGTTGTTGCACCCATAAGCACAACATAGGGTAGGCGACGCTGCAATACGTAAACGGGGCCAGCGCTAGGGAAATGCTTCCGACCAAACCTTTGCCGCCAGAAACCATCCGAAGCGCGATTTCGGTACCCGGGAATGGCGCCGGCGTCTGCTACGGACTAAAAGAGCGCGCGCCAGCACATGACAACGGCGCTTCAACCAATAGGAGGGTCGACTCTCCGGAGGCGTGGCAGGTGAGAGTGAGAGCGGCAAAGTACAGAGGAAGTCGTTACTTTCTTATGTAGGGTTTTTAGGGCAGCCAGGGAAGCCTTCAGTTGTCGTTGATTGCGTTCCATCATGCCGTTGGTACACGGGTATTACGCAGTCGTACGGCAATATCTGGCGCCAAGAATGTGATTAAAGCCTGAAACAGGGAGGATTCAAATTGGCGTCCACCGTCTCAAGTAGCAGTGCGAGGAAAGCGCCAGCCAGATACCTGCGCAGAAATGAAAGGGTGTGAAACACTCTCAGCGGTAATGTCACAAATGGGAACAGACTCCAGCCAGCGTGTGAAACGGTTGACCATGGTGTATATAAACAGATAACCATGACACAGCTAGAGTGCCATAGCCTGAAAACAGCCCGGTTTCGAGTTCCAGTCTAGGCGGGGGGCCCATAGCGCTCTCCCTTGGGCGGCGCCTGGAACCTGAATAGCACACGCACGCATGAGAAGGAAATAAATACGGCGCCTGGGAGGGGGGGGGGGGGGGTACATGACACGTCACTCACGGCTCACGGTTCTAATTTTGGCGTCAACTGGTGTCCGCTGCCTTGTTCATTCGCTCCTGAGACATGAGCCTAAACACAAATCCATCTACTAACCATCATTCCCATGCTGGGTAAGCACCCTGCTTGCAACTTCCATAGACACTAGCGTCCTATTTCCCTCTTCTAATTAAAGCGTGAAAAGTCGTGGCAAGAAGACGCTGACGTGCCGTTGTCGATTCCTGGTAGCAGTGAATCTTGCAGCGCATAATTCGCTGGACGACGAATAGCCTTGCCGCATTTCATTCTTGAATAGGAGCACAGCACAACATGGAGCCAATTGGCAACTACGCCGTTGGCAACAAGACGGGCGCGGCCAATGTCGACAGATGACAATGCAAAATAAATTTCCCATATTACACCGTTCTCAGCAACCAAGAAAAAAATGCTTTTCTTGCTTCTTGAGGGCAAGTGTGTAAAGAACGCTTAGTTTCATGGGGTAAACGATGTAGAATTGCTGCGTTCTTAGGTTTGAGACTATTAGCAAATTCAGGTAACGTGAGTGCCGCCGTAAAGAAATGCGGGAATGACCAAGATAGATAATGGAAACACGTGGCCTAGGAACCTCAGCAGCCTTTTGAGTGTGTTATTACAAGCACAAAATCTTGCGATTACATGCTTGTGATGGTTTAGTGTTGCCAGCATCAGAAGAATCCGCGTGTGCAAGTTCATTTGGGCAGTCAGTCATGCCTCCAACAATTTCAGCAATCTTCTGTTAATCTTCGCGATGAGACGCTGGGTCACCTTTTATTTACACAGCCGGGTATCGCATCGTCTTCTTTTAGCTTTTAATTTGTACTGACGCAAGAAGCATTCATCTGCTTGCTCATTTATTTGCTCCTTGGTCATCTTGAGCTAGTGTGAAGAAAAACTCAGACAAGAGCTAGCACCAGATAACGTAACTAAATATTTTAAGTGCATAGCTGATAAAGTTAAAGGGTTCTTAAATTCCATTCTGCAGCCTTCTTAATATCGCGCTATTTATCGACGCAACAACGCTTATGTATTACCACGCAAGTTGAAACCATCAAATTATTGAGGTAAGAACGCATCATTGGCAGCCATGACGGCAGGAACTATCATGATTCTGTCGTCTGAAGAAATTGCGAAAAGGCAACGATTGCTTCAGCTGAAGAAGAATAGTGCATCGATTCAGGGAACGGAATTCTCTTATGCTTAATTTGCATGGCCTTGTTGTAAAGTATAACGCAAGCTTCCATTCTGCTGCCTTGGAAGAAGTCAAATTCTGGTGTTGGAAACCGACAACTATGCAAAATACATACGCGGCGATATTTAGTCGGGTGAATAGACGTCTCCTAAGAAAGCCATGAAGCATAATTTGTGAAAGCCAGCGCAGCGACAGCAAGCTCAGCCTGGGTACATCAATCATGCATATTAAATGTAGAGATCTCAATGGCTATGAACCTTATAAATAACGTGTCCCCTACGGTAGGCGAAGCACTCGAATTTCCGTTTATTGACGTCGTGCATACGATTTCTACGAAAAAGGAAACGGCATACGTCAGAGCATGCAAAGAAAGAGTTGAGTGCGAACGACCTTATCACCAATTGCCATTGGTAAGGTCGAGTATGAATTCTAAGCTGTGTTTTACATTTTGCAGAGTGTACTGCTCAATTGGACCAGGCAACAGCAGATTCGTTGAAGTATGGTGGACATATTGTTCTAGAGAAACTGGCCACCCTGTATACGCAATGCTTCGTGACCTCGAGCGTACCGAAATCTTGGAAGAACGCTAACGTAATCCTAATCCATACGAAAGCGGACGCCAAAAACTTGAAAAATTATAGACCGATCAGCTTACTGTCAGTTGCCTACAAAGTATTTACTAAGGTAATCGCAATTAGAATCAGGAACACCTTAGACTTCTGTCAAACAAAGGACCAGGCAGGATTCCGTAAAGGCGACTCAACAATAGACCATATTCACTCTATCAATCAGGTGATAGAGAAATGTGCGAATATAACCAACCCTTATATATAGCTTTCATTGATTACGAGGAAGCGTTTCATTCTGTCGAAACCTCAGCAGTCATGGAGGCATTACTAAACCAGGGTGCAGACGAGCCGTATGTAAAAATACTGAAAAATATGTATAGCGGCTCCACGGCCACTACAGTGCTCCATAAAGAAAGCAACAAAATCCCAATAAAGAAAGGCGTCAGGCAGGGAGATACGATCTCTACAATGCTATTCACAGCGTGTTTACAGGAGGTATTCAGAGACCTGGATTGGGAAGAATAGGGGATAAAAGTTAATGGAGAATACCTTAGTAACTTGCGATTCGCTGATGATATTGCCTTGCTTAGTAACTCAGGGGACCAATTGCAATGCATGCTCACTGACTTGGAGAGGCAAAGCAGAAGAGTGTGTCTAAAAATTAATCTGCAGAAAACTAAAGTAATGTTTAACAGTCTCGGAAGAGAACAGCAATTTACAATAGGCAGCGAGGGACTCGAGGTGGTAAGGGAATACATCTACTTAGGGCAGGTACTGACGGCGGATCCGGATCATGAGATGGAAATAATCAGAAGAATAAGAATGGGCTGGAGTGCGTTTGGCAGGCATTCTCAGATCATGAACAGCAGGTTGCCATTATCCCTCAAGAGAAAAGTGTATAATAGCTGTATCTTACCATTACTCACCTACGGGGCAGAAACATGGAGGCTTACGAAAAGGGTTCTGCTCAAATTGAGGACGACGCAACGAGTTATGGAAAGAAGAATGATAGGTGTAACGTTAAGGGATAAGAAAAGAGCAGATTGGGTAAGGGAACAAACGCGAGTTAATGACATCTTAGTTGAAATCAAGAAAAAGAAATGGGCATGGGCAGGACATGTAATGAGGAGGGAAGATAACCGATGGTCATTAAGGGTTACGGACTGGATTGCAAGGTATGGGAAGCGTAGCAGGGGGCGGCAGAAAGTTAGGTGGGCGGATGAGATAAAGAAATTTGCAGGGACGACATGGCCACAATCAGTACATGACCGGGGTTGTTGGAGAAGTATGGGATAGGCCTTTGCCCTGCAGTGGGCGTAACCAGGCTGATGATGATGATGATGATGATGATGATGATGATGACTGCTCAATTGAAAACTTTCGTCCATGAGCTGTGCTGTGAACGCCGTGCTCGGTCTGTGATTACAGTGGACGGGGCACCGATACGCAGTACAATACAGCACATGAAGAACTGCGCTGCGTCATAAGCCATGGCTCGAGAGAGCGCGTCTGTCTCGGCAGAGCCGGTTATACACTCAGTCGCAACAATCACCCACTTGTTGCCCTCATTTGACAGAGGAAGAGGGCCAACAACGTCCAAGCCGGCTTGATGGAATGGCTTATAAAGTGGACAATGGGTTCCAATAACCCGGTGGGCTTCACGGGTGGTGACTTTCGCCGCTGACATTCAGGCAGCCTTTAACATACTGTTTCACGCTTGCTGAAAGCCCGGGCAAGTAATACATCTCGCGTACTCAATAACAATAACAATCTACAAGCGCACTAACAATCTACAAGTGGACGGCTAGGCGTTTTAATGGCCCTGCAACACCTTGGCTGTGCTCACGAGTGTGGCACTTGCCAGGGTTGCTTAACCTGCTTCGATGAACCTCACGGAGCCGCCCTTATTTTAGAGTGATTGAACGGCAATAAAAGAACGCAGAAACCCCACTGGACTTGTCTCAGTGTACGTCTAAGTATACTAAGTATACGTCTGTGCTGTGAACGTATACGTCTCAGTGTACGTCTAAGTATACTTGTCTAAGTATATTTTGCTTTTTACTGAGTCACAAAAGTTCGCAAAATTCATAAATGTGTTAGCGGATTCAGGAACCTGTTACCACGCCAGTAGAATATTGTAAAATAAGATGTGTAAGTGTACCTCATTTGACTCTTTATTTAAAAATGTACCTTCAACCTACATTTGCTTCATCGCGGAAACAATAAAGAATACTTACGCCGCCAAATGTTTCCCGTCAAATACACATTGGTGAAACCTCATTCGACCATTGATCAACTAGCCCAATTTTTGCCGAAGAATCTGTGATGATTAATTTTCGAGTATGCAGCGTTTCACGAGGAATTGATTGCCTTGCATCAAACGTTGTGCCTTAACGTAACTTTGCACGTTATTTGAGCGGTTATTTACACTCAAGGGATCCGGACTCAATATCTGGGGCAATATATATTGCGCAGAAATATTTCCACGCTATGCAAAGTGTAGCATAAAAATATCACTTGAACGACAGTCAATTTTGTCATGGACAATTCATCCACGTTTGTCTATATTAGTTGTACGCACGTTTCCTGTTATGGTGCTGGCTGACCAATTGTTAATCTGGAACATGTGCACTTACGATAGTACTTCAAAAATCTACGCAGTGAATATTACTACTTATTATCCGTGTTGGTCACATGCTGCTTTGACTATTTTAAATGGTTTGTTATCCACTCCACTATAGAAGAATAAAGATTGATTTTACATTAGTTGCTCCACTCTCGCATTTCGTATAAATTAGTCGGTCCGCAAAATAGTCTCCTTATAGAGACGGGCGGGGGCGTGCCATTTGTTATATTTGAAAAGTGCGGAGTTCCTAGGGGCCATAGCCTACACATGTATATACATTTGACTCAGTACTTAGCATAAAAAATGTCATTTCGAATAGGCCTTATTTGACGCCATTTGCTTGTCTTCAGGGATTCTTGCCATGGTTGCGGATGTTTCGATGTGTGTCTAGCATCTTAAGGCATATTCCCCTTGAACTGGTACCACGGAAGTAGAGGCACTGATGCACTTCACGTTAAATATTTTATTACATGATACAGACACAAGACGCCCAAGGATTATCTTAAGCGGAAGAGGCTACAACACTTGTATATGCGATACTGCCCAGCTATGCCTTTAGCACTCATACGAGCTGGTCACAAAGTGGAAATAATGTGCCTAGAATGCTGGAATATTTCCGTTTTATATTACAAAAAGTCAGTTTGGTCACTTTTCGTGCTCGGTGATTGTTAACCCTTGAAAATTGTTTGAACCTATCATTAACTGCAAAAAATACACCAGGAAATATTACCACATTCAGTCTATTGTGCTACAAGTGAAACCGGTACGTTCAGTTTCTCGTGCTCACGCTGGTTGGGGAACAAATATTGTTAGATCTTTTTAAAGAAACAACTAAAACACATGAGCATATTTTTTCTCCAAAGCGTTAGCCTATGAATGACAGACCTAATAAGACGAAAAGTAAATGAGGCGCTTTACGGGGGTTTTCTATTAGGCTTCTTACCTTAGCCAGCACGTTTATATATTTTATTTATTTTATTCGTTTTCTATATTTTTATTTCTCGGTGTATTCTTATTGTTTTTCTTTCAAAAATTGATGTGATAACTTTAGTTGGAATCCTTCGATTGGGAGGCCCAGGCCTGGGGCCACCTAGATGGCCACTGGGAGCTTCTGCTCCCGTGCGACCTATATGGCTCGCTGGACGGCCCAAAGTTGGTCTTGGAGTTCTGAGTTACCGCGCCCGTAAATTTTCCGGAGATGCTGCCATTGTATCTTGGTATATTTCACATCCCCACAGCGTATGTTGAAGGATGGCTCTAACAGACATGCATAGTTTGCACGTATCACTCGGGGTAGAAAATTTTTGTTGTACGGGACTCGTATAAATTTCTCTTTGTAATCGTCTCCAAGTAATGAACTCAGCTCTGTTCACTTTAATGAGATTTTGATAGAATTTGGTAAAATCGCTGAATCTCGTTAATCTTTCTTTTTCTATCCAGATCTCCACCTGAGCCTTCTGCTGACCGAATGAAGTCACTCTTCGCTCATCTCTGGGAGTAAGACCTCGAGCTTCGCGTTTTGCTACGTCGTTGAGCTTGATTGCGGGAATTCCTGGAGTCGTATGCGCTGGGAACCAGAGCAATTGCCTGCCCTTCTTATTTGCATTAGCGAATTTCGCTTCATTGACTCTGATGATGTGCCACGCCTCAGGAGAGATCCTACCTTTTGCATAATTTCTAATGCCCGCTTGAGAACCGCTAATGATGTACTGAGCATTTGTGGAGACCAATGCTAGTGCAATGGCTGCCTCCTCTTGTGTCTGGGAATGTTTGGTACTATATGACACACTTCTGAGGCGTTTTGGGTGTGATCTACGATTACTGATACGTAGCTGTTTCTGTGTGGATATTCAGCCGCGCCTACTGAAGCCGCGCCTACGTCCGACGCAAAGCTTAGGACCATTTATTCTGCCCTACTCTTACGCCTACCCCCGTTATAAACTGGATGCATGTTCTTGGGTATATTTGGTACTAGGAGTTTCGTGCAAATTTCTCTCGCTACCGTCCCCTTTTCCCCGCACAGATAGTGGTAATGCATTCCTAGTTTGCTTAATATTTGCCGTCCCGTTTTGGTTTTGGTTAGTCGTTCTGCCTGAGATGTTTGTTGTGCTTCAATGGGTTCGTCCAGTGTGTTGTGCAGTCCTAATTTTAGCAAGAGAGCCGTGCTCGTACTGATGGGAATCCCTAGTGCTAGTTCGTATGCCTTTTATTACAGGTTGTTAATTTTAGTTTTTTCAGCATAAACCAATCGTGGAATGCTGCTATGTATGTGGTCTGACTGATTGGGAAATATTGTATCAGCCGTATGATACTTTCTTCCTTCATTCCCACCCGCCGTGGTTGCTCAGTGGCTATGGTGTTGGGCTGCTGAGCACGAGGTCGCGGGATCGAATCCCGGCCACGGCGGCCGCATTTCGATGGGGGCGAAATGCGAAAACACCCGTGTGCTTAGATTTAGGTGCACGTTAAAGAACCCCAGGTGGTCAAAATTTCCGGAGACCTCCACTACGGCGTGCCTCATAATCAGAAAGTGGTTTTGGCACGTAAAACCCCAAATATTATTATCCTTCATTCCCTGGTGCTTGTTAGTAAATCCTTTGATTAATCTCATGGTGTTGTTACCTTTGTGTCTAGCTTCTTTATGGTTTCTCCATTTTTGTCTTTGTTCTCGACTACTAGACCCAGAACCTTCAGCTCGTTGACTATTGGGATATTCCACCAATTCTTGGTATGTAGCTTGATTTCCTCATGAACCTCGTTTCGGTCGTATCCTTTCGGAGACATGCCCTTAAGTGTGGGGCTGTACAAGAGAAGTTCAGATCTCTCTGCAGAGCCTGTGAGGCCTGTTCCTATGAGGTGTTCCTCTCCTGTGTTAATTGCAGTCTGGAGTCGTTGTTCTATTGATCCGTCGCTACCTTCACAGGCCCAGATATTTATATCGTCCGTGTAGACTGTGTGATTCAGGGACACCATGTGATTTAACTTTTCGAGGAGTCCCATCAAGACGTCATTAAACAGCATCGGAGACAGCACCTTGTGGGGTGCCGGCCCCACCTATGTCAATCTCGGGCGATGTGAGCCCTTCGACGGAGATGACTGCTTTCACATCTGATAGCAAGCTCTTTATGTGGTTCTACGTCCGTTGCCCTATTCCTATTTGTTCGATGTTGTCCAATATGGTTGCGTGGTAAGTCCTATAAAAAACTTTCTTAAGATCAAGGCCCCAGATGGGGCCCTTGTAGAGCGCGTTTTATAATCATTATCTGATGCCTAATTTGAAGCATCGCATCTTGTGTCGAAACATTGTTGCGAAATCCTATCATTATATCTGAGTATATGTTATTATCCTCTAAGAAGCTATCTATAATCTGTTTACAAATTACATTTTCCATTAATCTTGCGACGCAGGATGTTAGGGACATTGGTCCGAGGTTTTCCATCTCAAGTTTGTTACCAGGCTATGGAATGAGCGTTATCGTCGTTTTCTTCCATTAGGCTGGCAATGCTCACTTTACCCAACATTCGTTTATGTATTCTGTTAGTTTGGCGATCGATTCGTCACCGAAGTTCCAGGGAGTCTTGTTGGTTATACCCTGCACGCCTGTGGCTTATTTGGTGTTTGAGTTTTGTAGGGCCGCGCAGGTTTCTTCCTCCGTGAGTTCCTCGCATAATTTTACGTTTGTATTCCCGTTGTAGCTGGGATAGCTACAAGGGGGACCCTTTGTTAAGCATTTCTGCTCTAATTAATTAAAAAATTCCTCTTCTGTGCCCTCATATGCGCGTATTAACTTATTAATTGCTTGCATGTTGTTTTATTGTTATTCTCATGTTCAAGCAGGAACCTGAGTTGTCCGAGGTTTTGCCGGTGCTTAATTGCCCGTCTATGGAATTACATACCTCGTACCATTGTTGTTTCGTCAATTGCTTAGCGTGTTCTTCTATTCTGTCGAGGAGCGCTATGGGCTTTCTTAATGTTCTGTTATGCTTCTGATCTCTAAGTCTATTCTGAAGCCACTGCTTAGCTTCCCACATGTGGAGAAGTCTGCTGTCGCATTTGTCCAAGTTAGATTCAGGTGGTGCTATTTTTGTGGCAGCTTTGACGTCATCGTTGAGTTACTTAGTCCATTGTTCCATGTCTGCAATGGATCGTTGCTGTATCGTCTCTCGAGTTCTACGAAATAGCTCCCAGTCGACTAATTTTGTCAGTCGTTCTTTACGTGCATTCCGCCCTTCTCTGACGTGTAACTCCGATATGCGGTGGTCGCTACTCAAATCTTCTAGCGTGTTCTGCCACGTCCCCTTTTCAATATGGTAAAGTTTGGGTCTGGTGTTGTGTACCCCATCTTGTACCGCCGCTGTCCCGTGAACAATGCCATGCTCGCATAATTTGAGTCCTCCACGTGGTCTTGTAATCCATCCCAATCTTGTAATCCCTTCTTGGCAAATGTGGTATTCTGCAGGCCTTGGGTATTTGCTCTAGCCGGCCTTTTCGCGGGTTATTGTTCCGCTTGTCGAGCCACGTTGGCGACAAGGCGCTCTCGTGATGTTGGGAGGTTTGGCATTCTGATCTTCTGTGCCTGACCTCTTTCCATCCCTTGATTATAGTCATTTCTATCTGGTATATGCTACGCCCCTCTACGGTGAGTTCCATTATTCAGAAAATGATCGGCGAATGTTCAGGAAGGCGGCTCCGGCGCGGGGCCTCACGGCCCCCTCGCCAGGAGGTCCGGCCAACATATTGTCGTACAGACTTAAAAAATGGGAAGCCCACCTGGTTTGCGGTATCCACTTGCTCCTCAAAACGAGCTCAATCCGTCGGTGTGCAATAGCGGATGGCTTTCTGGTGATTTGTGCTAGAAAAACATTCGTGGAATACGGAGCCGACGTGATGTGCATCCACTCCCTCCGTCTTCTTCCATCTTCTTCCTCCCTTTCAAAAATTAAAGCAGTATATTTTTGTAATTGGTTTCTGCAAAAGCAAGGCCCAATATATTTATAACGCCTGCTTCTAGATTTTGATTTTTGAAATTTGGTACCTTTGTTCAGAAAAGTAACAGCAGTGCCAATACCTACTTCCTCGCTATCCCAACTCAACAACCACCCAAAATTTTAATATTCCTACTTCCCTCACCCTTACCCGCCGTGGTTGCGCAGTGGCTAAGGTGTAGGGCTGTTGAGCACGGGGTCGCGGGATTTAATCCCGGCCAAGGCCGCCGCATTAATATAGAGCGAAAGCACCCGTGTACTTAGATTCAGGTGTACGTTAAACAACCCTAGGTGGTCGAAATATCCAGAGTCCTCCACTACAGCCTCCCTCATACCCAGAAAGTGGTTTTGGCACGTAAAACCCCATAATGTGATTTTTTCTCTCACCATTGTCTAGGCAGTATCGTATTCTCGTCACCCATTGATAGCAGGGCAAAATTAGCTTGGCGTACGTAAGCGCTACCAAAACTTGGAACTGATGCACCGACGAAGACTAGTTATTCACATCAAACCGCTGGCCATGGCGACATTCTTTGTTGGCCCACTCTCGACAAATGGGCACCACCTCCATAATTAGGTACACCATTCTTGGATGCAGGTATATATATATAAATTATTAAAGCATAAATAAATATGAATTTAGATTATATATATTCTCCAGTCTCCAAATTTATTAGCCAAGTACACTTTGTAAATGTCCAACGCCGCCTAGAATTCCTGCTCGAATTAACAATAACAAATAATGATGAGGTTCTTCGCACTCAACGCTTTGTATGCACGTTCTGACATCTGCCGTTCTGTCTTTCGTAGAAATTGCGCGCATGATGTCAATAAACCTAAATGCAAGCGCGTTGCCGACAGCAGTGGGGACGCTATATATAACGTTCATTCCATTTCAATTCATACCTATTTTTTGCATGATTTTTTGTACGCAAGCTAAGCTGGTGCCCTTTCGCTGGCTTTCGCAAATTCTGCTGTGTGGTGCGTTAAAAGGCGTCTAAACGACCGAGTAAACCTTCGTAGGCTGCGCATGCTGACTGAAATTCCGATTTCCATGGCCTGAACTTGACATCTTGCAATGCTACAGGATAGACGCTCACGCTTAGCAACTCCATTCAAATGATCGACCAGAGACTGCCGTTTATTCCGTTCACTGACTATGCACTATTCTTCTGATTCGCTTGAAGCATTAGTTCCCTTTTGCAATTTCCTCAGGCGGCAGATTCATGACCGTTCCTGCCGTCATAGCTTATAATGTTGCGTTTTTCCCTCAGGAATTTGATGGTTTAAACTTGCGCATTATATAAATGACCGCTGTTTCGTCGAAACACGGAAACCAGATGGCATACAAAAGCTATGGGCACAAATAAATTAGGTACCCTGTCATTTTATCAGCTATGCGCTTAACCTGTTCTGTTTCCTTATGCGGTGTTTGCCCTCATCTGAGTTGTTTATTCGCGCTAGCTCAAGAGGACCACGGAGCAAGTGAATTGCTAAGCAGAGGAATGCAGCCCTCGTCAATGTAAATCGGAAGCTAGAATAAGAGGACGAGGGCCTCCTGCTTAACGTTACTCAACTTGTAGACTACTAGCGCTACACCAATGTCCAAAGCGATGACTTCCCAGTCTCACTACGTTCAGATTGTATCAAGAATATGGAAATTGTTAGATAGATGACTGGCAGCCCACTTAAAGTTACATGCATAGATTGTCTTCATTTTCTCAACGCTAAATCTTAACAATAATGTAATCGGTAGATTTTCTGCTTGTAATAAAGTGAAAATGTTACTGAGACTCCTAGACCACGTGTTTCCATTACCTGTTTTGGTTCTCCCACGGTATTTCTACGGTGGCCCTCAAGTCAACTGAATTTAATAATGATCTCTCTAAGAAAAGAATAGCACTATGCTACATAACTTCACCCGTGAAAAAAAATGTTTCCTTCCTACCGTCCGTCACAAAGCAACGAACGCTTTTGTGCTAAGTGGAAGAAAACGGTGTAATATATATTTATCAAGCGTATTCACATGGCCGCATTGGTCGCATCCGTCAACATATCGACGACGTAGTTGCGAGGTGTCACCTTTATCGCTGTGTTTCTATTCAGGAGCAAAGTCCAGCAAGCCTATTCGCCATGAAGCGAAATATTACCTAGAAGCTTCACTTCTATCATAAATCGAAAAATCCACGTTAGCTATTTCTTGCCACGAAGCTTTATACTTTCACTACTAGAGGGAACTCGGCTGCTAATGTCTTCAGGAGTTGTAAGCGGGGTAGTTCATCCAGCATGGTATCTCGGTTAGTATATTGATTTGCTTAAACTTTTTTCTTCTGGCTTCAAACGGCTTCGTGACTTTGTAAGCCCATAATTTTCAACAAAATACTGTGCAATAAATATTTAGATACACAATATTCAATTTGTCCAATGATATAAATCCAACACAGGTCACCAGCGGCTATTATCGATATTGAAATCATAGCACCATGGTCGCATGCAAATATAAGTGTCACTTGGCACCGTAAAACACCTTTATGAATTTAACGTGACCAGGCAAGTTTGTTGGTAGGCTTGGCGCTTTCTAAATTTGGTCATTTCAACAGGCTAGACATTTGCAATATACATAGGCATATGCGACGTCATCAAGGTTGGTCAACTATGCAATGTTCTGGAAATTTTTCCTTTGCAGAACTCTCATGACCCCTCACTATTGCAGAGGAGACGCGGCGTTCCTACGGCGTTATGGGACGTGCTCTGCATGGGCTCTCGCTTTCCAGCTCTTTTTCGGAGGTCGAACAATCCTGACCGGTGCCTGCAATAGACGCAGCATGTCACCGGGATCATTTTGAGACCAGCCTGACCCCAGAAAGTGACCCGCCGTCCCGTCAAGCTCTTTCCGACCACGGCAGCCGCAGGTGCCCAACGGGATCGCTAATCCTTGCCTGGCTGAAGCTTCGGCCTAGCGAGGGTTTTGTCCAGGAGTGCTGACTGGGGACAGTGACGCATTTTCAACAAGCCTGAATGAATCTGCATCGCATCGAGTGAGAACCTCTGTCTTTCACGCATGTTGCGGTACATTTTGCCGTTTTTTCCTGAGTGAACGCCGGCGGCGTCCGCAAGCCCTGCATTTCCCGGTTTCCCGGTTGGAGCGCCCATGGAGGGCGCTCCAACCGGGAAAGTTGCAACGGACGCTGTGACAGAGCCTGCTGTGGGGGCGATGGACACGACTTCGGCCACGACCTGGACTAGTGATGAAACTTCCCGATGGAACGAGGACGGCTCTACATGGGTGCTAGTCCAAAGGAAGCACCGCACACAAGTGGACCTCCGCGTCCCGATGCTGAACCGAGACCCCAAGACCAGCCAGTTTAAAGGCAAGACCCCTTAATGCGTCGGCCCATAATACTGTGGGCACCCCGCTTGCCCCTCCACTATTACAAGGCCATCCTGCGTCCACATCGAGGGCGCCGTTCGGGCCACTGGACTCGTCCCACCCTAACCCGGTCCAGTGGTGGACCGGGTCGCAGGTTTTCTCACGGCTGAAGTCGATCGCCTTGTTTTTCGCGTATGCCCGGAACAGAATCGTGCCGTGATAATCACGGCGCATGAAAAAATCACCTTGAACCTGTATAGTGTCGAAAACTTTCGCCTAAGAGAGCGCAGCTATGCCGTTTCGGTCTACATAGCGGTGCTCGACAACTCGTGTAAAAGAATCATCTCTGGTGTGGATTCGAGAACGAACCCGTCCGAAATTATGAATCATCTCGTTAAGTCGGGCTTCCCCGTCGTGCAAGCACGGATGGTGGGCAAATCAAACATGGCCCTCCTCATCTTCGGAGAACTCTGGGTTTACCGCTACGTCCGCAACTACGGCGCCCAATGTCACTGCTACGTACATCGTCCCCACCAGCAAGTCTGCACACCTTGCCTCCAGTTGGGATATTGCTATGACAGCTGCCCTACACCGGACCGCATCGTATGCGGGATATGCGGCGTTGATAACCCCACACAGAGACACTCCTGCTCACCCATGTGCCGCTCGTGCGAGGGCGATCACCCCCACCGCAGACGCGGGCTGCGCCGCCCGAGTTCGGCGCGCCTTCAACAACGAACAGGTTCGAAAGATGCTTCAGCAGGAGCAGGCGCAATAGCAGCAACAGCAACAACACCAAGTCAATTATCAGCCTATACCCTCATTCCTCACCCTCGTCAAGCAACCACTAGCAGATCCAACCCCGGGTAGGAAGTCCCTATCAAGGTTCCGGTCCCGAACGAAGCCATAAAACAAGGCACGCTGTCGCACTCGCTCGAGGACAGAGTCACGCGCGCCATCAGCAAAACGAATGACCACTTCACAGAATGCTACCCCATCAAAGACACCCCGGGCGGACCAGCTGTCGACAGAACTAAGCCGGCAACCCAAGGCCCAGCCCATCTCGGCGGAACCTCTGGAGATAAGCAGGGCGAAGGGTCTTCCCCTGTTCTCAGCCTTCTCTCCTTGTCCGTCCCCAAACTCCACTTCACCCTCACAGACCACACAGAGCTCCGCTCCAGCATGAATGCGCTTCAACTGCTTCGTTCTGAACTGGAGGCTAAGAAGCAGGCTCTGGATACCCGCCTTAGACGCAAGATACAGACTGTTTGTGCCAATTATAGACAGGCGTTCCACGAATGCGTAATCAAGTGGTGTCTGCACTAAAATACACAATCAACAAGATGATAACCACACTCCACGGCCTGATAACGAGCAGCGTCATCGCTCTATCCACCGAGATGCAGCAGGAAACCCAGCGGAACATGCAGCAAGTACTCCAGGAGCTCGCCCCCTTCGAGACAACTACCCCGATAACCTAACGCTCTCACCCATATGCGCGCCCATCGGTCCTGAAACGCGAAGATAAGGACGCGTAAACGCGGACCAACTGGTATGGATATGGAACTGCAGGGGGTTCCGCCGCAAGTGGGGCCCCCTGCTGCAATACACTGCCACGACCACGGTAGCTCCTGATATCGTTCTGCTTCAGGAACCCAACTGCACCCCTTCTAGGGTTTAGGATTGGGCAAGTTGGTATTGCATTCTAGAACTGGTACATCGCAACGTACAAACGAAGAAACAAGCCCTGCCCGCCAGATAAAGCAACAGAGCGCTGACATCCAACTGGTTTATTGCCAAGTTGCACGAAATACGAGGTCTGTTAGAAAAGTATCCGACCTTATTTTTCTTCGCAAACACCTGATGGATAGGAAACAAGCGGGCTTGCATCAGCCGAACTTGAACCATCGTGCAAATGCTCGAATTTTTGCCCGCCTGCGAATGACGTCAGTTGCTGGGACGCAGCGTTTGAGTGAGGTAGTGCGCAATCCTCTCGTCGGTTTTTTATTGCAAGGAAAATGGCGGCGCGTCTGCAGCAGCGCTACTGCATCAAATTTTGCCAGAAACTGGGCGACAGCCAAGTGGAAACCATTCAGAAGATTCAGACGGCTTTCGGTGACGATGCTATGAGCAGCACACAGATTAAGGAGGGGCAACCGGTCTAAAGACGGCTGCACATCGGTGAGGAGGGAGCCACGCTCCGGTCGGCCATCAACATGCCGAGATGACCAGGTCATTGCCGAAGTGAACGCTCTCGTGACGCGGGACTATCGTGTGACTATCGGAGAAATTTCGGAAGAGGTGGGCATCGCCACTTTTTCTGCACATTCAAATATGAGCCAAGATTTGGCCATGAAGAGTGTTGCGGGGAAATTCGGGCTGAAGCTGCTCACGGTGGAGCAAAAGTAACTTCGTGTTGAAGTCTCACAGGACATGCTGGATTCCATAAACAGTGACCCCGACATCATGAACACCATAATCACTGGTGACGAGATTCGTGTGCACAGGTATGACCCGGAAACAAAATCACAGTCGTCCCAGTGGAAGCATTCCACGTCACCAAGACCAAAGAAGGCCCGCCTACTGCGCACCAACGTCAAAGTGATGCCGACTGCTTTCTTTGACTCCCGCGGTGTGGTAGCCACGCGTGCGCACCACCAGGTCAAACAGTCACCAAAGAGTACTACAGGGATGTCCTCCGTCGCCTACGTGATGCTGTGCGGCGCAAGAGACCGGAGTTGTGGTTAACAGGAAATTGGCGCATCCATCACGACAATGCTCCTGCACATTCGTCGCACTTTCTGGCTAAAAACCAGACTCTTGTAATTCAACAGGCTCCTTACTCTCCAGATATGGCCCCCTGTGACTCCTGGCTGTTTCCCAAAATCAAGAGGCCGTTGAAAGGAGCGCGATTTTAGACAAGAGAGGACATAAGGCTGCAACGACAGCTGAGCTAAACTCCATTCTGAAGGAGGCCTTCTCGGAATGCTTCCAACAATGGCAGCACCGCTGGTAGAAGTGTGTGGTGTCCCAAGGAGACTACTTTGAGGGTGATTAGGTTTCCAGCGCTCAAGTTATGTCTGTTTTTTTTCTTCGATCAGAGGTCGGATGCTTTTCTAACAGACCTCGTACATACTGGTACCTACATGAAAGCACCAGCATACGTCGTCAAAACACTTCACCAAACGTCACACCCATAGAAGGATACACCATCATGAGTCAAAGAACGCGCAGTTCTGTCACGCAAAGTTCAACTGATCGAGAAATCGTGCTTCCTGTGGAGATAGGCACAAAGATGGCGCGCTAGCGCACGTGCGGTCAGACCTTGCTATGAGATCAGCGTCAATAATCTTCCGCGTAAGTTGTGATAATTATCTGACCGCACAGCCACCCGATGGTGGCTGTGCGGTCAGATAAAAAGGCTCGGACATTATCATAGATGTGTTTTCCGCATAAGGAAAATGAAAGGTTGTTTAGAATGAGGTGATGCGAGACGTTATACCGGGTGTCCCAGCTAACTTGAACCAAGGGTTTAAAAATGAAATATTGGAGTCAGGAGAGTGAAACTAACTGCATATTGGTGATAGGCATTTGGCGCACCACGGGAAATTTTTTGTATCGCAATTACTTAACTAGTAATTAAGATAATTTTTTTAAATTTTTTAATATTGACTTTAGACACTAAATGTGATTCGCAAAGTTGGAGAGCACTTTCAGAAACCCGCATTCCATTATTCGCCATAAAGAAAACCTTACGTGTACCTCTTTTTCCGAGCTCGAAAGAAAGCCCGCGAAATACAAAAAAAATCACGTGACGAGCACATTTGCGCGTCGCGATCGTGCTGCTCTCAACCGTGCTTTCAGTGAACGAAATCAGCTCCGGCCTTTATTCGACGGCCCCGTTGCAGCGGCAGGCCGATATCTTGGCGGGGGTTTTTCGTCCGCGTCAGCTAGTTGGCACCCGGCGACGACGACTTAGTCCCAATCTGATAAGATACTGAGATGGCGAGTCTGCTTTGTCACTCAGAAGCAAAAGAGAAATACAGGGAATAATGTTTCGCCGCGAGGTGTTGGCGGCTGTGTGTTGCAGTTTCCTAATGAGGATTTTGAAAGCTGGAAGCAGCGGTGAAGCACAGTTTGTCGTGTGCTCTTCTTATGCCACTCTCATGCGAGACTGAATCTTTGGTGTAGTGATTACTAGCACTGCAGACATGCCGTTTACAAATGAAGAGAAAGCAGACATGGTTCTGGCTCTAGGTGCATGTCATGGGAACAGAAGGCGCGCTGCAGACCTTATGCAACAATGGCACCCAGGCAGGCGGCCAAGTTCAGTAACGATCCTGCGTGCCTTCGAGACGCTGCGACGGATGGGCAGTTTTACGTCCACACGACACAGAGCACCTGTTTTTGACGAGGACTTCGAGACGCATATTTTATCGCTGTTCGCTCTGGAACCCCAAGCAAGCGTGCGCAGCGTGAGCGAGGATACCGGAGTCTCCAGGTCATCAGTTTGGCGAATACTGCGCAAACACCGCCTGCATCCGTACCACGTACAGCTTCATCAAAATCTGTTGCCACGGGACTTCCAAAACAGGACCGATTTTGCTAATTGGATTCTGATAAAGATGCAGGACGACCCGGATTTTTTGAACAAAGTGATATGGAGTGACGAAGCTAGTTTTTCGCGCAATTCACAGGTGAACCTGCACAATGCTCATTACTGGAGCGATTCAAATCCCTACTGGGTTTTACAGACGCAGCACCAGTACCAGTGGTCATTTAGTGTTTGGTGTGGACTTTTCGACGGTAGTTTGATCGGGCCTGTGTTTTTCGACCAGACGCTGACAGCAGATCGCTACACCAATGATATCCTCAGAGGACCCGTTGACGACTTCCTTTCGGATCTACCGCTCGCCAGGGCCACAAATGTGTGGTTTCAACACGATGGCGCCCCCGCGCACAGCAGCGCCAAGGCTCGGACCTGGCTCGACGCAGCGTTCCCGCAGAAATGGATAGGACGACTAGGTCCCGTGAACTGGCCAGCCAGGTCTCCTGATATGACACCTCTGGACTACTTTTTGTGGGGTCATATCAAGGACAAGGTGTACAGCACACCAACTTCCACACCGCAAGACCTTAAAGACAAAATAACGGAAGTCTGTTTAAACATGCCTGAGGCTGTCATACGAAATGCAACGGCTGATTTGGTTACAAGATGCCATAGCTGTATCGTCGCACAAGGTGACCTATTCGAGCACTTTTTATAATTGGTAAGAAACCGAAATGAAATGGAGTCAGGACAACCGCATGCCACGGCTGTCATCGCCGCACAGCCAAGCCATAAACCGCCACTTTTATTTTCTTTGCAACTGGCAAATAAAACTCCTCTCATTTGAAAACTTCGAGCTTGGCAGTCTTTATCGCGACTGCAAAGCGCAGCGCACTCGCTGCAATTTACACCGTCACGCGCGAACTGGCTGACACGGCCGAAGAAACCACCACCAAGATATCGGCCTGCCTCTGAAACGGGGCCGCCGAATGAATACCGGAGCTGATTTCGTTCACTGAAAGCACGGTTGAGAGCAGCACGATCGCGGCGCGCGAATGCGCTCGTCACGTGGTTTTTTTTGTATTTCGCGGGCTTTCTTTCGAGCTCGAAAAAAGAGGTACACGTAAGGTTTTCTTTATGGCGAATAATGGAATGGGGGTTTCTGAAAGTGCTCTCCAACTTTGCGAATCACACTTAGTGTCTAAAGTCAATATTAAAAATTTTAAAAAAATTATTTTAATTACTAGTTAAGTAATTGCAATACAAAAAATTTCCTGTGGTGCGCCAAATGCCTGTCACCAATATGCAGGTAGTTTCACTCTCCTGACCCCAATATTTCATTTTTAAACCCTTGGTTCAAGTTAGCTGGGACACCCGGTAGAAGGCTCCGTTGACGTCCAACGCCAGAATGGCTCTTGTTTGAGCTTTACTTGTACTATCCACAATATCCTCCTTAAGTTGTAGGAGTATGTCCTGTGCAGACAGACCTGGTCGATAGCTGAATAAGGTATAGGGGAAGAATTGGCTCGCTTCGAGGTGAGGCTGGAGGCGATTTAGAACTACGTGCTCGGAGAGTTTGCCAATACATGAAATCAGGGAAATGGGTCTGAGATTTTGGAGGGACAGCGGTTTCCTGGGTTTCGGAATTAAGATGATATCGGCGTGTCGCCATTCCTGTGGAAGCGTTCCATTTTTGCAAGTGTCGTTGTAGTATGCAGTGAGTTGCCGTATGGCCTGGTAGTCGAGGTTGCCAAACAGTGCATAGTGAAGGCCGTCTGCTCCGGGCGCCGTGTTTCGTCTTATGCCGTGTAGGGCTGCCCTCACTTCTGTCACTGCAATGTCGCCGTCCAATTGGGTTTCTTCCTTGTGCGGATAGTCTTTGTACTCCGGTCGGTGGCCTGTAGCAATGTATCTCTGTTGCAGTGTTTGGAGGAGCGCGTCATCATCCATTTGTTCTTTGTGGATGATAGTGCGGACTGTGTTCGTTGTGTGCATTTTTGTGTGCGTTGGGTTGAGTAGTGCGGTGAGGAGGGACCATGTTTTGGAACTACTTAGTGTGCCATTAAGGCGGTCGCAGAGGTTGTACCAATTTCTATTAGTGAGGCAGGCTGGTGGCGTATTCTTCAGATTCTGCTGTGATCTGGGCGATTCTTTCTTTCAGCCTACGGTTGTGCCTCTGCCTCTTCCATCCTTTGGTCAGGCCTCTTCGAGCATCCCTGAGATGGAGCAGATGTCTGTCCACATCCGGTGTCTCCGTTTTTGCAGTAAGTAGCTTAGTGGCTGCTATAAAATCTGCTTGTAGCTGTTGTGTCCACTCGTGTAGAGATGGCGGGTCGTGTTGTTGAGATTTGGTTCTGTTGCAACGGAAAGTGTCCCAGTTCGTTATTTTAATTGGACGTTCTGGGGCGCGTATGGGCACCAGTTGGACTTCTGTGGCTACAATGCTGTGGTCACTGCCCAGATTCTCCATTAGGTTATTCCAGGAGCATTGAGTCAACCCCTTGACCATTGTTAGGTCAAGGCAGATATCCCTGCTTACGCTGTTGCCCGTTCTGGTTGGTGTGTTAGGTTCTGTCAGCAGCGTGAATTGATGAAGGTTCATGGCGCGGGCTAGACGGCGGCCTTTTGGAGTTTCTGTTTGGTACCCCCCGGCTGGGTAGGACGCATTGAAATCTCCCAGAATAATCAATTTTTTGGCTTGTTTACTGGCGGCCGAAAAAAGTTGTCCGAAGTAGTCTCGTCGCGATTTGGGTGCACTGCAGATATTAAGTAAAAACAAGCTGGTTTCATATCGATTCCTAGGTACAATTTCTAAGAGCACATGCGGAATATGGGAGCTGTCGAGCATGTGCTTGATCACTGTGATTTGTTTGGACACAAGGGTGGCAACTAGTGGTTGTTTGGTGGTGTCGTGCTTGTCGGTGTATGCATTGTATCCAGTGAGTGTGGGAGTGCAATGTACTTCTTGAAGTGCTGTAACGTCTGGTGGGTGAGGTTGTGTGGCTAGGAACTGTGTGAGGGAACCCCTCTTCCTTCGGTAACCTCTACAATGCCATTTCCACAGTCGGAATGTGGTGGTAGTGTGCCTCTTATGTTTGCTGGCCATGATTGGTTGATACCGCCTCGCTGGTGAGGGCAGGTGTTGTTGTACGAGCCGGACGAGTATAAGGGTGTGACCTTCTTGGTTCTCGAGTGGCGTTAGTGTCATATGGAAGTGAGTCGTTTTGATGGCTGAAAGTTGAGCTAAAAAAAGTTGCACTGATAAATTGTTTCATGTCAGTCATGGCTTGTTGTATGACCTGTTGTAGCATATGCTTGACCCAAGCCATGATCTCTTCCTTCATTTTTTGCATATCCGCTCTCAAAACAGTCGCCATTTCCTCTATCATTTCGCGCACTTCTTGTTTGGTGCAGGAATTGTGAGGGAGTTTCTCAGGTGCGAGTGTGTATGTCTGGGTGAGTGAAAGCGTCGCTGTGGGAGAGAGTTTGCTTCGTTTGTTTGTTTGCTGCGCGGACGGAGGTGAAGATAAGGGAGGAGTTAAGAGGGGGAAACTTCGCTGACCAACTCACCGGTGTCACCTTCCTTTTGTGATGGTCGGGCGTTTTCGTCCACTCGGCCTGAGGTTCCGTTGGCAGCTGTTTCTGCTGCGTCGGGCTGCGGCTCCCAGATCGGCTTCGACCACGTGGTTGCTTCGGGTGTTTGGACGGCCTGCGGACCCTGGACCTACGGCGACTTTGCGACTGGCTGTGTCCCCGGGATTGGTAGCGGGGACGACCACGAGTTGCATCAGCAGTCGCAGGTGCCGCACCGCTGAATGTCGTTACCTTGCTGGAGTTGTTCTCGTGCTGGAGTTGTTTCTCCGTCATTTTCTGCTGCTCTCGGAACACGTGGCTCTTGTTAAAGGCTTTGCGTTGCCTTACTAGACATCGAGAGTCAGTGGCGGGGTGCTCACCACCACAATGAAAACATTTCAGCATGCAATCATGTCCTTCGGAGGGGTTGGCAGTTCCGCACGCAGCACACCGGGCTTTATCCGGGGTTGGGCAAACATCCGCTCCATGACCGGTGCACAGGCACACGCTGCACAGCTGCTGTCAGGGCTTATGAATGTAGCACCCGTATTCTGCTCCGTAATAGTAGATATACCGGGGAACCTGAATGCCAGAGAACGTGATGATGGCCGTGGCTCAATTTCCCATCATTCTTGCATGCAGGACCTGAGCCATCGGTGATCAGATATTTGTCATCAGCGTTGTCGGCGTTGTGTTCTTTTCTATGCCGGAGATGACTCCTTTGCAGGAAGCATCCGGAGCAGCCACATAGGCCTGAACCTCGTACTGCTTGTTTTCCAGGCATGTAGACTTCATCAGCTGCAGTCTTGCCGCTAGTTCTTCGCCGGGTGTGCTGACCACTGCGATGTTCTGCCCTCGGCATATGCGGATGATTAGCTGGTGGAGCGTGCTCTCGTTTAATTGAGCCGCTGTGCCTATAGCTCTGGCTATAGAGTGCTGCGGCAATTCACCGAGATTCAGTCCATCTCTCGGTCGGATGACCACTTTCAAGTCGTCGATCGGTAGCGGGGGCAGCTGCGAGCTCTTATTGCGCAGTCAGATGTGGGTGGTCCTGCTGTTTCTTGCGCTTTCGGGCCACGAGAAACCAAGTTCCGTCTTCGTTGTCTTGACTCGGTTCTTGACCCATAGAGGCGGATGGTGTGGTTTCGTCCAATGCTGCGGCAGGCAGGAGGTCTCGGGCAGCCATCGTCACGGTAGCAGTGCAGTGGGCATGGAGGGCACGTGATGCTGTCACGCCGTAATCGCGGCACCTACGTTAGGCCTAGCGCTGTGGCCTGCTCGCCTCGACATGTCCAAGGGCCGAGGTCTCACCGTACCTGGGAGATCTTGTTCTCAAAAGATTTCACCCGTTAAGATCCGTCGATTGTTGGTGGTGAGCACGTTGTAGAAACAAAAGATCAGCTGTGAGGTGTTCCAAGAGTCGGAACCCATTCGGAGTTTGTCCTTCACACCCGCGCAAGAGGTATCCGTACCGGGCAGGACCACTAGGATGCTTCGGGTACTTGCCATACCGCGTAACATGCATCCCGCGCACCATGTCGGTCGACGGCGGGCACGCGTGAGGTACCTCGCTCGCACTCGTGGCGAACTTAGCAAACGTAGGCGCACACTTACGGAAATAGCATTTTTAATGTTTTAACGTCTCGATCGTGGCACATATTGACGTGTTCGCTTAGCTCAACGTATAGGGAACCAGCAAAGACTAGTCTTGTTGCTTGTGAGGCTTCCGAAGTGGTCACTCTTTGATGCGGTAATGGGGCAGCTACTTCGAACAGAGGTCTGAAGTTGTGGCGTTCGACACAACGTATCCTCCGATGACTTTCTTGACTAACTGCTGTCGTCGTAATATCTATCCTATTTCCCTTATTTGAATAAGAGTACACCAAATTGCTGCATGAAGTTGTCGATGGTGCTGTATGGCACGGATTTTGCAGTAGCAATAGTTATTTGGTTATATTAATGGATGTGATTCTTCATAAAACTTGCTGAATTTTAGACGTACTGCGACCCGCAGAGCTCCATCTTTGTCTTAAAAACAACTGACACCCAAAATCGCCAAATCTTATATGCTCAGCTTAATTACGTTTAGAAAAGGGCTTATCCCGCAACAATAATCGTCACCTGCCTTGCTTGCGTTTCCTTGCTTGAAAACTGCGCTCACTGCTTTCCTGTCAAGAATGCGATGTCACGCTGATTACGCGAACGCCGTTCCAGAACTTAAAGTTCCGTGCTGGCAGCTTCAAAGGAAGGAAATGCGGACATGAAACGTGGCGATTATAGTTGTAAAAGTTAAGACCCAAAAAAATAAATTACGTGGCTTTACGTGCCAAAACCACTTTCTGACTATGAGGCACGCCGTAGGGGCGGACTTCGGAAATTTCGACCACCTGGGGTTCTTTAACGTGCACCTAAATCTAAGTACACGGGTGTTTTCGCATTTCGCCCCCATCGAAATGCGGCCACCGTGGCCGGGATTCCATCCGGCGACCTCGTGCTCAGCAGCCCAACACCATAGCCACTGAGCAACCACGGTGGGTGAGTTAAGACCCAAAGGATGCAAATGTTTTTAGGAGTAATTTGAGACGCAACACATTTTCTGCAAATAAATGGAACTTTGAAGCTCTTTTATCGTGTATCATTCACAGGCTTTTATTAGTTCTGCATTCAGAACTCCCCAGGGCTGCCATTTTCGCATCAGCATAGATGCAAATTGTATTAACAGTGTAGCGGAACAACAGAGCTGTATTTGTGGACCTCTAATACTTGTGGTCAAGTGCATGCAGACTTTTAAGGTTGATTGCTGCCGAGGGCGTTCCTCCGTAAACACAGTGGAAGATTGGTGGACTTGGGTGCATGGGTCGGTGGCCTTTCATTCTCTTCGCAATTAGGCCAGCGGGGTCCTGTTAACCAGTGCGAATTTGTTGTTAGTTGTCTGGAAAAACTTCTTCACGTCAGAAATCGGCAGCGTTTTGCTTCCCATGAATATCTGCATAATTTGATGTCCGTTTTGCTTTGAATCTCCGCTACCCTATAGGAAATGAAGTCTTTCCATCGGGTAATCTGTTAAGATTCCTGATAATTCAGCCCAGTGTAATCATTGAGTCTGTCTAAAACTGAAAGGATGTTATGTCTTTAGCCATCTATTCACGTAGGTATTCTCACATTCATGCCGAGACGAGGCAGGCTAGCAGCTCGAGTCTGGAAAGGCTTGTCTCCTTCATTGGCGCTACCTTTGGCTTGCAAAATACTATCATTCAGCTTTTGTCATTCGTATTTGCTGCTGTGCAAATGTAGCAAACGCCGCTCTAGGCTGCCTTAATGGCCTCAACGAAAAACTGCAGTGTGTACTTGTCACCAGGCCCAAGTATGTCTTGCCGGAGAACAAGGTGACTTCAATATGGCAAAACTCTGGATGTTTATTGCACCAATCTTTTCATTTCCAAGAGCGCCATGAGGCAGCTGCTGTTCCTAGTAGACGCCTTTGCTGGAACGCTTGTGAAAACGGATCTTCATCTTTTTTCTAAAAGGGGGCAGCATGCCGAAAGCATCGTATAGGAGACAAGTCGGCTGAAGAATGAAGCGCTGGCTATCCGTTCTTGGCGCAACAATCTCCATACCATTTATGAGGCTGAACGACAAGTCATTAGCGTCAGCATGTCTTACCAATCCAATTACCTTCACTAGTCCTGTAACTTTCCCGACAAGTAACTCCGGAGGTCCCGTCAATTGCATGCCAAAAACGCATGGGTCGTTCGATGACCACTTGTGCAGCTTCATAGGGGTGCTTGGGAAGTTATCGGTGCTTCTTACCCCAGTATTGCTACCTCCTCGACAGAGTTCACTCCTGTTAAAATTTCATGAACATATATGGAACCCAAATGCCGTTTTGTAGCTTCGTGGTAAACTGATGGGGCTTCCTCAAGATGATGGCGGTCGGTCACTGTCACGGGGAATGCACAATAACTCATGCTCAATGGCACTCTAATGTTATGTGAGAGACGATCGCTAGACAAAGCCGACCGGCCGCGGGCGCTTTCACCCGACATAGTTAACGCAAAGTCGCTCGGTCTTTGGTGACGATGCCAATAGGAAAGAACGCTTTTTCCCTATTTGCTACTACAGCAATACGACGCCTTCTCAACCGAAGTTCTAGTCCCATGAGATCAGCGTAAAGCTTCGTTCGGGTGTACAGGCTGTCGTTTAGCGAAAGGTATTTTCTTGATTCCTCACGCATTAGTGCATCGTTAGGCTTGTTATTCACTGGGTCATGCGCTTTTCGTCGGTGACCATCTCGGCTACACCGTCTTTGGCCTATTTGCGTAAGGCGACGTCATATTTTTAGCGAAACTAAGGGCAACAGCGAAGCTTTCTAAATAATTAATTTAGACGCAGCTTTGAGTTTGATTGCTCGTTAAGCTTGAGAATCGTCGGCTTCCATGGGAGTGAAAATTCGTAACGACAATTGTAGTGCTGTTGAAGTAATCGAGAATAGGTTCTATATACTTCTAATATCATGTATATCGGATTTTATGCCCTTGATTAAGAAGTCCCAATAGTTATCTGAAGTGATGTTACGTTCTCTCACGGACACTTCCTGTACAATTGTCTGGTTGTATTGCGTGACGGTAGCACTTGAAGCTACTGGACCATGCAATGTCCAGCCGAAGGAAGTCTCGATGGCTTTGAGCCCATTATGCAGGTTCGCTACGTTTCCCTTGAGAAATAACCAGCAGTAATCACTACAGACGAAGACACCGAAAGGTTTTGCACTCTAAGCTCGATGGATGTCAGTTAAGCAGTGATCTTGGTGTTCGACCTGGTCGGTAAATTCACTACTCGACAGCGGAACGGATTTGCAGCACATTTTGGCCATGACAGCTTCGATCAGCAGATATCTGGTTCCTTGTTCATGATAAAGGTCCCTGGTTCATTCCTCAGCTTCGGCACCACTTGTAGTTCATTGATCCTCCCAAGCGATGAACTCAGAATAAACTGTAGCCTGACTCCGTGGGTAGCTGATGTTACGGGTTTGCCAATGCACGTAATATCTTTCGTTCTATTCATCATCGTTCTTGTTCCAACGGCGGTGCTTGTCCTAAGAAATTCAGACGTGTAGCTAGCATTAGTAATGGTGGCCTTGTAGATGTGACGTTCTCGGGCTAAAATACAACGTGCAAGTTCAACTCCCTGCCATGGTGACCGCATTTCAATAGAAACAAACGCAAAGACACTTTGGTAATTAGATTTAGGCAGACTTAAACATGACCACTTGCTGTGTTATTGCTACATGCATATTGCGTGTTCCTTTTGAACGATGTGCGCCGGCGCCTCAACAAAAAAGACGAACTGCTCCGGAGCCTCGAGCTGTAGGCTCAACAGTGTCCAAAACTATCCGATGATACGAGAATACTGGAAATTTTTCGTCACAACAGGTGCTCCAGAACAGAGAAAGATGCACCTTTAGGGTGTAAGAAAAATAAATGCCTATTGTATTGAGACCATCCGGGGATGCTCTAGAAAAAACTATAATGACATAAGTAGTCGCAGCTATGGAGGGGCACTGAGAGACGCAATAGATAACTTAAAAACCACCTTTTATGATGCATTATCGCACGCTATATGGCATAAAGTGCATGTAACTGAATCGCATACAGTTATAAACTCACCCACCCAACCTCCTTCAGCTTCTAACATGCCATCCGTGCTCTCCGTTTTGAGTAAATCGCCTATAATGTTGCCAAACATAAATGGCCTAGCGAGCACGTCTACAACAAATGTTGGCACTGATGTGGAAATGGAAAATGTGGCGCAGAAGAGCAGGGCTTCTCATTTTTCGCCAACCAAACATCATCATTCTCTGACAAAAAGCAAGAAAGGGCCTCCGAGCATGAAACCGATTGATGTATGGAAAGAGGTAGTTGCCTCTTCAGTCTTGGAGAGATCATCGCGGAGTTAAAAACTCCCCAAAGGGATTGCCACTCTGTTTTGTCTCCCTTAATTGATCTTCAACGCCTTATTTTTAACTATGACCCAGACATAGTGTTGTTACAAGAATATTTGCTGACACCTGTCAAATCATTTTCTTTTAATAATTTTCGCATATTCAGAGTAGACCCCATTGGTGGGTGTGGCGGGCGTGTAATTGCTATGGTGTCCTGAATATATATATCACAGGGCTATTATCCTGAATCTGAACTGTTGGCTATTGATTTATTTCTTCCTAGATGTGGTATTTTTATTGTACTAAATGTTTAATTTCTTGCGGCGGTCAGTAGAACCGACTACTTTGATGGTTTATTGCGAAAATGGGAAGAGTTGTCATTGCAAGGGACTTTAATTCACATCATATCACGCAGCGTTACCGCTCAGATACTAGTGGTGAACTGTGGTCATGGCTATCATCAAAAAATGCTCCCCGCCATGATCGACGGGGTGTAACATTTATGCGCAGAGATTTGAGGAGAGTGATTGACCAAACCCTGGCAGCTGCTAGATTTAGCGTGTCATCATGGGCACCTCTAGATAGCGGAAGTTCCACTGATTCAATGATTTTTCTCTATTATGTGCTTCCCGCAGAGCGTCACTAAGAAAACGATGAAGTTTCTCAACAGCAATACTTATAAAAAGATTGTTCCATGTTCAAGCTCCTGTTCACTCGTAACTTCGCTTGACAACGCTAAGCCTGCGGAGCAGGTTCTGAAATATCTGATTGACGAAATACAGCAGTCCACATTTACTGTAAGAGTTTCAACTCGAAACAAAAAAAGGTTCGCCGTGGTGGACTGAAGAATGTGAAGGGGTATATCATCTTAGGAAACCTTCGTAGGAGAGCCTTCTTCATAATCAGAGCACTCTAAATAGCACTAACTAAATGTTTTCTGCTGCCACCTTTAAAGGACAATTCCGAAAGCTGAGGATGATTATAAGACTGATGCGAACAATTACTCATCTGACCGCAAGAAATAGGAAAGCCCTTTACACTTTCATGGAAGACGACAAGAAACCTTCTGTCAGCAACATTTTGAACGCCGTTGTATTGACCCCAGTGATGACCAATGTACTGATCCAAGTACCCCAAGATAATTTTGATTTTACTGCACGTGGCCTTCAGTTTCAATTTCAGGAACTGTGTTCAGTTGAGTTCAGAATGCCGACACAGTGGAATGACTTTAAAGACGTCGAATCGCTGGAACTTCTGCCGTAGCTTGTATGAGATCGGCAGTTCCGGGTTATCATTGCATATCTGTAAGCATGCTGAAGTTCCTGGCCCATTATTTTAAGGGAAAGTTGCTGAATATTATGAAAATTTCCCTTGAGGAAACATTGCTAACTAACGAGTGGAAGATAACTAAAATTATGTGGCTTCTAAAGAACGCCGAAAAAGGGCTTGATTTGGGCATCTGGCCAATCGCTGAAACCTCAGACATAGTAAAATAATTGAAAGTGTTGTTTGTAATCATCTATCAGAGCAAGTTTGTTAAGTAGTGCATTAGGCATCGCATACGTTGGATTTTGCATTGGTTATTCTACTTCTTCCGCGCATTTGTTGATTTAGAACACAAAATACGGTTAGCTAACAGAAACTTAGAAGTTTCAGCTCTCGTAGCACTAAATCTTGCAAAAACCTCTGATAGCCTAGAATACAGCATTCTACTGAATAAACATGCTGCCTTAAGTCTACCATCGTATATCATGGGTTGGATCAGGGATTTCTTGCACGCAAGGTGATTTTTCTGCCTAGATGTAAAGCATCATTCTGAGTGGTTCTCCGAGACCAGAGGTGCACCTCAAGGTCCAGTGCTTTCTCCACTATTGGTTAATATACTACTAAACGATCTTACAATTATACCGAATCTAAGGCTATTTGTGTGTGTTCATGACATCGCATTCTTTGCTTCCGCTAAAGACAGTCACATGTTTTGCCAAACGTTTCCAGCATATAACTTTTCTTGGGGTCTGGCTGGATAATTTGCGCGTGGTCCTTAATATTGTTGCAAGAAAGCAAGCCCATGAGTTTAAAAATATAGTATATTTACAACTGAGTATTATGGCGTTCAGGCAACTGCCAGACTTCGTCTTTCTCTAGTCCAATTCAACTTCTTCCTTCTCTTCACCGTAACATCACCGTCCCGGCGGAGTAGCTTCGTGCCGGTGCAACTTATAGAGCCTCACTTAATGGGAGGACATAGGGTTTGAGCCTGGCGACGTAAACAACATCGCTGGTGACGTTGGGAGGCACAGAAGGCTGACCGACTGGGGCGATCTCGTATGTCACGTCGGACAGTTGGCGTAAGATCTCGCACGGACCAGAATAACGGGAAAATAGTTTTGCCGACAAGCCGACGCTACGTGAAGGCGTCCAGAGAAGGACAAGGGATTTAGGTGAAAAATGGGAGTCTCGGTGCCAAAGGTCGCAGCGTTGCTTTTGAGATGCTTGCGAGACTGTGAGGCGATGACGGGCGACTTCTCGGGTTTTGCGCTAGTCTTTTGAATAGTGACGACTTCTCAGGCCTGGGCGGCGAAGTCAATAGCATCGCGAGCGTAACCAGTGCTGAGTGATTCTACTGCGGAAGGTAGCAACGTGTCAAAGGGCAAGGTGGGGTCGCGGCCATACAACAGGTAAAATGATGAAAACCCGCAGTGTCGTGACGGGACGAGTTGTATGCGAAAGTGATGTATGGTAAAGCGACGGCCCAGTCGTGGTGATTGTCGGTAACGTACATGGCCAGCATTTCAGTTAGCGTGCGGTGGAGCCGCTCGATGAGGCCGTTCGTTTCAGGGTGGCACGCGGAAGCAATCTGGTGTTCTGCAGAACAGGAGGGAAGCAGATCATCGATGACCTTCGATAGAAGGTAGCGGCCACAATCCGTCAGCAACTGGCGAGGGGCGCCATGGTGCAGGATGACATCGTAAAGTAAGAAGTCGGCGACATCTGTAGCCCAGTTGGTTGGTAGTGCTCGTGCGATGGCATATCTTGTGGCATTATCGGTTGCTACAGCAATCCATTCGTTTCCCTTGATGGAAATTGGAAAGGGGCCCAGGAGGCCTAGGCCCAGACGGAAGATGGGCTCTGTAGGGATATCAGTTGGCTGCAGCAAACCAGCGGGAGGCATAGCAGGCGTCTTCCGGCGCTGACACAGGTCGCAAGAAGCGACATAACGGCGCACAGAGCGATAAATGCCGGGCCAGAAGAAGCGGTGCCGCAGGCGGTCGTTTGTACGAGTGATGCCCAGATGTCCTGCTAGGAGCGTCGTGAAGTTGCTGGAGCACGGCGAGTCGAAGATGCTTGCGAACGACTAGGAAGAGCTCTGGGCCGTCAGGACGAACGCTACGACGGTATAAACTTCCATCGCGCAAGGTGAACATCCAGAGAGAGTTGGGCGAGGAGCTTAGGCGTTCCATAAGTGTTCGACGAACAGGATCATTGCGCTGCTCATCGCCAATATGGAGGAAGCCGGAGAGGGATAAAACACTGATGTCCGAGTCTGCATCGGTATCGTTCGGTTGATCCACGGGATTGCGGGACAGGTAGTCAGCGTCTTTGTGCAGGCGCCCTGACTTATGTGTAATAGAAAATGTATATTCTTGTAGACGCAATGCCCAACGTGCAAGTCGTACAGTTGGGTCCTTCAAGGAGGAGAGCCAGCAGAGGGCACGATGATCGGTTACGACGCAGAAGCTCCGACCGAAAAGGTACGGCCGAAATTTCGCGACCGCCCATACGCGCGCGAGACATTCTCTCTCTGTAATGGAGGATTTTCGCTCGGGCATGGAAAGAAGGCGGCTGGCATAAGCGATGACACGGTCTTGGCCCCGTTGACACTGAGCTAAGACAGCGCCGATGACATGACCACTCGCGTCAGTTCGTACTTCAGTGAGCTCAGAACGGTCAACGTGTGACAGTATTGGGGAAGTTGTAAGCCGCTCAATCAAGGTAGAGAAGGCTTTCTCCTGCAGTGGTCCCTAAGAGAAAGAGACGTCTTTCTTAAGAAGGTCAGTGAGAGGGTGAGCAATGTCTGCAAAATGTTTCACAAATTGCAGGAAATAAGAGCATTAGCCCAGAAAACTACGGAAATCGTTTGTTGAACAAGGTACATGAAAATTTCGCACGGCAGGAACTTTCTGTGGATCAGGTTAGATTTCGGCGGCGTTTACGAGATGGCCGAGGATGTTAATTTCACGGCGACAGAAATGGCATTTGGAAGAGTTTAGCTGAAGGTGAGCGCTGCGAAACAGGGAGAGTATGGTTGTGAGGCACCGCATCGTCGAGGTAACATCACATCGTCGAGGTAACATCACATCGTCGAGGTAACAGAGGCATGTAGACCACTTCAATCTGCGCAAGAGAGAGTCCATCATGCGCTCGAATGTAGCTGGCGCATTGCATAATCCAAAGGGCATGACTTTAAATTGGTACAGACCGTCCGGTGCGACGAAGGCGGTTTTCTCGCGGTCCATATCATCGGCACTAATCTGCCAATAGCCGGAGCGGAGATCAATTGACGAAAAGTATTGAGATCCGTGAAAGCAGTCAAGAGCGTCATCAATGCGAGGCAGGGGATAAACATCCTTCTTTGTTATCCTGTTGAGGTGACGGTAGTCAACGACAGAAGCGTCACGAGTTGTCTTTTTTCTTTACTAAGACAACTGGTGAGGCCCAAGGCTACTGAGAGGTTCAATAATGTCTTTGTCCATCATCCTGTCCAACTCTTACTGTATGATGGCCCTTTCTGTTGCTGAGACATGATATGGCCGCCTATAAATGGGCTGGCATCAGTGGCGTTGATGCGTTGCGTGACAACAGATGTCTGGCCTAGTGGACGGTTGTCCAAATCAAAGATGTCCCGATAAGATGACAGGAGGTGACGAAGAGCTGCTGTTTCCTCAGAGGGCAGGTTAGGGGCGATCATTTTAGAAACATCGTCCGCAGGCATCGAGTACGGAGGAGTGGGTGACAAAGGTCCGTTCGAACTGACGGAGGATTCAGAGGTCAAAGAAGAAATCTCAAATTCTTCCAAAGGAGTGATATGCGCTATGGCGATACAGTGTGGCAGCACATGCGACGAAAATCCAAAATTGAGGATGGGCACGGGAGTGCAGTTTTCGCGGATCCGGATTAAGGTGCTCGGCAGGGCACTATTGTGCGACAAAACCACGTCAGTAAGCGGCGACACGACGTACTCGCCATCAGGTACGGGAGCACAGGTTGTCAGGAGGACATTTGTAGCCGCCTATGGAGACAGTCTTGCAAATTCAGCAGAACATAAGCGGTGTGAAGCACAAGTTGTTGCGTCGGCAGGAAGCGGCAGATTCAACTGTACAACACCCACGGAGCAGTCAATTCGGGCAGAGTGTTTCGAAAGGAAGTCGAGGCCGAGAATTAGGTCGTGCGGACAGTGTTGAAGGACGACAAAGAGAACAAAGGTATAAAGGCCTCCAATGGTCACACGTGCTGTGCACATTCCAAGGACAGGTGAAGTACTTCCAACGGCAACTCGCACAGTGCCCGGTAAGGCGGGTGTCAGAACCCTTTTGAGCCTTCAGCGGAGAGCAGCGCTCAAACTGAAAGGTGCGCTCCTGTATCAACGAGAGATCTAAGAGGAACGCCATCAACTTCAATGTCCAGTAGGTTTCCACATGTAGGCAGGGTCAACAGAGGATTTGTGGGCCGGGTCGGAGTTGCAGCTTCACCTCCGGAAGCTGCACCGCCTAGTTTCGCGAAACGAAGCGACCGGTTGCAGAAGGGGACGAAGAGTGATGAACGAGAGGCCAACAGGACCTCCGACCTTGCGGAGACGGGAAGCGGCTGGATCTTGGTGGAGCACTGTCGCCGTTGATGTTCCTAGTCGGCGTATAGGGCGAGAAAGTACCATTGTCTGGTACTTGGCGGTAGTGACTTGGAGACGACCACCGAGGAGGCGGCAATGACAGGTGATGTGTCCAATACCGGAGCAATTAAATCAGATGGGTTTATCATCCACTGTGCGCCAGTCGGTTGGGTTGCCACTGAGTGGCGGAAAGCTTTGCGTCGGAGAGCCATCGGCAGGAGAAATCTGGTAGGTGTTTGTATGGCCGGCGGAGCAGGGAGACGGAATGCCCAACCTTGCTATTTCTTCCAGAACGACCGCTTCTATAAGGGGGATAGCGGGCACGCTTTCCCGACAGTCGGAACGAACTGGAGCCGGAGCCATGGCGTCAAGCTCACGGCGAACGATGGGCGTGATATCATCCGGGCCTGTGGGTTGAACGAACCGCGGCGGTTCTTCGCAAGAAGATGTCGCGGCGGTATTGGGCAATCAGTCGAAAGTTTGAGCGATGCGGCGGCCCTTCGCTTGTTCGAAGCGACGGCACTCCTTTATAATTGCATCCGCAGTGGCACAATCCTTTCACATCAGTAGATTGAACGCATCGTTTGCAATACCTTTCAGTATGTGACCAATCTTGTCTGCCTCGGTCATGTTGTTATCAGCCTTGCGACAGAGGGCCAGCATATCCTGTATGTACATGACATAGGATTCTGTGGACGTCTGAGCGCGGCACGCACGTTCTTTTTTTGCTGCCAGCTGACGACCGACAGCTCTGCCAAACAGGTCTAGCATTTTTTTTCTTTGCAGACATCCCAGCTCGTTAGGTCAGCTTCGTGTGAGTCGTACCATTGCTTCGCAATTCCTCTTAGATAAAATATGACGTTTGCTAGCGTCATTGTTGAATCCCACCTGTTGTTGTCGCACACTCGCTCGTACATCGTAAGCCAGTCCTCGAAGTCGGCATTGTTCGTGCCACAAGATGTCCCTGGGTCCCGCGGATGAGTGAGGATGACTGTCGGCACGGGCTGCTGAGGTGTTGTCGCTTGTGTCGGTTGATTTGCCACTGTGGCAGCAGGTAGATGACGTCCGCTGCGAAGTTCCGTGATTGTACCGCGCACCTTCGACCAAAATGTCGCAGGAAGAAAGCAGGCCCACGAGTGTAAAATAATGTATATTTACAACTGAGGTATCTGGTGGTCAGGCAACTGCCAGACTTCGTCTTCCTTTAGTCTAATTCAACTTCTTCCTTCTCTTCACCATAACGATATATTGACGCAGACACAAGAAACCCAAGGAATATCGTAAAACAAAGAGGATACAACACGCGGATATTTCATACTGCCCTACCATGCTTTTAGCGCTCATACCAGGTGGTCACTCAGTGTAAATAATGTGCCAAGGACGCTTGAATATTTTAGCTTTAATGTAGAAAACATCATTTTTGGTCCCTTTTCGATCTCGACCCTTAATAATCATTGTAATCTCTTTCAAGCTATTATCAACAGAAAAATCCACAAAGCAATACTACTAAATTCCCGATATTCTGTTTCTTATCAAACCTGCTCGTTTTGTTTCTCTTATCGACAATGGATGTCGAACAAATGTTGTTATATCCTTCTCGAGAAAAAGCAAATAAAACAGAGGTATATATTTTTCCTGAATATGTTAGGCAATGAATTACAGACCTGATAAAGTAAGGTAGAAAGGGAGAGTTTTCAAAGTGGTTTTGTTCGGAATCTTAACTTAACCCGCACGTTTTTATATATTTTTATTCCTTTTATTTTCTATATTTCTATTTCTTTGTGTTTTCTTACTGGTCGTCTTTAAAAAATTCACGCCGTATATCTTCCTAATTGCTTTCTGGAAAAACTAAGCCCATTGTATCAGCAGCACCTACAGACGTCTAGGCTTTTTCCAGTTGTATAACCCCTGATAGAAATACTGACACCAGTGCGCATACCAACTACCTCGCTATCCCAACTCAAAAACACACACCACCTTTAACATTCCGACTTCCTTCGCAGTTGTCTATGCGCCATCTTAAATTCCTCTCCCATTATTAGCGAGGTAGAATGAGCTACGCGTACGTAAACACTACCAAAGAAAGGAACGGCTGCACCGACAAATACACGGTAGTTAAGTCGTACGGCTCGACACAGCGCAATTCCTTGTTCGGCCATGCTTGATTAACTAGGACCACTTCCATACTTAAGTACATCTCCCTAGCATGGGCATAACGGGTTAACTATGAATTTCCATT
This sequence comes from Dermacentor variabilis, assembly GCF_050947875.1. Lineage (NCBI taxonomy): Eukaryota > Metazoa > Arthropoda > Arachnida > Ixodida > Ixodidae > Dermacentor > Dermacentor variabilis. The sequence goes on along the minus strand of NC_134577.1, from coordinate 88,460,101 downwards.
ACATTTTTTCACCACTCTCCCTGTTTCTTCTCTTAGTACGCTGTGCTGAATGTACAACGCAGCTTAGAATTCGAACTCGACCTTACCAATGACAGTAATAATAAGGTCGCTCGCACTCAACAATTCCTATGCACGCTCTGACGTCTGCCGTTCTGTTTTTCTTTAAAAATATCCGCACGACGTCAATAAACCGAAATTCGAGCGCTTCGCCAACCGCAGTGATGACGTTATTGGTAATGTTCATACCCCTTCAGATCCCTACGTATATTATGCATGATTGATGCACCCGGGCTCAGCTTGTTGCTGCTGAGCAGCCATTCACACATTCTGATTTACGTTGGTCTTAAAATACGTCCGTACACCCGGCTAAATATTCACCGACCATGCATTTGGCGCAGGTGCCGGTTACGAACGCCAGAATTTGACATGTTCCAAGGCTATAAAATTGAAGTAATCGCGTTACTTTACAGCAAGCGTATGCAAATAAACTATCAGAAACTACAGTTGATTCCATTCCCAGAAATTGGTGTAGCGCAAGTACTCCTCAAATTTAGCAACGTTAAGCAGGATCGCTTCGTTCTCTTATACTAGCTTCCTATTTGTGTGGACGAGGGCTGCATTCCTCTGCTTACGCATTTATTTGCGCATTGGTCACATTGCTCACGATTGAAAAAACAACTGAGAAAATGGCTAACGCCCGATAGCGAAACTAAACACGCTAAGTACATGCCTGATAGAGTCAAGGAGTTCCTAATTTAATTCCATTCGGCGGCATTTCCAAATCATATGGGGTTTTGTTTCAACGCCACAACGTTCTTATATATGCCACGCAAGGTGAAACCACCAAATTTCAGAGATAAAAAGGCAACAGTGGCAACCATGAATGCGGTAACTATCAGGAATCTGCCGTCGGAAGAAATTCTGAAAAGCCAACGATTGCTTCAACTGAATGAGAACACTAGTGTATAGATTCCGCGACCGGAATATATGGCAGGCTCTGACGGTTCATTTGCATGAGCTTGCTGTAACGTAGAACGGCAGCTTCAATTTTGTTGCCTTGGAAAATGTTAAATTCAGATGGCGGAAACCGGCATCTAAGCAAAATGCGTAGTCGGCGAAAATTATTTAGGGTGTATGCATGTCTCTTTAGATCGCCTTGGAGCAAAATCTGAAAGTCAGCGTCGCGGCAGCAAGCTTAGCCTGGGTACATGAATCATGTATATTATAAGTAGGAATGTCGATGTGTATGAACCCCACGAGTAACGTCATCACTGCCGTTTACGAAGCGCTCAAATTTCACCTTATTGATGTCATGCGCATCAGGCGCGTAGCCAGGGGGGGGCTTATGGGGCTTCAGCCCCCCCCCCCCGAAATTTTTTCGTGCTGTCCATGCACCGCCAACGAAAGTAACCCCCGGCGCCAGAAATCATTCTGGATTTTGTCTAAAATGTCTTTTTGACGCTCGAAAAGATATTTAACCGCGAAGATAGCAAACTCTGGCTAGATTTCGCAGCAACGCCCATGCACCTAGAGTCACATAACGCCAAGCAGCCCCGTCCGACCACAAAGTTTCAAGGGCGTTTTGATGGTGAGCGGGCTCGCCGCGGCATCTCGCTGAGGCCGCGGAATCTATGGAGCGCATGAATGTCAATTCCGAAAATTTATGGGTGTAAATTTCATAAACTCTTCAGTGTGAAAGGTGCATTGACATTTCCAAAGTTGTGCTTTAGATTTTCAATTGCGGAACTTTGTGGGTTTAATGTTGTTATAAACATTTGACGCCGAAGGTCCATTGAATTTTCTAAGGTCTTACATCGGAACACACAACGAGACAAGTCAAATCAACACACTAGAAGACAAGTTGACAAAGCACGCAGCGAGGTTCAATGAGACGAAGCGTTGTGGTGGTTCATTTGTGCCGCCATGTCACATAAAACATATATCAACATTTTTTTAACCTACGCCAAAACATCCAGTTTAAAACACTAAAGCCAGCCGAGCTAACTACGTTCTTATTCATTTTTTCGACTTTGACTTTTATTCGCGAGGACACATTGAGCCTCTTCATTTTTCTTTTTTGTTCTCGCTACCATACCCGCGGGCTGCCAGAGCCAGCCAAAGCGCATACGTTTTTTTCGCGTGGCCCAGACCACCGCGCGGCGCACTTCGGTGCGCGTTCGGTTTTCTCTGGCCGAGTGGATTTTCGCCTGGCAGAGTTTTGGACACTTTCTGGCTAGCGGACGAGACAAAGAAACAATGGTCGCTCGCCGGCATCACTGTGGAGGCTCGGCGGATTGTACCGCGTTCGCTTTTGCAGAACTTCTCCGGAAAGTCTTGTCTCGCCGGTGTAGGATACCGATCAGTATGCGTATGGTTGGTTCTCAGTGGACCAAGCGTCTCATATTTTCTGCAATATTCCTTCCGTAGCCACATTAGGTGCCCAAAGTAGGCATTCGACTGTGGCCTACGTACTTTTCTATGCGTTTTTTTTTTCATTTCGGTGCCCCCGCCCCACAGAAGGAAAAAGATACATTGTTGCTGCGCAGCGAATTGTCGCGTGGTGAAAGTTCGATTTTGTTACTTCTTCTTTTGTAGAAAGTAATGAGCCACGGTACGCTTCAGCTGCCAGATACTCTGATTATATTATTGCGATAGCAATTATATGGACACTCCAGGTGCATTCCTGCAGTCGCCGTCGCCCTCATGTTTCGTATAAAGTCCAAGGGTGATAACATCGCCACCACGTGCCTCATGCTGTATGTGCGAGTGAAAGCGTGGGGGGGGGGGGGGATGGAATGGCTGAGCCGACGATGGTGGCTGAGTCGCGTGTGTGCAAAGGAGAAAAGCGGGGAGCAAGCGCGCCGCCTGCCGTAGCGTGCTATACATCGGGGGGAGTGGATGGAATTGGGGGCGGAATCTAGGATTCTGTGAATCTGTGATCGCGCAACATGTTTATTTGCCCTTGTTTGATGCATTATATACAGCGACTTTTTCTTAGATACGTAGATTCAATGGAGACTTACACATATATTTATGTATCTTGTTGCGAGGTATCGTGTATAGGTGCAGTGAACTTTATTTTCAGGCACACTTTTTGCCCTTTATCAAGCTGTATCTTCGCATTTGTATATCCCATTGTATCTTCGCATTTCTAATGAACGAGTGCGAGTCGCAATAATGGTTCGGTTCATTATCTGCGAGGCATGCGCGTAGCAGAGTGGCATCTCTCATTTACAAAAGTGGCACGCATGTGTGAGGATAAATGTTCTTTAATGCTCTCATACACTGGGTTGAACATGGTTGCCTGACATAATGGACACCCGAAGAGCTGAACAGCGTGGTGTCGCGAAGTTTTTGACCGCTAAAGGTGTTTCCCAAAAAGTAATTAATCGCCGTATGGCTGCCGTGTACGTTGAACATTGCATTTCATTGGCCAGTGTAAAGCGTGGGAGCAAACAGTTCAAAGAAGAATAGGAAAGTTGCAAAGATATTCCAAGACCGGGCCAATGCCATCGTGCAATCATCTCCCGCACAATTTCAAAGGTTGATGAGCTGATGAGACAATAATGGAGGACAAGCATCGAAGAACTGGCAGAGCGTGTGAAAATCAGTCACAGCTCGGTTCACGCCATAATTCATGAGCACCTCGGTTATCGGCTCTTGTGTGCGCAATTGATGCCCAAGATTTTAATGCACCGCCAGAAGACGGAGAAGTTTGGCGCTGCTTTGACTAATCTGATCCAGTATCACAATGAGGATGACGATTTCTTGTTTGCTTTTGTGATTGGGGACGAACCATGGTGCCACTACTACGAGTCTGAAACACGACGGCAAAGCATACAGTGGAAACATTCGAATTTACCACGGCCAAAGAATGCAAAGGCCGTCATTTTTGCCAGAAAGGTGTTGTTCACTTTTTTTTCGATCGTCAGGGGCCATTACTGATAGAATTTGCTCAATCTTGAGAGACTATCAATTGTTTCCGGTATTGTGAAACGCCGTAACCACTGCGTGTCGCAATCAAGAGCAAACTACGTGGAAAATTGACGAATTGGGTCATCTTGTTCCAGGACAATGTCCGTCCCCACGTCGCTGATGTGGTTAATACAAAACTGGCAAAGTTCAAGTGTTAAACTCTGCAACATCCGTCATACAGCTCAGACCTGTCCCCTGATGACTTCCACATTTTGGGGCGACCGAAAAACAGCTCAATGGAACTAGATTCGTGCCGGACGATGACGTGAAAGAGTCAATTACAGGCTTCTTGAAGCCGCAACCTAAGGAGTTTCATGAGACGGGAATCACGCGACTCGTTAATCAATGGGGCAAATGTCTAAATTCTCATGAAGACTACTTTTTAATAAAGTACCCCGCTTGTCATATATTCGCATTGGCTCACATTCATTTGACTCGCCCTCGTATAGCTTGCAGAACTCCTGCTTTTTATACGTGCTCTCTGTTGCGACTATAATTTCGGTGCAATTGCTCACGATTCACGGCCGGTGACAGCTGCTCCTGCGTAATACATTGGAACAAATGACAGCGTCATGGAGATTTTTCACTGGCCATTGCATATACACAAAAATGTAAACACGGTTCTTGAATGACTAAGTTTCATTAACATATTTGTCCTCAACTTGTTCATTTCATGGCCTTTTCAGTTTTCATATCAGTGGCATGCGCTGCTTTCCTGGTTTCGAACTGATATAGTTCGAAAGTTCGTATGATATTTTCTTTACTTATTAAATAGACAAAAACATGGAAGCATTGATATCAGTTACTTTGGGCACAATTTTTGGCACATACGAGAATACTTTTATGAAAAAATGCGCATTTTACTTGTTTGGACAGTGCATAGCGTTCAAGAATTCGTTTACAGCATTTTTACAATGGTAATGCAGTTATTATTCATGTATTTGATCCCTCGACAAATTGTTTAAGAGGAAGCTTTAGCTGGGGTCCAATCCGACGCGGCCTATTCAAATACATGTAAAACGCAGAAACGCTTTTCTGAGATAATCCTGCTAATCGCTTTTAATGAAGTTTGTTGCATTTGAGAGAGAAAGTAAATTATAGTGTCTGTTGGCAACGGAATCTCGATTTACGGCCTGAATTTTGTATAAAATATTTTGAAAAATTTGAAATTACGAAAAAATAGAAGCACGACGTTTACAAAATAATAGCTATGTACCAAGAACAGATATCCCGGTTCTGTAAACGGCAACTGTTAGGAAAGTCAATGCGGACAAATTTGGTGTGTCAATTTGTATCTTGAGTGAATTGGTTACGTTGTGTACAAGGGTTCTGCAGAAGTCGTATTTCCATAATACTAATTTTTTTAAGATTCATGTTTAACATATCTATTTTGTCCGCTGTAGATGTACTATTAGATAAATTCACATAATTGTGCTATCATTTTTCATTGTTGAGTTACTGAGTTTTAAACTTGATAGTTCTGTTTTCCGAAATTTTCCGATTTTGGCCAATTTTTAATAAAGAATTGACCGCCTAAATGAAAAATTCGAAACCAATAGTCCCTAGAATTTAAGTTTTTCTTTTAAATTCAACAAACATTGCCAACTTTGGTGCAGTTGTTGCGAGGCAAAACGAATTACCCTTCTAGATGTATCTAAATAGCAGCACCCGAGCTAAAGCTTTCTCTTAAGGAGGAGGCCGAGCTGCAACATGAGCCCTGCCCCCCCCCCCCGCGAACGAAATTTCTGGCTATGCCACTGATGCGCACGCTTCCTTACGAAAAACAATACGGCAGACGTCAAAGCGTCCATATTAAGCGTTGAGTGCAAACGACCTCATCATTACTTGTCAGTGGTACGGTCGAGCTCGAATTCTATGCTACGTTATACATTCAGCAGAGCGTACATGGAGAAGAGACATGTGGAGTTGAGAATAAATGTAATCCAAATTCCCATTTGTCCATATATGTGCATCCTAAGGTGATGTACTTAAATATGGAAGCGGTCCCACTTATCAACCATGGCCGAAAAAGGAATGTCGCCATGGCGAGAAGTTTGACTTACCTAACATGTCTTTGTCGGTGCAGCCGTTCCTTTCTTTGGTAGCGTTTATGTACAAGTAGATCATTTTCCCTCGCTATTAATGAGAGAGGAAACTAAGATGGTGCATAGACAACTGTCAGGGAAGTCGCAATGTTAAAAGTGGTGTGTGTTTTTTGAGCTGGGATGGTGAGGAAGTAGTATTAGCAATACTGTCAGTATTTTTATCAGCGGTGATATTAATGGAAAAAGCTACATGCGTAAGCAGGCGATGTTAATACTATGAGCCTTGCTTTTTCAGAAAGTAATTCGGATGGCAAGCAGTAGTCTGTCAATGCCTGGTACTGCTCAATTGAAAAACTTCATCCGTGAGCTGTGCTGTCAACGTCATCCCTCGATCTGTGATTACACAGGACGGAGCACATTGACGCAATACAATGTGACAAATGAACTGCGCTACGTCAGCAGCCGTGGCTCGTTGGAGCACCTCAGTCGCGGTATAGCGGGTTATATAGCCAGTCGCGACAATCACCCACTTGCGCCATCTGTTGACAAAAAAAGGGCCAAGAATGTCCAAGCCAACTTGGTCGAATGGTTTATGAGGTAGTTCAATGGGTCACAATAACCCAGCCGGCTTCACTGGTGGTGGCGTTCGCCGCTGACATTCACAGCAGCCTTCAACACACTGTTTCGCACTTGCCGAAAGCCCGCGCAAATAATACATCTTGCTTACTGTGGCAAGCGTACCTGAGGAGCCTAAGTGGACAGATGTGGAGTCGTCGTGGCAAGCGAAACGAATATCGTCCCGCAAATCTTTTGGAACTACCAGGATGCAGGCTCGGTAATTCGAACAGGTGTTTTTTTTTATTGTAAATCACTTTGTCTCGTAGGCAGAAGGACGTCAGTATGCGACTCAGATGGCGTAGAATGGTTGCTGAGCGACCCTCTAAGTGGTAGACGATAGGCCCGATTTCAGCATCGTCACGCAGCCGTCTGATCAAGTCCGTTGCAGTAATGACACCCAGGAAGCCGTCACGGTCCTCTCACTCTAGACTGAAAGATTCGGCGGTGCACGCGATAATGTGTCCGCGTCTTCTGCTGCAGGTGGCAATGTCTGATAGCACAAAAAAATCTAGCTGAGATGTGCCAAAAACACACTGGGAGATGTTCTCAACCAGGCCCTACTGCTGTAGACGTTGGAACAAAGCACGTATGTGGCATTCATGATTTTCAGGTGCAGGGCTGGCGATGAGGACAACATCAAGGTGCGCGAACACAGTAGGGGGGCCCCACGTGACCTCAGCGATGAACCGCTGGAAGGTTTGAGCCAAATTGCGGAGTCCAAAAGGCATCCGCACGTACTCATACAAATCAAAGGGCGTCGTGATGGCGGTCTTAGGTGTGTCGTTGGGCTTGAGAGGAATTTGTTGGTTAGCCTTAACCAGGTCCACATTGCTAAATATGGCGCAGCCATGGAGGCGCGACGTAAAGTCTTGGATGTGAGGCAGCGGACAGCTGTCGTGGATAGTCTTGGCTTTCAACGCTCGATAGTCTCCATAGGGATGCCAGTCACCGGGATCACGCTTGCGCACTAGATGCAGGGCAGAAGCTCACGCGCTGGACGACGGGCATATAAGGCCGAGCTATAGCATTTGGTCGAAATCCCATTTGGACAAGATAGATGGTCCCCAAATGAAAGACCTGTTCAAGCGGCTCCTGGTGGGCCACGGGTGACGATGTGGTGCGCCATCGCATGTTCAGGCGGATGAGTGAGGTTGCATGTTTATTACCTCCGAAACATCTTCCAAGATGTTTTTGAAGAGAGTGCACGCTGATGCCCATGGTAGCAAGGTGGGACAGGACTGCATAGATGCAGAGAGGAGTTAGACTATTGGTGAGGCTACGACGCCGCACGCTGATCTTCAAGTTTAAATGAGTGGAAAGCCAAGCCGATGAAAGGGTGAATCACGTCTGCGATGGCGAAGACCCATGGAAGAGTGTGGCAAAGGCCATAGTCGAGGGTAAGAGACCAGCCGTTGGTATCAGACGAGGCTTTGAGATGTGAGACAAGGTGTTGGTAGCAGGAAGCGACTGCCCTGGTTACCTGGAAGGATCAACCTTAGCGAGGGGAACCACGTATATTGCGGCGATTGAGGTGGCGAGCTTAATGACGCGAACCTCAAGGCGCGAAATCGCCGGGTCTGTAGACGGTAACACAACACTGACGGACAGGGAGGTCGCGTCATGAACCTGTTCGGTGAAAACCTTCAGGTGGTCGAGGGTGATGTCGTCTGCCTCCGCGACGCCGAGGCGAATGGGCTCGCAAAGGCGTTGGAGGAAAAGCTCTCGAAGCAATGCTGAGTGGGTGGGGACGTCGCACTCCCCGAGAAGGTGCTGCATGCAGCGCAGCAGTTCGGAGGGGTGCCGGTCGCCAATGTCCTCCTCAGTAATGAGCTGCTGGAGGTGGGTGCGTTCCGACGGCTTGATTCTCTCCAGTATCGTGATCTTGAGCTCCTTATATAGCGTAGCGCCCGTGAGGGGCGGAGAGAATGGCCGAGAGTTCCCTAGGAACATCAGGATGAAGGACTGAGGCGACGTGGTAGTAGTGCGTGATGTCGTAATGGGGTAGGTAGTCAGCTAGGTCATGTGGTATAGGCAGAATTGTACGTCCATCTGGTGAAACCAAACTTGCGAGTACTGGAACCATAAGTGTGGGAGGTGAAGTTGCCGCGACGAGGCGTCTTGCGGACGTGACTCCTGTTGCATGGAGGGTACGGGCGCATCAGTCATTGCGTTCGTCCTATGTCACCATCATCATCATTATCACCACCAGCCTGGTTACGCCCACTGCATAGCAAAGGCCTCTCCCATACTTCTCCAATTGCCCCGGTCATGTACTAATTGTGGCCATGTTGTCCATGCAAACTTCTTAATCACATCCGCCCACCTAACTTTCCGCCGCCCGCTGCTAAGATTCCCTTCCCTTGGAATCCAGTCCGTAATCCTTAATGACCACCAGTTATCTTTCCTCCTCATTACATCTCCTGCCCATTCCCATTTCTTTTTCTTGATTTCAACTAAGATGTCATTAACTCGCGTTTGTTCCCTCACCCAATGTGCTCTTTTCTTATTCCTTAACGTTACACCCATCATTCTTCTTTCCATAGCTCGTTGCGTCATCCTCAATTTAAGTAGAACCCTTTTCGTAAGCCTCCAGGTTTCTGCCCCGTACGTGAGTACTGGTAAGACACACCTGTTATACACTTTCCTCTTGAGGGATGATGGAAACCTGCTGTTCATGATCTGAGAATGCCTGCCAAACGCACCCCAGCCCATCCTATATTCTTCTAGGTAACCACTTGTAGGCTTATGCCTCAGAGGGGAAGGAAAGAGAAAGCTGGCCCGAATCGATGCCAGAATAGAACCACGAGCCGTCGCTGCACGTGCCAAAGCAAGGCGCCATCATTATTTTCTTTTCATGTAGCCGCGCGCTATTCGGGTTCTAGTCGCCGGTCATGGGAGGGCAATAAACACAAAAATTTGTCGTTCCTTAACATGGCTTGATGACTTCGTAAGCACATCATTCTAAACAAAATACTGTGTTATGATTAATTAGATCAACATTAATAAAATCTTTCGACGGCATCAGGCGAACACAGGCAACTAGCACAGAAGACCGATATTGAAATCAAAACAAAATGGACGCATGCAACGACAAGCGTCATACTTGGTACCATAGAACACCCTTATGAATTTCTCGTGGCGAATAAAGTGCGTTGGAATGTTTGGCGCTATTTAAATTTTGTCGTTTCCACAATCTGGACCATTGGAATAAGTACTGAATACACGTGTGCACAGAGTATTCTGCATTTAGAAAAGTATAAATTGCCTTGAACTTTAGGAAAATGAGCGCATGTTAAGCGTAATAATCGAAGCATCAACTTGTCTAAAACAACAAGCACTGAAAGAAGACAAATACATGTAACGTTCATCATTCCCGCGGTAGCTGAACAATGAGTTTCCTCTAGTGCTCATTGAAGGAAACTCATTGGTTCTTGCACACTTGCAGGGCAATAGGCGCACTGCGCAGAAGCCATATCCTTTGCCGGGTCTTCTTTTTTCACTTATTATTTTTTTTATTTTTGTGTTAACGTGCGTTGCGAGCTCGTGATATGTGCTCTGGAAAACTAAAATTCGCCCTCACGTTTTATCCTCAAGCCTCCTAGTGGAAGTGCTGTTGCACTACTACGCCCCATAATTCTTGGATCCGCAAGAACACACGTGTTAAAAATTGAAGATCCGGTTTCAGCCTTCTATCTCGAAGCTTATTGTGAGGCACACTGCACGCCACTAAATAGAACTGCGGTGTCCCAGTTTGCGTTCTATTCTCGCTTCGTGTGTGCCAGTTGAAATCATGCAATTCTGGTTGGACATGCATGTCCTGCAAAAACGAATGACAAGCGTTAACACCAATCTCAATGCCAGGACCTGCTTCCGTGCGTTTCTTCCGATCAACGCAGTGCCTACGAACATTTGGCAGAATAAGTTGTGGCGTTTTTTTTTTTTCGGTGGCTCGCATTCTGTGCTATACTTTTGGGTCTTAAGCTGAGGGCTTCAGGTTTCACACACGCTTTCGCTTCTAGCGCAGCGCAATAAAAATCAGCAAGTAGGCGACTAGGCCTTTCAGCGACCCTGCAAGGCCTTGGTTATACCCTGTAGTGCGGCGCCTTTATACCAAAGAAGAAAAAAAGAAAGTAAATTAGGCTGACTAATTACCAAAGTATGAATAACCAAAGTATAGTTTACTGCAACTCCTTAACCGCTCTTCTATTGTGTTGACCCGTTTCCTTAAACCTGCTTCAATGAACTTTGCTGAGCGGTCTTTATTTTAGAGTGATTGAATGGCAATAACAGAATGCAGAAACCCCACTGGGCTTGGCTAAGTATACGTGCGTATACCCCCAAATTTAGGTTGGCGCACCGCCAAACTTAAGTTGGCCCACCCCCAAATTTCAATTTGCCAACCCCTACCACAAGCTTCACCACGCGTTTTTTCAGGAGCCCTATGTATCCCTATAAGTATTCTCTTTTTTTCTGGGTGAAATTGGTCCTCGTCGCTTATAAAGCTACCAATCAAATGCATTTACACGATTTGCACTACACGATATAGACTTTGGAAATTAAGCATTTTTAGGCAAATACAAAGCTTTCAACATTTTGCAAAACGGGGCTGGGTACTCGCTAGAGACAGAAAGGAAAAGTAATTATTTTTAATAAGTCGGGAGAGTGAGCGTACAAACGGCTCCGGCCATCAGCATGACTATACTAGCTACCAAATCATTTTTATCAGAGCTCAGCTGCTGGGCGCCCACTCCTCGGTTGAGCGTCGGCGTCCCTCGGAGGAACCTCGCGAACGTGCTTGTGCCACAGCTGACCCCGATGCCGCTCATCATGCCAGCGTTCCCATACTGCCCCTCCCTCTGCGAAGGCACTGACGTCATGGGCCCACTGCCAGTTGGTGCGGTGATCTGTCTCAAATTCCTTCGCTCCATCTATCGCTAAATGAAAATACGCATCGAGCTCAGCTCTCATCTTGAATTTCGAATTGTCATCATCGGACATTTACTTTGTAATGAATGATATACAATTTTCATGAACGTCGCGCTGTCTTTTGAGAAGTTGTTCATTTTTACTCGGTTATTAAGAATTCTAAAGCGAAATGTGTGCAGCAAGAACCAATGAAGTTTTTGCTTCCCACGGCGGAAGGCAGCCAAAAAAAGAAAAATGTGGAAGCGCACTGTTATAGCCCGCTAGTCCTTTACCATAATGCAGTCGTGGTACGAAGCTAAAGAAATTTTTCATAAAATGTTCCGTATGGAACCTAGCCTTGCCTTTGAACACAAATTTCAACGTAGCATAGGTGTTGGAAAATGAAGCCAAAAATTCTTTTTCACTTTTCTCCTTAAGGTAGAAGAGGAGGGGAGTTTGCTGAGCTATTTAGCAGCAAGGGCGTGAGAGACCGAGTTGTATATTAGGTGTTATGTTGTTGCCAGCTGAGCGGCACCCTATCCGGAACTTCATCAGTGTCGGTCACTCTGTAGAACACGCATTTGACTTTATCCGCTCATTCTGCTTAGCAACTGCAAAAACAAAAGCTAAAGGAGGATAGCCTAGGACCTTGCCGGCATGGCCACGGGTGTATTCTTCACATATAGACCAAAATTTGAAGTGCCTGTAAGCTCTCTCGTCATCTTATTTGCAATCATGAGGCTGATAGTGCGACCGCCGCCTGCGGCATGCCGAAACTGCGTTCAAACCGCAGAACGTTTGAGGTTGTTGGTCGATGCGATTGCATATTCCTAAATCGGTGTTCCTTTTTTTTCCTCCCTGGAGGCTGGTACAGGGGACATTTTAACTATATTTCATTTCTCATCAGAGCAATCTATCACAGATTTTTTAGCGAAAACAACCTGCGGCGTTGTCTTCAGTGAAGCTTCAGTGTATTTCCAACATATTGCAGTGGGCAAGATATTTTTCTGCGACATCTGTGTATTAATAAAGATTTTCTCAAGTCAGCCTCTGAAAGGATTGGAAAAAAAACAAGTACGTTAGATGGCTTTTTTTTTAAAAACGCCTAGTAACATGTTGGGCCACATGCTAACGCGGTACTATGCTCTGTATTTTTACCTATCTTTTGTTATCTCGGTCGTTGTAACCTAAAAGGCTACCACAATCACAATGGGTACAGTCAAGTGATTTTCTGTGTTTTTACACGTGGCACGCTCTCACAGGGAAAACTCTATCGCCTACGCAATAATGGAAGGCTTAGGACACAAATCAGTTATGAGAATCATCATGTATAAGGCTGTATAAACGCTAACAACCCATACATACAGCACTCTAACCAATCACTGAGCCAATGTAGCATGCACGAGATAAAAGCTTTGCATATGATATGGCCACTTTCTATGGGTTACAGGCGCTTTTTTCCTGGCAGTCAATAGAGAACGCACAAGCATAGCGCGTATCCAAGTATGATATCGCTGAAGGGGGCACCAGCTCTTAGCAACAACTGACCATGCTTCTCCCGTAGCTGAGTGTGATCATGGCACAATTATAACAGTTGAAGCACCCTAGCATTGCACGTGTAAAACCATATGAGACACTGACGCTTGTTCGGGCCCGTTTCTGTGCGCTCTAGTTATGTACTGCTTTTTCCGTTCGCGGTAATGAGTAATGAAGTGCGGCTGATTCGTGGGCACAAAAAACACCAGACATAAAAACAGCCAGCGCCTTTCAGTCTTGTTACAATTGCTGTAAGAGAACAGCGCAAGTTACGAAGCGAACTAGCGCACCCTATAGATTTCGGTACACATTGCTTTCGTATCCAAAACCTACATGGATTCCATGGGCTTTCTGAGCAGAAAGTTAACCAAGAAAGCCCAAATAAAGGCGCCTAATGGCCGTGAACGGCGTTGTTATCCCTAGCCATCAAAGTAGCAAGGTAGGACGCCCCGTTATGCTGTAGTTTGCGTCAGTAAAACTTGTACCCAGCCAAGCGAACATGGTGGGCAGAAATTCTTTTCTGTGTAAAGCCAATATTGAATGGTGCTTTCTGGGCGCCACAGAAACTTCGTGCAGCGTGCGTAGACTTCACTGAAATACATTCTTCTCGTCTCTCCGTTGCATGAGTTTTTGAATGAGCTGCGTCCTTTGACTAGTTGTTGGTGCAGCCAACGAATGCACAGTGCCCCCAGATGAATATGTTTCGTACATCCCGCTTCTCCTCATATGTAGCAAACAAACAGCTCAGCAGGTGTGGCAAGAATTCGTCAAGTACAGCACCACAAGTACAGCCATTGTATCCTGTCTGCCACAGCCCCCGCTAGAAGGCGGCACCTAGTGTCTAGAGTAGAGGCATAGATGACACTCATGCTATGGTCTTTAAACTCAATTTAACACTCAAGCTGATCTTTAACAGGGAGTCGTAGTGAGAGGTCACCACCTAGCATCAGCGAAAGCAGCCTCTACGAAGTTTTGCTATGCTGAACTTTCAGCAAGATGGCGGATTTTGTTTTGCGACAGAATGATAGATGGTGCTTGACATTTGGAACACTCGCTATTGCAAATGTACAACTCAAAAGGGTTCTATGACATTTGTTCGGGTGAGAAATTGTAGGTGTTCTAGCAATGCTAATCTCTGATGCGTACTCTAATGCTATATTTTATTGTGGCCTTCATTTTCCAGACAGGATGTAAAAAACTATGTCTATTGCTACTGGTCTCAGAAAGGCTGATACAAATTCCCGCGGTGTGGAAAAATAATATAGCCAAGTATTCGCTTCTCCCGCCCCTTTTAAACTTCCCTATGCACGTATTAGTTTCTCGTACACATGGCGTCCAGCTAGCACTGAGAACTATTCACCGCAAGAACATATCAAAGTAGTACAGACCTAGTCAGTATGGCCATGCCATGCCTGATCAAATTGTTTAACACTAAAAAGACATCATGGTGTAAATATAAGCGTTCGCTTGTGCGCATTTGTCTGAATTGGATTTGAATATATAGCCCTCTCTAAAAATTGCCGCAAGACGTTCTGCAGTTTGCCCTTATCCTTCCACTTAGTCGGATGCCTCTTCTATGGGAACTTCGCTTTTGATCACATTTGATCAATTCACCAATCATAATGAAATAAATATATATCCATTATCGTTGATAAAAACCGTAATCTCTTACGCCAATTGCAAAGTGTTTAAAATATGTGGCTCGCATTTTGACCACGCAGTTTATTGTCACGCAGCTCGTGGTCATGGCAGAAAAAAGTGAAAGGTCGTCCCGAAAGATTGTGACAAGCAATTTATGGAACGTCGATGTCAAAGGGAAAGCAATCGCATGCCGAAGACCATGTTAGAAGACAGCGTGATAAAGTACTGATGCATCTCTAACATACAGGGAGGAAAACTTCCCTATCCCTCCCGGCGGGCACCAGCGATGGTTTGGAAGCATCCCCGTTGCTCAGCCTAGATTTTCTGTGAAAACAAAAATTTTGAAGGAGGTTCAACCTTCAAGGGAAGTCGGTTAAGGACGATGTCCTCCTAAGAAGTTAGGGATCAGGAAATGGTTCGTCGAAGTAGTAGCGGTGGAGTGGTTCATTTTTTTACGACAGTTTTTTCAAAGGGGCCACATTTTTACTTATGATGACATGAAAAATATTTAATATCATTTCTCGACCTTTATATGCCAATGCTACGTGCTGAACATCAGACATGCTACAGGGGGGCGAAATATGTCCGTGGCGTAATAGCGTGTCCAAGCGAACTTTGGCAAGAGTCTAAAAATTTGCGAATGCCACGCAGCTGGACAGACACAAGCTAATGTTGTTTGACGTCTCTTGTATATCGGAATGAGGCTGCGGCCAATAGTCCCAGGGGCTCATATAGGTTCAAATTTAAAGGTTACGCTGTCATGAGGATAGCTCAACAAAAAAGGCTGCAAACATATCCGACACGGAAAAGTAGTCGGAACTCGCTGAGAAAGGAATTGACTTAAACACTTAAATCATTGCAAAATTTGCTGTCGTTTGTAAGCGCGAGCCAATCGTAAAGAAGTACAATCAAACGTGAGACTTCTCTGCTTTAGATAGCGCCATCGCGTTACAGCCACCACAATATAGCCTGTTGACGTAGCTTGTTTGCCTCTTTCGCTGAGCTGGGCTCCCTTGTGCATCTGTGTCGCGGCGAGGAAAAGCCCGAAGAACAGCTGCACTTTCGAGCGTGAACATTTGCGCAGTAGCGCTGGTTCAGATGTCAGATATAATGTACGTGAAGTTCAATGCAACCCGAAATGACATTCGCCGACACCCACAATGTGGATTTTTCTTGATTCTTTCTTTGCAAGGGTGCTCAACGGCAAGCGCTATCTTTTCCATTTTCCACTACATACATATCTGCTTTCGATTCGACATGCTGCGCCCAATCAGCTGCGCCTGACTGTTCATAGCCTATGGAAGCCATCTCCTGTATAATCATACTAGCATATGAGTAGTCACCATCACTCGGCTGGGCCAAAGACTAAATAAGTAAATTATATCTCGTGTCTTCATTAAACACAGGAAATGCCGAAACATGCGCGTCAACAACATAGCTGCTATATAACGTAACCCGTTATCTATCTTGCATTAGATAGCGTGCACATTATTGTAACATCACACACCGCCAACTGACTTGAAGTTTCAATTTTCTTGGGTTACTGAATAAATAAGAGATTGCAGTATTACGCGTATTTATGCAGTTGGAGGTCCCAAAGTTTGGAAACTCTCGGGCGGCCAGCTACGTTATTGTAAATGATAACAAGATGGAAATTACTACAAGTGGGGGGAAAGGTGGGCTTAGAATGCTCTACGTACACTTTAGAATCACTAGAAAAACGAGGACCAAATACAAATAAACTGAGCCCAATGGTATGATAAGCTTGTAACAACAAAAACGAGCTTGGTTTCAGCAATCGTTACTGCTCCTACAGCACGTGTAACAGCCAAATTTTCAGTGCAGACTAGAGGTGAGCGCATATTCAACGTTTTCGAATAATTTAATAGCATAGTGTCTTATTCCATTCCGTCTTCGAATCCAATAGTCACTATCCGTAACTGCGAATATTTTTCGAATACTTTTTGAATATCTCAGAACGTCAACTGCTCCCAAAAAAGAAACACAAAGGTTGGAGAAAAACATGAGTAATTTTCACCCCCACGCTCATAAAACATGAGAACTTTCGCAGTGGTGCAAGGTACGTCAGTCAGCCATGCTTTACCTGCGGCAAAAGCACAAGCGAATTATTTTACGACAGAGAGAGAGTGCCTTGTAACCATTTGGGCTACGGCGAAATTTCGGCTTTCCATATACGGCACGCGCTTCAAAGCGGTAAGCGACCACCACGCCTTGCGTTCGCTGGAAAACTTAAAGGATCCATCAGGTCAACTAGTGCGATGGAGTCTCAGACTCCAGAAATTTGGTGTCACCGTGCTGCGTAAGTCCGGGAGAAAGCATTCGGATTCCGACTGCCTTTCGGGCGCCCCTACTGACCCGCCAGCGCAAGGCGAACTTGACAACGACGCCTTCCTAGGAGCAGCGCATGCAGACAACACCGCCGAACAGCAACGAGCAAATTCGGAGTTACGAAGCCTTGTGGAGTACTTAGAGAAGCCAATACCGACGTTGTCCTTAGGGTATTTCGTCGCGGATTGTCTTCGTTTTGCTTGTGAAACGACCTCCTCGTAAAAAGAACTTCACCCCAGCCCGCGCAAACTACCTTCTCGTTGTACCAGCAGCCCTCCGGCCGGAAGTCTTACACGCCCTGCACGACGATCAGCGAGCCGGGCACCTTGGGTTTTCCCTTACGGTCGCAAGAATACAAGACAAGTACTACTGGTGGCGCCTGACCACTCACGTCAGCCACTACGAAAGATACGCCGTGAATGCCAGCGACGCAAGAGACCACCGACAAGACCAGGAGACTTACTAAAGCCGATGGAGCGTCCTTGCCGACCATTTCATCAAAGTGGGACGAATTTGTTAGGACCCTTTCCAACGTAAATACAGCATGGTGGTGCAAGAAATAACGCAGATCGCGCCGTTCAAGCTGGTTTACGGCAAGAACCCAACGACGACTCTCGACGCCATGCTGCCGCACATCACCGACGAAATGTATCTGGAAGTCGCCGCCTATCTCTAGCTCGCCGAAGGACTACTACAGCTCGCCCGCCTACGTATGAAGAACCAGCGTAGCACCGAAAGCAGAAACTAAAATCTTCGACGACGCTACTTCGAGTACCAGTAGGGCGACCGTGTTTTGATTTGGACTCCCATACGCCGACGAGGACATAGCAAGAAGCTTTTGCGAAGCTATTGCGGACCCTACATGATCCTGTGACGTATTCGCGCACGGGATATGAAATATTGCCAGACGGTATTCTGCAATCACAGCGCCGCCGTTCACGGCCTGAACTAGTCCATGTTGTCCACCTGAAGCCCTTCTACCAACGCTAACTCAGGGAGTCTTTTTTTTTTTTTGAGGACTAGGCAACATTACAGGTTCATACAACGTTGGCGCTGATTACATGAGTAGGTTGTAACAACAGCCACTAAGCAGATAATATAGGACCGTTGTTGCTTGTTGACTGCTATGCACTGACTCATTGTCCTTGTGCAACGATTTGTGTCTCAGTGTACATTTAAGTGAATTAGCTCAGTGATTGCTTTGTGCGAAAATATGTGTGTTTGCGGTCTCGCGCCCATTTAGGACAGTTCTTCTTAATTTTCAAAAGGGGCTGGGGGGCTTTTGTCATCTCGCGTGCAGTATTCAAATGTGGAAAGTGGTGTCCGTGGTGCTCTGCGGTTCTCGTACGAAACGACGCGAGCACGACGAAGACGACGAAGAGGCAATGATGCTTGCATAGGGCGATCATAAGACGCAAAAGAAAGAAGCCCGGAAATGACAAACGAACAAATTTGACCAATAGCGATTTAACACGCGAAGAATGAGAAAAATGAAAAAGAAGTGGCGGGAGAAGCTCGTGGAACAGCACAGCAGCGACCAGTGCCAAGCAGGAAGAGCTCGTCGCGTTCGCGTACCAAAGCCCAGCTGCTGCCTGGCTACTCCATTTACCTGGCGATTCTTCAGCCGGCAATGACCCGCTGCACTTGGACCGGTACGAATTCTAGCCCTGGGCCTTCCATTGCTTGTCCGGGACCAGACTGTGCCAGGCCTACCCTCCTGTTCGTTCCTAGGCCTTCCATGACCCGTCCGACCATGCAGCGCTATTCCTGGCATCATCGTGAAGCAGAATGTATCGACCCGCCAACAATGATCGACGTCCACAAGGTGAACATTTACAAATATTTATCGCGACCTGGCACTATATAGTTCTGTGAGACTTTAGTGGTTGATTCTCTGGGATTTTGGTTCTCTTCGTCAAGTGTGTAGTACTTCATGTTTTTCTAGTGTTTCTCTAACGCGGTTACTTTCACCTCGCTCAATCTTTCATTACCAGTGACTAAAAATGCAAATGCCCTCGTTACTATCGGTAATGAAATTTTCGCATCCGTTAGTCATATTTAAAACCATCCCTCACGGGGAGGGCGTATACGTCCTTCGTGATTTTGTTCAGGCTTCGCTATTCGATCCAGAAATAGGGAATTCTATCCATCGCGATGACTACAGGAGACGCTCACGGGCTTTTCCACTGCTGGATGATGTCGTCGTGCACCATTTCGTCGATTTTTTTCTTTTATATAGCTTCATGTTTGCGAGTTAAAACTGGGTAAGGGCTCTGGCGGAGTGGTCGAACGCATATTCCGATCATTAACCCAAGATAGCTTTTCTATGCAAATCAGGGGGGATGTACTTTTACAAGCAGAAACGCTAATAATTCCCACCGTTCGCCGTAAAGGCGCGTGCACCCGCTAAAGAGAAATTGAATAAGGTGTATTTCACAAGTACGCCTGTGTTATACACCTATCCTTTACATGACAAACCAGGAACCACATCAAATTGGCTCGCGCAGGATAGAAACGCAGTAAGGAAACAACCAAGAACAAGTAAACAAGCGAAAGCGTAAAATGAAGATTTCTAGTACTGTTTTTCTAATTAGTTCAGGAAGAATTATTGAGAACGATATATTTGTGGAACAATCACAGTTCTTTTGTGCCCCTCGTTTACTTCTCTACCAAATGAGGTGCCAAAACCGCCTCGTATCGTTATTTGGTAAGTTTCTTAATGAAGCGTGGCGACCAGTCCCGTACAACCACGTAGAGCGCTGGACGCTGCGTTTCTCGACGCCTTACACCCCTGCGGAAGGTTAGAAAAACATCTACATAAGCACAGCAGAGAAGTGGCCACGTCAGGTGGCTCGAATGATAACTGTAGAAGCGTCATTCAAAATACAGAGCACCATTCTTCACATCCGGCGGCATTTTCTCTACTTCCATTTTAAATAGAAGGATTTTCGTGCATAAATATTTTCACAAACAACGGCTAAATTTGTTATTTCTTGCTTTTCCTTCTTGTTTGGCTGTTTGCTCGGCTCTCTGTCTCCATAGATTGCTTAATTTTGAATTTCTTGCGACTCTTTTCTCCCGTTGCCAATATTGCACGAAAAGTGGTCTACAATTAAGGATAAAAACGTACGAGCTAACGGGCGACATTCATATTTCTTATGGATTGAAGAGTTATTGCGCGGTTTGCTTGAAATTTCGAATTTTTTTGGTATGGCTGTGAAACGTGGATCGTTGAAAATATAGCAGTACGGCCTTTTCAGCGGCAGCACCTTGAGATTTCGAAACAAGCATCGAAATAACGAGAAAGGCGAAAATATTCCGCCATCTCTTAGCTGGGAGAATATCGAGCTGTTTCACGCCATCAGTTCAGTGGCCTTTTCCTAGACCCGGTGAGCGATTGTTTCGATGCCTCGGCCATAATATTGCAACAGCATTTCAGTGTTGACCGCCGAATAGCTGTCAAGTCTCAAGACTGGTTTTGCGTCACTTTAGGAACATGATTCAGGAATGGCGGCGTGGGCGGGGGAAGAGGAAGGAGGGGGGGTACGCCGCTTAATTTCGGAGAACTATACATCACGCAGCTGGTCGTCATAGTTGGAGTTGTTGAACGCGCTGACCTTTTCGTAAGTTTCCAGCCAGCTTTCCGGGTAACGAATGAAGATCCGCGGGAGGTTGGTGGTTCACTGGGCTGCTGCAACACTTTCGCTGCAAGTGCCACTGAAGTTGCCATTGTGGCTTCTGTCGTGGCACTTATCGCTCATCTGAGGAACAAGTTCTTGCTCCGGGGACAGAAATTGCAGCCTGCAGCTGGCTCGATGATGTGGGGCGAAGCTGGTATTCTCTCAGATATTCGGGTCTGTTTCACGGCTTTGCGAGGGCGTCCGGTACATGAACGCAAAGCGCCTCTATCAGATGCCACGTTCTAGTGATGATGAACAGAGGAGCGAAAGCTGTGAATCGTGAAACTCATCATTGGACGAATCTGAGCCCCACAACAGCAAGTGACACTCAAATTACAATGGTAACGGCGAGCACAGTCGGCGATCGTGGAAATCTTATCAGTGTGGTAAGCGTGCCAGCATAATCGCTGGTGCCTGCGTGCCTTGTGTAACGCACTGCAGAATTCTGGTCGCGTGTACAATCGGGTCAGACAAAGTGCGATGACAACAGGCAACGAATAGAACCGCCGATAAAATTCGAGAAATTTCCGATATACGGAGGCGCGTCCTCCACCGAGCGATAACGTTTAACATTTGGCAGCGGCTGAAAAGCGGTCAACGGAAAAATATGAACAAGTGCATGTGTCAATATGCCGTCAATCAGTAAGTGCCATTTTATTCGGAATTCCATATGTACAGTTTCATCGGTGCCTAAATTGCACATTCTTTTCTCGTGTGGTAAACATTTAACAGCAAGTGAATCAGATCACGCGATGGTAGCATGTTTACTTTTTTATCTATATTCAAAAGGAATGGCTTTTTCACGTCGCGCAGGCGCTGCTACAGTCTTCGTCGCAAATTCTTCACCCAGCGGCAAACGGCAGACTATACTTCAAGCCGGTAACCATCGACTTCCCCAAGCCGTGGCCAGAGAGGATCACAGCCGGACCCCTACAGGCGAACAATTTCGCCTATAGCAACGTTCCGCATCGATGACCCTGCATCAGTCAATAAGAGCCACGAAGCGAATAAGAAGTTCAAGGGCCACTGTCATCGACACCACTTCATTCGTGAGAAGTGAACTTTGTTGAACTTGTCAAAACGCAGGTATGCCACTTTCTTCTTGTTTCTATAACAGGCGTCTCAAATTAGAGATTTGCAGTTTCAACTAAAATACTACGCAGTCAGACATAACTATAGCATTCATATGAGACGCAACGCACATACAGCCGGAGTTCCCAAAACTACTAGTGCCGGGTTTTTTAATGACGCAGCCGTGAAATAATTTCCTCGTAAGTCCAGAATAACGAGAGCGCGAACAGCGCTTCCACCCGAGTTATCGAAGCGTATCAGATCGGAAACTGATTCTCGATACTTGCACGGGCCTTGGATATCAGCACAAAAAGCGATCTATCATGGTGAGGGCTTGCGTTTAATAGATGGGGGCGAAATGTGAGGACACTCGTCTACGCAGAGTTAGGTAGGCACACTAAAAAATCCCAGGTGGTCGAAATTTCCGGACTCCCCCACTACTTCGTGCCTCATAATCAGATCGTGGATTTGGCACGTAAAACACCATAATATTTTTGCGTGAAATACACCAGTACGCCTCTTGGGCTGTTGTCTTGTACACGTGGCAAGCACATGCAGCACTAAACAAGCTTGTGAAAAACCGATGCCTAAGTTATGCGTATACGAACACTTTTACAGAATTAAGAGCGCAGTTGCGTAGGCACTTATCGAGGAACAACAACAGTCTTATAGATTTCGAGCTTAACATCTTCCAAAGCTCTACACTCTTTTCACAGTGGACTCCGTCGTAGAGACCTGCGGTTTGTGTGTTATCGCCTGTGGTTCGTTACCACGCGCTAAAACCATGGTCTGCAAGCTTCACTGCCGTAATGCAATGCACCACATGGTTTTGGTACTCACTCTCCTAGAGGCTGGTTTTCCATATGGCAGTCATAAATCCTGACCTTTATGGTAATACACAGGCGGCTCTCCATGTCACTGGCATGGGCTGTTGTCGCTTCAGACGTGTTCCTAGAATTCCCATGTATCCTACAGAGAGACCCAATGTACACCTGCACACGCACATGGTGTACATATTGCGCATGAAAAAGCAATAATACGTTCAACAAGGCACAAAAAACCAGCATAGTAGCCGGCGCTATAACGGCGACAACAGTGGTCCAAACTGCACTGCTCGTGTGTCCACATACGACAGTCCTGAGGCACTGTTCTTCTCTCTCTCTCTCACTGTGTGCATCTTGTGCGCTACTTCCGTTGTACGAAACGAAGAGGCTTGTCCAAAATGTGGAAGCTATGCTTAGTCTTTAAAGCTACTCGAGATATTTTTGGGGCAGGTGGGGCAGATTAATGGTGCAGGCGAAAACATCTTGAAGGTTTATACGAAACAATAGCTGACGTTCTTTCTCCAAGTCTGTCTTTGTGAAGACAAGGTGTCACTAGCCATTTACACAGTTGGGTCACCCGAGTCCTAGCTGTTCAACGGCTGTAGAGTTGGCGCTATGCATCAAAGCTTCCATGCCAGTTCCCCTGGGCTGCATATGCGGTATAAGTAATAACGGAAGCTACCATACCTCCTAGGCAGAAAAAATGCTCTCTAGCAACTGTGTTGGGCAAGTTGCACTATGCTCCTATAGATACATCCATAGCGTAAGGCATTCAAAAGAAGGACGCAAAGGACCTGGCGAAACTTCCAACGGAATCGGCATGCAGCCGCAATTTTTTTCGAGTTCAGAATGTCATTCTTAACCTGATACGCGTCTGTGCAAGCGCTAGGGAGAAAATTATTGGGAAAAAATTATGCGGATCCGACGCACTGTGGAACTCGACGTAAGCCAAGCGTTCTGTGCTGTTTGCTTTGACTGACGATAACTAGCGGTGATATTCACGCCGAATGTTTCATTTATTCAGCGTTTAGTACAATGCGACAGTGGTGAGTTGATAGTCACTGTTACCTTGTGTGTGCCACTGCTGTTTGTCGTCGTAGTACACAGAACACACAGTGAGACGTGTTTTCTTGAGGCGTTGATATGCGCCATTATTCAAAACCTCCGAGTAGGTTAGTACTGTCATTGCCTCACACGGCACATAGACCTTCACCGGCAGATCAATTTTTCGACGATAACGGCCTGTGTTTGCAGCTATCGTGCTTTGAGCGCAACTTCCTTTGTGGGTACAGGTTCGCCCAATAAAAACTTAGACTATTGAGAGTTTTGCAGCCGTGTTTCATCACCTGAAGGAGGTGCCCGTGCATTCATGTAACGAACGCCACCGCGAAGCCGCGATCCAAGCCCGACACCCGAGGACAACACCAACGTTACCAAGTACCAGAGATATGGCCGAAGGCAGCAAGGACTGCAACCTCAGTACGGATTTCTGCTTGAAAAGACGAGGAAGTGCACGGCCATGACAGCAGCTACAAGGGCAGCCCCTGTGTTGCCAGCACCAATCGTGCCGCAGCTGCCCAGGGAAACACCGACGTTCCACGGATAAACATATCAGGACCCGGAAAACTGGCGTGACTGGTATGAAATTTACCAATCAAAAGAACAACGACAAGCTGCGCCATGTCTTTTTCGCATTGTAAGACGCCGCCAGGACATGCCCCCAGAATCGAGAAACCATCTTAACAAAGTAGCACCTGTTGTGCAGCGGCTGACTGCAGACATCCACAAGCGTCGTGGGCAAACAGCGAACCCAAACTCAAGTAGAAAGCCGAGCGCAGCTGCTCAATGAGACCATCGCGATCTTCACGGAAGAGATGACCCGTGCTTTCTGGCAGGATGTTCAGGAAATCTCGCAGGAGAAAAAAGAAGTCCGCGTCTTGGTGCGGGGCGTCAAGGAAGAAATTTTCGCCGAACTGATCCGCAACCCGCCGAAGGCCATAGCTGAGTTCTTGAGAGAGGCAACGACGACTGAGAAAACCTTGTGAATAGCACTACATAATATAACCGCCAAGTGGTCACGATGCCGCAGGGCGCCATCCAAGCACTGGGCTCCTATGACCTCCAAGAGATCATCAGGACCATTGCGCGTGAAGAACTGCGAAAGATCTTCCATTCGCCCCAACTACAGATGGCCTCAGTCGCCTTGGAGCCCAGGAGGAACTAAAGCGATCACTTGGAATTCTTCAGATGCAGCCGCAATCACCGCTACTCCAGCCAGACGCTATGACATAAAGCACCGTCACCCGCCGCCATTGTACCCCTTCGCGCCTGCGCAAGTGCGCTGCAGCGCCACAGTTCCGTGTTCCACCGCCGCCGCTGCCAGAAAGCCCGACAGTGGCCCAGTGCAGCATCCCAAGGAAGACCGACGCTTGGGGCGCCCCCGACCACCATCCGCTCGGCTATCACAGCCGAAAAGCTGCTCACGTTTATCGCTGGTGCCCATACCGTGAATGGGACTACGAGGGTCCGCCGTCTACGCTCCACTCCCGCAGCAAGGTGAACGCCCTCACGATATCGCCCACTAGCTCGCCGCAACTCAGTGGAGCCCTCTATGCCAATCCCGTTCGCCTTCCCCACGCCGCTACCTGTCACCGTAGCACCTACCATACACTGGCCAAGCCGGGGGCCACTGCGTCAGCCCTTATCCGGAAAACTGAAAGGCGCTGCAGATGGAGATGCGCGTGCTGTTTTCAGTTTTGCAAGACGACGCCTTTTAGGAGCTGCAACGACGGCTGCACTCACCACCGGTGCTTTCAAACTTCAACGAAGACACCGAGACGGAAATGAACACCGACGCAAGCAGCGTAGGCCTCGGTGCCGTGCTAGCTTATAGAAAGGACGGAGTTGAAAGCATAATAGCTTACGCTAGCCGGTCACTGTCAAAAGCGCATGCGAATTGTTCTACGACGGAGAAAGAGTGTCTTGCGATCATTTGGGTTATGGTGAAATTTCGGCCTTCCATATAATGCAGGCGCTGAAAAGTGGTAAGCGACCAGCTCGCTTGCGTTTACTAGCAAGCCTAAAGGATCCATGAGGTCAACTAGCGCGATAGAGTCTCAGACTCTAGAAATTTGACATCACCGTGATGCCTAAGTCCGGGAGGAAGTATTCTGACGGCCACTGCCTGTCGCGCGCCTTTATTGGCACGCCACTGCAAGGCGAACTCGACAACGACGCCTTTCTAGGAACAATAATTGCAGACAACACCGCCCAACAGCAACGAGCAAATGCAGAGTTATGAAGCCTCGTGGAGCACTTACAAGGATAAACCGACGTTGCCCTTAGGGCATTTCGCCGTGTATTAACGCGACAGCGTTAAGGAGCTCGTGTCGCAGAAAAGCCGGCGGCTTTGGCCGTGAGCAAAAAATGGCGGAAGGCAATTCATAAATAAAAATAACTTGCAAGATGGGCTGGGTGGGAATCGAACCAGGGTCTCTGGAGTGTGAGACGGAGACGCTACCACTCAGCCATGAGTTTTTTTGTTTTTTTTTATTGCCTGTTTTGTACTTCTATATCAAACAACAAATCACATTTCAGAAAAAAAAAGTTAAATTCACAAGTTTTCAGCACCAAGTGTCAGCCTAACAGGGCCGACTATATTAGAATTCTTTGAGCGCGGTCAAGGGTTCCACCCTTGACAGCCACGCAGGTACACAATCTTGTGCTTTCTGAATTTCCACAAATCTCGATATGCATTATCGAAAACCATTCGTGCAGGCCGAGCATCCGGATCGCAGTGATACCCTGCCATACGGGCGCGCCAGAGACAGGGATGGCCAACTAGCATAATAAGGCCAAACGGCAGTCCATCATCGTTTTCTATAGATAAATATCTAATACCCTGTGGATCTAAAGGAAAGTCCTTTTTGATATTCCTCTGAAGTACATCCCAAAAAAAGACACCCACCCAACAATCTAGAAATACATGATCTATAGTTTCTGGTTTCTCACAGATCAAGCAATGAGAGTCCCAGGGTAAGAAAAGCCCACGATCTTCTAAAAAGATTTTGACATTCAACGTACCCGTGTGAAGCTTAAAAAAGGAAGAGTTGGTCTCTGGCGTTACTTGCATTCTTTTCACCCGCTTATAAGCACGTCTTGCCCCTGGCCTCCACTGTATATGGCCCTGTACATTGGCACAGGGAGAACTACATCGCATACATCTTTGTATAGTGTTTTACGTTTCACTGAAAAAAAGTACTCATTTGAAAATCTAACGGACAAAAACCTTACACTTAAAATTACTTCTTTAAGGAATCCACAAACAGGACCGCTCATATTGTCTGTACAGACTACATAACCAGGTAACGCGCTCTGACTGACTGACTGACTGAAAAACTTTATTGTTTGAAGTATTTACAGGGAGCGTGTGGAGCAGTCCTTAAGGAGCCGTTCCTTATAGAAACTAGGTGGGCACCTCATTACAGGAACCCATTGGCTGTAGCCGCGGCTCGGGCACGGCCGACCAGGGCCTTCTGGCTCGCCAGGTCGCAGCAGCCGAGCAGGGCCGCCTCCCAGTCCTCCCGGGTAGGGTTGGGTATAGGGGGAAGGTGAGGGGTTGATTGGCATGCCCACACCATGTGGAAAATGTCCGAAGATTTTTCCTCACAGTGCGGGCACTTCCCTGTGCACGCAGGGTCGAAATGTTTTTGGATTGCCGGGCACAACAGTGTTTTAGTATAGAGGCGAAGGAGTAAACGCTCATCCGCCTTCGTGAGGCCCTTACAGGGCTTAGGAAAGATTGCATGGCCATATTGGTAGTGTTGAGTGATTTCCTTGAAGGTAAATACCGGATTGGGGTCGGAGTCCGCAGCGACGGGAGGCGAAGGCGATGCCCGGAGAGTGAGCGCGCGGGCAGCGGCGTCGGCCGCTTCGTTGCCCTCGAGACCCTCGTGCGCGGGAGTCCATACTATCGTGCGGGGCGCGGGGACCCCGAGATAATTGCTGCCTTGAAGTAAGCGGTACGCCAAATAGGGAATAAAGCCCCTTTCAATGTTCCTGCAGGCCCCTCGTGAGTCGCTAATAACGACCCGCGAGTCCTGATCTGCGGCGGCGAGCGCGATGGCCACCTCTTCCGCATGTGTTATGTCTTGTGCTTTGAACGTGAGGCCGTTCACCGCGGTGTTTTGGTGGACGACTGCGGCCGTAAACCAACCCCCATGGTGTGGGCCGGAGGCGTCCACGTAGAATACTCCGTGCTTGTTCCCATAGTGACGTGCCAACGCTTCCGCGCGCGCGAGGCGCCGGCCACTATGGTCGTCTC
Organism: Dermacentor variabilis; assembly: GCF_050947875.1. NCBI lineage: Eukaryota > Metazoa > Arthropoda > Arachnida > Ixodida > Ixodidae > Dermacentor > Dermacentor variabilis. The sequence goes on along the minus strand of NC_134577.1, from coordinate 88,432,134 downwards.
GTGTCATGTTGGCCGGAAGAGGGCGCACGTGCAGGGCGTATCTCCAGATTTCCGGGATGCGCACGCGCTCCTCCGTCAGTGTTGGATGGTGGATGTGTAGTCGGGCAAGAAGGCGGCGACCCGACGGCGTCTTTCAGAGTCTTGTGTAGTGGCTTGTCAAGTGTGCTTCTCGGAGTTCCGCGAAGGTGTTGACCATTCCCAGGCCGAGGAGGCGCTGGTTGGATGTGTTGATCGGGAGGTCGAGAGCACGCTTGTAAATTTTACGGAGAATCACCTCGAGGGCGTTCTCGTCAAACCTGCGAAGGTGGAGGTAAGGAGTCGAGTACAACACTCGACTGGTTACGAATGCATGCGCCAGCCGCAAAGCGTCTTTGCACCGTAACCCCCCGCGTTTATTGGAAACCCGGCGAACCATGCGGCCCACCTGGTCCCCCACCTTGCGTAGTTTGGCCAGTGTTGTGTCGACTCGGCGGTGTTTATGAATAAAGAGACCCAGTACTCTCATCTGATCGTATTCTGTGATGGGTCCATTTGGTAGGGACAGTTCGATTTTGGTAGTGCACTTCGGCGAGGGGCGAATGTGCACAAATTGCGATTTGGCCGGGGAGCATTGAAGGCCGCAGCGGCGGGCGTAGGCATCCACGATCTCCGCCGCTTGCTGCAGGTTGGCTTCAATGTCTCCTACCGATCCATGTTTAGCCCAGATGGTGATGTCGTCGGCATACAGCGCGTGCTGTATGCCTTCTACATTCTCCAGCTGAGCCGGAAGTTTCAGCATTGCCAAATTGAATAGTAGGGGTGAGAGGACCGCGCCCTGCGGGGTACCTCTGGTGCCTAATTGGTAGGGGCAGTGTTCTTCATCTTGTATCCGGATGTACGATTGCCGGTCGGAGAGAAATTGTTTAACGTACTGAAACGTGTTGTGTCCACAGTTGGTTTGGGAGAGGTGCGTCAGAATTATGTCGTGTGTGACATTGTCGAAAGCCCCCTTCAAATCGAGGGCGAGTACTGCCTTGTCATTGAGGGGGTATTCGACGGGATTTAGAATTTCGCGGTCTAGTTGAAGCAGAACATCGTGCGCGGACCGGTGCGGGCGGAACCCGAACATGGTGTCTGCGAAAACGTTTTGGTTTTCCAGATACTCGGACAGCCTATCTCGCACCATAGTCTCCATCAGCTTTCCCGCACAAGACGTGAGGGAGATTGGGCGGAGGTTGTCCGTGGTTATGGCTTTGCCGGCTTTCGGAATGAAAGTGACCAGGGCGGTCTTCCATTCGATTGGGAGGATTGCCTCACCGAGCCAGATTGAGTTTATGTATGCGAGGAGCGCCTCGTAGGCCGGGTCGGGAAGGTTGGCAAGTAGTTTCACTGTTATTTTGTCTCTTCCCGGCGCCGTTCCTCGCTTCATTTTAGTGAGGGCCGCCTTCAGGTCGTGGAGCTGGAACGGTTGGTCCAGCTCCGCGTTCTCGGAACCTGCATACGAGTACGCTGGCCCTCGGGGGTCCTGTTGTAAACAAAGGTATTGATCGCGTAGTTTGCATGCTAATTTTGAGATGTCTCCGTCGAAGCTATGGATAGCCCGTTGGAGATGTTTTTGTGTCTCGGCTCTGGTTTGAGTCGGATCGATCAAGGCGCGAAAGAGACGCCAGGTGCTCCGGCTAGACATTTGTCTAGCGGCCGTGTTGCATCGGTCCACCCGATTCGAGTCGGCGAGCTGGGCCGCGTACTCTGCCGCTCGTTGGGTGAGCTCGGCGATGCGAATTTTGAGCCTCCGATTGTGTTTTTGGCGGCGCCACCTACGGACGAGGCTGTGCCGCGCCTCCCATAGGTGCAGGAGGTGGTTGTCGACCTCCGGCGTGGCCTCCGATAGTTGAACTTGAGTTTCCGCCGAACGAAGGTGCGCAACCAATTCTTGCGACCACGCGTGGTAACCTTGTTCGTGAATAGGGGCCGAATTAGTGTAGTTTTGCCGGAACTTGGTCCAGTCGGGTAGGCGGGCTTGGGCGTGGGATCTTGCCAATGGTTTGCTTCTGACGGTTGTGTTGAGTATGCAGTGGTCACTGCCGAGGGTTTCCTCGGTGTTGGCCCATTCTGCGTGGCTAATGTTTTTGGTGAAGGTAAGGTCCGGACACGTGTCCCGAGTCACGGAGTTACCCACCCGCGTTGGATGTGCAGGGTCGGTGTGAAGTCAGGCCCAGCGTGGACGCAAGTTCCGCTAGCTTACGCCCGCGCTTTTCTTCACGCATGTACCCCCAGAGTGTGCTGTGAGCGTTGAAATCGCCCACGATCACCAGGGGGTCCCTGCCCGCAGCCTTCAGGGCGCGACTGAAGAGGGCTGCGAAAGTTACATTTTTGAGCTTGGGAGAACAATAGATGTTGAGTATATGTAATGGTGCGTTTTGTTTCTTAAGCGGAAGAAGGGTGACCATCACATAGGAATAATCAGTATTGAGTTCCAAATCAACCTGGTTGGCTGTATAATTTTTGTGCACGCAGATACAGGAAGAGGGGTCCTGCTGGAACGTGGTATAATTTGTAAGGGTGGCGCCGCTCCCTGGCTCCTGGAGGGCAACCACCGCGGGGAGTGAAGCGAATGTTGACAGGAAAAGCCGGAGGTCCGCCCGCTTGGCGCGGGAGCGGAATCCCCGGCAGTTCCATTGGGTAATTTGGATGGGGGTGGCCGAATTGGTACGGAGAGAACGCTTAATTTGAGGGCTGTCCGCCATGGTCATTGAAGGGAAAGACCGATTGAAGGGACGCTGCCCCGGAGCCAGCACTCGCGGGGAGGGGAGCATCCTCCAGTCCGGAGAGCGAGCAGCTGTCATTGTCTTCTACTTCAATTTCAATGGTGCGTCGCGACGTTTTCGGACAGCGGCCAGACACGTCTTTTATAAGACCGCCGGTTCGTCGGACGCCACGCGAGGATTAAGCGATGTGCTGTGCGACGATTGTCGGTATGCTTTCAGTTATTTTGGCGATGGCGGAGGTGATTGCCGCGGAAATTTGACTTTCTAGGGTGTTGAAACGGGCATCTATGCGGGCCTCTAGACGGGCCTCAAGTGCAGCTTCCACGCTCAGTGCTGCATTCGATGCCGCGGGCTCACTCTCCATAGCCTGAGTTGCGGGGGTAGAGGGGGCAGTGGTAGGCTGTTTTGACTGCGATTCCAGGAGCGTAATTTTTTTGAGCAGCATCTCAATTTGGCCCTCGAGAACTGCAATCTTGGCTTGCTCGGCACTGCGTGCCGCAGGGGGGGAGGAGGTAGGGGAAGAGGAGGCAGCCCTGCCCGTACCGCTCACCTGCGTTCCGTGTTTCACGGCGTTGGCCCAGGCCCTGGCCTCGCCTCGTGGTGGCGACGTCGACAGTTTTCCAGTGTCGCCGTGTGGTGGCGGCTGCGTCGGCGGTCGCTTGCCGGCTCCTCCGGTAGAGCTTCTCGGTGCCGGCTTCTCGGTGTTGCTGTCGTCCCGGCTCGGTGACTCACCGGGGAGGCCAAGATGGCGGCTCTTGTTCTTGGCCGCCATTTTCCTCTTTGTCCCGCCCTTCGGGGCGGCCATCTTGTGTGTGCGGAATTTTGCCGCACACTCACGTGAGTTTGTGGCGTGTCCGCCGCCACAAACAGAGCACCGTGGAACACACTCGTGAGGGGCCCGCACCCCCTCCACAAGCGGGGCTTGTTGCCCGCAGAGTCCGCACGTGTTCTGCTGCGTATTGGGACAAGCATCCGCTCGGTGGCCGACAGCCCCACACAGGCCGCAGGCCGGGATTGTCCGGTAGTAGGTTTGCACTGGGATGAGCATGTTCTCATTGTGCACAAAACGCGGTTTCTCCCTCTCGGCGAAGGTTACCCGAGCTTTGTTAGAGGGGCCGAATTTCCTCACCTCGACAATGGTGCCTGCTCTCCACTGCACCTGCTCTCGAAGCGATTCAGTGGTGTTAGAGTTGCTAACGGCGATGACGCCGTGGCAGATATCGCCTCCGTCTTGCCTAAGGTATCCGTGGAGCGGAATCGGCCCACGGTCGGTGTTGATTGAGAAGTCCCCGAGGAGCCGATCTGCCGCTGCCGGGTTCGGGGTGTGGATCAATATCAGGTTTTGTTCACGGGACGGCAGAACCGTAACAGACCTTGCCACCTCAGGCCCGAGGTAGGCCGTAATGGCGGCACCGTAGCGGTTCTCCGAGAAGGCTTGATGCAGCGACACATGTTCGCGTGGCTTGAGCACGACCACGAAGTCATCAGGGCCCGGTTTTGGAAATGGCCGAGGCTTCCATTTGGTAAGGGCCTTGCGTTTGCTTCCCGCAGTGCGCGAATCGGGAGGCTGCGTCTTGCCGGCCGGTGTGCCGGAGGCTGAAGCGGCGATGGACGCCGCCGTCTTGGCTTGAACGAGCGAGCGACGCGCGACCGCTTCATTGAGAGATTGGTGCCGAAATGTCGGAATAGGAGCGGAGTTTTGATCTTCTGATGTTGAAACCGTCGTCCAGGCCATGGCGTCGGGATCATAACCCCTCAGGAATGACGCGGCAGCCGCCATTTTATCTCGGGAGGCCGGTTCCACGCCGCCGGGAGTCTGCGTCGCCGTGTGGCCTAACGGCGTCGCCCACGTAGGCGGGTGTAATTCGGTCGTAAAATCTTCAGAAGTGGTCCCACCTGGTGAACATTCGTATCCGCGTGGTCCAGGCGGTTTGCTGCGTCGATTGACGTCGGTCTTGCTGGGGTGCAGAGGATTGAGCCGTGACTCCAGCCGAAAATCGACGGAGCCGACACACCACACGTCTTACGCCGTCGCGCGCAAGCCGTAACGCGCTCCTTAGCCTCACTTGGCACACCATGCGCAAGCAAGGCTCGCTTAAGTCGCGGAAAAATAAAAACCGGTTTACGACCTGTCGTATAAAAAGGTGCGTCATTCCCAAACCCCCGTCTTTAACTCGCCTGAACAAATTCGTTCGACTGCATCGTTCCCAATTCGAAGCCCACACAAATACTGCGAATACCCGGTGCAACTTCTGTATATTTACCCTTGAACAATGCAATACCTGCATTGCACACCATATTTTTGCGACAAAAAATAGATTGCAAACTGTAGCTCTTGCAAACATTGACAGATGTCCACCTTTCCACTTGTTCGCTTTTATCTGTGTTTCTCTTGTTTGATCTTGCCAATGCTCATCGTTATTTTTATCATATTCCAGCGGGACGCCTAGGTATTTAACGGGTGTCGTCAGCCACTTCCCGTTGGCGAAAGTAACCGGGGTGGAAAGCCAGTCTCCTTGCCAGAAGCCAAGGCCCTTTCCCCAGTTTACCATGCTTCCAGTTACCTTGCCGACACCCTTCACTACAGCAATAGCTGCAGCTACACTCTCTTTATCTGTACAACAAACTGCGACGTCATCCGCATATGCCAGAATTTTAACTTCCGATGCATTTAATCTGAAGTCTTTAATGTTGCTGCTTTCAATGATCGCTAGGCACATTGTCTATGTATATACTGAACAGAAGGGGACTCAGGAGGCAGCCCTGGCGTACAGAACGCCTTAGGTTAATGGGGGCCCCCACTGACTTGTTAACAATGACTCGCGTAGTTCAGTTCCGGTACGCCAAAGCTACCCCATCTCTAATGATGGTTCCGACATTAATGTGGTCTAGGATGTCAAGCAAAATACCATGAGGTACACAAACGCTTTCTCAAGATCGATCTGTAGAATTGCTACCCCTGCTTGCATAACGTCGCAGCACTCAATCACGCGCCGCATATTATGTATATTAGTCACAATCGAACGCCCCATAATTCCACGTTTGGTGAGGACCAACCAACTCCTTAATTACTTTGTGTAGTCGCCTTCCTAGCACTTTCATCAAGATTTTATAACCACAATTAGTTCATGATATAGGCCTGTATGAGGAAACCAATCTTAATTTCTCTGTCTCTTCTGTCTTTGGTATTAATTCAGTATGTGCTTCCCCAAAAGACCGGGGCAGGACATCTAGTTCGTAAGCCTTATTAAAAAGAACTGTAAGCAGATGAGACAATTCTTTTTTAAACGTCTTGTAAACCGAAGCGCTCAGACCGTCAGGCCCTGGCGACTTGCCGAGATTCAGGTTACCTATATCATTTTCTACTTCCGTTTGTGATATGGGTGATTCCAACTCTGTTCAGGTGTCATCTTGCAGTCGTGGCATTCTCTCAAGAAATTCTTCTTTAAACTTCTCTGCATTCACAGGTCTAGAAGCAAAAAGCGCTTCGTAATGTCGAGCAAAAGCACGTCTTATGCTGTCATTGTCTGTCATTACTATCCCGTTATCTTCAATAATATCTATATAGTTCCGCCGGGCGCGACTTTTTTCGAGTCCAAGTACGCGTTTTGTTGGACATTCATCTATAACCATCGCTTCTACCCTTGCTCTCACTTGCGTTCCGCGATAACGGTTCTCATCATAAAGCTCCAGTTTCTGTTTGATACTACGCAGATCTTCGGCATACACACCTGGCGTTTCGCATTCAAGCGCTGTCAGCTTTTCAAAAATCATCTTGAGCTCTTTCTCTTTCTTTTTGGCTTCAAACATTAAAATGCTGGATCTTTCTACTGCTTAAGAAGAACAATAAGCGTTAGGCCAGTACCTAAGAACATGGACCCCAACCTCCACGAGGGCAGAAGGCAGGCGCGAGCCGAATACGTGGAAAAGACACTCGCGCTACTAGAGAACACGGTGTACACGGATGCTGCCACGTACTCGCGAGAAGGGAAGCGCACGGCCACGGCGGTGGTGGTGGACGGTGACGGGAATCTGATCACATGTGCGACGGTAAAGGCAGCCGACACAGCGGAGGCCGAAGAAATTGCCGTGGCGCTGGCGGCAGTAGAAGGATATAGGACAGGCAGGCCTCTAAACATCTTAACAGACTCAAAGGAAGCGTGCAGAAATTACACGAGGGGCAGGATTAGCAAAGCCGCCCTCAGAATTCTTGGCGGAGGCAACTTCGCCGAGAGGAACGTTACGCACAAGGTAATTTGGATTCCGGCCCACGCAGGCATACAGGGTAACGAAAGGGCAGACAGCCTAGCTCGAGAGACCACGTGCCGAGCAGAGCAGTCGCGCGCCCCGGAGTGTCACCCACACGCTTGTGAGGGAGGATACACAGAAATCTTAAACTTATACAGAGGGACGAGAGCGAAATATCCCCCACCCCACAAAGCTCTAACGCAGGAGGAAGCAACGAGTTGGCGCAGATTGCAGACAAACTCCTTCCCAAATTTATACATCCTGAACAAAATGTACCCAACACAATACAGAGACACCTGCCCATGGTGCGGGGCCACACCCACACTATACCATGTCACATGGGAATGTAAACACAATAAATCATTCCACCAACACAATAACCCGAGTGCGGAGCAATGGGAGAGTCGGCTTACCAGCTGCGAGCTCACGGCCCAAAGGGCCTTAGTGCAGCACGCTAGTCAGGTAGCTAGGCTCAGTGGAGCCCTGGAATAGGGGCCCACCCTTGCTGGAAGAGGCTCCAAGTCGCCGGCGCCCAAGACGACCGAGACCTCGAGACGCTAAATCCTTGAAGGAACGAAAATAAAGTTTCTCTCTCTCTCTCTCTCTCTCTCTCTCTCTCTCTCTATCGCTTTAATTTTTATCTGTTGCTTAAAAATTTCCCACTGCTCTCCTATTCTGTCCCCACTATCTTCATGGATATTCTTAATTGCATGAATCACAGCTTCATTGAAAGATTCTACCTTAATAAATTGGAATTCAATTTCCATTGCTCCCATGAAAAGCTTTTGCTCTCTTTCCTTGATCCTATTTGACATTTTACAAGGCAGTGATCAGTAAAATAAATTGGCGAAACACCATAACTGAGACACTTTGGGATCGTATCCACTGACAGGTACAGTCGGTCCAAGCGGGCACGGCTGTTGCCCTGAAAATGAGTGTACTTCACAGCTCGGGAGCACTCCAGGCACTCTGCAATAACCTCTAGCTCATGATCTGCAATCATTTGTGACAACACATTACTGCTTTTGTCTCTAACCATTCTTCCAGTTGACCTATCACTTGATTTCAAAACGCAATTAAAATCCCCAACCAAAAAAAGCTGCTTATCAATGCACAGATACTGTCTTAGGTTAGAAAAGAAATTAACGCGTTCCTGCGCCACACTTGGAGCATAAACACACATAACACGTCATGCAATATCACTATATGTGAAATCACACAGCACAAATCTACCGCAAGAACACGGAGAAACGTTTTGCTCTGACAGTCCTGGATTCTTTCGAACAAGGAGGACGCACCCACCGGACCTGCCGATAGCGTGGCTCACAACGGCGTGGTACCGTGCAGTGAACCACCGTAGCATGTTCACCGTCTCCTCTTCTCCTTCCACTTTCGTCTCCTGCACAGCCAAAACGTCCAGATCCTCCTTCCATTAACAACCGGTACAGTTGACTTTGTTTTTTTCCTAGAGGCGAGACCTCGAACGTTTAAAGCGGCGAGTGTAAGTGACGTTTGAGAAGCCATCGTTGATTTCTGGAAACGGTAGGCCCGGAGCATGGCGCTTACATTGCGCGTCTAGCTCAATGCTAGACGCCTCCGGGACCGCCCGGTGAGATGGTCTCACCACTTTGCGAAAGTGGCTTGTCGTCAACTTTCCTATCCGCCGTGCCCCCAGGCGCGCCAACCTTGTCTCCTTGGCTTATGGCGTCTTCCAGGGGTCTTTTAACTGCCGAGCTGATGCCAGTACTCCCCGCGACGCCGCTGGCGTTCGATGACTCGCCGAAAGCGTTCATGTCCACACTTGAACTACGACGGACGCTTTTCACCACCACCCTTTTAGACACTTCGTGTGTAGGAGTTTCGGCTACTTGAGCACTTACTTCTTTAGCAGAGTCGTCTCTTCCCTCAGCCATTTTTGCCGCAGAGTCCGGCGGGCTGTGTACGGCCTCTGATCTGTCTTCACTTGCTGGAGTTGAGGCATCGCAATGCGGCCCAGCTGTGCTCACATCCCCGCTAACTTTCGCTGCGTCCTCCGCCTCGGTCACGTCCACAATGTCCACCGTTGAATCCTCCTCACCGGCCGTTGCGGTCACTGCGGCGTAGGAACGAACGCACTCGGCGTCGACGTGACCGACACGCCGGCAGTGTGAGCAACGTGGCATCTTGCACTCTCGACGCACATGTCCCGAACCATGGCAGCGCAAACACTGCATAGGCCGACCTGGTGCAACCAACAGCGCTAGTTCACCGGCGACGCGAATCTGGCGCGAACCTTGAGACCACTCTTGAGCTTCAGGAGCACAGTCCGAGTAGTCTAACCTTTCTCGTTCACTCCTTCCGCACGCCAGCGTTCCCGAGTAACCTCAGTCACTTTGCCAAACGCCGCCAACGCCGTACGCACGTCGTCGTCCGCAACGCCGTGTAGCAACCAATGAAGCCGAAGCCTCACCTGCTGCTCCTGCGGGTCGATGACGAGACAGCGTCGCCCTTTGACCTGAAGTTCTTTAAATCCAGCCAACTGCTTCGTCGCCTCTGGGCTGTTTAATGTCATGGCCCACACATGGTTGATCTGGTAGGCACCCAAAGCCACAACGTCAGGAAGCAGCCGTTCCTTGTGCAAAGCGTCCCGGAAATCTTCGACCCTGAAGGGCCGTGCTCGTACATCTCCGTGCAAGAACAATGTGTTCAAAACGACGCGTCCTGTTGGCAAATTCGGCAAAATAATCTGAAAATCCTTCTCGTCTCCTGCTACCATCCTGTTACTGCGTCCCGGGTGGGCCACTGAGACCGCTCGTGAAGAGCCCGATATTCCGCGTGCGCTCACCTCGGTGGCTGAAGAGGAAGTGACTCAGCCATGGCTTCGATGTTTCGAAGCGACACAAAAGCTCCTCTAGTGAAAGCGGTGTTGCCTTAGAAACGCGCCGTAGAAAGTTGTACTGCGCTGTATTTCAGTAATTATGAGAATATAAATTACAGAAGTCGCAGTTAAACGAGTAGCGAAGTACGTTTCCGCTATATTTCTTTAGCGCTTGGCGCACACGCAGAGCCATCTTGCGGCAAACGCACAAGATCCCCTCCTCACAATGTTCTGCGCTGCCCGGACAGGTGGCGCGCCACTCGCCCGCTTCTGAAGCTGTGCTGAAGCTGTGTTGAAGCTGAAGCTGTGCAGGGTGATATGGGCTGGACTAGTTTTAAAGTGAGGGAAGCTCGCAGTAAAATTGAGTGTGAAGAACGGCTAAGAAATATGGAAGAAAGAAATCGGCTTGGAGAGTGTTCAGGTATCTGTACAGGAAAAACATTGATTCACAGTGGAGGAAAAGAACTAGGAAGCTTACCAGCAAGTATGCGGCCTGTAGGGTGGGAAACACAGCAACAAAGAAGGTCAAGCGGAAAGTAAGAGAGGCTGAAATAATCTCATGGGTGGCGCCAATGGAAAAGACACCTGCCATGAGTAACTACTTAAGAGGAAGAAATGAAATCAGGAAAGAAACAATTTATGATTAACTCAAAGAGAAGCTCATTACTTTTCGAAGCGAGATCGGGATGCCTTACAACATGTACCTATAAAGCAAGATATAAGGCGGAAGAAGAAGCATGGTGTTTGCTGCGGTGAAGCTAGGGAGACTATGGAGCATATTTTATTAAAATGTGAAGACGTCTACCCAGCGGTCGAGTTAGGCGCCACTGGCCTCCTTGAAGCACTTGGGTTCAGCGAGAGCAGTGTAAAAGTAAACATGTCCGCAATAGGCATTAGTAAGATGCGATTAGAGGATTGGTGGAAGAAAAGTAGGGAAACGACAAAAACGGAGACGTACAAAAGCACAGTTCGAAATAGGGGATCAGAAAATTTGAGTGAAGTAGTTCATAGTGTTTTTTCTTTTTATTCTGTTGCCTAGGTAGGGCATTAGGCAATATATTAGCAAGAGCTTGGTGGCGCAACCCACCGCCCCGCTCCAAAGGGGACGCTCATAACATCCATCCATCTATCCATCCATCCATCCATCTCGCATTCGTGTCGTTTGAGCGCATTGGGGCCGTGCGAGGACCGGTGCGAAAATGCCCCAATACCGTTGCGTTTAATAACTTTTCCCGCTCTCTCCCCTTCCAACTTCTAGCGTGCGTCACTCGAACCCTCGTGTTTAGGCGACGCGGCTCCTCTTCCCGCTCACAGCGCAATTCCTAGGTGCAGCGTCCGGTCCGGGACCCCACTGACGAGATCGCTGCTCCGTAGCGCGTCTGGTGGGAAAGCTCCCCTGCGATGTGTGCCGTGCTGCTGGCGAGGAATCGCGTCTGGGTGGTGCTCTCAAGAGAGATAGTGTACGATCCCATCGAGGCGTCAGCCCCACCATCGCATCCACCTTCATAGCGCGTCGCGGCCCGGCTGGCCGTGCCGATCATGACGTTTGGCTCGCGTAGATCGTTCCTCCCTCCGAGACACCGAGTTCTTTGGTTCGTTTTGTCTTCGTTTTCCTTGCGCAATTACGTCCTCGTAAAAAGAACTTCTCCCCACACCACGCAAACTACCTTGTCTTTGTGCCAGCAGCACTGCGGCCAGAAGTCTTGCACGACGATGAGACAGCCGGGCACCCTGGGTTTTCCCGTACGCTCGCACTAATACAAGTACTATTTGCCACTAGTAACCACTGACGTCGCCCGCTACCTCAAGACAGGCCGGGATAGCCAGCGACGAAAAACACCACCGACAAGGCCATCACGTTTACTACAGCCGATCGAGCGTCCTTTCCGACACTTTTAGCAGATTGTGGTGAATTCGCTGGGACCATTTCTGACATCAATATCTGTAAACAAGTGGATATTCGTGGCCACTGACTACTTTACGCGCTACGCCAAAACGAAAGCCCTGCCCAAAAATAGTGCAGCGAAGAAGCGAAATTTTTCGTTGAGAACATCCTGCTGCGACATGGCGCCCCAGAAGCCCTCATCACCGACAGAAGAACGGCCTTTACAGCGGAGCTCACCCAAGCCATTCTGCAATACAGCCAGACAAGCCACACGAGGACCACTGCCTACAAGGCGCAGGCGAACGGCCTAGAGAACGTGTGAACAATGAACAAAACGCTCACCGACATGTTAGCGATGTATGTCGACATCGAACAAAATACGTGGAATGCCGCCCTCCCGTTCATAACGTTTGCTCACAACACGGCTGTGCAAGAAACAGCGCAGATCGCGCCGTACAAGCTGGTTAGCGGCAGGAACTCGACCACGACTCTCGACGCCATGCTGCCGCACGTCACCGGCGAAGTGTATCTGGAAGTCGCCGCCTACCTTCACCGCGTCGATGAAGCCCGACAGCTCACCCGCCTGCCGGTCAAGAACCAGCGGAGGGCCGAAAGCCGACACTACAATCTTCGACAACGTTACGTCGAGTGCCAGTCCTGCGACCGTGTTTGGGTTTGGACTCCAATGCGCCGACTAATGCTTAGCGAGAAGCTTTTGCGACACTATTTCGGACCCTACAAGATCACGTGACGTATTCCCGCACAGGACATGAAGTCGTGCTAGACGCTATTCTGAAATCACAGCGCCGCCAATCACAGCCTGAACTAGTCAATGTTATGCACCTGAAGCCCTTCTGTCAACGCTAACTCAGAATTTGGTGGGGGGGGGGGGGGGGGGGGGCAGGCAAAATCACAGTTGGTTGTAACCACAGGCGCTAAGCTTGTGACAGATAATAGAAGACTGTTCTTGCTTGTTGACTGCTGTGGACTGACTTCTTGCCCGTGCGAAATAATTTGTGCCTCAGTGTACATTTGAGGGAATTAGTTCATGTATTGTTTTGTGCAGAAATATTTGTGTTTTCGGTCGCACGCCCGTTTAGGAGAGTTTTTTATCTTTCACAAAGAAGCGGGGGGAGGGGAGTTATCTTGTGCGAGGTATTCAGATGCGGTAGGCGGTGTCCGGGGTGCTGTGGGGCGCTTGTCCGAAACAAATCGAGCACGACGAACACGACGATGAGGCAATGATGCTTGCGTGTGGCGAACGGAAGGTAAAGAAAAAGGAGACTGAAAATTACGGACGAACAAATTTTACCAATAGCGATTTAACAGGCGAAGATTTAGAAAAAGGAAAATGAAATGCCGAGAGTAGCTCGAGGAACAGCACGGGATTGAGGCTTCATCATCATCATCGTTATCATCAGAAGCGAGCAGTGCCAGGCAGCAAGAGCTCGTCGGGCTCCCGTCCCGAAGCCCGGCTGCTACCTGGTTACTCCATTTACCTGGCCATTCCTCAGCCGGTCACGGTGCCCTGCACTTGTACCGGTACGAATTCTAGCCCTGGGCCTTCCGTTGGATGTCCGGGACTAGACTATGCCTTGCCTAATCAGCGGTTCGTTCCTAGGCTTTCCATGACCGGTCCGGCCATATCACGCTCATCCCTGGCGTCATCGTGAAGCGGAATATACCGACCCGCCGACAACACATTGACGTCCACAAGGTGAACATTCACAAACATTATTTATCGTGGCGTGCGACTACATAATTCTTTGAGACCTTACTAGTTGATTCTATGGGACTTTCGCTCTATTATTCAGGTGTGCAGTGGTTACATGTTTTACTAGTGTTTCTCTTCGCTTCCCCTCGCTCCTTGTTTTATTAAAAGTCACTCAAAATACAAATTACCTCGTTCCTCTCGGTAACGAAAGTTTCCCATCCATTAGTCATTTTTCCAACCAGCTCTCACAGGGAGGGCGTATACCTCATTCGTGATTTTAACGCGACAGCGTTAAGGAGCTCGTGTCGCTGAAACGCCGGTGTCGTCGGCGTCGGTGGCGTTGGCCGTGAGCGATAAATCCCAGAAGGCACTTCATAAATAAAAAACATCTTGCAAGAAGGGCTGGTGGGAATCGAACCAGGGTCTCCGAAGTGTGAGACGCTACCACTCAGCCACGAGTTCGTTCCTTCAAAACGGGACAAAATCGCCTCTAGTGAATGCGGTGTTGCCCTAGAAACGTGCCGTAGAAAGTTATACTGCGGTGTATATCGGTAATTATGACCATGTAACTTACAGAAGTCGCAGTTTCACGAGTAGCGAAGTACTTTTCCGCTAAATTTCTCCTGCGCTCTGCGCACACGCAGAGCCATCTTGCGGCAAACACAGAAGACTCCCTCCTCGCAATGTACGGCGCTGCCCCGACACGTGGCGCGCCACTCGCCCCATGACCGCGTCCGCCTTCATGGTGCATCGGGGCCCAGCTATCTCTGCCGATCGCGTAACGGCTGGCGTAACGCGTTTGAGTAGGTGGTGCGAACGGGATGCGATTACGCTATCGCGTTCCACTCTTGAAGGCGAAGCTTAAGCGTCCTCCATTTTTTGTTCAGGCTACGCTAATTTTACAAAGAAGCGGAGGGAAGGGGGTTATTTTCTGCAAGGTATTCAGATGTGGTAGGCGGTGTCCGTGGTGCTGTGCGGTGCTTGTCCGAAACGAATCGAGCACGACGAAGACGACGAAGAGGCAATGATCCTTCCGTGAGGCGAATGAAAGGTAAAGAAAAAGAAGACCGGAAATGACGAACCAACAAATTTGACCAATAGCCATTTACCACGCGAAGAATGAGAAAAAGGAAAAAGAAGTGCCGAGAGAAGCTCGAGGAAAAGCACAGAATTGAGGCTTCATTATCATCATCAGAAGCGGGCAGTGCCAGGCAGCCAGAGCTCGTCGGGTTCCCGTCCCGAAGCCCAGCTGCTACCTGGCTACTCCATTTACCTGGCGATTCCTCAGCCGGCCACGGTACCCTGCACTTTGACCGGTACGAATTCCAGCCCTGGGCCTTCCGTTGGTTGTGTGGGACCAGACTGCGCTAGGCCTACCCTGCTGTTCGTTCTTAGGCCTTCCATGACCCGTCCGACCACATCGCGCTCATCCCTGGCGTCATCGTGAAGCGGAATATACCGACCCGCCGACCATACATTGACGTCCACAAGGTGAACATTCACAAACATTATTTATCGCGGCGTGGGACTATAGAGTTCTTGACACTTTAGTAGTTGATTCTCTGGGACTTTAGCTCTATTAGTGAAGTGTGTAGTACTTACGTGTTTTCGTAGTGTTTATCTTCAATTCGGCTCGCGCGTTCTTTTATTTAATGTTACACAAGATGTAAATTCCCTCGTTCCTCTGGGTAACGAAAGTTTCGCATCCATTAATCATTTTTACAACCATCTCTCTCAGGGAGGGCGTATACCTCCATCGCGATGTTGTTCAGGCTACGCTAATCGACGCAGAAATGCAGAATTCTATCCTCCTTCTTCGCCAAGAATACAAGAGACGCCCACGAGCTTTTCGACAGCTGCATGATGTTGTCGAGCAGCTTTTCGTCAATTTGTTGTATTATATAGATTTGTGAAGTGTGGTGCGCGACATGGTGCGGTGGTCGGGACGGACAGGAGCAGACGACAAGGGGTGCGCGCGCCGAGGCGAATTCGGTGCTGGAAGGAGAAAAACGACAACGCCGAAGAGCGTCCGGCACGTGAACGCGCGGCGCAAGAAAAGCAACTAAAAGAAGAAAAGCCAACCAATTAGGAAAGATCACGGGGCGTCAGGCAGCCAATCGGAGAATGCCTAATCGGCCAGAGAGTAAAAAAAGCGTGGTGCGCTGGCAAAAGGGGGGAGACGCAGGACGAACGCCTGGAGAGTTCCAGGAAGCGACGCCAGGAGCAGGTCAACCAAGGGACCGGGAGTTGAAGATGGGCCGTCGGGTTGCGGACCCGAGCCACGAGGACTTCACCCGACCGGGGCCTCCTGCCAGCCCGTTCCTGTGCGTCGCCCGTCTACCCGAGCGTGCCGCCAGCTGCTCAAGGCAGGTGAGCTTCTGCGCCCGTGGACAGGACGAGACCAGTCGGGCTACGGGCCCGAGTTCTGCGCCAGATGCCCGGCCAGAACGCCGCCCTCGTCTGTCGTGCCGCCTGCTGCCCGAGGCCGGCGTTCCAGCTTCTGTGCCCGTGGGCAGGACAAGAGCAGTCGGGCTACGGGCCCGAGCTCTTCACCCAGCTGCCCGGCCAGAACGCCGCCGCCGTCTGCTCGTGCCACCAAGCCGCCTGCTTTACCTCTCCAAGGCAGAGCTGGCGCGCTCCGGTCGCCGGTCAGTCAACTTACACCACGACCTTTGGTGAGGCCGGCGCAACTCCTTGCGCCAACTTGTCGCCGCGTCGCCGCGTCGAGACTGTCGTGTGTCCCTGCCGTCGTGGCAAGCCCGGACTTGCGCACTAGTTAGCTTCACACTAGCCCCACATGTGTCTTAACGCCGTGATGTCTGTTTGAGTGTTTGTTTTATTCTTTCTATTTCTTTCTATAATTTATTTTACGCTTCTAGTTTCATCAAAAGTCTTTGTGTGTGTGTGTTCAAAACCAACGGCTTTGTCCTCAATTGGGTTCTCGGAGGCTCCGCCTAAAAGAACGGTTAAAAACTTTAAGTACACGAACCGTTGTCCCCTTATTTGGGCAACACAAGATTCATGTTTGTGCGTCAAAACAGGGTAAAGGCACTGGCGGAGGAATGGAGCGCATTTTTCGGTTATTATGCGATTCTTAGCAACTGCAGTTTCTGGGATCTTTGATGACGACGAAAAGCAGTCCTCATATAGCAGGGAGATGCCATTGAGCTGTTCTTACTTATGACAGGGAAAAGATGGATAAATATCAGAGTGGTTCAAGGCCACGCGCCGTCGTTATATTTTCGGCAAAATCCAAACGGGAACAAGTGCATCGCTGACTGCTGCAACTTCTTCCGGGTATGCCATATTCGTGCATTCTTCAGGTGTTTATGTTCGTGGCTGAAGTTCTTCACGAATGGTTCTGCTTTTCCTCGGCTTAACTGTGCGATACCGTTTGCAACCCCGATTTGACAATCGACCAGCAGCTGTTCGTCGCTCTCGATGATGGCTTTGATGCCTCAGGCTGCTTCTGTGGCGACGAAAATCATGATGGAGGCGCGACGTGCGATACTGACTCGGGTCTTCAAGTACACTTAGGGCGCGATTACTGTGAGAACGCTGCGGCGGTATCGCATGGCTTTATCGATCTTAAGTCGATGACTTCATCATGTTGACTCAGGAAGTATATGCCGAGCATTACGACCCATGAGCACTGTTCCAAGACAACGACGGTCGCAGAGTAAGTCCGGTCATCAACTGTAACCCTTGCCATGCAGATTCCCGTCAGCGTTATTAAGTGTCCTCCAGCTGCCAAGATTTGATGGCCTTCCTAGGCACTCATGACTTTCCTCAACTTGTCGGACAAGGAAGGGGCCAGTGCCGACAGAGCAGTCGGCTCCTGTACAGACTGAGCTAGTGACGCTGTGATCATCAACCAGAACATCAAGGTCGGCAGTTCTTAGCGTTACATCGCGGAGAGTGTCTTATACGTCGAGACGTCAGGTCTCCTTTTTGCGTATTCTTCGCTTCGAGGAGGCACGTACCCAGGATATTTCTTTCAAGGGGGAGGGGGGCGCATCCCCAAGGTAACCTTTCTATGCAAACGAGGGGCGGGGTACCTTTACTAGCAGAAACGTTAATAATTCCCACCGTTCGCTATAAAGGCGCGTACACCCGCTAAAGAGAAATGAAATAAGGTGTATTTCACAAGTACACCTGTGATACACACCTATCCTTTACATGACAAACCAGGAACCACATCAAATTGGCTCGCGCAGGAAAGAAACGCAGCAAAGAAACAGCCAAGATCAAGTAAACAAGCGACAGCGTAAAATGAAGATTTCTAGTACTGTTTTTCTAATTAGCTCTGGAAGAATTATCGAGAACGATATATTTGTGGAACAATCACAGTTCTTTTGTACCCCTCATTTACTTCTCGACAAAATTAGGTGCCAAAACCGACTCCTATCGTTATTTGGGAAGTTGCTTAATGAAGCCTGGCCACCAGTCCCGTACAACCGCGTACAGCGCTGGACGCTGCGGTTCTAGGCGAACTGCGACACCGCAAGAGGTTATTAAAACATCCACAAAAGCACAGCTGAGAAGTGGCTACATGAGGCGGTTGGAATGATAACTTTAGAAGTTTCATTCAAAACACATAGAACCATTCTTCACATCCGGCGCCATTTCCTCTACTTCCTTGTCAAATAAAAAGATTTTCGTGGATAAATATTTTCACAAACAACGGCTAAATTGGTTATCGTTAGCTTTTCTTTCCTGTTTGGCTGTTTCCTCGGCTCTCTCTCTCCATAGATAGCTTAATTTTTCAATTTCTTGCGACTCTTTTCGTCCGTTGCCAATTTTGCACGAAAAGTGCTCTACAATGAAGGATAAAACCCACACGAGATAACGGGCGACATTAATATTTCTTATGGATTGAACGATTATTGCATGGTTTGCACGGTTTGCACGGTTGCACGGTAACCAGAAATCCTAATGATTACGTTGTGTTTAAGCAGTTTAGGAATAAATTAAATAATGACTTGCGCAAAGCCAAGCGTCACTATTACTCAGTAATTTTCGCGGGAAGAAAGAATAATTCAAAGCTAATTTGGCGTGCAATAAATGAGGTAATTAACCATAGAAATATCTCGAATGACATTGGCGAATTGGTTATCGACGGGTCACCAAAATCAGGCGTACTATTAGCCGATTGCTTTAACAACTTCTTCACCGAGCAAGCAACAGCAAAATATAACGCAGATGCGTGTTCTGTTATTTCAAATGAAACAACCAGCTCAGTATTTCTTAGCCCAACAGATCCATCAGAAGTATTTACCGTTCTCATGTCCTTAAGAAATAATTCCAGCTCTGATGTAGAAGGCCTCACAATTAAACCAGTAAAGTTTGTCGCTGACTTTCTTGCACTTCCTTTGTGTCATATTATTAACCTTTCACTAGAATCGTGTGTTTTCCCTGCAAGAATGAAACTGGCTAAGGTTACAGTCATTTTCAAGTCAGGCTCGAAAAACTCCATGAGTAATTATCGCCCCATCTCTATTCTTCCTCTTTTTTCGAAAGTGCTAGAAAAAATTCTGCTCAAACGTCTGCAGAACTTCTTTGATGCTAATCAGTTAATATCACACTCTCAATTCGGTTTCCGCAAAGGTTTTTCTACAGAATCAGCTTTATTAGTCCAAAAAGAAATTATTTTACAGAATATTGAAAACAAACTCTTAACACTAGGAATCTTTGTGGATTTCAGTAAGGCCTTCGATTGTCTAGACCATAATATTCTCTTAGACAAGTTAAACAAGTACGGCGTTAGGGGAAGGACACTTCAAATTTTCAGTTCATATCTTAAAGACCGTGAACAAATAGTGAACATAGATGGTTTTTGTTCATCCAAACGTTATCTGAAATGTGGCGTCCCTCAGGGCAGCATATTAGGACCTTTTCTTTTCAATGTCTATATAAACGATGTGATAACAATTTCGACAGAAGCTGATCTTGTAATTTATGCCGACGACGCTTCCCTATTTATCTCTGGTCTTTCGGTTACAGAAATAAATTCAAAAGCAAACAATGCCCTAAACAGCCTTTTAAATTGGTCTAAATTAAACAATCTCAAAATAAATACAACTAAGTCAAAAGCTGTTATTTTTCGCGCTATAAATCGTCACATAGGGACTAACTTAACCATTAACCTAGGCAATAATATTATTGAGGTCGTTAGCCACCATAAAACACTGGGTGTTGTATTTGATGAGCACCTTCGATGGACTGAGCACACTAATTACGTATCCCTAAGTTTATCTAAAGCTGTTGGAGCACTTTCCCGGTGTCGTGGCATTCTTCCAGTGCACATTAAAAAACAGATATATGTTTCATTATTTCAATCACACATTGCATATTGTCATCTTGTTTGGGGCACGGCATCACCGACTAACATGAATAGAATTGTGAGCCTGCAAAAGAAAGCCATTCGTATCATTGCAGACGAAGAGTACTGCGCACATTCCAAACCGCTTTTTATTCGGTTAAAAATTCTGCCCATCAGTGTTATGCTACCGCACATTATTGTATCTTTATTCACCGCTAAAACCACGTTTCGTACTAACTTCCTTATCAGAATATCAATGCTCAAGGAACGTGTACCGGCAGCCAACACTCGACAATTAGAAAAGTGGTGTCTTCCCAAAACTCGAACGAATTACGGTCAACAAATGTTAAAGTATATAATACCTTACACCCTGAACAATAATACAACCTTAATTGATGGCCCCGCAATAGATAAACGTGCTTTAATTGAATACTTTTTAAACAGTATAGCTTAATCGGCAACAGATTTATATCATGCAGTTTACATTGGGCATTTGGCGTTCTTTTGTGTGGACTAGTGTGGAATGATTTTGCACACATTGTCCAATTTCACTTTCTTTTTCTCGCTCCCCGTTTTTTATAACAGCTCATTCTTCATAAAATATTTAACTTGAAGTTAAGCATGTGTGCACTTGAATGGTGTGTGTGTGTATATATACCATGTACGCGTGTATATGTATATGTAGGTGTACATATATGTATATATATAGGGGCGTATGCGCGCCACTTCTACAGGTTTTTGCGTGTGTACGTGTGAATATAACATGTCAGTGTACAATATTGGTTTGTTATTGGTGTATGTATGTGTAAATATTTTTTTTGTTGTCGTTCTTCACAGCTTGGTGCGAACAGTTTCTTTTTTTCTTTTTTCTTTTTAGTTCTTTTTTTTTGTTCTTCAAAAAAAAAAGTTGCTTTTTTTTCCTCTTCTAGTCCGACATACACTGCTGTTTTGCCGCTGTTGCCACTGCTTGTAGGGCCTCAGGCCTCGTCAAGCTGCTCAATGAGCAGCTTTTTGTCTGGGGTCCATTTTTCCTTTCCTTGAGGAAAATAAAACTGATTCTGATTCTGTTTGATTGAAATTTCGAATTTTTTGGGGATGGCTGTGAAACGTAGATCGTCGAAAAGATACCAGTACGGCCTTTCTAGCGGCAGCACGTTGAGATTACGAAACAAGCATCGAAATAACGAGAAAGGCGAAAATATTCCACCATCTCTTAGCTGGGAGAATATCGAGCTGTTTCACGCCATCAGTTCAGTGGCCTTTTCCTAGACCCGGTGAGCGATCGTTTCGATGCCTCGGCCATAATATTGCAACAGCATTTCAGTGTTGACCGCCGAATAACTGTCAAGTCTCAAGACTGGTTTTGCGTCACTTTAGGAACATGATTCAGGAATGGCGGCTTGGGCGGGGGGAGAGGAAGGAGGGGGGGTACGCCGCTTAATTTCGGAGAACTATACATCACGCAGCTGGTCGTCATAGTTGGGTTGTTGAACGCGCTGACCTTTTCGTAAGTTTCCAGCCAGCTTTCCGGGTAACGAATGAAGATCCGCGGGAGGTTGGTGGTTCACTGGGCTGCTGCAACACGTTCGGTGTAAGTGCCACTGAAGCTGCCATTGTGCCTTCTATTGTTGCACTTATCGCTCATCTGAGGAACAAGTTCTTGTTCCAGGGACAGATATTGTAGCCTGCAGCTGGTTCGATGATGTGGGGCGAAGCTGGTGTTCTCTTAGAGATTCTGGCCGGTCCCACGGCTTTGCGGGGGCGTCCGGTACATGAACGCAAACGCCTCTACCAGATGCGACATTATGGTAACGGTGAAGAACATCGGAGCGAAAACTTTGAATCATTAAACTATTTACTGGACGAATCTGAGCCCACAACAGCAAGTGACACTCAAAGTACAACGATAGCGGTGACCACAGTCGGCGATCGTCGAACTCTGATCAGCGTGCTAAGCGTGCCAGCATAATCGCTGGTGCCTGCGTACCTAGTATAACACACTGCAGAATTCGGGTCGCGCGTACAATCTGGTCAGACAACGTGCCATGACAACAGACAACGAATAGAACCGCCGATACCATTCCAGAAACTTCCGACATATGCAGGCGCGTCCTCTGCCGAGCGATAACGTTCAACGTTTGGTAGCGGCTGAAAAGCGGTCACCGGAAAAAGATGAACAAGTACATGTGTCCATATGCCGTGAATCTGTAAGCGCCATTTCATTCGGAATGCCACATGTACAGTTTCATCCATTGCTAAATTGCACATTCTTATTTTTTCGTTTGAAAAACATTCGACAGTAAGTGAAACAGATCATGCGATGTTTGAACGTTCATTTTTTTTTTTCATTTATATTCAAACGGAAGGGCTTTTTTTTACATCGCGCAGGCGCTGCTATAGTCTTCGTCGCAAATTCTTCACCCAGCAGCAGACGGCAGACTATATTTCAAGCAGGTAGCCATTGGCTTCCCCAAGATGTGGCCAGAGAGCATCACAGCCCGACCCCTACAACCGAGCTATTTCGCCAATATCGACGTTCTGCATCGACAACCCTGCATCAGTCGTAAGACGTGGACTTGCCGAACTTGTCAAAACGCAGGTATGCCAGTTTCCTTTTGTTTCTAGAACAGGTGCCTCAAATTTTGAAATTTGCAGTTTCAGCTAAAATACTACGCAGTCACACACAACTACAGCATTCGAATGAGACGCAACGCACACGCAGCCGGAGTTCCCAAAAAAAACTACCGCGCGGGTTTCTCAGTGACGCAGCCGTGAAATAATTTCATCGTAAGCCCAGCATAACGAAAGCCCGAACAGCGCTTCCACCCGAGTTATCGAAGCGTATCAGATCGGAAACTGGTTCCCCATAGTTGCACGGGCCTTGGATATAAGTGCACAAAGCGATCTGTCATGCCGAGGGCTTGCGTTTATTAGATAGGGGCGAAATGCGAAAACACTCGTCTACGCAGACTTGGGTGCACGTTACAAAATTCCAGATGGTCCAAATTTCCGGAGTCCTCCACTACTTCATGCCTTATATTCAGATCGTGGTTTTGGCACGTAAAGCACCATAATATCGTTGCGTGAAACACACCAGTAGGCCTCTTGGGCTGTGGACTTGTACAAGGGGCAAACACATGTAGCATGAAACTGGCTTGTGAAGAACCGATGCGTAAGTTATGCGCATACGAACAAGTTTACAGAAGTAAGAGCGCGTTTGCGCAGGCACTTACAGAGGGATAACAAAACTCAAATAGGTATCGGGCTTAAGAGGAATCTTTAGCTTCGGGTGCTCCTATCTAAATACAAGTAAAAAGAGAACTCGTTTTTCTCAGGAACCACTGCACCAAATTTGACGAGGTTTGATCATTTAAAAGAAAAACTTAAAATCTAGAGACTGTTGGTTTCGAATTTTTGATTTAGTTCGTCAATTGGGTATTAAAAATTGGCAAAAATAGAAAATTTTCAAGAAACGAAACTATCAAGTTTACAACTATGTAACTCAACAACCAAAATTATAATAGAATTCTGTGAATTGCAATTTAGCACATCTAAGGCGGACAAAATTGATATGTTACATATGAATCTCGCAAAATTTAGTAATATGGAAATACAGCTTTTGCAGAACCTCTGCAAACCACGTAACAAATCGAATTTGTACGCTTTGAATGATCTAATGGATGACGTTTACAGAACTGCGATATCTGTTCTTGATGCAGAGCTATCAGTTTGTAAACTTCGTGGTTTTATTTTTTTCTAACTGTCGAATATTTGAAAATCTTTTTAACAAAATTCATGCCCTAAATCGAAATTGGGCTTCCAACGGTTACTAGAATTTTACCTTCTCTTTCAAATGCAACAAATTTCATTAAAATCGGTACAGGGGTTATCTCTGGACCGCTAGCGCATTTTACATGTATTTGAATAGGCCGCATCGGAGTTGGGCCCGAGCTAAAGCTTCCTCTTAACATCTCCCAAAGCTCTACTTCCTGTCACAGCGGACTCTGTCGTAGGGATCTCTGGCTTGTGCATGATCGCCTGTGGTTCGTTACCACGCGCTAAAAACATGGTGTACAAGATAAACTGCCCTAATTCAATGCAACACAAGTTTCGGAACTCACTCTTCTTGAGGCTGGTTTTCGATATGGCGGTCATAAAACCTCACCTTTATGGTAATACACAGGCGGCTCGCCACGTCGCTGGCGTGGACTGTCGTCGCTTCAGAAAGCGTGTTCCTAGAATTCTGGTATATCCTACGGAGGGACAAGATGTACACCTGCATACGCACATGGTGTGCATATTGCCTCTGAAAAAGCATTAGAACGTTCAACCAGGCATAAGGTACGAGCGCAGTAGACGGCGCTATAACGGCGACAACAGTGGTCCACACTGTACTGCTCGCGTGTCCACATACGACAATCCTGAGTCACTGTTTTTTTCCTCTCTCTCTCTCAATGTGTGCATCTTGTGCGCTACTTCCGTTGTACGCAACGAATAGGGCTGTCCAAAAACTGGACGCTATGCTTAGTCTTTAAAGCTACTGGAGATGCCTTTTGCGGCAGGTACGTTACTGAAATAATGGTGCAAGCGAAAACATCTTGAAGGCTTATACGGAACAATACCTGACGTCCTTTCTCCAAGTAAAGCCTGTCTTTGTGAAGACAAGGCCTCATTAGCCATTTGCACAGTTGAGTCTCCCGAGTTCTAGCTGTTCAATGGCTGTATAGTTGGCGCTATGCATCAAAGCTTCCATACCAGTTCCCCTGTGCTGCATATGCGGTGTAAGTATAACGGAAGCTACCGTACCTCGCAGGCAGAAAAAATACTTTCTAGCTACTTTGCTAAGCCAGTTGCACTTTGGTCCTATAGATACATCCATAGCCTAAGGCATTCAAAACAAGGACGCAAAGGTCATGGCGAAACTTCCAATGAAAGCGGCATGCAGCCTAAATTTTTTCCAGTTCAGAACATCATTCTTAACGAGATACGCGTCTGTGCAAGCGCTGGTGAGAAAATTACTGACACACAAAATTATGCGCATCCGACGCACTGTTGAAATAGACGTAAGCCAAGCGTTGTGTGCTGTTTGCTTTGACTGACATTAACTACCGGTGATATTCACGGCGAATGTTTCATTTATTCAGCGTTTAGTACAATAGCAGAGCGCTGAGTTGATGCTGACTGTTACTTTGCGCATGCCACTGCTGTTTTTCGTCGTAGTACACAAAACACACTGTCAGACGCGTTTGCTTCAGGCATTGTTATGCGCCACTGTTCAAAACCTCCGAGTAGGTTAGTATTTTCTTTGCCTCACACGGCACATTGCGCTTCACCGGCAGATAAATTTTCAATGATAACCGGCTGTGTTTGTAGCTATCGTTGTGCTTTGAGTGTAACTTGCTCTTGTGGGCACAGGTTCGCCCAATAAAACCTTAGTGAAGCTATTCAGAGTTTTGCTGCTGTGTTCCACCATCTGGAGGAGGTGCCCGCGCGTTCAGGTAACAAATGCCACCGCGATGCCGCGATGCAAGCCCCACACCCAAGGACAACGCCAACGTCAACAAGGACCAGCGAAACGGCTGTAGGCAGCAAGAACTGCTACCGTTCTACGGACATCTACTTGAAAAGACGAGGAAGTGCACAGACACGGAAGCAGCTCTAGTGGAAGCCCCAGTGTCGCCAGCACCCATCGTGCTGCAGCACCCAAAGGAACCACCGACGTTCCACGGATAAACATATGAGGACCCCGAAAGCTGCAGGGAGAGGTATGAAATTTACCAATTAAAACAGTGACGACAAACTGCACCATGTCTTTTTCGCATTGTCAGACGGCACCAGGATGTGGTTCCAGAGTCGACAAACCACCTTAACAAAGTGGTACCAGTTCTGCAGCGGCTTCCTTTAGACATTCACAAGCGTTGTAGGCGAAGAGCGAGCCCGAACTCCACTAGAAAACCGAGTGCAGCTGTACAGCGAGACCATCGCTATCTTCTCGGAAGAGATTACCTGTTTTTTCCCGCACGCCCACACATAAATGCCACAGGAGAAAAAAAATCCGCTTCTTGATACGGGGCGACAAGCGAGAACTTTTTGCCGAACTTATCCGCAACCCACCGAAGGCCATAGCTGAGTTCTTGAGAGAGGCAACGACGACTGAGAAAGCCTTGCGAATAGGCACTACATAATATAACTGCCAAGTGCTCACGACGCCGCAAGGCGCCATCCAAACACTGCGCTCCGATGACCTCCAAGAGACAATCAGGACCATTGTGCGTGAAGAACTGCGCAAGAGCTCGCCTTCCTACCAACCACAGCTGGCCTCCGTCACTAAGAGGGTCCAGCAGGAGCTACAGCGATCGCTTGGAGTTCCTCAGTTGCAGCCGCAATCGCCGCAACTCCAGCCAGACGCGATTACATAAGCCACCGTCGCCCGTCGCCTTGGTACCCCTTCGCTCCCATTCCAGGGCCCTGCATCCCCGAAATTCCGGCTTCCACCGCCGCCGCTGCCAGAAAGCTCGACAGTAGCCCAGTGCAGCGTTCCAAGGAAGACCGACGCTTGGCGCGCCCCCGACCACCGTCCGCTCTGCTATCACTGCGGAAAAGCTGGTCACGTTTACCGCTGGAGCCCATGCCGTGAAACGGGACTTCGAGGGTTTGCCGTGAACGCTCTGTGCTCTCAGCAAGGCGAATGCCCTAACAATATCGCCGACTACCTCGCCGCCACTCCGTGAAGCCCCTAACGACCATCCCGTTCGCCGTCACCAGGCCGCTACCTGTCGCCGTAGCGCCGACCGTACACTAACCAAGCCCGAGGCCGGTCCATCAGCCCTTATCCCGGAAACTAAAAGCAGCAACTGAGGGAGATACCGTTGCTGCTTTTAGTTTTGCAGGACGACGCCTTTTTAGGAGCTGAAGCGACGGCTTTAGTCACCACCGGTGCTTTCACACTTCGACGAAGACGCTGAGACGGTCATCAACACCGACGCAGGCAGCGTAGGCCTCGGTGGCGTGCTGGTTCATAGAAATGACGGAGTTGAAACCATAATAGCTTACGCTAGCTGGTCACTGTCAAAAGTGGAAGCGAATTATTCTACGACGCAGAAAGAGCGCCTTGCGGTCATTTGTGCTACGGAGAAATATTGGCCTTCCATGTGCGGCAGGCGCTTCAAAGTGGTAAACGACCATCGCGCTTGTGTTGGCTGGCAAACTTAAAGGATCCATCAGGTCAACTAGTGTGATGGAGTCTCAGACTCTAGAAATTTGACATCACCGTGGTGCGTAAATCCGGGAGGAAGTATTCTGACGCCGACTGCCTGTCGCGCACCCCTACTGACCCGCCACCGAAAGGCGAACTCGACGACGACGCCTTCCTAGGAACAATAACTGCAGACAACACCGCCGAACAGCAACGAGCAGATGCGGAGTTGTAAAGCCTTGTGGAGCACATACAAGACAATAGCTACGTTGTCCTTAGGGTATTTCGCCGTGGATTGTCTTGGTTTTGCTTGCGCAATGACGTCCTCGTAAAAAGAACGCCTCCCCAGTCCGCGCAAACTATCTTCTCGTTGTGCCAGTAGCACAACGAGAAGGTAGGGAGTCTTGCACACCCTGCACGACAATCAGACAGCCGGGCACTTTGGTTTTTGCCGTACACTCGCAAGAATACAACAGAAGTACTATTGGCCACTCGTGAGCACTGACTTCGCCCGCTACGTCAAGACAGTCCGTGATTGCCAGCGACGCAAGACGACGCCGACAAGCCCATAACGTTTATAACAGCCGATTGAGCGTCCTTGCCGAATGTTTTAGCAGATTGTGGTGAATTTCTTGGGACCCTTTCCGACATCAATATCTGTAATGAAGTGTATCTTCGTGGCCACCGGCCACCGCTACGGCAAAACGAAAGCCCTGCCCAAAAGTAGTGCAGCGGAAGTAGCGAAATTTTCCGTCGAGAACATCCTGCCACGACCACTGCCGACCAGGCACAAACGAGTGGCCTAACGAACGTGGGAACAAGACGCTCACCGCCATGTTAGCGATGTATGTAGAAATCGAACACAATATGTGAAATGCCGTCCACCCGTACGTAACCTTCGCTCACACTAGGGCGGTGCATGAAACAACGCAGATCGCACCGTACAAGCTGGTTTACGGCAGGAACTCGACCACGACTCTCGACGACATGCTGCCGCGCGTCACCGACGAAGTGCATCTGAAAGTCGCCGCCTGTCTTCACCGCGTCAAAGAACCTCAACAGCCCGCCCGCCTGTGGATCAAGAACCATTGTGGGACCGAAACCCGACACGACAACCTTCGGCGACGTTACGTCGAGTACCAGTCCTGCGACCGTGTTTAGGTTTGGACACCAATACGCCGACTAGGAGTTGGCGAGAAGCTTTTGCGAGACTATTTGGGAGCCTATAAAATCGTCTGAAGTATTCGCGCACTGGACATGAAGTCATGCCAGACAGTTTTTCTGCAATGACAGCGCCGCTGCTTTCGGCCTGAACTTGTCCATGTTGTGCACCTTCATTTAAGCCCTTCTACCCATACTAACTCAGGCAATTTCTTTTGCACCAGGCAAAGTCACAGGTTCATAAAACGTTGGTGCTGATTACATGATAAGTTGTAACCATAGGCACTAAGCATATGACAGATAATATAGTTCTGTTCTTGCTTGGTGACCGCTATGGACTGATTTATTGTCCATGTGCAACTATTTGTGCCTCAGTGTACAATTAAGTGAAGTAGTTCATTTATTGCTCTGTGCGGAAATATTTGTTTCCGGTCTCAAGCCCATTTCGGACAGCGTTTTTGAACTATCACAAGGGGGGGGGAGAATTTTTCACATATTTCACGGTATTCAAGTGTGGTAAGCGGTGTCTGTGGTGCTGTGTGGGGCTTCTACGAAACAACGTGAGCACGAAGAAGACCACGAAGAGGCAATGATTCTGGCATGTGGCGAACGGAGGATGAAGAAACAGAAGACCAGAAATGACAAACGAACAAATTTAACCAATAGCGATTTAACACGCGAAGAGCAAGAAAAATAATAAAGAAGTGCCGGGAGAAGCTCGTGGAACAGCACGGAATTGAGGCATCATCGTCACCATCACAAGCGAGTTGTGCCAGGCAGCAAGAGCTGGTCGGGTTCTCGTCCCGAAGCCAGCTGGCTACTCCAGTTACCAGGCGATTCTTCAGCCCTCCATGGTCCGCTGCACTTGTGCCTGTAGAAATTCCAGCCCTGGGTCTTCCATTGGTTCTCCGGGACCAGACTGTGCCAGACCTGTTGCGCAAGGAGCGGGGCCTGAACCGCAACGCCTGCTACTAGCGAACCGCGTTGTATACACAAGTGCACTGGAAACGTGGGAGCGTCAATCGACGCCTGGTAGTTATTAGGCACTCCTGGCGTACCTATAATTATGCGTAAGCATTCTATGCCTTCTTCCATAGGAATTTTGTCCGTCCGTCAGTCCGTCCGTCCAGTTTTCTGTCTGTAACGCGTGACAGGATGCATTGCAGGCATGCATCTGAGGTGCTATGCAGGTGTATATAAGGATGCCTTATAACTACGTATCACTAATGAGATTGATGATTTGGACTATAGTGATTACTGAGAGGTATAAATGTAAGTAAGGTTGAAAATAATAAAAACATTAGTTACGATAATATTATTCAAGTCTAAAGGCGATTAATAGAGGGTAACAAGAAATATTGCGCATAATTAAAATCAATTGATGTTAACTTATCAGACTAATCAAAAGTTGCTAAGTTTAGATCAACGGAGCCTAATCAAGGATTAAGGATACCTTGATATTAGCTATACCTACTTAAGTAATCTAAATTATTAATTACATATACAAACATCGTTCTCGTAACTTTCACTAAGATTAAGTAATTCAGCAAACGTCGTCAATATAGACATACCTCAGCCTGAATAATAACTAACAAAATAATTACGTTTATTTACCTATGCTTACGTTTTACATAAGTGCACTTCTCTAGATGACGTTTATTCATGCTATGAGGGGATGTAGCGAGGGCTCCGTATTGCAAAAAAAACTACGCAGAAACTCTACTGGAGTTATCAAAGCGTGCCTAAGCCTACCCCAAATTTAAGTTCGCCCAACCCTGAATTTCAACTTGACCTACTACCAAGCATAAGTTGTCCCACGCTCGAATGTCACGTTGGCCCACCCCCAGATTTCTCAAAATTTCAAGTTGAACCACCCCCAAATATTTAGCTGGTGGCCGACCGAGAAACTTAAGTTGGCCCACCCACAAATTTATATTGGCCTACACCCAAATTTAAAGTTGGCCCACCCAAGAATTTCAAGTTGCCCACCCTCATATTTCAACTTGGCCGACTACCAAATTTAAGTTGGTCCATCTTCAAATTTCAAGTTGGCCCACCTCCAAAGTTCAAGTTTGCCCACCCCAAATTTCATGGTGGCCCACCTCCAAAGTTCAAGTTGGTCCACCCCTCAATTTATATTGGCCCACTCCCAAATATATGTTGGCCTACACCGAAATTTCAAGTTGGCCCACCCCTACTATAGGCTTCCCCATGGATTTTCTGTGGACCCTATGTATCTGTATGGTTATACTCCCTAATCAATCTTTCTTCAATTGTTCCTCATATCTAACAAAGCTGCCAATCATCTACATTTACACATTATAAGTTTTATAACGATTCAATGTCGTAACGTCACACATTACACATTTTTGGGCAGATACAAGGCATTACAAATTTACCGTGACGGACCCATCTTGGTACGCTACTCGCCAAAGAATGCTTATGCATTTAAATACGCTGGGACTTCCTTTTACCTAGTGGGCATGTGTTGATCCTTCCATCTTTCCAAGGTGCTAGCGTACCAGGTGCGGTTTGCTAGCAGCAGACGCTGCGTTGCAGGCCCCGCCTGTTGCGCATTCACCTGGCGTGGGAGGCAGTCCACAGCCGCTTGTCTTTCAGCCGTGTCTGCTTATTCTGGCCGCCAGTAGATGGCGCTACAAGCGTACGTGTTCCCTGTTGATGGCACCCTAAGCAGCCTCCGCAGAGCACATGCCACGTGCTCGCGTGTTGCCTTTCATAAAGGACCACCCTGTACATTAGCGTAAAGCGCCTCTACCAGATGCCATGTTCTAGTGACGATGAACTAAGGAGCGAAAACAGTGAATCATGAAACTATTTATTGGACGAATCTGAGCCCACAACAGTAATTGACACTCAAAGTACAACGATAGCGGTGACCACAGTTGGCGATCGTCGAACTCTGATCAGCGTGCTAAGCGTGCCAGCATAATCGCTGGTGCCTGCGTACCTTGTATAACACACTGCAGAATTCGGGTCGCGCGTACAATCTGGTCAGACAACGTGCCATGACAACAGACAACGAATAGAACCGCCGATACTATTCCAGAAACTTCCGATATATGGAGGCGCGTCCTCTGCCGAGCGATAACGTTCAACGTTTGGTAGCGGCTGAAAAGCGGTCACCGGAAAAAGATGAACAAGGTCATGTGTCCATATGCCGTCAATCTGTAAGTGCCATTTCATTCGGAACGCCACATGTACAGTTTCATCCATGGCTTAATTGCACATTATTATTTTTTCGTGTGGAAAACATTCGACAGTAAGTGAATCAGATCGTGCGATGGTTGAACGTTTATTTTTTTTTTCATTTATATTCAAACGGAAGGGCTTTTTTACGTCGCGCAGGCGCTGCTACAGTCTTCGTCGCAAAGTCTTCACCCAGCAGCAGACGGCAGATTATACTTCAAGCCGGTAGCCATCGACTTCCCCAAGACATAGCCAGAGAGTAAAACAGGCCGGCGCCAATTTCGCCAATAGCGACCTTCCGCATCGACAACCCTGCACCAGTCGTAAGACGTGGACTTGCTGAACCTATCAAAACGCAGGTACGCCAATTTCTTTTTCTTTCTAGAACGGGTGCCTCAAATTAGACCTTTGCAGTTTCAACTAAAATACTACGCAGTCAGACATAACTACAGCATTCATATGAGACACAACGCACACGCAGCCGGAGTTCCCAAAACTACTACCGCCCGGGTTTTTCAGTGACGCTGCCGTGAAATAATTTCCTCGTAAGCCCAGCATAACGAGAGCCCGAACAGCGCTTCCACCCGAGTTATCGAAGCGTATCAGATCGGAAACTGATTCTCGATACTTGCACGGGCCTTGGATACCAGCACACAAAGCGATCTGTCATGCCGAGGGCTTGCGTTTATTAGATGGGGGCGAAATGCGAAAACACTCGTCTACGCAGACTTGGGTGGACATTAAAAAATCCCACGTGGTCCAAATTTCCGGAGTCCCCAACTATTGCGTGCCTCATAAGATGCTGGTTTCGGCACGTAAAACACCATAATTTCGCGTGAAATACACCAGTAGGTCTCTTGGGCTGTGGACTTGTACAAGGGGCAAGCACAGGTAGCATGAAACTGGCTTGTGAAGAACCGATGCGTAAGTTATGCTTATACGAACAAGCTTACAGAATTACGATCGCGTTCGCGCAAGCACTTACTGAGGAACAAGAAAACTCAAATAGTTTTCGGGCTTAACATCTCCCAAAGCTCTAGTTTCCGTCACGGTGGACTCCGTGGTAGAGAACTCCGGCCTGTGTATTATCGCGTGTGGTTCGTTGCCACGCGCTAGAAGCATGGTGTGCAATATAAACTGCCCTAATTCAATGCAGCACATGGTTTCCGAACTCACTCTTCTTGAGGCTGGTTTTCGATATGGCGGTCATAAATCCTCACCTTCATGGCAATACACAGGCGGCTCTCCGTGTCGCTGGCGTGGACTGTGGTCGCTTCAGAAAGAGTGTTCCTAGAATTGTGGTATATCGTGCAAAGGGACAAAATGTACGCCTGCATACGCACATTGTGTGCATATTGCCTCTGAAAAAGCATTAGAACGCACAACAAGGCACAAAAAACCAGCGTAGTAGCCGGCGCTATAACGGTGACAACAGTGATCTAGACAGCACTGCTCCTGTGTCCACATAAAATCCTGAGGCACTGTTTCTTTTTCTCTCACTGTGTGCATTTTGTGCGCTGCTTCGAGTGTACGCAGCGAATTGGCTTGTCCAAAATGCTTTAAAGCTACTGGTCATGCTTTTTGCGACAAGTGTGTTGCTGGCATGTAGCAAATGAGCTACCGTACTTCATAGTCAGAAAGAATGCTCTCTAGCAACTCTGGTAAGCCAGTTGCGCTGTGCTCCTATACATATAAATAGCGCAAGGCACTCAAAACAAGAAGGCAAGAGGCATGGCAAAAGCTTCCAACGGAAATGGGAGTGCATCTTAAACTTCGTTTTACTTGAGAACATCACTCTTAACGAGATAAGCTTCTGTGCAAGCGCTGGTGAGAAAATTACTCAGACAAAATTATGCGGATCCGACGCACTGTAGAAATCGACGTAAGACAGGCGTTCTGTGCTGTTTACTTTGACTGACGATAACTGGCGGTGATATTCCCGGCGAATACGTTTCATTTATTCAGCGTTGAGCAAAATATGAGTGTGGTGAGTAGCTGGTGCCAGTTACCTTGCGTCTGCCACTGCTGTTTGTCGTCATAGTACACAAAACACACAGTGAGACGTGTTTGCTTGAGGCGTTCTTATGCGCCATTTTTCAAAACTTCCAAGTACGTCATTACTTGGAATCCGCATTGCACTTCACCGGCAGATCAAATTTTCGACGATAACCGGCGGTGTTTGCAGCTATCGTTGTGCTTTGAGTGTAACTTGCTTTTGTGGGCACAGGTTCGTCCAATAAATATTTAGTCAGACTATTGAGAGTTTTGCAGCCGTGTTTCACCATCTGGTGGAAGAGCCCATGCATTCATGTAACGAACGCCACCGCGAAGCCGCGATCCAAGCCCGACACCCGAGGACAACTCCAACGTTACCAAGTACCAGAGATATGGCCGAAGGCAGCAAGGACTGCTACCGCAGTACGGACTTCTACTTGACAAGACGAGGAAGGGCACGGCCATGACAGCAGCTGCAATGGCAGCCCCACTGTCGCCAGCACCAATCGTGCTGCAGCAGCCCAGCGAACCACCGACGATCCACGGATAAACACATGAGGACTCGGAAAGCTGGCTCGACTGGTATGAAATTTACCAATTAAAAAGTGATGACAAATTGCACCATGCCTTTTTCGCATTGTAAGACGGCGACACAACGTGGCTCCAGAATGGAGAAACCATCTTAACAAAGTGGCACCTGTTCTGCAGCGGCCTCCTGCAGACATTCACAAGCGTCGTGGGCTAAGAGCGAGCCCGAACTCCTCTAGAAAACCGAGTCCAGCCGCTCAACAAGACCATCGCGATCTTCACGGAAGAGAGGACCTGTCTTTTCCGGCAGGCGGACCCAGAAATTTCGCAGGAGAAAAAAGTCCGCTTCTTGATGCGGGGCTTCAAGCAAAAAGATTTCGCCGAACCGACCCGCAACGCGCCGAAAGTCATAGCAGAGTTCTTCGGAAAGGCAACGACGACTGAGAAAACTTTGTGAATGCGTACTACATAATATAACCGCCGAAGGCTTCCGACGCTGCAAGGCGCCATCCAAGCACTGGGCTTCGCTGACCCCCAAGAGACCATCAGGACCATTGTGCGTAAAGAACTGCGCAAGATCTTACCTTCGTGGCAACCACAGGTGGCCTCGGTCACTGAAGGGGTCCAGGGGGAACTACAGCGACCACTTAAGCTCCTCAGTTGCAGTTGCAATCGGCACAACTCCAGCCAGACGCAATGACATAATCCCCCATCCACCGCCGCCATGGTGCCCCTTCGAGTCCACGCCGCTGCCACAAAGCCGGACTGTGGCCCAGCGTAGCGTTCCAAGGAAGGCCGACACTTGGCGCGCAAGCCGACCACCATCCGCTCTGCTATCACTGTCCAGAAGCGGGTCACGTTTATCGCTGGTGCCCATACCGTGAAATGGGAGTACGAGGGTCGCTGGTACCCGTACAGTAAAATTCGACTTCGAGTGTTCGCCGTGAACACTCCAAGCCCTCAGCAAAACGAATGCCCTCACGTATCGCCCACTACCTTGCCGCCACACAGTGAAGCCCTCGACGACTATCCTGTTCGCCGTCACCAGGCCGCTACCTGGCGCCATCGCCTGTCGACAACCGTCAGCCCTTATCCCGAAAAGTAAGAGCAGCAAGCGATGGAGGTGCGGTTGCCGATTTAGTTTTGAAAGACGACGCCTTTTAGGAGCTGGAACGACGGCTGTAGTCACCACCAGTGCTTTCACACTTCGACGAAGACCAACACCGAAGCAAGTAGCGTAGTCCTCGGTGACGTGTTAGTTCATAGAAATGACGGAGTTAAAAGCATAATAGCCTACACTAGCCGGCCATTGTCAAAAGCGGAAACGAATTACTCTACGACGGAAAGAGTGCCTTGCGATCATTTGGGCTACGGCGAAATTTCGGCCTTCCTTATACGGCAGGCGCTTCAAAGTGGTAAGCGACCACCACGCTTGCATTGGCTGGCAAACTTAAAGGATCCATCAGGTCAACTAGCGCAATGGAGTCTCAGACTCTAGAAATTTGACATCACCGTGGTGCGTAAGTCCGGGAGGAAGCATTCTGCCACCGACTGCCAGTCGCGCACCCCTATTGGCTCGCAACCGCAAGGCGAACCGACGACAACGCCTTCCTAGAAACAGTAACTGCAGATAACACCACCGAACAGCAACGAGCAGATGCAGCGTTATTAAGCCTTGTCGACCATTTAGAAGGCAATACCGACGTTGTCCTTAGGGTATCTCGCCGTGGGTTGTCTTCGTTTTGCTTGCGCAACGACGTCCTCGTAAAAGGAACCTCCCCCCAATCCGCGCAAACTACCTTCTCATTGTGCCAGCAGAACACCGGCCAGAAGTGGGCACCTTGGGTTTTCCTGTACGCTCACAAGAATACAAGAGAAGTACTGTTGCCCACTCGTGACCACTGACGTCGACCACAACGTCACGACAGCCATTGATTGCCAGCGGCGCAAGGCACTACCGTTAAGGCCATCACGTTTTCGCGTTTACTGCGGTCACTTAGGAAATACTGATATGAATCTGAATTGATTAAGGGGGGTTCAGATGATGGAAAGGGATGAGGTTCCATTCTTTTATAGTTCTAGGAAAGAAAGAAAATATCAAGAGGTTTGTCCTGGCAACGTAAGGGGAGAGAGCGAGGGAGTAGGAATGACGGGTTTTCCTGGATGTAGAAAGAGTTGTGTGGACTAGGATCTAAAGAAACTTACGGTTTATGAAGGACCAAAGGACATTCAGGCATATTATCGTTCCCCTCGTTTGAAGGGTGTGGAAACCATTTGTCTGCAGTAATTTAATTATACACTCTTATCGGCCGCACTTGGAAAAAATAAAACGTATGGCTCTTCTCTGTATCCTTTAAAGGCTGGTAATGTTGATTTTAGTGAACGGGTCCCAAATAACGCACGAGTATTCCAAATTGGGTCGAATAAAAGTGGTATAGGCTAATGATTTTTCTTCATGGGATGCATGTCTAAGCTTATGGCGAAGTAGACATAGCTTTCTGAAATCAGAAGAGGCGATAGCGGCAATGTGGCTATTCCAATTTATGTTGTTAATAATTGTTTATTCCAAAATACTTGTACTCGCTCCCTTCAGCCACGGGGTCTTGGCCAATAGAATAAGAAAACTTCACGGGTAGTTTTTTTTCTGTTTTTTATACGTAGAAGCACAGATTTATCCGAGTTTAGTTTCATTCCCCACTTGTTACTCCACTCAAGAATGTTTTTCAAGGCTAAATGAAGAGATAGTTGATCATAAACAGTATTATTTTCGTTAAAAATGATGCAGTCGTCTGCGAACAGACGAATATTGACAGAGGCCTCTATTACATCAACTATGTCGTTACAATGAAGTGGGCCAAGCACGCTGCATTGAGGCATGCCAGAGGTTCCTGAAAGAGAATCACTGCTGCCCGTTGATCACTCCGTAATGTTTTCGACGCGATAAGTAAGCGGGAACGCAGGACAGGATTAAGCCAGGAAGACTAAGCAACTATAATTTACAAATTAATTTGTCATGAGGAACTGCATCAAATGCTTTTTTGAAAATCCAAAAATATCACATCTTACTTGGCCAGCCCTGTCAAGGACAGACGCAAACGAGTGAATGACTGCTTAATTCGGTGACTGTCGAGAGCCCCTTCCTGAAGCCATATTGGAAAGGAAATAAAATGTTACGCTCGTTTAAGAAATCTTTATTGCAGTTAGCAACAATGTGTTCAAATAATTTACAAGAAGAGGATAATATTAAAATCAATCCGTAATTCAGGACTGAGCTTGGGT
Source organism: Dermacentor variabilis (assembly GCF_050947875.1). NCBI lineage: Eukaryota > Metazoa > Arthropoda > Arachnida > Ixodida > Ixodidae > Dermacentor > Dermacentor variabilis. The sequence continues at coordinate 88,394,996 of NC_134577.1, read as the reverse complement.
CACCTTTCTTTAATATAGGAACAGCACGTGCTACTTTCCAATCGAGCGGAAGTACCGCGGAATGTAGAGAGGCCTGAAAGACTACTACGAGAAATTTACTTAAATGTTCCGCATAACGCCGAAGGAAGGTGTTGGCAATGCATTCTGGACCAACAGATGATTTTACTTGTTACGTGAAGAGCATGTTAAGTGCACCTCGATGAGAAATAGTAACGTCAGAAGAGCAGGACGGTGAAGTTTGGAAAGAGGGTTCCGTAGGCGGGGAGAAGACACTGTGGAAGTGGTCATTTAAAAGGTTAGCAACAGCCTTGCCATCAGTTATTAGAATGCTATCGTGTATAATGTTCGTTATGGATTCATTCCGTTCCTTAATAAAGTTCCAGAACTTCTGGTGATCTTCCTTAATAAACTTTGGCAAAAAGTTACTGAAATAAATATGTTTTGCTTCTGCAATGTCCTCTGAAAGGGCGACACGAACATTGGTTGAATTGTCAGTCGGGGTGTCTACCAAGCTGGCATTTCCAAATTCCCTGAGTTTTCCAGGTTTTCCCTCAGTGCCTTTGCGAAATTTCCTGAGTGATGTAGAACTATGTTTTATGTCAAGACAGGCTGAAACCACATCGCCCGATGCTGTCACTCTCTAGTCGTCATTATCATCATCAGCATGGCTACGCCCACTGCAGGACAGAGGCCTCTCCCATACTCCTTTAACTACCGCGGTCATGTACTACTTGTGGCCATGTTGTCCTTGCAAACTTCTTAATCTCATCCGCCTACCTAACTTTCTACCGCCCCCTGCTACGCGTCCCTTCTCTTAAAATCCTTGAACTCTCTAGTAAGCTTGTGAAAAAAAAAATTAAAGAAAAACAACTTAATCCAATTTGAATGCTCAGGAGTAGTTCTTGTGTTATTCAAAAAGAGAATAGAAGGGAGGGATTAGTAAAATGCAGAGCAAATAAAATTTCTTCGAAAGAAATTGCTAATGGTGTCGGACATTCTCAAATACGAATAAAAAAGAAATGCACGTAGAAGCAAATATTTTCGAATATGAACTATTTCTATCAACTGATAGCTCAGTGGTATGAGGCCCGAAACTCGACACAATTGAGATTCTCTCTCAACAGCTCGTAAGTCAACCTCAACTGTCCTGACATACTATAAGCCCGCGCGCGCCGCCTCAATGTTGTGTTTCAATGCTTTAAAGAGTTTATTTTGGTTTGGATGAGGGACACCTGCATCTCGGCATCAGCCGACACTGTTCTTTAAACTCAAGCTCAATCGGAAAATGAGCGCTCAAGAAAGACAAGGTCAAATAGCGAACCAAGACCATTACCAAATCTGGTAGCTTCATGAACTAAATGTACAAGGTTGTGGTCGAGCATCATTTCAAAAAGCACATTTGCGTCGAGAACAGAACCGGCACCTGACATAACACGGTCTCAGTCAATGCCCGGCAAGTTAAAATCACCAATCACTAATAGCTTATTTCTATTGAAACGTGCCAACTGTTCACTTACCCTAAGTAAATAATCGGGGTCAGAGTCAGTTGGTCTGTACACCGCACATAAAACAAAAACATGACCATAAATATTCAGTTTTACGAACAGACTTTCCCTCCACAACAACAGCCACTCCACAGCCCATAGAAGTTCTATTTCTACGAATTATTTTATAGGCAGGCGAATTACGTCCTTGTCGCTGATTTCGCTATGAAGCCAGGTTTCCGTTATAACTGCAACGTGTGGCGAGTGCCACTAAGGAATTTATTCCAGTTGAATTATCTTATTCACGATGCTGCGTGCGTTAATGTTTAGTAATCTGATAAACCTATCATTGACTGGTCCATCAGAATGTTGAGCAGTACGAGAATTAGAGACTATCTCTGCGTTGGTTTGTTTTGTCATTCCAGATGAACACATCATTGTTAATGCGTAGCTTATCATGCTGAAGAGAAACCATCTTTCCCAGGGATTTATCATGTTTGGCACTTTCCCATAACAGCTTACGCTTACGTCCGGTACAGGGGGGCCATTCCGGTATAACCTACAGAGGGACAGAATGTACACCTGCATACGCACGTGGTGTGCATATTACGCCTGAAAAAGCATTAGAACGTTCAAACAGGCACAGAAAACCAGCGCAGTAGCCGGCGCTATAACGGCGACAACAGTGGTCCACACTGCTCTGCTCGTGTGTCCACATACGACAATCCTGAGGCACTGTTTTGTTTTTTTTTTCTCTCACTGTGCGCATCTTGTGCGCTGCTTTTGTTGTAGTGCATTAACGCAAAGCGCCTCTATCAGATGGGACGTTCTGGTAACGGTGAAGAACATCGGAGCGAAAACTGTGAATCATGAAACTAACTGTTTATTGGACGAATCTGAGCCCACAACAGCAAGTGACACTCAAAGTACAACGATAGCGGTGAGCACAGTCGGCGATCGTCGAAATCTGATCAGCGTGTTAAGGATGCCAGCATAATCGGTGGTGCCTACGTACCTTGTATCACACACTGCAGAATTCGGGTCACGCGTACAATCTGGTCAGACAACGTACCATGACAACAGACAACGAATAGAACCACCGATAACATTCCAGAAACTTCCGATACATGGAGGCGCGTCCTCCGCTGAGGGACAACGTTCAAAGTTTGGAAGCAGCTCAAAAGCGGTCACCGGGAAAAGATGAACAAGTGCATGTGCCAATATGCCGTCAATCTCTAAGTGCCATTTCATTCGGAACGCCGCATGTACAGTTTCATCCATGGCTAAATTGCACATTCTTATTTTTTCGTGTGGAAAACATTTGACAGTAAGCGAATCAGATCAAGCGATGGTTGAACGCTTACATTTTTTTTTCATTTATATTCAAACGGAAGGGCTTTTTTTTACATCGCGCAGGCGCTGCTACAGTCTTCGTCGCAAATTCTTCACCCAGCAGCAGACGGCAGACTATATTTCAAGCCGGTAGCCATTGACTTCCCCAAGATGTGGCCAGAGAGCATCGCAGCCCGACCCCAACAACCGAGCTATTTCGCCAATATCGACGTTCCGCATCGACAACCCTGCATCAGTCGTAAGACGTGGACTTGCCGAACTTGTCAAAACGCAGGTATGCCAGTTTCCTTTTGTTTCTAGAACAGGTGCCTCAAATTTTGAAATTTGCAGTTTCAGCTAAAATACTACGCAGTCACACACAACTACAGCATTCGAATGAGACGCAACGCACACGCAGCCGGAGTTCCCAAAAAAACTACCGCCCGGGTTTCTCAGTGACGCAGCCGTGAAATAATTTCGTCGTAAGCCCAGCATAACGAAAGCCCGAACAGCGCTTCCACCCGAGTTATCGAATCGTATCAGATGGGAAACTAGTTCCCCATAGTTGCGCGGGCCTTGGATATCAGCGCACAAAGCGATCTGTCATGCCGAGGGCTTGCGTTTATTAGATAGGGGCGAAATGCGAAAACATTCGTCTACGCAGACTTGGGTGCACGTTACAAAATTCCAGATGGTCCAAATTTCCGGCGTCCTCCACTACTTCATGCCTCATATTCAGATCGTGGTTTTGGCACGTAAAGCACCATAATATCGTTGCGTGAAATACACCAGTAGGCCTCTTGGGCTGTGGACTTGTACAAGGGGCAAACACATGTAGCATGAAACTGGCTTGTGAAGAACCGATGCGTAAGTTATGCGCATACGAACAACTTTACAGAAGTAAGAGCGCGTTTGCGCAGGCACTTACCGAGGGATAACAAAACTCAAATAGGTATCGGCCTTAAGAAGAATCTTTAGCTTCGGGTGCTCCTATCTAACTACAAGTAAGAAGAGAACTCGTTTTTCTCAGGAACCACTGCACCAAATTTGACGAGGTTTGTTGCATTTAAAAGAAAAACTTAAAATCTAGAGACTGTTGGTTTCGAATTTTTGATTTAGTTCGTCGATTGGGTATTAAAAATTGGCAAAAATAGAAAATTTTCAAGGAACGAAACTATCAAGTTTACAACTATGTAACTCAACAACCAAAATTATAATACAATTCTGCGAATTGCAATTTAGCACATCTAAGACGGACAAAATTGATATGTTACATATGAATCTCGAAAAATTTAGTAATATGGAAATACAGCTTTTGCAGAACCTCTGCAAACCACGTAACAAATCGAATTTGTACGCTTTGAATGATGTAATGGTTGACGTTTACAGAACTGCGATATCTGTTCTTGATGCAGAGCTATCAGTTTGTAAACTTCGTGGTTTTATTTTTTTCTAACTGTCGAATGTTTGAAAATCTTTTTAACAAAATTCACGCCCTAAATCGAAATTAGGCTTCAACAGTTACTAGAATTTTACCTTCTCTTTCAGATGCAACAAATTTCATTAAAATCGGTACAGGGGTTATCTCTGGACCGCTAGCGCGTTTTACATGTATTTGAATAGGCCGCATCGGAGTTGGGCCCGAGCTCAAGCTTCCTCTTAACATCTCCCAAAGCTCTACTTCCTGTCACAGCGGACTCTGTCGTAGGGATCTCTGGCTTGTGCATGATCGCCTGTGGTTCGTTACCACGCGCTAAAAACATGGTGTACAAGATAAACTGCCCAAATTCAATGCAGCACAAGTTTCGGAACTCACTCTTCTTGAGGCTCGTTTTCGATATGGCGGTCATAAAACCTCACCTTTATGGTATTACACAGGCGGCTCGCCACGTCGCTGGCGTGGACTGTCGTCGCTTCAGAAAGCGTGTTCCTAGAATTCTGGTATATCCTACGGAGGGACAAGATGTACACCTGCATACGCACATGGTGTGCATATTGCCTCTGAAAAAGCATTAGAACGTTCAACCAGGCATAAGGTACGAGCGCAGTAGCCGGCGCTATAACGGCGACAACAGTGGTCCACACTGTACTGCTCGTGTGTCCACATACGACAATCCTGAGTCACTGTTTTTTTCCTCTCTCTCTCTCAATGTGTGCATCTTGTGCGCTACTTCCGTTGTACGCAACGAATAGGGCTGTCCAAAAACTGGACGCTATGCTTAATCTTTAAAGCTACTGGAGATCCCTTTTGCGGCAGGTACGTTACTGAAATAATGGTGCAAGCGAAAACATCTTGAAGGCTTATACGGAACAATACCTGACGTCCTTTCTCCAAGTAAAGCCTGTCTTTGTGAAGACAAGGCGTCATTAGCGATTTACACTGTTGAGTCTCCAGAGTTCTAGCTGTTCAATGGCTGTATAGTTGGCGCTATGCATCAAAGCTTCCATGCCAGTTCCCCTGTGTTGCATATGCGGTGTAACTAATAACGGAAGCTACCGTACCTCACAGGCAGAAAAAATACTTTCTAGCAACTTTGCTAAGCCAGTTGCACTTTGGTCCTATAGATACATCCATAGCCTAAGGCATTCAAAACAAGGACGCAAAGGTCATGGCGAAACTTCCAATGAAAGCGGCATGCAGCCTAAATTTTTTCCAGTTCAGAACATCATTCTTAACGAGATACGCGTCTGTGCAAGCGCTGGTGAGAAAATTACTGACACACAAAATTATGCGCATCCGACGCACTGTTGAAATAGACGTAAGCCAAGCGTTGTGTGCTGTTTGCTTTGACTGACGATAACTACGGGTGATATTCACGGCGAATGTTTCATTTATTCAGCGTTTAGTACAATAGCAGAGCGCTGAGTTGATGCTGACTGTTACTTTGCGCGTGCCACTGCTGTTTTTCGTCGTAGTACACAAAACACACTGTCAGACGCGTTTGCTTCAGGCATTGTTATGCGCCACTGTTCAAAACCTCCGAGTAGGTTAGTATTTTCTTTGCCTCACACGGCACATTGCGCTTCACCGGCAGATAAATTTTCAATGATAACCGGCTGTGTTTGTAGCTATCGTTGTGCTTTGAGTGTAACTTGCTCTTGTGGGCACAGGTTCGCCCAATAAAACCTTAGTGAAGCTATTCAGAGTTTTGCTGCTGTGTTCCACCATCTGGAGGAGGTGCCCGTGCGTTCAGGTAACGAACGCCACCGCGATGCCGCGATCCAAGCCCCACACCCAAGGACAAGGCCAACGTCAACAAGGACCAGCGAAACGGCTGTAGGCAGCAAGAACTGCTACCGTTCAACGGACATCTACTTGAAAAGACGAGGAAGTGCACAGACACGGAAGCAGCTCTAGTGGAAGCCCCAGTGTCGCCAGCACCCATCGTGCTGCAGCACCCAAAGGAACCACCGACGTTCCACGGATAAACATATGATGACCCCGAAAGCTGCCGGGAGAGATATGAAATTTACCAATTAAAACAGTGACGACAAACTGCACCATGCCTTTTTCGCATTGTCAGACGGCACCAGGACGTGGTTCCAGAGTCGACAAACCACTTTAACAAAGTGGTACCAGTTCTGCAGCGGCTTCCTTTAGACATTCACAAGCGTTGTGGGCGAAGAGCGAGCCCAAACTCCACTAGAAAACCGAGTGCAGCTGTACAGCGAGACCATCGCTATCTTCTCGAAAGAGATGACCTGTTTTTTCCCGCACGCCGACACAGAAATGCCACAGGAGAAAAAAAATCCGCTTCTTTTTGATACGGGGCGACAAGCAAGAACTTTTTGCCGAACTTATCCGCAACCCACCGAAGGCCATAGCTGAGTTCTTGAGAGAGGCAACGACGACTGAGAAAGCCTTGTGAATAGGCACTACATAATATAACTGCCAAGTGCTCGCGACGCCGCAAGGCGCCATCCAAACACTGCACTCCGATGACCTCCAAGAGACAATCAGGACCATTGTGCTTGAAGAACTGCGCAAGAGCTCGCCTTCGTACCAACCACAGCTGGCCTCCGTCACTAAGAGGGTCCAGCAAGAACTACAGCGATCGCTTGGAGTTCCTCAGTTGCAGCCGCAATCGCCGCAACTCCAGCCAGCCGCGATTACATAAGCCACCGTCGCCCGCCGCCTTGGTACCCCTTCGCGCCTATGCCAGGGCCCTGCATCCCCGAAATTCCGGCTTCCACCGCCGCCGCTGCCAGAAAGCTCGACAGTAGCCCAGTGCAGCGTTCCAAGGAAGACCGACGCTTGGCGCGCCCCCGACCACCGTCCGCTCTGCTATCACTGCGGAAAAGCTGGTCACGTTTACCGCTGGAGCCCATGCCGTGAAACGGGACTTCGAGGGTTTGCCGTGAACGCTCTGTGCTCTCAGCAAGGCGAATGCCCTAACAATATCGCCGACTACCTCGCCGCCACTCAGTGAAGCCCCTAACGACCATCCCGTTCGCCGTCACCAGGCCGCTACCTGTCGCCGTAGCGCCGACCGTACACTAACCAAGCCCGGGGCCGGTCCATAAGCTCTTATTTCGGAAACTAAACCCAGCAACTGAGGGAGATACCGTTGCTGCTTTTAGTTTTGCAGGACGACGCCTTTTTAGGAGCTGAAGCGACGGCTTTAGTCACCACCGGTGCTTTCACACTTCGACGAAGACGCTGAGAAGGTCAACACCGACGCAGGCAGCGTAGGCCTCGGTGGCGTGCTGGTTCATAGAAATGAGGGAGTTGAAACAAAATAGCTTACGCTAGCTGGTCACTGTCAAAAGTGGAAGCGAATTATTCTAAGACGCAGAAAGAGCGCCTTGCGGTCATTTGTGCTACGGAGAAATTTTGGCCTTCCATGACCGGCAGGCGCTTCAAAGTGGTAAACGACCATCACGCTTGTGTTGGCTGGCAAACTTAAAGGATCCATCAGGTCAACTAGTGTGATGGAGTCTCAGACTCTAGAAATTTGACATCACCGTGGTGCGTAAATCCGGGAGGAAGTATTCTGACGCCGACTGCCTGTCGCGCACCCCTACTGACCCGCCACCGAAAGGCGAACTCGACGACGACGCCTTCCTAGGAACAATAACTGCAGACAACACCGCCGAACAGCAACGAGCAGATGCGGAGTTGTAAAGCCTTGTGGAGCACATACAAGACAATAGCTACGTTGTCCTTAGGGTATTTCGCCGTGGATTGTCTTGGTTTTGCTTGCGCAATGACGTCCTCGTAAAAAGAACGTCTCCCCAGTCCGCGCAAACTATCTTCTCGTTGTGCCAGTAGCACAACGAGAAGGTAGGGAGTCTTGCACACCCTGCACGACAATCAGACAGCCGGGCACTTTGGTTTTTGCCGTACACTCGCAAGAATACAACAGAAGTACTATTGGCCACTCGTGAGCACTGACTTCGCCCGCTACGTCAAGACAGTCCGTGATTGCCAGCGACGCAAGACGACACCGACAAGCCCATAACGTTTATAACAGCCGATTGAGCGTCCTTGTCGAATGTTTTAGCAGATTGTGGTGAATTTCTTGGGACCCTTTCCGACATCAATATCTGTAATGAAGTGTATCTTCGTGGTCACCGGCCACCGCTACGGCAAAACGAAAGCCCTGCCCAAAAGTAGTGCAGCGGAAGTAGCGAAATTTTCCGTCGAGAACATCCTGCCACGACCACTGCCTACCAGGCACAAACGAGTAGCCTAACGAACGTGGGAACAAGACGCTCACCGACACTTAATGATGTATGTAGACATCGACACAATATGTGAAATGCCGTCCACCCGTACGTAACCTTCGCTCACTCTAGGGCGGTGCATGAAACAACGCAGATCGCACCGTACAAGCTGGTTTACGGCAGCAACTCGACCACGACTCTCGACGACATGCTGCCGCGCGTCACCGACGAAGTGCATCCGAAAGTCGCCGCCTGTCTTCACCGCGTCAAAGAACCTCAACAGCCCGCCCGCCTGTGGATCAAGAACCAGTGTGGGACCGAAAGCCGACACTACAACCTTCGACGACGTTACGTCGAGTACCAGTCCTGCGACCGTGTTACGGTTTGGACACCAATACGCCGACGAGGAGTTAGCGAGAAGCTTTTGCGAGACTATTTGGGAGCCTATAAAATCGTCTGATGTATTCGCGCACTGGACATGAAGTCATGCCAGACAGTTTTTCTGCAATGACAGCGCCGCTGCTTTCGGCCTGAACTTGTCCATGTTGTGCACCTTCATTTAAGCCCTTCTACCCATACTAACTCAGACAATTTTTTTTTTGCACCAGGCAAAGTCACAGGTTCATAAAACGTTGGTGCTGATTACGTGATAAGTTGTAACCATAGGCACTAAGCATATGACATATTATAGTTCTGTTCTTGCTTGGTGACCGCTATGGACTGATTTATTGTCCATGTGCAACTATTTGTGCCTCAGTGTACAATTAAGTGAAGTAGTTCATTTATTGCTTTGTGCGGAAATATTTGTTTCCGGTCTCAAGCCCATTTCGGACAGCGTTTTTGAACTTTCACAAGGGGGGGGGGAGTCTTTTTTCACATATTTCACGGTATTCAAATGTGGTAAGCGGTGTCTGTGGTGCTGTGCGGGGCTTCTACGAAACAACGTGAGCACGAAGAAGACCATGAAGAGGCAATGATGCTGCCATGTGGCGAACGGAGGATGCAGAAATAGAAGACCACAAATGACAAACGAACAAATTTAACCAATAGCGATTTAACACGCGAAGAACAAGAAAAAGAATAAGGAAGTGCCGGGAGAAGCTCATGGAACAGCACAGAATTGAGGCATCATCGTCACCATCACAAGCGATTTGTGCCAGGCAGCCAGAGCTGGTCGGGTTCTCGTCCCGAAGCCAGCTGGCTACTCCAGTTACCAGGCGATTCTTCAGCCGTCCATGGTCCGCTGCACTTGTACCTGTGCACTTGTATGACTAATGAGATTGATGATTCTGACTATATATAGTGATTACTGAGAGGTATAAGTGTAAGTAAGGTTGAAAATAGTAAAAGAATTAGTTACGATAATATTATTCAAGTCTAAAGGCGATTAATAGAGGGTAACAAGAAATATTGCGGACAATTAAAATCAATTGAGGTTAACTTATTAGACTAATCAAAAGTTGCTAACTTTAGATCAACGGAGCCTAATCAAGGATTAAGGATACCTTGATATTAGTTATACGTAATTAAGTAATCTAAATTATTAATTACATATACAAACGTCGTTCTCGTAACTTTCACTAAGATTAAGTAATTCAGCAAACGTCGTCAACATAGACATACCTCAGCCTGAATAATAACTAACAAAATAATTACGTTTATTTACCTATGCTTACGTTTTACTTGAGTGCACTTCTCTAGATGACGTTTATTCATGCTATGAGGGGATGTAGCCAGGGCTCCGTATTGCAAAAAAAAACTGCGCAGAAACTCTACTGGAGTCATCAAAGCGTACATAAGCCTACCCCCAAATTTAAGTTCGCCCACCCCTAAATTTCAAATTGACCCACTACCAAGCTTAAGTTGTCCCACGCTCGAATGTCACGTTGGCCCACCCCCAGATTACTCAAAATTTCAAGTTGAACCGCCCCCTAATTTTTAGCTGGTGGCCGACCGAGGAACTTAAGTTGGCCCACCCACAAATTTATATTGGCCTACACCCAAATTTAAAGTTGGCCCACCCCCGAATTTATAGTTGCCCACCCTCATATTTCAAATTGGCCGACTACCAAATTTAAGTTGGTCCATCTTCAAATTTCAAGTTGGCACACCTCCAAAGTTCAAGTTTGCCCACCCCAAATTTCATGGTGGCCCACCTCCTAAGTTCAAGTTGGCCCACCCCTACTATAGGCTTCCCCATGGATTTTCTGTGGACCCTATGTATCTGTATGGTTATACTCCCTAATCAATCTTTCTTCAATTGTTCCTCATATCTGATAAAGCTACCAATCATCTACATTTACATTATAAGTTTTATAACGATTCAATGCCGTAACGTCACACATTACACATTTTTGGGCAGATACAAGGCATTACCAATTTCCCGTGACGGACCCATCTTGGTAAGGTACTCGCCAAAGAATGCTTATGCATTGAAATACGCTGGGACTTCCTTTTACCTAATGGGCATATGTTGATCCTTCCATCTTTCCAAGGTGCTAGCGTACCAGGTGCGGTTTGCTAGCAGCAGACGCTGCGTTGCAGGCCCCGCCTGTTGCGCATCCACCTGGCGTGGGAGGCAGTCCACAGCCGCTTGTCTTTCAGCCGTGTCTGCTTATTCTGGCCGCCAGTAGATGGCGCTACAAGCGTACGTGCTTCCCTGTGTTGCCTGTTGATGGCACCCTAAGCAGCCTCCGCAGAGCACAGGCCACGTGCTCGCGTGTTGCCTTTCATAAAGGACCACCCTGTACATTAGCGCAAAGCGCCTCTACCAGATGCCATGTTCTAGTGACCATGAACTAAGGAGCGAAAACTGTGAATCATGAAACTATTTATTGGACGAATCTGAGCAAGTGACACTCAAAGTACAACGATAGCGGTGACCACAGCCGGCGATCGTCGAACTCTGATCAGCGTGCTAAGTGTACCAGCATAATCGCTGGTGCCTGCGTACCTTGTATAACACACTGCAGAATTCGGGTCGCGCGTACAATCTGGTCAGACAACGTGCCATGACATCAGACAACGAATAGAACCGCCGATACTATTCCAGAAACTTCCGATATATGGAGGCGCGTCCTCCGCCGAGCGATAACGTTCAACGATTGGTAGCGGCTGAAAAGCGGTCACCGGAAAAAGATGAACAAGGTAATGTGTCGATATGCCGTCAATGTGTAAGTGCCATTTCATTCGGAACGTCACATGTACAGTTTCACCCATTGCTAAATTGCACATTCTTATTTTTTCGGGTGGAAAACATTCGTCAGTAAGTGAAGCAGAACGTGCGATGGTTGAACGTTTATTTTTTTTTTTCATTTATATTCAAACGGAAGGGCTTTCGTACGTCGCGCAGGCGCTGCTACAGTCTTCGTCGCAAAGTCTTCACCCAGCACCAGACGGCAGATTATACTTCAAGCCGGTAGCCATCGACTTCCCCAAGACATGGCCAGAGAGTATAACAGGCCGACCCCAATTTCGCCATTAGCGAACTTCCGCATCGACAACCCTGCATCGGTCGTAAGACGTGCACTTGCTGAACCTATTAAAACGCAGGTACGCCAATTGCTTTTTCTTTCTACAATGGGTGCCTCAAATTAGACATTTGCAGTTTCAGCTAAAATACTACGCAGTCAGACATAACTACAGCATTCATATGAGACACAACGCACACGCAGCCGGAGTTCCCAAAACTACTACCGCCCGGGTTTTTCAGTGACGCAGCCGTGAAATAATTTCCTCGTAAGCCCAGCATAACGAGAGCCCGAACAGCGCTTCCACCCGAGTTATCGAAGCGTATCAGATCGTAAACTGATTGTCGATACTTGCACGGGCCTTGGATACCAGCCCACAAAGCGATCTGTCATGCCGAGGGCTTGCGTTTATTAGATTGGGGCGAAATGCGAAAACACTCGTCTACGCAGACTTGGGTGCACGTTAAAAAATCCCAGGTGGTCCAAATTTCCGGAGTCCCCAACTACTGCGTGCCTCGTAAGATGCTGGTTTCGGCGCGTAAAACACCATAATTTTGCGTGAAATACACCAGTAGGTTTCTTGGGCTGTGGACTTGTACAAGGGGCAAGCACATGTAGCATGAAACTGGCTTGTGAAGAACCGATGCGTAAGTTATGCGTATACGAACAAGCTTACAGAATTACGATCGCGTTTGCGCAAGCACTTACTGAGGAACAACAAAACTCAAATAGTTTTCCGGCTTAACAACTCCCAGAGCTCTACTTTCTGTCACAGCGGACTCCGTCGTAGAGAACTCCGGCTTGTGTATTATCGCGTGTGGTTCGTTGCCACGCGCTAGAAGCATGGTGTGCAAGATAAACTGCCCTAATTCAATGCAGCACATGGTTTCGGAACTCACTCTTCTTGAGGCCGGTTTTCGATATGGCGGTCATAAAACCTCACCTTTATGGTATTACACAGGCGGCTCTCCACGTCGCTGGCGTGGAATGTCGTCGCTTCAGAAAGCGTGTTCCTAGAATTCTGGTATATCCTACGGAGGGACAAAATGTACACCTGCATACGCACATGGTGTGCATGTTCCGCCCGAAAAATGATTAGAACGTTCAACAAGGCACAAAAAACCAGCGCAGTATAGCCGGCGCTATAACGGTCCACAAAGCTCTGCTCCAGTGTCCACATACAATCCTGAGGCACTGTTTCTTTTTCTCTCACTGTGTGCACTTTGTGGACTGCTTCGGTTGTACGCAACGAATTGACTTGTCCAAAAGGCTTTAAAGCTACTGGACATTCTTTTTGCGACACGTGCGTTGCTGGTATGTAACAAATGAGCGACCGTACTTCATAGGCAGAAAAAATGTTTTCTAGCAACTGCGGTAAGCCAGTTGCGCTGTGCTCCTACACCTATACATAGCGCAAGGCATTCAAAACGAGGCAAGAGACATGGCCAAAGCTTCTAACGGAAGCGGCCTGCATCCTAAACTTTTTTTTTTTACTTCAGAACATCATTCTTAACGAGATAAGCGTCTGTGCAAGCGCTGGTGAGAAAATTACTCAGACAAAAATTATGCGGATCCGACGCACTGTAGAAATCGACGTAAGCCAAGCGTTCTGTGCTGTTTACTTTGACTGACGATAACTGGCGGTGATATTCACATCGAATACGTGTCATTTATTCAGCGTTTAGCAAAATATGAGTGTGGTGAGTAGCTGGTGCCTGTTACCTTGCGTCTGCCACTGCTGTTTGTCGTCATAGTACACAGAACACACAGTGAGACGTGTTTGCTTGAGGCGTTCTTATGCGCCATTTTTCAAAACGTCCAAGTACGTCATTACTTGGAATCCGCATTGCACTTCACCGGCAGATCAAATTTTCGACGATAACCGGCTGTGTTTGCAGCTATCGTTGTGCTTTGAGTGTAACTTGCTTTTGTGGACGCAGGTTCGCCCAATAAATATTTAGTCACACTATTGAGAGTTTTGCAGCCGTGTTTCACCATCTGGTGGAAGCGCCCGTGCATTCATGTAACGAACGCCACCGCGAAGCCGCGATCCAAGCCCGACACCCGAGGACAACTGCAGCGTTACCAAGAACCAGAGAGATGGCCGAAGGCAGCAAGGACTGCTACCGCAGTACGGACTTCTACTTGACAAGACGAGGAAGGGCACGGCCATGACAGCAGCTGCAATGGCAGCCCCACTGTCGCCAGCACCAATCGTGCTGCAGCAGCCCAGCGAACCACCGACGATCCACGGATAAACACATGAGGACTCGGAAAGCTGGCTCGACTGGTATGAAATTTACCAATTAAAAAGTGATGACAAATTGCACCATGCCTTTTTCGCATTGTAAGACGGCGACACAACGTGGCTCCAGAATGGAGAAGCCATCTTAACAAAGTGGCACCTGTTCTGCAGCGGCCTCCTGCAGACATTCACAAGCGTCGTGGGCTAAGAGCGAGCCCAAACTCCTCTTGAAAACCGAGTCCAGCCGCTCAACAAGACCATCGTGATCTTCGCGGAAGAGAGGACCTGTCTTTTCCCGCAGGCGGACCCAGAAATTTCGCAGGAGAAAAAAGTCCGCTTCTTGATGCGGGGCTTCAAGCAAAAAGATTTCGCCGAACCGACCCGCAACGCGCCGAAATTCATTGCAGAGTTCTTCGGAAAGGCAAGGACGACTGAGAAAACTTTGTGAATGCGTACTACATAATATAACCGCCAAAGGCTCCCGACGCTGCAAGGCGCCATCCAAGCACTGGGCTTCGATGACCCCCAAGAGACCATCAGGACCATTGTGCGTAAAGAACTGCGCAAGATCTTGCCTTCGTGGCAACCACAGGTGGCCTCGGTCACTGAAGGGGTCCAGGGGGAACTACAGCGACCACTTAAGCTCCTCAGTTGCAGTTGCAATCGGCACAACTCCAGCCAGACGCAATGACATAATCCCCCATCCACCGCCGCCATGGTGCCCCTTCGAGTCCATGCCGCTGCCACAAAGCCGGACTGTGGCCCAGCGTAGCGTTCCAAGGAAGGCCGACACTTGGCGCGCAAGCCGACCACCATCCGCTCTGCTATCACTGTGCAGAAGCGGGTCACGTTTATCGCTGGTGCCCATACCGTGAAATGGGAGTACGAGGGTCGCTGGCACCCGTGCAGTAAAATTCGACTTCGAGTGTTCGCCGTGAATACTCCAAGCCCTCAGCAAAACGAATGCCCTCACGATATCGCCCACTACCTTGCCGCACCTCAATGAAGCCCTCGACGACTATCCTGTTCGCCGTCACCAGGCCGCTACCTGTCGCCATCGCCTGTCGACAACCGTCAGCCCTTATCCCGAAAAGTAAGAGCAGCAAGCGATCGAGGTGCGGTTGCCGATTTAGTTTTGAAAGACGACGCCTTTTAGGAGCTGGAACGACGGCTGTAGTCACCACCAATGCTTTCACACTTCGACGAAAACCAACACCGAAGCAAGTAGCGTAGTCCTCGGTGACGTGTTAGTTCATAGAAATGACGGAGTTAAAAAGCATAATAGCTTACACTAGCCGGCCATTGTCAAAAGCGGAAACGAATTATTCTACGACGGAAAGAGTGCCTTGCGATCATTTCAGCTACGGCGAAATTTCGGCCTTCCTTATACGGCAGGCACTTCAAAGTGGTAAGCGACCACCACGCTCGCGTTGGCTGGCAAACTTAAAGGATCCATCAGGTCAACTAGCGCGATGGAGACTCAGACTCTAGAAATTTGACATCACCGTGGTGCGTAAGTCCGGGAAAAAGCATTCTGCCGCCGACGGCCACTCACGCACCCCTATTGGCCCGCAACCGCAAGGGGGAACTCGACAACAACGCCTTCCTAGAAACAGTAACTGCAGATAACACCGCCGAACAGCAACGAGCAGATGCAGCGTTATGAAGCCTTGTCGACCATTTAGAAGGCAATACCGACGTTGTCCTTAGGGTATCTCGCCGTGGGTTGTCTTCGTTTCGCTTGCGCAATGACGTCCTCGTAAAAAGAACCTCCCCCCAATCCGCGCAAACTACCTTCTCATTGTGCCAGCAGCACACCGGCCAGAAGTGGGCACCTTGCGTTTTCCTGTACGCTCACAAGAATACAAGAGAGGTACTATTGCCCACTCGTGACCACTGACGTCGACCACAACGTCACGACAGCCATTGATTGCCAGCGGCGGAAGACACTACCGTCAAGGCCATCACGTTGTCATGTTTATTGCAGCCGATCAAGCGTCCTGGCGGACAGTTTTAGCAGATTGTGGTGAATTTGTTGGGACCCTTTGCGACATCAATATATGTAAACAAGTCGATCTTCGTGGCCACCAACTACCTTACGAGCTACGCCAAAACGAAAGCGCTGCCCAAAAGTAGTGCAGCGGAAGTAGCGAAATTTTTCGTCGAGAGCATCCTGCAACGACATGGCGCCCCAGAAGTCCTCATCACCGACAGAGGAACGGCCTTTACAATGGAGCTCATCCAAGCCATTCTGCAGTACAGTCAGACAAGGCACAGGAGGACAACTTCCTACCACGCGCAGACGAATGGCCTGACGAACGTGTGAACAAGACGTTCACCGACATGTTAGCGATGTATGTCGACGTCGAACATTATACGTGGGATGACATTCTCCCGTACGTAACCTTCGCTCACAACATGGCGGTGCAAGAAACAACGCAGATCGCGCCGTACAAGGTGGTTTACGGTAGGAACTCGACCACGACTCTCGACGCCATGCTGCCGCACGTCACCGACGAAGTGTATCTGGAAGTCGCCGCCTGTCTTCACCGCGTCGAAGAAGCTCTACAGCAGCCCGCCTGCGGATCAAGAACCAGTGGAAGATCGAAGGCCTACACTACCACCCTCGACGACGTTACGTCGAGTACCAGTACTGCGTCCGTGTTCTGCTTTGGACTCCAATGCGACGACGAGGAGTTAGCGAGAAGCTTTTGCGAGACTGTTTGGGAGCCTATAGGATCATGTGACGTATTCACGCACTGGACATGAGGGCGTGCCGGACGGTATTCTGCAATCGCAGCGCCGCCGCTCACGGCCTGAACTAGTCCGTGTTGTGCACCTTAATTTAAGCCCTTCTACCAACACTAAATCAGGAAGCTTTTTTTGGAGGGGGGGGGGGCGCAGGCAAAAACATAGGTTCATAAAGCACTGGCGTTGATTACATTAGTAGGTTGTAACCATAGGCACTAAGCATAGCTTATTTTATTCAGTTTTACGTCATACTGCAGGTCATGTGGCCCAAGCGTGAAGGTCAAGGTAACAAATAAAAAATACGCGCACAAAAGGCAGAATTGCAAGATATGAAACTTAGAAATGAAAGAATATAGCACAAAACAGCAATGTCACTTAGGAAATACTCATATAAGTCTGAATTGATTAAGGGGAGTTCAGATGATGGAAAGGAATGAGGTTCCATTCTTTTATAGTTCTAGGAAAGAAAGAAAATATCAAGAGGCTTGTCCTGGCAACGTAAGGGGAGAGAGCGAGGGAGTGGGAATGACGGGTTTTCCTGGATCTAGAAAGAGTTGTGTGGACTAGGATCTAAAGAAACTTACGGTTTATGAAGGAGTAAAGGAACTTCAGGCGTATCATCTTTCCCCTCGTTTGAAGGGTGTGGAAACCCTTTGTCTGCAGTAATTTAATTATACACTCTTCTCGGCCGTACCTGGAAAAAATAAAACGTATGGCTCTTCTCTGCATCCTTTAAAGGCTGGTAATGTTGATTTTAGTGAACGGGTCCCAAATAACGCACGAGTATTCCAAATTGGGTCGAATAAAAGTGGTATATGCTAAACATTTTACTTCATGGGATGCATGTTTAAGCTTATGGCGAAGTAGACATAGCTTTCTGAAAGCAGAAGAGGCGGTAGCAGCAATGTGGCTATTCCAATTTATGTTGTTAATAATTGTAATTCCAAAATACTTGTACTCGCGCCCTTCAGCCACGTGGTCTGGGCCAATAGAATAAGAAAACTTCACGGGTAGTGTTTTTTTCTGTTTTTTTATACGTAGAAGCACAGATTTATCTGAGTTTAGTTTCATTCCCCCCTTGTTGCTCCACTCAAGAATGTTTTTCAAGGCTAAATAAAAAGATAGTTGATCATAAACAGTATTATTTTCGTTAAAAATGATGCAGTCGTCAGCGAACAGACAAATATTGACAGAGGCCTCTATTACATCAACTATGTCGTTACAATGAAGTGGGCCAAGCACGCTGCCTTGAGGCACGCCAGAGGTTCCTGAAAGAGAATAACTGCTGCCCATTAATCACTACGTACTGTTTTCGACGCGATAAGTAAGCGGAAACCCAGGACAGGATAAAGCCAGGAAGACCAAGCAATTATAATTTACAAATTAATTTGTCATGAGGAACTGGATCAAATGCTTTTTTTTTGAAAATCCAAAAATATCACATATTACTTGGCCAGCCTTGTCAAGGACTGAAGCAAACGAGTGAATGACTGCTTAATTCGGTGACTGTCGAGAGCCCCTTCCTGAAGCCATATTGGAAAGGAAATAAAATGTTACGCTCGTTTAAGAAATCGTTAATGTAGTTACCAACAATGTGTTCAAATAATTTACAAGAAGAGGATAATATTAAAATCAATCCTTAATTCAGGACTGAGCTTGGGTCACCTTTTTTTAATATAGGAACAGCACGTGCTACTTTCCAATCGAGTGGAAGTACCGCGGTATGTAGAGAGGCCTGAAAGACTACTACGAGTAATTTACTTAAATGTTCCGCACAACGCCGAAGGAAGGTGTTGGCAATGCATTCTGGACCAACAGATGATTTTACTTGTTACGTGAAGAGCATGTTAAGTGCACCTCGATGAGAAATATTAACGTCAGAAGAGCAGGACGGTGAAGTTTGGAAAGAGGGTTCACTAGGCGGGGAGAAGACACTGTGGAAGTGGTCATTTAAAAGGTTAGCAACAGCCTTGGGATCAGTTATTAGACTGCTATCGTGTATAATTTTCGTTATGGATTCATTCCGTTCCTTAATAAAGTTCCAGAATTTCTGGTGATCTTCCTTAATAAAATTTGGCAAAGTGTTACTGAAATAAACATGTTTTGCTTCTGCAATGGCCTCTGAAAGAGCGACACGAACATTGGTTAAATTGTCAGTCGGGGTGTCTACCAAGTTGGCACTTCCAAATTCCCTGAGTTTTCCAGGTTTTCCCTCAGTGCCTTTGCGAAATTTCCTGAGTGATGTAGAACTATGTTTTATGTCAAGACAGGCTGAAACCACATCGCCCGAGGCTGTCACTCTCTAGTCGTCATTATCATCATCAGCCTGGCTACGCCCACTGCAGGACAAAGGCCTCTCCCATACTCCTCTAACTACCGCGGTCATGTACTACTTCTGGCCATGTTGTCCTTGCAAACTTCTTAATCTCATCCGCTACCTAACTTTCTACCGCCCCCTGCTACGCGTCCCTTCTCTTGGAATCCTTGAACTCTCTAGTAAGCTTGTGAAAAAAAAATAAAGAAAAACAACTTAATCCAATTTGAATGCTCAGGAGTAGTTTTTGTGTTATTCAAAAAGAGAATAGAAGGGAGGGGTTAGTAAAATGCAGAGCAAATAAAATTTCTTCTTAAGAAATTCCTAATGGTGTCGGACATTCTCAAATACGAATAAAAAAGAAATGCACGTAGAAGCAAATATTTTCGGATATGAACTATTTCTATCAACTGATAGCTCAGTGGTATGAGGCCCGAAATTTGACACAATTGAGATTCTCTCTCAACAGCTCGTAAGTCAACCTCAACTGTCCTGACATACTCTAAGCCCGCGCACGCCGCCTCAATGTTGTGTTTCAATGCTTTAAAGAGTTTATTTTGGTTTGGATGAGGGACACCTGCATCTCGGCATCAGCCGACACTGTTCTTTAAACTCAAGCTCAATCGGAAAATGAGCGTTCAAGAAAGACAAGTTCAACAAGCGAACCAAGACCATTACCAAATCTGGTAGCTTCATGAACTACTTGTACAAGGTTGTGGTCGAGCATCATTTCAAAAAGCACATTTGCGTCGAGAACAGAACCGGCACCTGACATAACACGGTCTCAGTCAATGCCCGGCAAGTTGAAATCACCAACCACTAATAGCTTATTTCTATTGAAATGTGCCATCTGTTCACTTAGCCTAAGTAAATAATCGGGGGAAGAGTCAGGTGGTCTGTACACCGCACATAAAGCAAAAACATGACCCTAAATGTTCAGTTTTACGAACAGACTTTCACTCCACAACAACAGCCACTCCACCGCCCGTAGAAGTTCTATTTCTACGAATTATTTTGTAGGCAGGCGAATTACGTCCTTGTCACTGATTTCGCTATGAAGCCAGGTTTCCGTTATAACTGCAACGTGTGGCGAGTGCCACTAAAGAATTGATTCCAGTTGAATTATCTTATTCACGATGCTGCGTGCGTTAATGTTTAGTAATCTGATAAACCTGTCATTGACTGGTCCATCAGAATGTTGAGCAGTACGAGAATTAGAGACTACCTCGGCGTTGGTTTGTTTTGTCATTCCATATCATATCATTGTTAATGCGTAGCTTATCATGCTGAAGAGAAACCTTCCTTCCGAGGGATTTATCTTGTTTGGCACTTTCCCATAACAGCTTACGCTTCTTCGAAGTGACCTTCAAATAATCGTTTTGAACAAAAATGTTGCTTCCCTTAGCTTAGAAACATTTTTAAATATTGCTACTTTCTCATTACAATCCTGCAGAAACATTATGGCCGGTCTTTTAGGGCCAGTCCTACCACGTCTGTGAATACGGCCAATGGAAACGCACTTTGCGCTTTTAGATCACATTCCGTCTCATTTGGCTCTTCAAGGATACCATGAATAACTATGTTGGAACGCCTACTTCTATCCGCAATATCAATGAGCTTTCAAGCGTGATTATTCAGTCTCTTGAAACGTCTTTACTGTGTTTTCAAGGCAGCCCAAGCCAGCCGTATCAGATTTAGGTTCCGATATCTGACCTTGAAGCCGCTGAAACAGTTCTCTTGTTTGAACTGTCACGTTTTTGTCTTTTTGTTTTCAAGTCGGCTAATTCCTCTCGCAGGAAATTTTGACCGTCAAGAACTTTATGCAATGAATCGGCGTTAGTGGGTCCAGGATTAGTTTCACGTCCCCACTCAGCAAAAGTTTTAGAACATGAACACACTCGCGACATATTTTAGAACACTGTCGTGGGCACGGCAGTATCAGCAAGAGAGGACAGTCACTACTAAACGTAGAATAGCAAGAACTAACTTGCACAAAGCAGAAGAACGGCTTGGTGAGTGACATGCCTCGGCAAGGCCCACCGTGCCCACTGTTCTATACGGGCAACGCTAGATGACGTCATGAAACCAGGGGGGTGGGGGTGGAGCATGCTGGAGAGGGGCGGTATTTTCCATTAGCTTGACTTCGTGCGATGTTGGCGCCTCGAAATCTTCGTCAGGTTGATCAAGCGGTGCCGGTATTTCATCATAGGGTAGGCGATGAACCAACGTTCCGGCGACCCAGAGAAGCAAGCTCTACACAAAACAGAAGAACGGCTTGGTGAGTGGCATGCCTAGACAAGGCCCACGGTGCCCACTCTGACTGATAATATGACTGTTAATATAGGACTGTTCTTGCTTGTTGACTGCTGTGGACTCACTTATTGTCCTGTGCAACAATTTGTGCCTCAGTGTATATTTAAGTGAATTAGTTCATTGATTGCATTGTGCGGAAATATTTGTGCTTGTAGTCTCATGCCCATTTAGGACAATTCTTTTTTAACTTTCACAAGGAGGGGGGGGGGTGCTGATTTTGTCATATCGTGCGCGGTATTCGAATGTGGTAAGCGGCGTCCTTGGTGCTGTGCGGTGGTTGTACGAAACGACGCGAGCACGGCGAAGACGACGAAGAGGCAATGATGCTGGTATGTGGCGAACGGAAGATGCAGAAAAAGAACGGAAGTGACGAACGAACAAATTTGACCAATAGCGATTTAACACGCGAAGAGTGAGAAACAGGAAAAGGAAGTGGCGGGAGGAGCTCGTGGAACAGCACAGAAGCGAGCAGTGCCAAGCAGGAAGAGCTCGTCGGGTTCCCGTCCCGAAGCCCAGCTGCTACCTGGCTACTCCATTTACCTGGCGATTCTTCAGCCGGCCACGGACCGCTGCACTTGGACCGGTACGAATTCCAGCCCTGGTCGTTCCATTGGTTGTCCCGGATCAGACTGTGCCAGGCCTACCCTGCTGTTCGTTCCTAGGCCTTCCGTGACCCGTCCGACTATACCACTCTCATCCCTGGCGTCATCGTGAAGCAGAATCTATCGACCCGGACACAACACATCGACGTCCACAGGGTGAACATTCACAAACATTATCACGGCGTGGGCCGTGATAATGTTTGTGAATGTGGCCGCGTGGCCCGTGCTCTGTGGAGGCTGCTTAGAGCGCCAGCACGTGACAGCAAGGCGAAGCACGCCTGCTTGTGGCGTCATCGGCTGGCGGCCAGAATAACCAGGCGTGGCTGAGAAGCAAGCGCCTGCTGGAGTCAGCTGGTATCCCCCCCCTCCTCGTATGTCTGTTGGGCGAGGAGCGGGGCCTGCACCTCAATGCCTGCTGCTAGCAAACCGCGTTGTATACGCAAGTGCAATGGAACGTGGAAGCGTAAATATACGGCCGGTAGTTATTAGGCACTCCTGGAGTACCTATGTTAATTCGTAAGTATTCTATGCCTTCTTCCATCAGAACTTTGTCCGTCCGTCAGTCCGTCCGTCCAGTTTTCTGTCTGTAACGCGTGACAGGATGCATTGCATGCATAGATACACCTGAGGCGCTATGCAGGAGTATATAAGAATACCTTATAACTACGTATGACTAATGACATTGATAATTTTGACTATATATAGTGATTACCGAGAGGTGTAAGTGTAAGTAAGGTTGAAAAGACTAATAAAATTAGTTACGATAAAATTAGTCAAGTGTAAAGGCGATTAACAGAGGGTAATTAGGAATACTCCGGCTAATTAAAATCAATTGATGGTAAATTATTAGACTAATCAAAGGAACCCAATCAAGGATTTTAGTTACCTTGATATTAGTTATACCTAATTAAATAATCTTAATAATTACATATATGAACGTCGTTGTCGTAATTTTAATTACAATTAACTGATTAAGTTATTAAGCAAACGTCGTCAATATAGAAATACCTAATCCTGAATAATAAGTAACAAAATAATTACGTTTCTTTAACTAAGCTTACGTTTCGCTTCAGTGCACTTCTCTCCTAAACCGCTTCGAATCAGGTGACGTTTATTCATGCTATGAGATGTAGCCAGGGCTCCGTGCTACAAAAAAGTACGCAGAAACTCTACTGGCATTCTCAAAGTGTGCATAAGCCTACCCCCAAATTTAGGTTGGCCCACCCCCAAATTTCAACTTGACCCATTACCAAATTTGAGTTGTCCTACGCTCGAATGTCACGTTGGCCCACCTCCAGATTTCTCAAAATTTCAAGTTGGCCCACCCCCAAATTTTCAGCTGGGGGCCCACCGAGAAATTTAAATTGGCCCACCCTCAAATTTATGTTGGCCTACACCCAAATTTCAAATTCGCCCACCCCCGAATTTCAATTTGGCTCACCCTCATATTTCAGTTTGGCCGACTACCAAACTTAAGAGGAAGCTTTAGCTCGGGCCGAACTCCGACGCGGCCTATTCAAATACATGTAAAACGAAAAAACGTTTTTATGAGATAACCCCTGGACCGATTTTGATGAAATTTGTCGCATTTGAAAGAGAAAGTTAAATTCTAGTGACTGTTGGAAGCGGAATTTCGATTTAGGGCTTAAATTTTCTTAAAACGATTTTCAAATATTTGACCGTTTGAAAAAAATAGAAGCACGAAGTTTATAAATTCATAGCTCTGCATCAAGAACCGATATCGCGGTTCTGTAAACGGCATCCATTAGATCATTCAAAGCGGACAAATTCAATATGTCATTTTACATCTTACGTGAATTTGTTACGTTGGTTACAACGGTTTTGCAAAAGTTGTATTTCTCTATGATTAAATTTTTTAATATTCATGTGTAACATATCAATTTTGTCCGCTTTAGATGTACTATTAGATGCAATTCACAGAATTGTATTATAATTTTTAGTGGTTAAGTTACAGAGTTGTAAACTTGATAGTTTCGTTTTTTGAAAATTTTCGATTTTTGCCAATTTTTAATAAAACATTGACGATCTAACTCAAAAATTCGAAACCAACAGTCACTAGATTTTAAGTTTGTCTTTTAAATGCAACAAACCTCGTCAAATTTGGTGCAGTGGTTGCCGAGAAAAACGAATTCTCCTTTTACATGTATTTAGATAGGGGCACTTGAGCTAAAGCTTCCTCTTAAGTTGGTCCATCCTCAAATTTCAAGTTGTCACACCTCCAAAGTTCAAGTTGACCCACCCTAAATTTCATGTTAGCCCCCCTCCAACGTTCAAGTTGGTCCACCCCCCAATTTAATTTAGCCCACTCCCAAATTTTTGTTGGCCTACACCCAAATTTCAAGTTGGCCCGCCCCTACTATAGGCTTCGCCATGGATTTTCTGTGGACCCTATGTATCGGTATGGTTATACTCTCTAATAAATCTTTTTTCGATTGTTCCTCATCGCTGATAAAGCTACCAATCATCTACCATTTACACTATTATAAGTTTTATAACGATTCAATGTCGTAACGTCACACATTACACATTTTTGGGCAGATACAAGGCATTACAAATTTCGCGTGCCGGACCCATCTTGGTACGGTACTCGCCAGAGTATGCTTATGCATTGAAATACGCTGGGACTTCCTATTACCTAGTGGGCATATGTTGATCCTTCCATGTTTCCAAGGTGCTAGCGTACAAGGTGCGGTTTGCTAGCAGCAGACGCTGCGTTGCAGGCCCCGCCTGTTACGCATCCACCTGGCGTGGGAGGCAGTCCACAGCGGCTTGCCTATCAGCCGTGTCTGCTTGTTCTGGCCGCCAGTAGATGGCGCTACAAGCGTTCGTGCTTCCCTTTGTTGCCTGTTGACGGCACTCTAAGCAGCCTCCGCAGAGCACAGGCCACGCGCTCGCTTGTTTCCTTTTATAAAGGACCACCCTGTACATTAGCGCAAAGCGCCTCTACCAGATGCCACGTTCTAGTAACGCTGAGCAACATAGGGGCGAAAACTCTGAATCATGAAACTAACTCTTCATTGGACGAATCTGACCCCACAACAGAAATTGACACTCAAAGTACAACGATAGCGGCGAGCACAGTCGGCGATCGTCGAAATCTGATCAGCGTGCCAAGCATGCCAGCATAATCGCTGGTGCCTGCGTACCTTCTTTAACGCACTGCAGAAATCGGGTCGCGTGTACAATCTGGTCAGACAACGTGCCATGACAACAGACAACGAATAGAACCACCGATAACATTCGAGAAACTTCCGATATATGGAGGCGCGTCCTCCGCCGAGCGATAACGTTCAACGTTTGGTAGCGGCTCAAAAGCGGTCACCGGAAAAAGATGAACAAGTGCATGTGCCAATATGCCGTCAATCTCTCAGTGCCATTTCATTCGGAACGCCGCATGTACAGTTTCATCCATGGCTAAATTGCACATTCTTATTTTTTCGTGTGGAAAACATTTGACAGTAAGTGAATCAGATCATGCCATGTTTGAACGTTTACTTTTTTTTAATGTATATTCAAACGGAATGGCTTTTTCACGTCACGCAGGCACTGCTACAGTCTTCGTCGCAAATCCTTCACCCAGCGGCAAACGGCAGACTCTGCTTCAAGCCGGTAGCCATTGACTTCCCAAAGACGTGGCCAGAGAGTATCACAGCCCGACCCCTACAGCCGAACTATTTCGCCAATACCGACGTTCCGCATCGACGACCCCGCTCCAGTCACTAAAGAGCCTTGAAGCAAATAAGAAGTTTAGGGGCCACTGTCATCGACGCGACATCATTCGTAAGACGTCGACTTTGCTGAGCTTGTCAAAACGCCGGTATGCCACTTTCTTTTTTGTTTCTAGAACACGTGTCTCAAATCAGAAATTTGCAGTTTCAGCTAAAATACTACGCAATCAGACATAACTATAGCATTCATATTATTACGATATCATTGAGCGATGCTCAAGGGACGAGCCGCCGCGAGAACGACGACGAAGTGGGTCTGTGCCCTTGGCGAGAGCGAGTGTCGGCCTGGTGGTCTGGCTCCACTGTAAATAGCCTGCAAATGGCCTCTTTCATCTGTGTCTTTCCACACGCAACATTCTGGTGGAGGTCAGCGATCCCCGTCCTCAACACGGAACCCCGGAGTGGTCGGTACATCGAGCTTGTCACCATACCTCCCGGTGACGAGACCACCTCTGCAACGCTCCAATCATCACGGTTGCCCAATATCGCGACCCTGGTGTGTTCTCTGGGCTGAAGGGAGAGGACGTTGACGAATGGATCAAGCTCTATGAACATGGCAGTGCTAATAACAGGTGGGACCCAACGATCATGCTCGCCAATGTCATCTTTTATCTCGGCGGCACCCCACGAGTGTGGCACCAAACGCATGACGACGAGAGAACTAGTTGGGACAGTTTCAGAGAAAAGCTGAAGGAACTGTTCGGCGACACCATTGGGCGCAAGGCTGCCGCGAGAAAGGCTCTTGTGTCTTGTATTCAGACATCTACAGAGCCGTAGTTTCATACATCCTCGACGTCTTGGCTCTATGCCACAAAGCTGACGATACTATGTCTGAAGCTGATAAAGTGTCGCATGGGCTAAAAGGCATCGCCGAAGATGCTTTCAGTTTGCTTGTTTTCGGCCACGTCTCGACTATCGACGCCATCATCAAAGGATGCCGTCGCCTTGAACAAGCTAAGAGCCGCCGTATCACACCGCATCACGCGGCTCCCCAACACTGCTGCTACGTCGACATGTGAGGGTCGACCGCGTCAGACCACTCCCTGTGACGACGTAACCCGTATTGTTCGCCGCGAGTTCGAGGCCGCCTGTTCTCCAGCTTTCTCCGCGACGCCTCCCGATCCACCAGCAACAACGATTGCGATGATTCAGGCCGTCGTCAGACAGGAATTCGAGAACATGGGTCTAAACTCCGTGTATTCATCGTCCCCACGCACTGTTCCCCAGTTCTCTAGTAGCCCTCCTCGTCCCCGGCAGTCCTTTTCTGCCGCATCTCGCCGCAACCCGTCCGAATGGCGTACCCCTGATGAGAGGCCGATCTGCTTCCACTGCTGTCGCATCGGCCACGTCGCTCGTCACTGCCGCAACCGATGGCCACTATCTCCTCGGACATACGCCGGCGCTTATTCCGCACCTTTGGACCTTCTGTTCCCTATACGCACCTTTGGACCTTCTGTTCCCTATACCACCCGCTGTGAACCCACTGCCGCTGATGCCCCTGCTCCGAACCTTCGCTACAGCCGCTCGCCCTCACCTCGACGCCGTCAGTCTCGTTCGCCCCAACCCCACCGCTTCTCTTCCCCGCCTATCGCCTACCGGACCCAGCCGGAAAACTACACTGCAGCTTCTGGAGGTGAAGCTGCGTTGTCCACCCTCCCCTCAAACCCTCTGCTCACATTACCTACGAACCAAAACCTCGTTGACGTTGATGGCTAACCTGTCGCGGCACTCATCGATACCGGAGCACATCTTTCTATTATGAGCGCTGCCTTCCGACGACGTCTGAACAAGCTCCTCACTCCAGCGTCGGCACGCGTCGTCTGCGTTGCGGATGGCGGTACTGTGCCTATCATCGGCATGTGTACGACACGTGTTAGCATCGCCGGCCGCCACACTCCTGTCCTCTTCACCATGGTTGATCATTGCCCCCACGACCTCATTCTCGGCCTCGATTCTCTCTCCGCGCATTCTGCTCTTATTGACTGCTCTGCCAGTACCCTTCGCCTTGAGTTGCCGATTCTCGCAGAACATTCTCACGCACCCCAGTGCCGCCTACGCCCCACCGGCTTATTCTCCTGCCGCCAAAGTCAATAGCCTATATTGAACTCTTGTCTTCCCCACCAGTCCCTGATGGCGAGGACCTCGTCACTCCTCTGCACGACGTTCCACTGCAGTATGACGTTACCGTGCCTCACAGTATACTTACTGTTACTGCGAACCGCACTTTCTTGCCTATCTTTAACTTTGGAGTGACAGAGCAAATTCTACCGCAAGGTATTTGCCTTGCCAACGTTGATTGTATCGGCGACCATCACGTGGCAACTTTATCGACCGATGCTTCTTGCGAGCTTAGCAGGCCCATCGTGCCAGCCTCGGCCGCCGATACCAAGATACAGAAAATGGTTGCGACGGACCTGTCTTCTGCGCAGGCTGAAGACCTTTACCAAGTATTATCGTCCTACCGAGATATTTTCGACTTCGACGATCGCCCTTTAGGCCAGACGCCACCGGTCAAGCATCGGATTCTTACTGGCGATGCTACTCCTATTCACCGACGACCGTATCGAGTTTGTGTCGGAAGGCCGAGTAATTCAAAGCGAAGTGAACAAAATGCTAGACAAAAACATCATTGAGCCTTCGTCGAGTCCCTGGGCGTCACCTGTAGTGTTGGTTAAGGAGGATAGCACGTGGCACTTCTGTGTAGACTACAGTCATCTGAACCACATTACTAAGAAGGGCGTCTACCCGCTCCCACCTATAGACGACGCCCTTGACTGCCCCCACGGTTCCAGCTATTTCTCTTCTATAGATCTTCGTTCTGGATACTGGCAGATTGCTGTTGACGATATGGACAGAGAAAAAACCGCGTTCATCACTCCTGATGGCCTATACCAATTTAAAGTAATGCCGTTTGGATTATGCAACGCCCCTGCCATCTTTTAACGTATGATGGACTCCTTGCTCCGAGGTTTCAAATGGTCCACATGCATCTGCTACCGCGACGACCGTCATTGTCTTCTCGCCCCCGTTCAACACTCA
Source organism: Dermacentor variabilis (assembly GCF_050947875.1). NCBI lineage: Eukaryota > Metazoa > Arthropoda > Arachnida > Ixodida > Ixodidae > Dermacentor > Dermacentor variabilis. Next base: position 88,366,030 of record NC_134577.1, on the reverse strand, counting down.
CCTTGAGCGTCTAACAGCTATACTTGATTGTCTCGGCCTTGAAGAAGACAAGTCCACTTGTCGAAACGTTGGCTCCTGCATTCACCTTGTTCGCATTTTGCTCAGCTATACTTGATGTATTTCGAAAGGCGAAGCTGCAACTTAACTCGTCCAAATGTCGTTTCGGCCACCGCCAAATTACTGTTCTGGGCCACTTCATTGACGCTTCCTGAGTACAGCCTGATCCCGACAAAACTCGCGCTGTCCGAGACTTTCTGGTTCCGAAGACAGCCGCAGACGTTCGAAGCTTTGTAGGGCTATGCTCGTACTTTCGTCGTTTTGTTCAAGATTTTGCGGCAATTGCTAGACCCCTCACTAATATTTTGAAGAAAGGCGTGCAATTCTCGTGGGGTACTGCAGAAGCCGCCGCCTTCTCTCGTCTCGTCACTCTTCTCTCCTCACCACCTATCCTTGCCCACTTCGACCCTGGTGCCCCTACAGGCTTGCGTACAGATGCCAGCGGTCATGGCGTAGGTGCCGTCTTAGCCCAGCGTGGCCATGATCGCGTTATTGCTTATGCGAGCCGCCTCCTCACCCCATCGGAGCGGAATTATTCCATTAGGGAACGAGAATGCCTTGCTGTAGTCTGGGCGGTTGCGAAGTTCCGTCCTTACCTTTACGGTCGCCCTTTTTCCGTAGTCACTGACCATCATGCTCTCTGCTGGCTCTCATCACTAAGAGATCCTACAGGCCGGCTTGGTCGATGGGCTTTGAGGCTACAAGAATTTTCATATACCGTGGTCTACAAGTATGGCCGCCTGCACCAAGACGCTGACAGCTTGTCGCGTTACCCTGTTGACGACCCTTACTCCTCCAATATTACCAGTGCTGCTTGCGTATTCTCTGTGTCACAGCTGCTTAATTTCGCCGACGAGCAATGTCGTGACGCCTACATCAGAGCACTCATCGACCGTTTTGAACACTCTCCGGCCGACGCCACACTACGCCTCTTGGTGCTCCGCGACGGTACTCTGTACCGTCGTAACCTTCTTCCGGACGGCTCTGAGTTCCTACTTATCATACCTAAGCACCTCCGCTCAACCGTTCTACAAGAGCTTCACGGCGTATCTCGACGTATCTCGGCGTATCTCGAACCTATGACCGTGTACGTCGCCGTTTTTTCTAGCCGGGCCTTGCCCGTTCAGTACGACGTTACTTCGCCTCTTGTGAACTTTGCCAACGACGCAAGAAGCCTTCCCAGCTCCCCGCTGGTTACCTGCAGCCGCTCGACATCCCCGCCGAGCCCTTCCATCGTGTCGGCTTAGACCTTCTCGGGCCATTTCCGGAATCTACATCAGGAAACAAGTGGGTTGCAGTCGCGGTGGACTGCGCGACCCGCTATGCCGTAACCCGCGCTCTTCCGACCAGTTGCGCAACTGCTGTTGCGGACTTCCTCCTGCATGATATCATTTTGATTCATATAGCTCCGCGTCAATTGCTAACAGACCGTGGCCGTACGTTCTTAGCCAAAGTCATTGGCGACATCATGCGTGCCTGCTCAATAAAGCATAAATTTACCACTTCCTACCACCCTCAAACGAACGGCCTCACTGAGCGTTGGAACCGCACCTTTACAGACATGCTATCCAAATACGTTTCAGACAACCACCGTGACTGGGACCAGGCTCTATCTTACATTACCTTTGCGTACAACTCTTCCCGTCTCGAAACTGCTGGCTTTTCGCCTTTTTACCTCTTGTATGGCCGTGAACCGACGCTACCACTGGATACTGTGCTTCCGTCCACCACAGCTTCAACTAGCGCTTATGCCCGTGATGTCATCGCCCATGCTGACCATGCTCGCCAACTTGCGCGCGCTCGTCTACAAGTCTCTCAAGGCAAACAAAAGCAACGCTACGACCTCCGTCACCGTGATCTCCATTCTGTGCCCGGCACCCTCGTGTTGCTTTGATCACCATCGCGCAAAGTTGGCCTTGTGAAAAACTGCTTTCCTGCTACACAGGCCCATATCGCGTGCTCCGCCAAGTGACCGATGTCACCTATGAAATGTTCTAGCCACGCCCACTACGTCCTCCGCTGTGACAACCAGTGACATTGTCTACGTCGCCCGAGCGAAACCCTACAACTCTGCACGCGCTTTGGATATTTAACAGCACCGTGACGGCGCTTTTGCCGCCGGGGGGTAGTATTGCGATATCATCGAGCGATGCTCAAGGGACGAGCCGCCGCGAGAACGACGACGAAGTGGGTCTGTGCCCTTGGCGCGAGCGAGTGCCGGCCTGGCGCTCTAGCTCCAGTGTAAATAGCCTGTAAATGGCCTCTTTCATCTGTGTCTTTCCACACGTAACAATATGACACGCAGCGCACACAACCGGAGTTCCCAGATCTACTAGCGCCGGGGTATTGATGCAGCCGCGCGAAATAATTTTTGTGTATTACGTTAGCACAGCATAACGAGAGCCCGAACAGCGCTTCCACCCGAGTTATCGAAGCGTATCAGCTCGGAAACTGATTCTCGATACTTGCACGGGCCTTGGATATCAGCGCACAAAGCGATCTGTCATGCCGAGGGCTTGCGTTTATTAGATGGGGGCGAAATGCGAAAACACTCGTCTACGCAGACTTGGGTGCACGTTAAAAAATTCCAGGTGGTCCAAAAAGCCGGAGTCGCCCACTACTTCGTGCCTCATAAACAGATCGGGGTTTTGGCACGTAAAACACCCTAATATTTTTGCGTGAAATACACCAGTAGGCCTCTTGGGCTGTGGACTTGTACAAGGGGCAAGCACATGTAGCACGAAACTGGCTTGTGAAGAACCGATGCGTAAGTTATGCGTATACGAACAAGTTTACAGAATTACGATCGCGTTTGCGCAGGCACACACTGAGGAACAACAAAAGTCAAATAGGTTTCGGGCTTAACATCTCCCGAAGCTCTACTTTCTCTCACAGTGGACTCCGTCGTAGAGAGCTGCGGCTTTTGTATTATCGCCTGTGGTTCGTTACCACGCGCTAAAACCATGGTGTGCAAGCTTCACTGTCCTAATTCCATGCCGCACATGGTTTCGGGAATCACTCTTCTTGCGGCTGGTTTTCGATATGGCGATCATAAATCTTCAACTTTTTTGTAATACACAGGCGGCTCTCCGTGTCGCTGGTGTGGGCTGTCGTCGCTTCAGACAGCCTGTTCCTAGAATTCTGTAATATGCTACAAAGGGACGCTATGTACGCCTGCATACGCACATGGTGTACGTACTGCGCCTGAAAAAGCAATAATACGTTCAACACGGCATTAAAAACTGGCGTAGTAACCAGCGCTATAACGGCGACAAGAGTGATCCACACTGCTCTGCTCTTGTGTCGTCATATGGCAATCCTGAAGCGCTGTTTTTTTTTTTCTGTCTCTCACTGTGAGCATTTTGTGCGCTGCTTCCCTTATACGCAACGAATAGGCTTGCACAAAGAATCGACGCTATGGTTAGTCTTGAAAACTACTCGACATTTTTCTTTTTTTTTTTTGCGGCAAGTGCGTTACTGGAATAATGGTGCAGGCGAAGACATCTTGAAGGTTTATACGGAACAATAGCTGACGTTCTTTCTTCAGGCAAAGTCTGTCTTTCTGAAGACAAGGCATCATTAGCCATTTAAACAGTTGAGTCTGCCGAGTCCTACCTGTTCAATGGCTGTATAGTTGGCGCTATGCATCAAAGCTTCCACGCCAGTTCCGCTGTGCTGCGTATGCGGTGTAAGACAGTTTTAGAATAGCGTTTGTCGCCTTACGTACGTTAAACGTAATCACCTTTACGGGACGTTACGTTGCGTGCCCTTTCAAGTCATTTAGTTTACGTAATCACAAACGTAACGAAAACGTTATAAAACAGGGCTAACATAGCGCCGTCTGGTGCCTCCTGCCAAACGTATCCGAGCCAAGACGGTCCATTAGCAAGCATCCTGTTGTTGCTATTTGGATGCGTCTTGTTAGGCGTGCGGGCGCCAGAATCGCCGAACGATCTCAGAAAATGGACGTGCTATGCGCTCATAACTAACCTTTCAGGTGAGTTTAGAGAGAGCGAAAGCTCATTACAATAGTTACTGGCGATCGACGCGAGTGAGAGCGTAGCCATCACGAGAATTCACGCTGAAGCGGGAGCCATGGGTGCCGCCATGTTGGACAACGCCATTTCTTCGCGTCCGTGAACATTACGGAAGTTAAACTCGCCAAATGACACACGTTATCATAGCGCGCGTAAACCGCAGAAACCCAGTAACGTTCCGAGCATGCGCAGTGAGGACGACGCTATTTACGTACGTAATGCTTTTACGTTCGGTTGAAAACGCCAAACTAAAACTGTCTAATAACTGAAGCTACCGTAGCTCGTAGGTAGAAAAAATGCTTTCTAGCCACTGTGCTAAGCCAGTTGCACCGTGCTCATATATATATATATATATATATATATATATATATATATATATATATATATATATATATATATATATATATATATATATAAGACGTCCAGAAAAAAGAAGCAAGGGAGATGGCGAAACTTCCAACGAAAGCGGACTGCGGCATAAATTTTTTCGAGTTCAGAACATCATTCTTAACCAGATACACGTCTGTGCAAGCGCTGGAGAAATATGCGGATCCGACGCGCTGTGGAAATCGACGTAAGCCAAGAATTCTGTACTGTTTCCTTTGATTGACGATAATTAGCGGTAACGCTCCCGGGGAGTGTTTCATTTATTCTGCGTTTAGCACAATGCGAGAGTGGCGAGTTGATGGTAAATGTTACCTTGCGTGTGCCCCTGCTGTTTGTCGTCGTAGTACACAGAACACGGTGAGATGTTTGCTTGAGGCGTTGTTGCGCACCATTGTTCGAAATCTCCGAGTAGGTTAGTATTGTCATTGCCTCACACGGCTCATCGCATAGGGGCAGTGCTGTTAAACTTTGCTTCAATTATGAGACTGTACGTGCCGGAACCACAGTCGGATTACGAGGCACGTCATAGGTTCAGTCTACTTATTAATTTTGACCCCCTGGAGTTCCTTAACCAGCGCCTGAACCTAAGTAGACGAGCGTTTTTGAATTTCATCCCCGTGGAAATGTGGCTGCCGCGGTCGGGATCGAATCCGCCATTTTGTCTTGTGACTGGCGCAGCATGGCCTTAGTTGCCTTTGTGCCACTAAACCCAAACTAACTAACTAACTAACTAACTTCCAGCAATGCCGTAGCCGCAAAGCTACCAACGCGGGCACAGAAGGGTTCAATTGAAGTGAGACGCCTGGAATCTACGGTGCTATACGATGTCGTCTAGACGCTACGGTGCTTTAGTGCTGCCTTCAGTCTGCGCGCCGTACCTCAGTTGTCCGCTTAACAAAGTTGGGTGGTGTTTATTTTTCAGATATAGCAGAAATGTACCGTGCCGCACCTTCAACTTGAACTTATTCAGTTTGTCCGCAACCGCTGTCGTGTCTTAGTAGTAGATAGGGTGCCTTGGAGGCGCGCCCAGCGACGCACCTTAGTAGCGTTTGCTCGCCTTCTCACGTCGCCTTTTCCCTCTCCCGCCCTCCCCACATACATGCGAGTTGCGAGCGAAGAGCGCCAAGAGTTTCTTGGCTGCGTCCCATTCTACCTATTCTCCGCCTCCGCTCCCCCTACTCTCTGCCATTCTATACACATCCCCTCTTGACGGTCGCACGTTTGTAGAAAGGTAAGCGATCCAGTTCCCGCAATGCGTTGGCGGGAGTTCACGAATAATTACAGCTGTCAAGAGAGTATTGCGGCGACGCGCAGGGAGCTCAAGAGGGCCTTGTCGCATTCGACGCGGTGCAAAGGTCCAAAGGAGCTTCTCACGTCGCCTATCCTCTCTGCCACGTTCACGCCATCTCTATTGGCGGCGAGGAGTTACGGAGTCGCAATCTATCGGAAGCGCCTCGCTGGCGTAGTATGAGGGATCACGGGGCGCGCTCCTCATAGGTTTTGCTGTCAGCGCTCACTGAAAACACCACGCACGAGCTCTTCCGGATATTTCTGTACGTACTTTCGAAACGAGAGAAGTTTTTTACTCTCTAAATAATAATCTTAGACAAACTGAAAGTACAGAATCGTTTACAGACGCTATCTCTTTACCGATTACGTACAGTGAACGCCACTGCGCGCGGTCGCCGCGATAGTCTCCCGAACCTCCTCGTTGCGTGAAAGGTAGGTAAACGCTGAGAGCAAACTATGTGAAATACGTTCTTATAGTGTTTGTATAACTAAATGGAGCGTAATAGAATGAAGCCTCAATGCAGTGGTCACACAGATTGTCAGCGCTCACTGAAAACACCACGCACGAGCTCTTCCGGATATTTCTGTACGTACTTTCGAAACGAGAGAAGTTTTTTACTCTCTAAATAATAATCTTGGACAAACTGAAAGTACAGAATCGTTTACAGACGCTATCTCTTATCTATAGAGTCTCCCGAACCTCCTCCTTGCGTGAAAGGTAGGTGAACGCTGAGAGTAAACTATGTGAAATACGTTCTTATAGTGTTTGTATAACTAAATGGAGCGTAATAGAATGAAGCCTATATGCAGCGGTCGCACAGATTCGCAGCGACCGACTGCGCGTCTGCATGCTTGTCCGCGCACTGTTTCGCTTTGGCCGCGTGCGCGTTTTCGCACCGTGTCATGAGCTTTAGGCCGCAGAATACGAGCATTTGACAGTATACAAGCAACCATTGTTGCGTGGGCGCTATCAGAGCTGTTCAAAAATAATTTCATTGTAGAGACTTTGACGCCTACGGGACTGTGATGTGCCGTCGCGACGATTCAATCTTTTTTTTTTCTAAATTCATGGACGTTTCAATATTATTTCTCGAGTTGCGTTGCACTCCATGTTTATCGGTGTTCTCGGCGTGCGATTTCGCACTGCTGCTTTTTTGTAATCCAGTGCATTATTTCGTAGCACAAACATTACCATATGCCATGCTTTTTTTAATGTGCTTTTTACCGCTCCCTTTCCACTCCAGTGAACTTGCCAATATCTATAGCATCGACAAGTTCATAGACCAAACCGTCATGACATTAGTCGGGCAGCGGACTCGAGCGAGCGTCTCAGTGCGCGTTTTCCGAACATCGCAGACCCGGCGCCGTAGCAGAAATCTTCCTCGCGTCTGTGCTTGCTGCATACTCGAGTTGTAGCCGACGACTGTTTGTCGGTTTTACGTTTCGCGAGCCAAGCTTCACGCAGCTTGTCCTGCGGCTACGTGTGAATAAGGCTGACACCGGGCTCCGTTGCGCACGTCCGGCACTGCGGCACCGAGCAGTAGTCTACCATGTCGCGCGCCTTCAAAGGCAGCCACTACCTATTGTAGTGCTTTCAAGCGTCGTAAAGGAGACACTCGAAGCGGGAAAAGCGTACGAGGGAATTTAAAACTCTCGTTTTCAGCTCGCTTCGGCGCTCCCGAAGCAGCCGACGCGGCCGCTATGTCCACGTGATCCCTAATAGGACGTCACGCCGACGGTGGCGCCAGCTTTTCCAGTGGTGGAGCTCGAGGCCAATGCACACTCTGCACAAGCCCCACACGGGGTTTGCGAAACATCAGGGGCAGCAGTGAAAAGGTCACAGGAAGAGGCTAATAAAGCCATGGCTTTAAAATACAAAAGCAAGAGCACCGTCACGTTGCGAGTTTTGTGCACCACATGCGCGGACATACAATTTTGGATACTTGCAACTATGAGCTCCCTTATGCTTGAATGATACGTCGATGTGTATCCTGCTTGAATGATTAGTACCATAGTGAACCCAAACGTGCTTTTCCACAGCATAAAGGTATCATTGAAGACGAGCTAGATGCCGATCTTCTTGAAGTGGTAAGCACCAATGTAAAGGCATCTTTCTTTTTTTTTCGCTTCTTGCGGTGCTCGCATCTGTCCTGACGGTCGGGCATCTACGTGTTAGACAGTACGCTCCTGCACTCCCCCCCCCCCCCCTCGACCTACCGCGCGCGCAACATGCATGCTCGGTTAACTGCTCAAGTATAACGAGAAACACAGACAGTCCCACGTGTATAGGAGCCCTCTCTGTAATGCCTGCAGCGTGTCTTAGTTAGGAAAACAAGCAATGCATCTGACAATGAGGAGCTGGGAAAGAAGTACGCGTCCACATGTGAGCGCGTGAATACTTTTATGCCTTGTCATCGGCAAACGTAATTTGACACGTATACCGTATTTTCGCGTTTCTAAGCACCCTACCTCTATTTTCGCAAAAATTTGGGAAAAAAGTTTGCATGCGAATCTAAGCACCCCCTATTTGTTAGGAAGAGCGCGTACCCAAGGCCTCCAAGCGCGCTTGCTCACCCTGTCATCGAGCCGGAGCCGCCGGAGTCCCGAGGTGGCATAGCGTCCGCGGCGCGAGTACGCCGTACAGCCGGACTCGCGCCGTTTATGTTATTTCTCGCACCTTTCTCGTCTCGTCGTGATGTCGCACTGAAAAGAGGAAGCCGGGGCGGGGGGGGGGGGGGATCATTCTAGATTTTTCGAATCTAAGCACCCCCGCTCACTTTCGGCATCGCGATCGTGAAAAAAAAGGGGGGTGCTTAGAATCGAGTAAATACGGTAGCTGTCTACCAACAATAATTCACGAGCGGTTACAGTAGGAGGCGGGTAGCAGGCGGAATCACAGCTTTACGTTCCGAGCCTGGTATAGTATTTGGGACCTTTTCGCTTAAAGAAGTTTGTGCACGATAAAAAAAGGGGGCCATTCTTTATCAATACTCTAGCTAAAAAAGGTGACGTCACCACAGTAACGTGAACTCATTGCGAGACTTCACTGTCACGCAGACACTAATAATTTTATCTGGCACTGCTCTACTTTTGAAACCAAGAGAATGGACGTACAAGCATCACAAAGCACAAACTAATCATTTAGCATTGCTTAAACATTTTAACGAGCAGCTTTTATTGGACAAACGTGAATCCAGACTGGCCTGCTCATGGTGATTCAGGGAGTCTGGTCAACCGCTATCCTGACCGGCCATGAGAATAAACGCAACTGATACCTCGTCCAACTTTTTATAGGAGCCTTTACCAAGACGGCATCATGGGATTGCACGATCTGCAATGTTACAGCGCTTCTACCTCTCCCCACAGAAGACATATGCCTCCCCCTTTATTATTATAAAAAGTTTCATTCGTTCATTCATTCAGTCACTCACTTTTCTTCTACAGAGGGCTACTCCCCAATACAAACGTTAAGGGCTACTTACCCCAATATCGTGTCCGCATGTAGAAAAAAAATTCCAAAGATAGTGCAATGCCGCCCACGGCGGAGGTGCAGTTCGCCATTAAGGAAATCACATAACATCTTGGCTGGTTATCTTTCTTCATAGAATGGAAGAGCACTGATTTTCTTTCTTTCGTTTTCTTCTTTCTATCTATCTTTCTTTCTTTATGCGTTTTATCGCTCTCTTTCCACAGGAAACGGGAACATGGCTAAGCTACCTGTATATCGGCCGCACCCCTTTGCTACTGCTCAACGTCACCGCTCGGGAAATTGACGCGTCGGACGGTAGCTACGAGAACCTGTTGATCTCCGCCCACCGCGACAACCAACCAAGTGATGTCTTCGTGCAAAACATCCAGGCATGAATGAAAACTCAGTTTCATTGTAACATTGTGTTATAATAGACGCATACATTGTAGACGTGTTGACGACCTCCGGTGTATTGTAACGGTTTGAATTGACTGTAGTACCCACCGTGGTTGCTCAGTGGCTATGGCGTTGGGCTGCTACGAGGTCGTAGGATCGAATCCCGGCCACGACGGCCACATTTCGATGGGGGCGAAATGTGAAAACACCCGTGTACTTAGATTTAGGTGCACGTTAGAGAACCCCAGGTGGTCAAAATTTCCGGAGTCCTCCACCACGACGTGCCTCATAATCAGAAAGTGGTTTTGGCACGTAAAACCCCATAATTTAAGTTGACTGTAGTATTTTGCTGCCATCTTGTTCGCGAGTATGAGTTATCGAGTGTGGCATGTTCATGTTTGCCTATGCGCGCTGACACCGTGCTTATTTAGTTAGTAAGCGAACGTTTCCAAGGTTATAACGGTGATAAAACTACTATCCCTACTTCCATTGCTGTCTTCTAATTTGCTATCGAAATCGATGCTTCGCCTTTCGGGGACCTTTTTATTCAAGAGCTCCAAGAGGGGGGGGGGGGGGGCTATAAAGGAGACTAACGGCTTATTGTTTGTAGTCGCCTTGAGTAGTTAAACTCTTTCTAAGTGCATTTAGTGAGCTAATTATTTACAATTAATTATTCAAATTGTATAATATTTGATTTAGGGGACCACTTATATTCAAAAAGTTGCAGATCGTGCTGAGAAAGGCTTAATAATGTTCTTTCCATGACATTATGTCCTATGCGTTTTAGTTTTCTTCCTTGCTGTGAAGAAAACACCCGAGATATTAAAAAAATGTCATTGCAGCGCGTTCCATCGAGTTTCGAAAAAGAAAAGCGGGCTCGCAAATTGAGGGAGAAAGAACCCGATCGCACCGCTTACGAGCCTGCCATCGCTGTGAAGATCCAATTCCACAACAACAATAAGCCAAAAGCCGCCGCTGAACGCGTATGCAAACACACTCGTCGGCTTTCGACATGGCCATGCGGACTTCTTTCTATTGAAACGCTATTGAGAGCGCTGCTATGCAGACATGTATGTGCGCGTTGACACCCGCCGTGGTTGCTCAGTGGCTATGGTGTTGGGCTGCTGAGCACGAGGTCGCGGGATCGAATCCCGGCCACGGCGGCCGCATTTCGATGGGGGCGAAATGCAAAAACATCCGTGTGCTTAGATTTAGGTGCACGTTAAAGAACCCCAGGTGGTCAAAATTTCCGGAGTCCTTCACTACGGCGTGCCTCGTAATCAGTAAGTGGTTTTGGCACGTAAAACCCCAAATATTATTATTATTATGTGCGCGTTGACGTCACTTCTATCATATTTTGCTGACTTTCTTCAGAGCTCGGGAGGGAAAAAACACGCTGAACGTAGAGTCGAAGAAATATGATTATTAAAGGTGCAGGTATTTCTGAGCGTGCTCTACTTTTTGCATGCGAGTTGTCACTAAAATGAATCTTTCCTATCTTGCATAATTATCCTTGAGTAATTAATCAATTGCACTTTAACAAATGTCTCAACAAATCAAGATGACTGCGAGCAATATATCATTGATCTCATTCATCTAACGTGCTCCAGTCCATTTTTCAAGTTTGATTCTCCTTACGCTAATTACTATCAAAGAAATAAACAGGAAACGCCGGCTAGAAAAAGCCGTATAGTAAGATATTTGTAATGTATCATTAAAAGACGTTAAACTAATTGGCGCGGATAAGTAAACAAAATAACGAACCTTACCGCTCTCATTTCTTTAAGTATGCATGTAGTTCCCCTATTTTTGTTCCTTTTCTGTGTAGTTGCATGCGCAGCGGGCTGCTAATTAGATGTTGCATAAAATCGCGGTATTTATAAATAAATAAGCAAATAAATAAATTGTCACGCTGGCGTACCTGTCTTAGACCGCAGTGGATAACTATAATGCAGCTGTACTTAATGGTAACCTTGTGTCTGCATATACCTAGTCGGAAAATAGCCCGCGATATACTTCTGGTGCAAATCATAACGGCATTTGAAGTACTGAAACGGATTGCTCCCGATGCATTGCACTCTCTTTTGCGTACCTCGGTGCATAATCTCCACGGGACCTGTTTGCTCATGCCGTAAATTTATAAGCATCCGTCCGTGCGGTAATTATCAATCCAGTTTAGTACAGGCCGCGGTTGTAGATCGCCACCTGTCACACGGTGTTCATTTGACGTTAAACACACATTACACATTCTTTTTTTTTATTTCGTGCGCGAAACAGTTTATAATAGTGACCGGAAACCGACTGCGCGGTGGAGACACCGTTTGCCGTCTTCTTCCCTGAGTCACAAGAAACGGTTTGTCGCGACATGCAGGCGCTGCTGCTGTCTTCGTCGCAGCTCCTTGGCCAGGCGGCGAACGGCCGAGTCTGTTTCAAGCATGTAACCATCGACTTCCCTAAGATACGTGGCCGAGAAGAAGCAGCGCCCGACGTTTAAAGTTCGAACTATTTCGTCAACCAGCGACGTTCCGCATTGACAACACTGCATCAGCTGTCCAACGGCCACTGAACATTCGAGAAGTCGAAGGACCGCCGTCATCGCGGCGACTTCGTTCGCATTGTGCCAACTTCCCCAGTGAGCCCAACTGGTCGGCCGTGCAGAACTTGACAGTGCGCAGGTACGCCAGTTTTCGCTTAGAAACATGTCCGGCAATTCGGGACACTCTCTTCTCGAACTTCACGGCAAAGCACAAGTGCAACTCACTGGGAAATTTTTTTTTTAATTATGTTTCAAAATATGAATTGAGGATCAGAAAGTTTCAACCGATTACAACGAGACGGTAGTCCGTTCTAACAACATATGCGCTTATGGCCCTTACAGTCGGAACATTGGTGGTGCGTTCAAGCGGTGCTTTCGTCAGGGATGGGCGGTGAAATCGCACGAAAGTATCAATTCGTGTTGCACCCTCCTGGCAAAGGGCGCATTGACTTCAAGAAGCGCAAAATTTAAACCTTAAATCGATTTGTTATAGCTGGCGTCCGAACGGTAATGGTAGAGTTGTGTTTTGTGCAGTCTGTTTACACGCTTTGGTTTCTGATAGGCACTGGAGATGGCAGAGAGAGATTATGCGTGTGCACGTATTGAAGGTGCCTGTGTGTGGTTGTGCGTGGGTGCACTTGTAACTGTGCGACGTGCCTGTGCCTCCGTAATTGCGTTTGCATGCGCGCAAGTGCGTGAAAATGCGTGTATGCGTCTGTGAGCATTCGCGGCGTGTGTGCATGCGCGTGTGCGTGTGCGAATGTGTGTTCGTATGTGTGTGTTTCAGCATGCGTGCATGCAAATAAATCTGTGCCTGATTGTGTGCGCATGGATATCTCCGCATGCGTATACAGTGTGTGTGCGGGCGTGCGAGGGAGAGACAGAATTCGTGTGTGTGTGTGTGTGTGTGTGTGTGTGTGTGTGTGTGTGTGTGTGTGTGTGTGTGTGTGTGTGTGTGTGTGTGTGTGTGTGTGTGTGTGTGTGTGTGTGTGTGTGTGTGTGTGTGTGTGTGTGTGTGTGTGTGTGTGTGTGAGAGAGAGAGAGAGAGAGAGAGAGAACGCGCTTACGAGGGGGAGAGTGTGTGTGAGGGGGAAAGAGGCTGTTGTGTATGTGGCTGTATGTGTTCGTGGGTGTGAGCGAAGATTTTCCTGCTCCCGCCTACTCTATGAAACAAACGCGATGTTGAACTCATTTAACCCATATTTAAATACACGAGACAAGAGCGAATAGCACTGCATTTCTTGCATTATCTCTTCCTGAAAGCGAAACCGACAAAAGAAAGCGCCTGTGACGTTAGTATTGCCACCCTTGATCAGCGTGGCCCCGTGAGAAGCTGTTAAGTGGTTCACCTTGGTTTTCTTGCTTCCGTCGGCGGCAGCGCAATGTCTTCACGGCAATGACACGCTAAGTCACACCATTATTGAATCGTGCATCGTTTCTGTGACCAAGCAAGCTTCCGGTAGCGCGTGTTCACTGCTGCCTTGACATTTCAACTTTAAACGGCTTGCCTTCGGAAAAACAATGTGAATAAAAATCGAGAGTTGTCTGACCACAGGCAACATGCTCGCCATTGATGGCAATATTGCAAAGGACTGGGAGCGGTCAGGTCGTTACCGACGATCTTTTTCCGCTTCTGTTACGCTTTCAGAGAGCGCTTAATTGCAAAATATTTGTTCTTAGCTCTTACAGGAGCATGTTTAGTAAACATATATTCGCTCAGCTACACAATCTTGAAGACGGGTTCCAAACTACTCATTTTCTTTAGCCACCCAAGGTCAACTATTTAAAACCTCGTTAACTGCCCACAAAACTGTTCAACTTGCTCCGTATTCGGAGGTTACCATCTCAACACTCAAATGATAGCAACAATGTGAGAAAGATTTACATTGGTCGATTTCCTAAAATTTGGAGCCGTTAAGAAACACCGCCGGTATATTGAAGGTGCAGTGCGCTTCTAATAAAGCAGGTTGGTATGCTTTGTACAGGTTTTCTTCACACAATTCGTGTTCATGAAATCCGCCTTTGTTGCTTATTGGCTATGGTGCTGCGCTGCTGAGCATTAGGTCGGAGGATCGTACCCCGGCTACGGCGGCCGTATTTTCGATCGGGGAAAAATGCGAAAGCACTCCTGTATTTATATTTAGGTGCACGTTAAAGAACCTCAGTTGGTCACAATTTCTGGAGTCCTCCGCTACGGGACCGCCATAATAAGATCGTGACTTCGTCACGTAAAACTCCATATTTGTTTAAGTTCATCAACTTAGAACGCATGTTCCCAAATGTGCACTTCTGCTTTTTCAATGGACTCCTAACATTCTACAAGAAACACCTCAGCGCTACGGTACATCACACAAGGTGCGCGGGAACATTGTCTGCGCTTCCAATTATATTTCCGAGCGTTGGTGGAATCAGGCCTGGTTTCGTAGCGTTATTAGGAATGAAAGGAACACACATAGTGGCCCTGGGCCACTGGGTCGGCGTAAGAGGGCAGGGCAGGGCAAGGCCGGCTTGAAATGGCAGAAATATAGGCGAATAATACTATTCGCCTATAGAACAGCGGCCTAGGGGAAAGAACTGGATAATTGTTCGTTTGTTTTTTCAGTAATTCCTAACAGATGGGGTAGTACTGACCCGATTAGATTTGGGTTGGGAAGGAAAAATACGGAAATTTTTAGGGTCAGCGCTTTGCGCCGAACGGATTGATTGTCTAAGGTTAATTACAATAAATTATTCGGTTTTTACGAGCAAACACCGCAATATGATTATGAGGCACGTCGTAGTGGACGCTCCCAATTAATTTTGACCACCTGGGGGTTCTTTAAACTTTCATACAATGCACAGTACACGAGCGTTCTTGCATTTCGCCCCCATCGAAACGCGGCCGCCCTGACGGCATACAATCCCACGCTCTCGGGCGTAACACCGCAACGCCAAAATCACTGCGTAGGGGCGGCTAGAACTGGGAGGTGTGAAAACCGGCCTCTCCAAGCTTGTTGGGATGCACGATCCCTTC
This sequence comes from Dermacentor variabilis, assembly GCF_050947875.1. Classification (NCBI taxonomy): domain Eukaryota; kingdom Metazoa; phylum Arthropoda; class Arachnida; order Ixodida; family Ixodidae; genus Dermacentor; species Dermacentor variabilis. The sequence goes on along the minus strand of NC_134577.1, from coordinate 88,350,845 downwards.
GCAGTGGCACTGTCATCGGGCATGCAAAGCGACTGGAAAACAGGGAATTAGGGTTTGATTAACCTACGTGCGTTATAGACGAATGGCGCAAAAGGAGGTCCCCGGACTCGTGTGTGCGAACGACATTCTGGTACTAGCGGATAATTCAAGAGATTCACGGACACTTGTGAATATTTGTGGCAATGCAGCGACAAATATAGGTGTTAAGTGTAGCACACAGAAATCGGGAGTTATGATCTTGAATGAAAAGACCAGTAATTACGTGCTGTCAATTCAACAGCGAGTCATACCCGTAGTCAAACAATGTAAATACCTGTGCGTATATATGAATAAAGAAAACACTTTCTCAAGCACCCACCAAGAAATTAAGGAGAAGCGGAATGTAGCAGTAACAAAATATGGAGCACTTTGGGTCCACAATAAATATTTGGGGGTGCGTGTAATCTGGAAAGGATTAATGATGCCAGCGCTAACAATCGTAAATGCCATTCTATGCATGGAATCAGATATCTTGTCGGGGTTAGAAAATAACCAAAGATCAGTAGGCCGGTTCGGTTTGAGAGCCCACGGTAAAACCACAAATAAGGCAGTGCAGGGTGACATGGTGACTTCCTCATAGGGCTCCACCCTACGAGGAAGTCACCCCACCTCATTATCACAGAGCACTGTCAGTTCAGGGCCCCAATATATCGCGCCATTCCGGGTGCGCGCTGGATGAACTGTCGCTGCTCTTGCGGGTCTAAGGTAGTCAGCGCAGTTTACCCAGTAGCAAATACCCGTCCACGGTCTGGAATCGCACATCTAGATGCAACAGTGGCATCAATGAAGGGATTTAAAATATAGGTGTATACCATCACCACTTTACTAACATGAACATTTATTCGTTCCTGCTATGTTCTTTGTCGCCACAATCATCACTTCGTCTCAGACGTAATCACGCTGACCTGTTTCCATTTACTTGGTATCTGCACTTGCGCCAAACCAGACAATTTCACAGTTTTTCAATTTCCGCGTGATTTCTCGTTGCTGCCTGCCATGGCCCACACTCGACAATGCATGGAGTACAAAGTCTGTCTCACAATGACACTTGTTTTGTTGATCTCAATATTTTTCCATAGTCGATGTCATTGATTTGTATCGAGCTTTCCCCCATTATTATGCCTTATTGACTTTCCCAACTTCCACAGGTATTTCTCCGTCCTTCTGTTGTGAATTTACCTTGCGTTCTATCGAATGGCTGTCATTTCTTATACTTGTCCTCTTTTAACGAATGTGTCTTCTATTGTGCTGTAACGCCACAATTTTTCCTTGTAAATTAGTTTGTCTTGTGTTGTTTCTTAGTTTTTACTTAGTCTCGCCCATTCCAGCACCAACAGATGACCAGTGCGAAGCCCAGAAGGCAAGCCCAAGACCTCGGGAACAGCTACGGCTGGTGCACAGCGCTAGGCTTTCAGCACGGGGCCACGGCTACCTGGAATCGGGTGGCCACCCACTTTCGGTCATCAGTGGCTTGGTCTCCGCAATAAAGTTTATTCATTCGCTCACTCTTGTAGTTGTCCCATTTTTTCATTGCTGCATCCATGTGCCGGAACTGAGACCTTAGGATTGCTCCTGGACAAGGTAAATGAACAATTGATTCATTGATAGAAACGATTGATTGATTATAAGAGGCTACTTTTCTAGCCGTACACATTTTCTGGGTTATAACTACTGCCATGTTGGAGAAGACAGACGCAGAATAAGATTACGATTCTCATAAGCATCCAATTTATCGTCCATCCCAGATTGCGTGTGCGTGCCCTGGTAAATGCGCATGACGACGATCACTTTTAAGCTTCCTCTGTAGTTTCTCTCACAGTAGACCGTCAACTAAGCCAAATTATGCATGTTAAGCTATCTCCCGGCGCCTCCGCCCTAGTCTTTGGTCGCAAGAATGCTTGTTGTGCTATGTTGAGTTTTCTACCCGAAACAGCTGTTGCAATCTTAATTTCACATGGCCAGTTCCATAGCTGGGCGATAACATGGACTGTAGGAATGAATGTTCGGTTCTCACTGTACATCAAAGGAGATGTACGGTCCACGTTAAGCTAGACTCGGGCAGAGAGGTTCAAATTCTATCTACTTCAAAAGCTTTCACGCAAATGTCTTGTATTTCTCATTCTTTGTCCATTCATTGCTTAGACCACGCTCAACTTCTGAATTACATATGCTTCCTTTTCCATCATGTCGTCTATCTTCTTTTTTTCTATTTTCTTAGCATTTTGAACTTGTCCCGCAGTGGGCAGTACATGCCATAATCGGGACCATCATCTTTTGTACACACAACCATTCTGATCTTGTACCTGTTTTTTGACTGAATTCATAGCCTTAATTCTAGCTTTACGTAAATTACATCAAATGACTACAGCAGCTGTTATTCTTACTGACTCACTATATGTGTGCAATTCCCTTAGCGCTACTAGTTTTTCGCCCGTGCTAGAACTATTTCACTTGCCAGTTCCTACTTATGTGCAATCTGTTCATTTTATTTGGAGTCATAATTAAAGGTTTGTTTTTTAATGAAGCAGCCCATTCACTGGCAGAGACATCACGTTTCAATTCCTCTGCCAGTGACAGCACATATAACGATGGCTAGATTTCGGATGCGATCAGTCATGCAATCCTTATCAAACCACGTTCTTACTGCTCCTCCAAATGCCCCTGGTATTTCCGTGGCCTAGTGAACCCTGTAACACAAAGATGCTTGAGGACTCTCTCTCAAAAAATTACGTTGCCGCATTCCTTCCCCGAGTTTCTACTTGGACAGATTGGGTTTGGTTCTTCTCCTTTCTGCTCTTTTTGTAATGAGGAAGAGACGATCCATCACTGCGTTCTATCTTGTCGCCACTTTACTGCGGCAAGAAAAAGAACATTGGAAATACCTTTCGAGGACTTGGCCTGGACTTAGAGAACCGCTTTTTTTTTCAGGCCTCCACTTTGGGATTCAGACACAAGGACGCTTCCTCCGCTGTACAAAATGTTCTTAAAAAATCTTACAGGTCCACTAAACTTTATCTTTTCCTTTTTGTATACTTTTAACTTAATTATTATTCATTCTATCTCACCTTACTGATTATATTTTAACAGATAATTCTACGCTATACGGCACTAAGTTCATAAAAGTTCGGAAATTTATTCCTTGTAAATTACAATAATTCATCCATTTCTTGGCCGAACCCCCATAGTGGGAAGGAGCCACATACGTGACAGGAAACAACACCCATTCTATTCTAATTACCACCAACACCCAATACAGCTGGACTCCGACAGCGACAACTCTAACAGTCAATAAAAACAAAAGTTTCTCGTCTGCCGTTATACGCCATCCCATCTACCCGATTATTTCTTGAAAAATTTGTTTTTAAATTGGTTCATGTTGAAGAACTCGAATATGCATGCACTATCCTGTTTTTCTTTTTTCTCTTTGTTCCTTCTACTGACGTTTCTCTCCGTCTCTCTTGCATTTTCTTTTTCTCAATAATATTTCTTACACATTGATCACAGAGCATTGTCAGAACAAAGCATTTGGGAATGCAGATTTCATAAGCCTTCGCAACCGAACTCAACGAAAGCGCTAAGTACTGCAATTTTGAAGCTCAACGCACACTGCACAAACTACTTTGGCTGAATTGGTGACCCTGCGCGGTGATCGTAACCGGCCCTTGTCCGGAAGAGGGCAAGAGCCAGCGGAGCCCTGGACTAAGGGCCCCGACCATTAGCTGTTTTTTTTATTATTATTTTAATAAAGTTTATCTATCTATCTATCTATCTATCTATCTATCTATCTATCTATCTATCTATCTATCTATCCCGTTCCTGTGTTGTCTCTCTTTCCATTTTCTTAACTTTCGATGTCACCTCCTCCGCTCCTTCTGCAGGGTAGAAAACCAGATTTTCTATTCTCGTTAACCTCCCCGACTCTCTCATTATTACGCCTCTCTCTCTCTCTCTCGCCTTACATGTCCTCTGGCGCCCAAAGTTTCGCATTCCCCGTAAGTGGGTACTTTCCACCAGTACATGTGCATCATCATCACCATCATTGGGGTTTCCTCCCCCCCCCCCCCCACAGAAGCTTGGGCCACTGTGGTGCACAGGAACAGACAGCAAAACCAAGACTACGTTCTTCTCGAATCATGAGATCCGAACTGCTGTCCCCCGTCCAGCGCAGCGAGGCCAGCATGGTCGCGTCGGTGGTCCGG